>NC_056747.1:476453344-477084177 GCF_019279795.1 Protopterus annectens | reverse complement strand
GGCAGCTTTTCAGATCTATCCATATTCACAGCAAACAATAAAGTAAGACACTCTTTACTCCTTTTGCCACCATGGCAAGTGTCTCCCTCGAAAATCCTTGTGTGAACTGGCAACAGCTTAAAGAACAAACCTGGTTCATCTGCATTGAAGATGTTATGTTCATTGTATTGGTCTAGCAGTTGTGGTAGTTTATTTTGCAGCCAGTCCTTGGCCAATTCTTGTGGTACAGCCCCAATTCTACACCCAGAATTCAGAAGATTACAGCTCGGCATTTCTTAAACAAATCCAACCAGCCATCACTGTAATTAAATTCACCATGACCAAGTTCAAGGGCAAAACTAGTCACCTTCTCTTTTAAAAGTGAACCAGGCGCACCGACTGAGCAAGCTTGCTTTAACCAAAGGAAAAGAGCACCTTCAATGTCATAATAGGCAGACTTTCACATTTTCATGCTACTGTCAGCAAACTGCGCCCAGGATTTATATTTCCCATGGTTAATCCAAGTATCACTAACAGTTGACTTACTAAGACCACACTCATGTACAATGTCAGCTTGTGTTCTTTTTATTTTCTATTAAAACAACAGTTTCACTTTTTAACTCTAGAGTCACTGAACGCCTCTTTGAACTAGCTGACTTTTCCGCCATTTCACACAAAACAGCACACACATGTAAATGATGCATATGCGTATTCCACTATAACCAAATAAGACAAACCTATCAGCAGTCTGGTATAAGCGAAATTCCCTTAAAAGCGAGTTTGTTATATCTGATGCCTTTTCTTCACATTTATGTGAGTGTGCAACTGGGACCTGCAGACCTTTTCCATTATAGCTGAGACTCCATTATAACCAAGTTAATTATAATGAGATTCTACTGTATATAAATAAACAAACAAACTTAGAATGCAATGGCATACCATAAAGTTTAACAGGAAGTCTAACAATAATTTGTTAGTTAATCTTCATAAAAAAGGCTGGTAAGCATTGAATGTGTCATCCCAGGACTCAGGAGAAATAGCACTGATGAACCAAATAATACATTTCAGATGTTTGCAGCCTAGGTGGGGCAGTATGTGCATAAGAAAGAAGGGAACGGCAGGACAAAGAAAGCAAATGACAAGTGAGGAAGGGTAGCAGAAACGGCATGATAACCACATGCAGTCCTACATAAAGTAAGAGACATAAAAATAAACAAATAAGTAAATTATATAAATCTGCTAGTACTTTTAGATGCATTATGGAATTTGTTGCTAATCTCTTATCACATGCCATCCATTCATTCAATACATTTATATTGTAGTCACATTAGTTTTGTTTAGTGTTCTTATGGATTCAGATTACTAAAAAGGAATAATAAAATAGCTTTATAGGAGAATAGCAGTTTTCAATAAAAGAAAAAATGCACAGAGAGTAAAATTTCCAGCAACACTCTGAAATGTTGAGACTTGCAATACAGAGTGCCAGAATATGGAGACTAAGTGACCGAACATACAGATTTATATATACTGAGTCCAGAATTGCCATTTCTCAGACCATTCCCTTTTCTCTGAGGTAAGGTAATCTCCAGAGTTTAGTAAACATAACTTTGGGAAGTGTGGTGGTCTTGCCTCTCATATTGTGGAGTGCAGAAGACTTTCCCTCCTGCAGGAAAAAAAAACCTGTAGGAGTAAAGCAATGTTCAGTATTCACTCTCCTCCTCTTTTTTTTGTCATTTCAGGCTCTGCAAAGACAGTCTCACTATTTCCTTATGGAGACTTGAATTTCTAGTTATTAAGACAATGCACATATTCTTGGTTAGCTGTCATGATTTAAATCCACAAATATGATGAAAACTATTATAGATATGCTGCAGGAAAGACCAGGGAGAGTAGTTCTTAAAATAAAAACACAAACTGTATCCTTATTTGAAGTTCTTAAGTAACATTTGAATTTTCAGAGCAATTTACTGCAGATAAACTTCATAACTCCCCAGAACTACAATAAATGCCATCAAATAAAACATGCAAAATGTGTATTATCAACGCAAGACAACAAAACCGATGGCAGATCAGGAAATATATTTAAAACATTTGAAATGTTTAAAAAATAAACTTTTCTTAAAAAAGGTCTACTTCTTAGTTGTATGGTAACAGACAGAGTATGTACTGAAATAATGATTTGCTATACCTTTAAAAGGCACTGTTTTTTTTTTTTTTTTTTTGCTTTATGCCCAGCCAAATTAAAAGCAGCTGCTGTCACACAGCACTCTTCTTCTTATAATGCCTTATTGCTTAATTGGCACATATGCTATGCAGTATAAACAGAAATAATCACATCAGTTTCAACAGTAAAACAACATGCTTTTCTGGGATTTCAAACAAACAGAGAGAGTATATCAGTATTTGAGTTTTGCTATCTCATATGTTGCTTAATATAAATTTACATCAAATACATAATTATATAGTGATTCCTATGCCTGAAGTTAGTAAAAGACTGAACTAGAAAAGTGTTTTGATGGTACATAGAGCTAAAAGAACTTGGCATGCATTCTTCATTATAAATGACTGGCTGTAGCATCAAACTGCATATGGAGCTCCCTCTGGGAGCAGGTATTTCACAGCTTTTCCATTAACATTCAAAACACACATACATGTGACCACTGCAAAAGAAGGAAATATTTTATGAAAAGGCAGCAGAACTAGAAAAATGCATACCTAACTTTTCTTAATAGATACAAATAGCTCAGGCTGCAACATAAAGTAACAGCAAAGAATACTGCAAACAAGGCAAAATTCAATTATTTTCACAGATGTCATGTTCTAGATATTTTACTCTTTAAAGGACCTGGAAACTTTAGTTTTTTAACTGTATACGGTACTCTTAGTGAATGTATAACCTTGAGAAAATTAGTTAATCTCTACTTTCCCCCCTATAAAGCATCTGCAAAATGAGAGAGTAGTAGTTCTTTTGAAATTATACTAATCTGAAGGCATTTGTATAATAAAAATATTTACAAATACTAGTCAGTGAGTAGAATGTAAATTTGTTTCTTTCAGTTCCAGTTTTTTTTTTAGCTTCTTTCTTCTTATCTCATTTGGCTCTCCTTGATTCATCGTAGTACTTTTTTACATGTTCTCAAATAAAATCAGAACAATTCTTAATTAAGCAGGGAGATATGCTATAAAGGTTCATGCTAATAGCCTCATTACCAGCTTGAGTGGATGTAATGTAAGTAATGCTTAGCCAAGTATCACATGTCCCCTGAGAAAGACTGAAGGAAAGAGTAACTGATTATTAATATTACTTAAATGAAAATCTTACTGCTGTTATAAAGACATTAAGCACCACAATGCATTCAGTATATGACTATGCCCTATGTGCATAATTGCAATGAGAAAAATAAGGTCAACACAATGCTTAAAATATCCATGCAGTCAATGGTCTATCAGGTCTTACAAGTCTGCTCTGCACTAGTTATTCTCTGGTGCCTTTGAGCATTTGTAAGTCAGTTATTTTACTTACAATTCATATGTTTAACTTATAGGACCAAAGGTGTATAGCATAGCTAAATTTCTGATGAAAAAAAATGAAAAACAAAATACAACGACCCCAACTAAAATTCAGAAATGAACAATATGTACACCATTAGTGGTGCAGGACTGCAGGATACTTAACTCAAAGAAGTAAATGCCCAGTGCAGAACACAGGACAAGTCCCAAAGGGAGGCAAGGACAGTAAAAGAGGCACAGTTACAGAGGGGGCGGACAGGTGCAGATATCTAGGATAGAGTGTCTTTCTCCAGAGTTTGCAGCACCAATCATTAGCATAGCTGGGAAGCAGATAATCAAGGAATTTAACTGTGGACTGAAGGCCACTGACTAAGAAATAAAGCTACTGGCCACTGAGAGACTGAAAACATGCTGATATGCTGATAAATACATCAAAAACTAAGCATATGATATTTGGGAGAGAGAAATTGAAAGATGAATATTTAATCCAGCACACAGTGACTGAAAAAGTAGATTCAATTAAAGACACAGATATATGGGTAGGTCCAGCTTTGAGTTTTTCTAATCATATCAACAAATTGGTTAATGATCGTTATAGAACAAGAAGTTATGTACTCACCATAACGTTCGATGTATGTAGTCAGTCCATCTCGCCTCACATGCTTACCCGTGGGTTCAGAGCCAAATATCGGCTCCAACTTGGCCAATTTTACTAGCTCAAAGTCTCTCATTGGCTGGGCTAAGCAGGTATCCCACGGTGGACTGCTCCATATCCCCAGATCTAGTTTGCTGCGAAACTCATTTGTACTCCATGCACACATCACATCCATATAAAGAATAAGCTAAGCAAGGGAACTTTGTAGATGACAACCTAACCTCCAAATCCTCCAGGAAGTGGGAAGGTGGGAGGGTAAGTAAGAATGTGAGGCTAGATGGACTGCATACATTGAATGTTATGGTGAGTACATAACTTCTTGATGTTATGTAGTCCTATCTCGCCCACATTCTTACCTGTGGGACAGCGTCCTTAGCACCTACATCCTGGGTGGCTCACAGGAAATTACTCCTGAGAACTGTGGAGCCAAAGGAAGACCTGCCCCTGGAGACCACGTCCAATTTGTAATGAGAAACAAATGTGTGAGGAGAAGCCCAAGTAGCTGCAGCACATATATCATCCATTGACAATCTGGCTTGGTAGGCTGTGGATGTGGAAACAGCCCGAGTAGAATGAGCCTTGACCAGAAATGGCAGATCTTTACCTCCTGCTTGATAGAGGAAAGAGATACAACTAGCTATCCATCTAGACAGTGTGACCTTGGATACCGGGGAACCCATTCGGTTTTCCGAAAAGGAGACAAAAAGTTGTTAGACATCCGGATATCTTTTGTTTGGTGTAGACAGAAGCGTAATTGTCTATGTACATCCAATTGGTGAAATCTAAATTCTGCCTTCTTAGAAAAGTGGGGAAAGAAAACAGGCAGCTCAATGGACTGATTTATATTGGACACGGAAACCACTTTAGGAAGGAATGAAGGGTTTGGTCTAAGAGAGACCCTATCTTTATGGAAGATTAAATATGGAGGTTTGATAGAGAGGGCTTGAATTTCTGAAGCTCGCCTTGCTGAAGTGACTGCTGTTAAGAAGGCTGTTTTCCATGTCAAGAATTTCAATTCGCAGGTAGCTGCAGGCTCAAAGGGTGGTAAATTAAGGGCTTGTAGAACAAAATTGAGATCCAAGGGCGTGATAGGTTTGGACACCGGGGGAAGGAGCAACAGAGTGCCTTTAAGGAATGCCTTGCATAGTGTATGTGCCATGAGACTAGGTTCATTTGCTACGTGGAAATTAGATATCGCCGCCAGTTGAACTTTGATGGTGGCTGATGCGGACCCCTGATGGAAAAGCATCGACAAGACCTCCAGAACTGAATCTATTGGAGCTGTGTAAGGATCAATGCCTCTGGTATGTGCCCAGATAGAAAACCTTTTCCATTTACTAGAATAAATCTTTCTAGTGGATGGTTTATGAGAGGACGATAATATATGGACCACTTCCGGTGAGAAATTATGAAGTCTGACTAACGATGGAAGTGGAGTAGCCGGGCTGTCAACCGGAGGGTCATCAGGGAAGGGTGGAACTGTCCCCACATGTGTGTCAGTAAATCTGGTTGAGGGTCCAGAGTCCAAGGAGTGTCCACAGTGAATTGCTGAAGAAAGGGGAACCAAACTTGATGAGGCCAGTGTGGAGCAATCAGAATGATTCTGCTTCCCAAGGATTGCGCTTTCTGAATCACCTTTGACAGCAGGGGAAATGGAGGGAAAGCATAAAGCAGACCGGAGGGCCAATCGTGAGCCAGACCGTCCCTGGGTGACTCCCCCTGTGGGGGGATCAGCGTGAAGTAGCTGCTGCATTTCACATTGAGGGGGCTGGCAAAAAGGTTGCAGCAAGGCTGACC
Organism: Protopterus annectens; assembly: GCF_019279795.1. Classification (NCBI taxonomy): domain Eukaryota; kingdom Metazoa; phylum Chordata; order Ceratodontiformes; family Protopteridae; genus Protopterus; species Protopterus annectens. The sequence continues at coordinate 477,078,236 of NC_056747.1, read as the reverse complement.
CCATCTGCTGAAGATTCGTTCTGCAACCAGGCGATTCAGGGACCAATCGTACAGCATCAGGATAGCTCTGCTTAGCCTGTCCGCAATCACGTTGGACTTCCCCAAAAACGTTGGGATGTTATGGCCCAATGCCACACTCGCATGGCCTCTCTGTACAGAGGGTAAGACGTGGTTCCCCCTTGCTTGTTTAGATACCACACCACTGACATGTTGTCTGAGTGTATAGCAACCGTCCCTAGAGGAAGAACACTCTGAAGTGCCTGCAACGCAAGAAGCACTGCTCTCATCTCTAGGACGTTTATATGCAAATGCATCTCGTGTTCTTGCCACGTGCCTTGGACTGTCCTGCCAAGATAATGCCCCCCCCACCCCATCTGGGAGGCATCCGTGGTCACTGTGGCAACCGGGATGGTTGGAACAAAGGGCTTTCCCCCGTTCAAATTGTTGGTGCACAGCCACCAACTGAGGTCCTGCTTGCATCTGTCTGTGAGTAGGATGGGATGAGCCAGTGGAAGTCTTTGGAGAGACCACTGAACAAAGAGGAGCCATTGGAGAATTCTCATGTGTAATCTCACTAGAGGGACCAACATGATTGTTGCTGCCATGGTTCCTAGGAGTTGGAGATCCCATCTTGCCTTTGCTTGTCTGAGGGGCATCAGCATGTGTATCTGTTGTTGTAATACTCTGATCCTTCCTTGAGGTAAAAATGCTCACATTCGAATGGTGCCTAATTCTGCTCCTATAAAGGTGACACGCTGTGAGGGCAATAAGGCAGATTTTTCCCAATTTATTGTTATACCCAACTGGTGACATAGATTGATTGTAGTGTCCCTGGTTTGATCTAGTTGATGCCTGGTGGGAGCGGTAAGGAGCCAGTCGTCCAGATACAAAAACACCTGGAATCCCTGACGTCTCAAGTGAACCGTCACCACCGCCATACACTTGGTGAACACCCTGGGGGCTGTGGTGAGACCAAAGGGCAGGGCTCGAAACTGGAAGTGACTGGCTCCCAGCCGGAAGCGTAGGTGACTCCTGGATGATCTGTCCATTTTCACATGGTAGTAAGCACATCCTTGAGGTTGATGGAGCACATCCATACCTCCTCTCCCAACAATGGGAGAATCGATTGTAGTGTGACCATACGGAACTTGGACTTGTGTATGTAGTTGTTGAGTTGGCTGAGATCTAGTATGGGTCTCAGGTCCCCTGTTCTTTTCGGCACCAAAAAGAATCTTGAGTAAGTCCCTAATCCGATTTGGTCTGAGGGGACATGCTGGATGGCTCCTTTTTCTAGCAGCTGCGAGACCTCTGAGGCTGCTTGATCCCTTTGACTGGGTGGTACGTCTGGGATTTTTCTGATTGGCGGGGGTACTGATGAGAATGGAATGAGGTAACCTCCGGAAATTATCCGTAATACCCATTGGTCCTGGGCAATGCTTTCCCAGGCTTCCGGATATAAGGAAATTCGACCCCCGACTGGCTCCGGATAAGCGCAGTCGGGCACACCCTCAGGAACGAGAGTATGGAGAACCACGGAAGGAGTCGCGGTCTCCCGAATTGCGGGGGGCCCCCTCTGCCTCTTGGGCGACATCTCCCTGAATAACCCCCCCTCCCCTGACTCTGGAGGGGGGTTCACCTTGTGCAGCAGGAAAAAACCTCTGTGATTTCTTGAACACCCCCCCCCCACTGGGCCTTGGGGTAAGGCCGAGAAGGAAGGGAAAAATGGACCCTTACGGCAGACAGGTTCTTTCCCTCTTGCTCGCACCTGGTGAGGGTGTCTTTTACTTTGGTCCCAAACAAGGAGGAACCATCAAAGGGGGCGTCAGTGAAGGAAGACTTGAAGGCCTCCACAAAGTGACACAGGCACAGCCAGGCTTGCCTTCTAAGGATGACCCCTGAGCTTGCTGCCCTACTCGCTCCCTCGGCTGCATACAAAATGAGCCGCATGGATGAGTTGACAATAGAGTTGAGGGTAGAGACCTGGGCGTTACCATCTGGACCACCGCCTCAGGAACGTTACCCGCAAGAGTATCTCCTAACTCTTTGACGAGATCTCTCTGGAGCCGAGTGAAGTGAGCCAGGTAATTCAGTGACCATAATGTAAAGTTCGCTGATGAGAGGGTATGCTTCCCGTACCGGTACAGGGTCCTAGACTCCTTTTTAGGAGGATGGACGGATGAAGAAGACTCTGCTACTTCCTTCTGGGTGGCTGCTGCCACCACCATGGCATCTACAGGGACTCCTTTTGATAGAAACTCTTTGCCCTGGGGGGCAGAAAGAATCTTGTTGGGACGCCTGGGCACGGGCTCCACAGAATCAGGGTTCTCCCACACTCTTCGACAAATCAGGTCAAGGAGTTCATCGAAGGGTGGAGACACCCAGGAGGCAGATGGTTGAGCACCAAAAGCCTTAAGGAATACTGACTCCTCCTCGGAAGGGGCTTTGGAAGGCCAGTCATCTCTTTGTTTCAGTATCTTCAGGATATCGGAGAAGGAAACATCATCAGAGGATGACTTGGGGGACCCCTCCGATTCCTCGAGGTCAGTATCAGAGGTGAGAGACTCATCTTGGGAGTCTATGTGCTTCCTCTTGCACGTTTTCTTTCTGGGGGGCTCCTCAGGCACAAATCTGAGGGATCCTCAGAAATTTGGGGACCACTTGTGGGGGTATCCCTAGGCCCTGGTGCTCTGCTGTCCATGGATGGGTGGTGAACAGAAGCTCTCACCGGAGTGGTGGGTGACAGAGTGACCGACCCACCTGATGTAGCTGACGATCTGGCCAGCGCGGTCCGCATAGCCTCGAAGGCCGGCCCCCCCGAGTCTGAGGAGCGACCAGTCTCCGAAGCCATGACAGGTGCCGGAGTTCCCCGAGCCGATGCACCGAGAGGGAGACTCAGAACCGAAATAAGCCCCGATATGTCCCCCTCGGGCCCGACCGAAGAATCCCGAGTCCCGAACCCTGAGGACGGAGCCGACGGGGACGGATCCGATGCCGGTACCGATGGAGCTGAATGGGGCATCGGAGCCAGCCTAGAAACATCACATGGCGCGGAACACTGTGGCTCCGACGACAGAGATGTGCTCAGAGAAGGAATGATCAAAGACGGTGTCGGGACGGGCTCCGGAGTTGACTGGGTCAGAGCCGAAAATAATTTTGCCAAAACCGGTGACTGGTGGAGCCTCTGAACCACCCTATCCACATCCACATCTGAAAGGGTCCTGGAAGATTTGGAGGACAGTGATGGAGAATGCGATCTCCTCTCAGGAGAAGTTGGTTTGAGACTGGGCGATCGGCTCCTTGGAGGTTCCAATACAATTGGAACGTACGCCGGTTCCATTGATACTGAGGACAGTGGAGCCGAGGATGTCGATGCAGTTTTAGACATTTTCTCCGGTGGCTCCGATGAAGCTGACGGAGCCGGAGATCTCTTTTTTGACTTGCCAGATTTAGACTTGCCACTGGAAGCCGAATCCATAGCCTCTTCAAAAGAGGGTTTTAATAGTCCCTTTAAGATTAGCTTATTCTTTCTCTCTTGCAGAACTCTAGGGCTGAATGCATGACAAAAGCTGCAGGATTCCTGCAGATGGATGGCTCCTAAGCAGTAGACACAAATGGAATGCCCATCGGTTATGGACATTCTGTACCCACATTTTGAGCACTGTTTAAAACCCGAAGGTTTATGCTCCTTCGTATCCTTAGACATCTTAACTACTGCGCCCACAACGCAAAACCAAGTCAGTACAAATAAAGGCGGGAACGACACTAAGGTAACCAACACCAAAACAGTGATCAAACACACACAAAAACTCTAGCACAATCTTTGAACAAGGGATTGAAACACAAAGAGAGGGTAGCCGAAACATCTAATTTAAACGGTTTGGAGTGAACACAGAAGGCAACAGAGGAGAACTAGGCCCTCTAACTGAAACGGGCCTAGCCCGAGGAACAGTAAGAGGGATACCACACAAAAATCTCACAATCACAATACCTAACCCACCAGACAAAGTCAGACAGATTTAGACAAATAGCTATGAAAATAGCTTTTGATAGGAATCAAACTTTTCTTAAATCAAGAAAAAGAAGGTACTTTGCCACAGCCAAGTGAGACTACGTCCTAGCTACACGAGCGGTAAACAAGATCTGGGGATATGGAGCAGTGCACCATGGGATACCTGCTTAGCCCAGCCAATGAGAGACTTCGAGCTAGTAGAATCGGCCGAGTCAGAGCCGATATTCGGCTCCGAACCCACGGGTAAGAATGTGGGCGAGATAAGACTACATAACATCTATAGGTTGTACGAAAAGATTTATAAAGTCTAGGAAATCAAAAATTATGAAGTCATTGTTTGTTAGTTACATTAGACCCAAACCTGAGTATGGAATAACAATATGGACACCTTATAAAAAAGTAAGCATAAGTAAACTGTAAAGAGTACAGCGGAAATATATCAATGACATTCATGGATGTGAAAATTTAAGTTATTATAAAAGATTAAAACATCTGAACTTGTACAATGTCTCAGATAGATACTTAAGAGGTGACCTCATTCACACACACACACATATATATATATATATATATATATATATATATATATATATATATATAGGGCATTTAGAGACAACTACCTCTGTGAATGTTTAGGGTTAGCAAAAAGTGCATGGAACAGACTACCAAATTACATTAAAGCAAGTTCTAGCTTAGATATTTTTAAGAACAGCCTGGACACTTATTACAGGAAGAACTGTGTTGGTATATTGCAGGTTAGAAAGGAATTAATGTCCATGCTTGAAATATGGGTATGTATGTATGCATGTATGATGCAGAGAAATTCAATGCCACAAACAGAATCAGTTTTAACCCAGAAGGGATGACCTTTCTAAACATCAGTCTAAAAAAATGTTTTGTTTTCTCAACTGTCCTTTTAAACTTAGACGAAAAGGTGAGGAATACAAATAGTAAACAACTTAGATGAATGGGCAACAGAAAGTGTCATACCAAGACAACAAAATTAAACAGCTAGGGGCTAAAAAGTAGGTAATTAAAACATGAGGGAGTTGCATGTGGTGTTAGAAAAAGGAAGATGTAATTTTAGCAGAAACAGAAACATGAGCAAAACAAGAGTGACAATTCTTTCTATTCTTATTAATATATTATAATATATTCATATAATATTAATTAATATTTAGTATTATTAATCTATTCTCTCTCTCTGAGTCACATGCTTTTCAATCCCCCTCCCCCAAACTCACTGCCAATACACCAAATCTATCACCATACACTCTTAGGATCTATAGCCTAAACATCTATAACATGTGCAATAAAATATCTCAACTTCACACATGGGTTGCCTAACACATTCTAGATATACTAATCATAACAGAAGCTTGGCTTAAACCCTCCATCCCAAATGAAGAAATATCACCTCCCAGATACAGCAAGTTAAGATTTGATTATCTCTCTAAAGGAACAGGAGTTGTTGCAATATTTCACTCAAATAATTTCAAAATTACACCTTTTTCTCTAAACCAATTCCACAATTCTGAGATCTTTGCATCTTTACTGCACATAAATGACACAAAAGATTATACATGATAGTCCACCTTATAACACTAGTAACATTTCTATAATAGAAGACATAGTCTCTTGGGCCTCAGCTAACATCTCCTATGAAACACGCATCCTTGTTGATACAAACACTAATCGGACCTTCTGTAACTCTCATTGGTCCTTTACCAGTCACTCGCCCTCCTCCACTTTCTGCCAACTCCTCACCTACATACAACTCATCATTGCCCCAACTAGATGTAACAAACCCACAGACTCTTGTTCCATCACTGCTTGGATCCCTACCTAACAGCTTAAGTGACAATCATCCTACCTTAGTTATCCACACAAACATTTCTCCACTCAAAAATCTATCATCTTTAAGCAAGTAAGAAATCTATCTAAATTTTACAAACAAACATTCAAAGATTCGCTCTACTGGAATTTACTTAAGCACCTTCCTCTTGATGACAACCAAGCTCCATGGTTGATCCTACAAATTAAACAGTTTATTAGATAAAGAGATAAAGCTTTGAAAGAACAGAAAATAAATAAAACACCTGCATCCCTTCAAACATATCACACTCAAAGAAACTCAACAAAAGCCCAAGTTCTGTTTGACAAAATTAAATACTTTACTAATCACTAGACCCTATACAAAACCTCACCAACAACATTTTGGGCTGCTATATCTCATCTACTGAAACTAGTGGCAAACCCTTATGTCCCAACCCCCAATCTAACTCATTACACTATTCAATTCCTTGTGCTTTCAACTCTCACATCATTAGAACAGCAACCTCAATCTCCACCCCAGACTCGTCTTCTATCTCTTCCTTCCCTCCCACTCACAATAACATTCACAATTCTTACAATGTCCAACACATTTCCACCTCTAAAATTAAATTACTTCCCCCCCAACTTAAAGGGACCACACTTGTCCCAGATAACCTATCCTCAGAAAAACTCAAAACAGCAGCTGATGACACAGCTTATCCCACTTCCATCTAATAAATGGATCCTGTTAGGACTCGCTCTTTCCTCTTTGCTAGAAGCAAGCTTAAGTACAATCCCTCCATAAGACTGGAACATCAGTAGAACTAACCAGTTTTAGACCCATTGTCAACCCCCCACCCATCTAAGATAATGGAAGAATTCATTCACTGTCAGTTACTTGAACATCTTCTCACTAATAGCCTCTTATCTACATCCCAACATGGCTTCCCCCATCACAGTACTGATACTGCCATAACATCATTCCTTAATTTCATCCAACAGCATAATTAATAAAAATAATAACAACTTAGGTTCAGGTGTGTACCTAAACCTACCAAAAGTTTTCCCCATAGACTCTTACCCATACCTCTCAGTTTCTTAGTGCAAGAAATCTGTACAAAGCCTGACAAAAAGAGGGGACAAAGGCCCAAAAATAGAGATAGATTTTAAATATCGCTCTTAAAAACTTAGAAAGTTGCTAGAGTAACAGGGTTTGTGTTAATGTACATTTTCTGAAGGATATGAAGTCTGAAACTCAAATGTATGTTATTTAGTGACTTCAATCTTCAGATCATCCCAGTGATTTGTCAGAAAACCAACTTTTATGAGGAATAGACCAAAAATAAGAGGCAAAAATCTGGACATTCTGCGAAAATCTGGACAGTAGAGAAGTATGCTCTCACCCCAAACCTCTACAAAGACTTACTCAACTATGACTCACCAACTTGTCAATGGCCTGATCCTCAATGTCAAAATAAACCCTCATATTCTTTATTCCTAAAACCATTCAAAGTAAAATTCCTTCTTTTTCCCTAATACCTGTCAAAAGTATCAACATCAAAGTCATCTCTCACAATAAACACCTAGAGCTTACAATTGTAGGAAATGCCAAGTCTGATCTTTACATTCACCTCTCAACAACAACAAAAAAGAAAAATCAAAAATTGGGCCATCTATGCAAAGCCAAATCTTTTCTCTATGACTTTCCCAGAAAGTAGATCACATCTGCCTTTCTCCTTCCGTCTTCTACAGGCCATCTACTTTCACTAAACCATTCACTAACCAAACCCCAGCACTTGAAAAGACCTATAACAAAACAGACAAATTTTTATGAACTCACCTTACCAAAGTCTCCATTGCACAACCTTAAGACATCTAAAGCTAGAGCTGCTTAATATCCTTAAACCTAAGCAGCAAGACCATAAAATATTGCCCACTTCAAATAAATGATTCTCCCAAACACCATACGAGCTGGTACTCAGCACTCTGATCTCTCAGGTCAACTGATAAATTCCTGGCTACCATTACCCCAATAAATAACTCAAATGGGGATGCCCATATGCAAACTTTGGAATCTTCTGCCGACAATACATCACACAGTTTAAGCCTCTCCATCTGATGATGTCAATTTTCATTCTATCCTCAAATGTTGGGGTTCGGAGCTGATCCTCAGATCTGACTCAGCCATTATTAAAGTTTCTGGTAAAAAAGCTCTCAAGCTCCTCCCTTAGCCATAATGAACCAACCCCTAATATACCCCAGATCTAATTTGCTGCTTTTCATAAAATATGTTGTTAGCCATAGCTCTTGAGTGTTTGTAAGTTAAGTGATTATTTCATATTTTCTCAGCTTTGACTTAAAAATATATTTTATTCTCTTACTCTATACACTCTGCATAGTCTCCTTTACAATCACTGGTAAACATCTTTCTTTCCCTTATAATCCACTTCATACACATTAACGTATTTCTCTGTACCATTGTTGGTATAATGTTTCCCTTTTCTTTCTTTGATAAGTTAAAAATATTTTCCATATTTCTTTTCTTTTCTCTTCTGTTGGCCATCATGTCTGATAAGGGACCTGCTGGCTTCAAAAGTGTCAAAAGTGGGGGCATAAATTACCTCTTTCTGATGCCCGCACTTTATGTGTTTACTGTTTAGGTACTCAACACTTACAGGAGGATTGCTCTGTTTGTAAAACCTTCAACACAAGGGCCTCAGCAGACAGGAGAAATAAACTCACATTAAAAGATTGCTCCCTTCTTCATTCATTCAGAGAGGCTATTGCTAGGGCTAAATCCCCCAAGTCTAAGTCTCCAAGACCATCCACTTCTTCATCTCCCTCAATGGAGCCGCCAAAGAAGAAACTGAGATTGGATCCGAAAGTCACTCAGATCCAATCCCCCTCGGATCTGACCTTGTAGAGGAGAAAATATTCTCCTAGCTTGGATCCTGTGCCTTCAAGGGTTCCTTCCCTCTTCTGGAGAGAAACATCATTCCTGGTCACCATCCCTTGCTTCAATTCCCTCTAACAGATGAAGATGTGAACAAAATGAGGAGGAAATTCCTGTTGGTGCAGATACATATGGGTGTTCTCCCGGTTCCTACCCCCTCGGTTCAAGGAGTCCCTCCATCTGTGACACCTCCATTGACTACTCCCTCCCTGATTCCAGTTGTTTCAGAGTCCCTAGATCCAACCCCCCAGGGTCCATCTGGCTCAGATCCAAAGATATTATTTTCTATGGATCCAAAATCTACTGTGAGAGCACTGTCTCAGACTTCTTCTGAACTGGATGAGTTTCGCAGCCAAAGTTGCCTTGTTGGGACTGGGGCATTGGAGTAGACTCCAAGGTTTTCAGAGCTGTTTCTGCCCCTTGGAGCTTCGGCATTGGATAGCTTGGCTCTGACTTCCTCCTCAGGGAGATTGCTCTTGCAGAAGAGGGAGGCAGCAGTCCAGAAGCTTGCCTTCTCAGAGCTGATGTCTTTCTTCTCTCTTGAGTGGTCTGCCTTTGAGGTAGAGATGAGAGTATTCTCTGCTCCAACAGGATGGACAGATCCAAACCCCTCAGATCTCCAATATAGTTCCCAAATGTTTCTGTGCTTAGAGCCACATCATTCTACACCACCAGCTTAAGGCCTCCAGACCACCCAGCAGGGTCTTACAGTCTTTTCTGACACTTCACTGAAGCATTCCACAGAGGAAGCTCATCTCAAGAGGAAGTGCAAGAGAAGGCACTTGGACTCGCCACAAGAGTCAGTCACTGAGGATAATGATTTCAATGAGGTAGAAAGGTTCCCATGATCACCTCTGAAAGACATCTCATTTGGAGAATTTCTAGAGATCCTTAAACAGAGAAGAGGTTGGTCCTCCAGTAACTCTTCACTGGAGGAGTCAGTATTTCCTGGAAGCCTTCAAAGCTGGCTCGTCTACCTCCTAGTTACTCTGCCCACTGATGAGCTCATTCATTTGGTCTCTAGGTGGGCGTGGAAGGAACCTGATTCAGTTAAGCCAATCCTTAAGAAGCCAGAGCAGATTCTGGTTCCACCTGTCGGGAAGCAATTCTGGAGTAGGGGGTTCCAGTGGATGACATGTGCGTGGCAGCAGCCACAAGATAGGAAACTTGCTGAACAAAATGTATCTGTTCATCCCCCTAAAAGGGGAGTCTAAGGCAATGGAAAGGTTTGGGAAGAGTGTTTATTTGTCAGTGACCTTTGCTCTTAGGTTGCTGAACTATATGGCACACTTTATAGGCTACAAAGGGACTTGATCAAGGAACTTTCAAAATCTGTTTCAAGGACCATTACTCTGAGGTTCAATCGTCTGTGGCCACTCAGTTGGCAACCCTCCAATCCATGAGACATATCTCGTATGCAGACAAAGGTGCCTCATGGGCAGCAGGTTCAGGCATATCCATTAGGATGTATGCCTGGATTCAATTATGTGAATTTGCGAGCCTTACAAGTCATCGTTCATCAATGCTCCTTCTGACAGCAGTTCGTTGTTTGGCCCAAAAGTGAAGGAAACGCTCTTCAGGTGTAAAAAGGATGGAAAGACCATCTCTGCAGTGGGTGTTTGTTTTTCAACCTCCCAAGGATCCTTTTCTAGGACTCAACAGGGTGGTCAGAAGATGTGGTTCAGAAAGTCCCAGGGTCCTTTCCAGAACACACTTGGAGACAGTTCCCTTAGGGGCAGAGGGGGAACTCAAATGGACAATAATGCCCTCACAGCAGAGGAGGCCTTGAAAACCAGGTTTCCAGAGATGCTTTCTCTGACAGACCCATTCAACAAGGCCCGACTGTCCCCCTCTGGAGGCAATTGGAAGTCGACTATCCCTGCATCAGACAGCTTGGCTAGATTTAAATAGAGATACTTGGGTAAAGAGGATTAATTCCAGAAGCTATATAATTCCCTTTTCTCTGCCACCTCCAACTTTACCCAGAATTCTCTACGTCCCACCCTGTCAGATGAAAAAAGCAGCAATATAAATACAAAAGCTGATAGAAAAAATAATCTAAGAGGTTCCACCAGACCAAATAGAACCCAGAACTTACTCAAGATTCTTTTTAATCCAAAGAAAACAGGCGAACTGAAGACCAGTTTTGGATCTCAGAATTCTAAACGAGAGTTTGATGTACAAAGTTTTGGATGGTCATGGTTCAGTCCATTCCACCCTTCCTGGGCAAGGAAGAATGGATGTCCTCCACAAACTTTCATGATGTGTACTATCACATAAAGATGAACAGACAATCCAGACGGTATTTACATTTCTGGATGGGAGCCAGTCACTATCAGTTCAGAGTACTGCCCTCACCACACCCCCCAGGGTGTTCACCAAATGCATGGCAGTAGTAGCAGCTCACCTGCAGGGATTCCGAGTGTTTCCATATTTAGAAGACTGACTCATTACTGCCCTGACCAGGCATCTGCTAACATGAGCAAGGGATCAGGTTCTTCAGGTTTTTCTCATCTAGGAATAACCTTAATTACAAGAAGTCTCACTTACAACCAACTCAAACCTTGGAGTACATAGGAGCAGTTTTGAACACGATATCAGTCACAGCTTCTCTTCCTTTTTGAAGAGTACAGACTATCAGATTCCAGGTTATGAAAATAATTTGCAGTACCAAGATTAAAGCTAGCTTGATCCTTCAAGCCTTAGGATCAATGTCACTTGCCATAACCTTAGTTCCTCTAGCCAAATTTCATATGAGAATTCTTCAATGGATGCTAGCAGCACAGTGGTTGATTCTTTACCAGCAAATGTCAGCACAAATAAGAAGCACTCAGGGATGCAAGAGATATCCCTGGTGGTGGATTCAGTCAGAACTGGTTCTACAAGACCATCCTTTTATTCTCCCCCAGTCCAAGGCCATAGTGACCACAGACGCTTCCCAGACTGGTCAGGGGGGGACACATCCTACAGAAAACAGTCCAGGGGACTTGGTCACCTGAAAAGGCCAATTTTCATATCAATGTTCTAGAGGTGAGAGCAGTGCTCTTTGCACTTCAGACCTTCCATGATGCTCTCCCTTTAGGGACATCTGTGATTCAAACAGACAATATGTCAGTATTTCAGTGCATCAACAAACAAGGAGAAACCAGATCTTACCCCTTGTGCTGAGAAGCACTCAGAGTGGCAATAGGCGATCTCAACCAACTGCTTTCTCATAGCAATGCACAGTCCGGGGAAGTCCAATGTGGTAGCAGGCAAATTTAGCAGGTCCATTCTTGTCCATCATGAGTGGTCTCTCAACATGAAGTTGACAGAAATATTTTCCTTTAGTGAGACCAGCCTTGCTGCAATCTTTTTTGCTTCTCCACTAAACAACAAATGCAGCAGTTAATCTGCCCAAATCGCCCCTATGGGGGAGTCGTCAAGGGATGCTGTACTCCACAATTGGCTCCCGGTTATTCTATGCTTACTTGCCAATTCCCCTAATTCCAAAAGTCTTGCAGAAAGTTGCCAGATTGAAGAGCAAAGTCATCTTCACTGCACCTTACTGGCCTCATCAGATTTGGTTCCCCTTCCTATGGCCTCATCTGCTTTACCAACATTGAATTCTGGATCCGATTCCAGACCTCCTGTCTCACCCAAGTATGATTCATCCAGATATCTCAAACCTCAAGCTGACAGCATGGTTTCTCCAATTCCGTTAATAGCCAGATAACCAATGCTCTCTTCCCCCGTCCATCATATTCTTTTATCTTCCCATAAACCTTGTACAAGTAAATGGAAAAGGTTCATTTGCTGGGCACAACAAAAACACAGTGATCCCTTCTCAGCTCCTGTACATAGTACACTTGTATTTTTGGCAACAATTTTTAAGGACAGAGCTAGCTCCTTAATGATTAAAGTTCAGTTAGCAGCAAGCTCTAATTTTCATATTGGATTTGAAAATTCTTCTGTGGCCTCTTCTAAACTATGTATAACATTTTTGAGAGACACACTCCTGCTGAGACCCCATATATAGATCCTACTTCACCATAGGATATGAACTTGGTACTGCAGCCCTTAATTCATTCTCTCTTTGAACCAGCAACTAAATGTGATCTTAAGTTCCTGACCTATAAAAATATCTTTTTAGAGGCCATTACCTCTGCTAGAAGAATTTCAGAATCCGTTAATTTGCCAGTTTTCTTTCCAAAATTTGCAAATAAAGATGGATGAATATATGCTGCATTTATTGGATGTTCACAGACAATTATGCTTTTAATTACATAGGACAAAAGAAATTAGGAAAACAGATCAATTATTTGTGTCCTTTGCAGATTCTAAATTAGGCAAACCAGTCTCAAAGGTAACTTTAGCCAAATGGCTGACAGATTGCATATCATTCATCTATAACAAATTAGGTCTAATCTTAACAAAACCTCTGAGAGCCCACTCAACTAGGTCCATGGGAAGTTCTTCAGTGTTTCTATCTAGAACTTCTATGGATGATATATGTGCAGCTGCAACTTGGGCAAATCACTCATTACAAACTGGATCTGGTCTTAAGGGGAAGAGCAGCCTTTGGTTCAGCTGTGGTCATGAATATCATTCCTTAAAGTCCACCTGGGATTTTAGGTAGCTGGGGACTCTGTCCCAACAGTTGAGGATAGAATGAAAATTGGCAACATCAGATAAAGAAGTTATGTACATACCATAACATTCCATCTGTGTTGTCCATTTTCATTCTCCCTCAGCTTTCCGCCACCAGCCCCCCCCCCCCCCAATCCTTATCACAATAGGCTTCTGGAAGAACAAGATGTTGTAAGGAAACCACTGTCCTAAATGTTGAGCTCCAGATATAGTTTCTTCTGTATGACGCATTTAAATATACAGACACACACATGTGTGTGTGTGTGTGTGTGTGTGTGTGTGTGTGTGTGTGTGTGTGTGTGTGTGTGTGTGTGTGTGTGTGTGTGTGTGTGTGTGTGTGTGTGTGTGTGTGTGTGTATATATATATATATATATATATATATATATATCTATATATATATATATATATATATATATATATATATATCTGTATAAATACATAATGTAAACGGGTTCACTACGAAATTTTGAAATCCAAAATCTCGAGTTTTAGAATATCGAGTCCAGAATCTTGAGATCTTGGAATCTCAAAATTGTGAACCCCCCAACACAACCCAACACACTAAAACGTGTATGCAAGCCCCCTTGCACCCCCCCACACCCCCAACTTAAATATACCAACTCCGAGAACACACTACAGTGAGGACAAGGGAAATCTCCCAGTCCGCACTGTATGCCAATCTCCGTTCAGGATTTTGAATTTTTGAAACTTCGAACAGATGATCTTCGATCATATGAAATTCAAAGTTTTGAGCTTCAAAATTCTGAACGGAACCCATGTAAACATATATATATATATATATATTTATATATATATATATATATATATATATATATATATATATATATATATATATATATACACACACACACACACACACATCAATGTATTAGTATGTCCTGTGTATTGTGGGTAAGGGAGGAGCTCAAGACATTTTTGGTTACCAAAAGTGCTTTTAAACTTTTATGGTGTACCTAGTATCACTTTTTGGATGATGTGCTTATTTTATGGAATTATTCGAATGTGGCTCTTGATGGGTTTTTGGACCACATCAATCAGATATGTGTATTTTTTAAATTTACAGTCAAACATTCTAGTGAGAAAATAAGAGTATTTGGATGTGATTATTTCTAAGGACACATCCAATAAAAAATTGCCTCTAGAATATTTCGGAAAGACACTTTCTCCAACAGCTACCTTGATTTTCAGAGTAGTCACCCCTTTCATATGAAGAGAAACATCTATAAGGGGCAATTGGTAAGGGCTGGGAGAATGTGTTCTACATATGACACCTTCTTGGAAGAAGTTTCCAACATAACAGAAATGTTTAGGGCAAGGGGATACCGAAAAGGACTTCTTGAAGAAGTAGCAACAGAAATGATGGAAGGATGGGGTTCAAAATATAAGCCCTTATTGGGAAGTGGTGTGACCATTCAAAAAATGGGTAGTCAACATACCGATAGGGTTAATTTTGACACTAATATGTTCATCCCTTATGGTTCAGGTGAATGTGCATTGAGGGACATTATAAAGAAGAATTGGCATATATTCAAAGGAAACTTTGATATTTTTCACACACTTGGTGAGACACCAAGCTTTATATACAAAGCTGGGAGGAATTTTAAATATTTGACAAAGCATACTTTTCTTAATAAGACTATGTTTAGCAAAGGAACTACTAAATGTGGTAGTTGCAATCAATGCCCCTACATTTTAGATAGCGATAAGACCTTGATAGCTGGGCATAGCAAGGGCATTCCTCTACATAAGGGTAATTGTAACATGTGAGGTGTTATATATATTTCAGTTTGCCAAACATGTTCATATTACTATAATGGCAAAACGGAAAGGAATTTTAAGACCAGAATATATGAACACCTTTATGATATTAATAAGGGGAATATAAATAATGCATTGTATAGGCACACATTAGCATGTGAGGGAGATACAAGATTTAAGTTTGACATTTTAGAAGTTGTCCCACCGAATTTTAGCGGTGGTTGTTGGGAGCTTCAGGTTGACCTTAGAGAGTTTTATTGGATTATTAGATTAAATGCCAGTGTTGAACCAGGGTTCAACAACCATATTTCCCTGGTTCCTGTTCTAAGAAAAAGAGCTTTAAACATCTGAATTTTTACTGTATTTTGTATAATATATTATTTTTAATAATGTAAAATTTAACATTTTCTAAAGTTTTTTGTGTGTATATTTAAAGTACAAAGGTTTTTAGTGTTTTAGTGTCTATGTTTTTAAAATTGTGGAAGAATAATTGATTAATTGATTGTTTCATTACATATAAAGGGTGTTGACTTGGAGCAATTTAATTTCTTCTGTTTCTTGTTTTGAGAAAGTCCCCGAGGTGTATACTGGGGATGAAAGCGCTTAACAATAAAGAGACTGGAGTAACATACTCTTTGTGTGCATTTTTGTTTCATGTGCTGGGCTTATGGTGTAGCTACTTGCTCACATTGGCACCTTTGAAGTTTTATTAGTCATTTTTTTGGTGCCTTATCAAACGGATTTGTTGTTAGCAATAAAGAAAAGGCAAAGAAGGATAAACACAGAGAAGTAAAGGAGGAAGCTGATATCAGAAAACACAAGAAAGCAAAGACAAAGATGGAGAGAAAACCATCAGAAAGAAAGAAAGAAAGAAAAAGGAGAAGATGGACTTAGATATGCAGCAGGAAGGAGAATGAGGGGCTAGGAAATGATCACGTTAACAATAGGATGGGGAGACATAATGGATGAAAGAGGTCCTGTATTAACTCTTCACACCTATATGCATCCCAGAAAAGGAAATTAGAGCACCAACGTGAGAAGGCCAATAGCAAGTGGGAGAACACTCAGATGGGAACACAAACGGTGGTGGTGGAAAGGGAACCAGCCATGCAGAGAAAGGAGATATAGCATTTCCTTCAAAGCTCTTATAATGTTATTCCCAGTCCTCTGGGACTTCATTGGCAGCTAGTCTGTGTCCATAGTCTTGGAGACACTTCTGCAGGAGGTATTCAATAAATCACTGGCTGCTAATATAGTCCTGGAAAACAGAAAGAAAATGTTAACAGTGCTGCTTCACCAAAAAACTATAGGACAGTCAACCTAATCAGAGTGGTAACAAAAGCAAAAGAGAAAAATATAGAGGAAGGGGCCAGTGGCATACCTGGAAGAAAGTAGGCGACAGAATATGAATCAGCACAGTTTCATAGCCAAAATATTCTTCCAGTTAAAACTGATCCACTTCTGTTGTTGAGCTACCATGGAACTGCACGGAAGCAACCTGGATGATGCAGTCAACTTCAGCTTTACAAATCTATTTTATCCAGTAGCACAGAGAAGGCTAGTATGCAAACTCCAAGAGGTAAGGGGAGCAAAAGTCTAGAAAAGAGGTTGGAAATGATGACTAAGGATGTAGGGCCAGTGGTGACTCAGTTTGATAATAGAACGGTAGGCAGCAAGGAGTGATGCTATCATAAATGACCTTCTACATGTACATCTTAAAGTGGCTTGGTCATGTTCATAGGTGCAATGCTGCTTCAAGTGAGTTAAGTGCCGTAATGGACCTATGTTGTGGAAATGTATTTATCTGGACTTTTTTTTTTTTAATAAAAAGGTTCACAAAACTTTTATTAAGCCGTGGTCCAAATAAATCTACTTTTGTCCATCATGACATCACTTTAAGCACAGTGAGCTCTGCATCCACAGACTGTGATGGTTCACTTCAGCACGTGCAGGGCAGTGCACCCATTAAAGTCTGGGACACACTTCATGCTTTCACTACTATGATGTCACTGAGGTTAAAGTTTACTTTTAAATTCAGTGGTATGATCATAGAGAAAGCAGTGATATTAAAAAGCTTTTCCTCCATCAAAAGAAGCTGCCAGATACCTTGTATGATGCTACAGTAATGTTGTTTGGCACTTTGTGCAGTACCTTGTGTAGTGCAAAGTTAAGAAAACACTGATGACCAAGTATCACTTTAAACATGGCAAGTTGCATGGAAAACAGGACTGGCCTTTTTGCAGATGAAGGTGAAACAAGAAAGGAAACATTCTTGCAAGGGATCTGTAAAAAAATACTATGAAAGACTGGATAAAATGCAACAAATTGATGCATAATTATATGATTTGGGCAAATAACCTGGGCGAAGAGTCCAAAATTATATATTTATCTCTCAGTGTGATTGACCCAAAAAGAGAGAAATGGTAATAGGGACATCAGAAGAAGCACCATTTGCAAAGTACAAAAGTAACAACTAGAACCAAGAGACAACTGAGAAATATCCATGGGGAAATATACAGAGAAGACAGAAACATTATTATAGCATTATTCAAAGCCATAGTGTGGCCACCCTTGCAGTAGTGTGTGTAGTTCTGCATATCATGTGGAGATAAGGAAAGACCTTTACTAAAAAGGGATCAGAGAAAGGCAATGAGGATGTTACAGGAGACAAGTGAAGAAAAGCTATATAGAAAAGTTAGGGATCTTCGATTATACTCAATAAAAATCAGGAGTAAAAGTAGAAATATGATATAGGTGATATGATCATAAAATGGTATAGTTATAGACTAAAGCTCAGAAGAAATAATGGGGGAGTAGAAGATATCATGAACAACTAGTATGGGGAATTAGTTTTAATCCTGACCTAAGAAAACGCTACTTTATGGAAACAGCAATGGATACAAGACAAACTACCACAATGGGGTTGTAAAGAGGAAAACAGACACTGAACAGAACATCGGTTCTTTACAGAAAAGGTAAAGCAACAGGTATAGGCAGACTCACTAGCTCTCTTATGAGTCACAAGTGACCCTGCATATAGCCACCACTATCCTTAGAGTTTTTATGGCTAAAAAGGTGAGACAGAAGTAGGTTGCCAGGTCTTTCTTCCATAACACACATGCATGTAGAATAAATAGACTTAACGCCTCCTGCCAACTGTGGTATAATTTGATTTGATCTAAAGTGAAGATGAGGCAGCAGCATCTCCAAAATCTTACAAGAGTAAAGGAGAACATAAACAGTACCATGCAGCCATCCCTGGCATGCATGAAATTCATACACCTACTGACAGCAGGTACCACATAGTGCATAAAATGTGAGCTGCACAGCACTCTAGACTGTAATGAAGTCAATGGCATAACAACAACAATGTTGCCAGCTATGTTATGTAACAAGACATATTATTCTACTATGGCAAAGGCATAAGGATGAAATGGAAATACAGAAATTCAGGAAGTTTTACAGAGGAACACTTTAATGGATTATGGCAATACAAGGAAAATTCACTGTAACACAAACAGAATTGACCTTAGAAAGATAAAAGGCATTTCTCTTTTACATTTTGTACCCCCCCCCCCATTCCCCTTAAAATAAAGCCATTATACTCAACTGGCTTATATATTCCCGTGACTCACAGTATTCAATGACACCATGGGGGTGATAGCTGGGGATCATGGCAGTCATGTTACAGGGTTTAAGAGACTGATTTAAAAGCTCCTAGCAAACACTCCTGCTCAGAATGCATGGCGTTATGAACCCTACACTGTGTTACTGCAAGTGCAGCCCACTCATACATATCCACAACGTTTTGCCAAAGATTTGAGTACAGTTAGGTAGGATCTTTCCACCTCAAATCTGTAATGCAAGAGTTGTGCTTCTACGTTTTCCACCAGGTGGCATTTTTGCAGTGGGACTTTATCAGCTTCCCCTCAGAATGGCTGGGCAAATATAACCCTGTTTGTCCTCTATCTTCATCTTCCAGTGGCAGTACTACTAAATAGACCTAGATCATTTGGAGAATAGCCAGGGCCTCACCTCTAATCAACAGAGATGGCTACAGGTAAGGAAGTTTCAATAACCTTTCCTATTATACTTTATTTTCTGAAATCCAGCCCCCCCCCCCACAAAAAAAAAAAAGAAGTTATGTATTTACCATAGCTTGGCATCTGTGTTTCATTCTTTCTCACTGATGGGTGACCTTCAGATCTGACTCAGCCGCATTTTAAAGACTTGGTTCCTAGTATCAAGCTCCTGCTTCTACCCACAATGCACTACACCATCTCCACCTCCTCAGATAGATTTGATGCCTTACTGCACACTGGCTTATCAAGACAAGACAGACAGAAGAAAAGATTGAGGCTCAAACCTGGAACATGAGTGTTCCAAAACATCAGCCCAAGGTCCTCCAAGGAGTGACAAGGCCAGGGGATGGCTGGGAGGGAAGGTGAGGAAGAATGAAAATGGACAACACAGATGCCAAGTTATGGTACATGCATAACTTCTAAATCTGATGTTGTCCTTTTCATTCTTCCTCACTGATGGATAAGAGTCCCCAGCTACATAACTCTTAGGAGGCCCTCAAGGAAGGATATGCTGGAGTGCTGTCGAACCAAAGGAAGCTCTGCTTCTGGAAACAGTGCCCAATTTGTAATGTGTAATAAAGCTCTGAGTCTTTGACCAAGTGGCTGCAACACAGATACCATCAACTGAAGCTCTAGAAGAAAAAGCAGGTGAATTAGCCATAGATCTGGTGGAGTGAGCTCTATGAGGAAGGGGCAATTCCAAACCTTTTTGAGAATAAATCAGCAAAATACAGTCAGTAATCCATTTAGCCATAGTAATTTTGGAAACTGCTTGCCCTAAGTCACTGGGGAGAAGGATACAAATAGCTGATCTGATCTGAAGATAAGAGAGTAGTTGTCTATGAACATCAAGAAGATGCAGCATATATTCGCCCTTATTACAATAGTTCTGAAGGAAAACTGGCAATTGAATAGATTGGTTTATGCTAAAATCTGTGGTCACTTTAGATATAAAAGAAGGGTTAGTTCATAGAGACTCCCTATCTTTATGGAAAATAATGTAAGGAGGCCTAGATAATAAGGCCTGAAGCTCAGAAATTCTTTTTGCTGAAGTGATAACTACCAGAAGGATTGTTTTCCAAGAAAGAAACTACATATTTTAATTGCTTGCTGGTTCAAAGGGTTTCTGAGTCAATCCCTGAAGCACCACCGTGACATCCCAAGGAGGAGAGGGATCCTTTACTGGGGTCTAAGTAGAAAGATTTCTTTCATGAAGACTTTACATAATCTGGAAGTTGACAGAGAAAAAGATTTGTTGCCAGCATGGAAGTTGGAAATGGCTGCTAGCTCCTTCCTTAACAAAGGGAGGAGGGAGAAAAAGAAGGACGGCCAAAGTGGGAGCTGAGAAGGGATCAATATTATCTTTTGAAGCCCAAACAGCCAATGTTTTCCATTTGCTTTTGTATACTTTTTGTGGAGGCCTTCTGGGAGGCCAAAATAATGTTACAAACTGGGGAAGCTAGCCTGGACCATGTTACTATCACTGGAATACTGGAATTGCAGAAACTATGTGGTCAAATTGTGGGAGTGGAGATTGGGATGCTGGATTTCTGATGGATGAGATAGGAGATCCTAAGTGGGCTCCAATATCCATGGGGGATATTTCAGGTGAGACCATAGGAAGGGGAACCATAGCTGATGATGCCAGAAGGGGGCAATGAGGATGCTGCTTTCTTCAGAAACCTCAAAATCAGTGGAAGAGAGGTTAAGCATAGAGGAGACCTGGGGACCAATTGTGAATCAGAGCATCCCTCAGTGACTCCCCCAGAGGGGGATCAGTGCGAAGTACTTGCTGCACTTGTTTTTGTGAGGAGAGGCAAAAAGGCTGGCCTCAATGGCTGAAAATCATGTTTGCTACTGGCTGACTGAAGGACCACTTGTGAGAAATCAGAAGGGACCTGCTGAGTCTGTCTGCCAATGCACTGGTTTTCCCCGGTATGTGCATTGCAACTAGAAAGCGGTCTGATGAGATTGCCCATTCCCCAACCCTCATGGCCTCTCTGCACAATGGGTATGAACAGGTTCCTCCTTGTTTGTTGATGTACTAGACTACTGACATGTTGTCTGTATGGAATGTAATAGTCCCCAGAGGGAAAACGTTCTGAAAGTCTTGCAAATTTAGAAGGACTGCTTTCATCTCTACGACATTGATATGCAGCTTGATCACCATGGGAGACACATGCCTTGGACCATATTTCTCTTGAAATGCCCTCCCCCCCCACCCCAGATGGGAAGCATTCTTGGTCATTGTGGCTATGGGGGGGGGGGGGTGGAATGGCCTAGCCAAAAACATCTTGACTGACTGTATCCACCATCGAATATGACGTCTGCAAACTAGAGTGAGCTTGATGGGTACAGATAGAGGCTGGTAAGGAACAGACCACTGAATCACCAAGGTCCATTGGAGAATTCACATGAAAAATCTTGCTAGAAGAACTAGAATAATGGCAGCGGAAATTGATCCCTGAACTTGTAACACTAGTCTTCTGGATGGAACAAACAAGACAGTAATTTCCACACCCGATTTCTCAGTGATGTAATGCAGTGGACAGGTAATGACGCTACTTGATTCATAGTGTTCAGATGAGTTCCAGTGAGTTCTAGACTTTGTACAGGACTCAGGTTCAATTTGGTCAGGTTTATTGTGATGCCTAGGGAGTTGGAGATCTGAAGCAAGTAATCGCTGAGTTGTAGAAATTGATGCCTTGTTGGGATGGTGAGGAGCCAATCACCTAGACAGGGAAACTCCTGGAATCCTTTGAGCCTCAGTTAAGCTGCCATGATTGCTATTTATTTGGTGAACACCCGGGGGCTGTGGTGAGCCCAAAGGGCAGTGCTCTGAATTGGTAGTGATTGGCTCCTAGCCGAAAGCTCAGGTGTCTTCCGGAGTGCCTGTCTATTGTGATATAACAGTATGCAACCTGAAGATCTATAGAGCACATTCAATCATCCTTGTATAGAAGGAGCAGAATGAACTGAATCGTTACTATTTGGAATTTTGATTTCTTCACATACAGGTTCAGATTGCTTTGATACAGAGTTGGACTTAGATCCCCTGTTTTCTTTGGCACCAAAAGGAAAAGTTCTTAAAAGGGATCTGTAAAAAATACTATGAAAGACTGGATAAAATGCAACAAATTGATGCATAATTATATTATTTGGGCAAATAACCTGGGTCAGTTGGGACCTTTTGGATGACTCTTTTTTTGTGCAACTTTTGGATTTCTTGAGCTGCATTCTCCCTCTGACTGGGTAGAATGTTGGGAAGTTTCCTCCTGGGTCCTGGAGGTGGAAGGGAACAAGGAAATGTAATAACCTCTGGATATTATACTTAGCACCCAAGCATTGTTTGTAATGTGCGTCCAGGAGTCTAGATGCAGGGAAATATGACCCCTGACTGCCTCCAGGAGTGCTAATAGTGCCTCTCAGAGAAGGAGTATCTAAAGCACTGGTTCTGCAGACCCCCTCTACCTCAGGGGAAATATCTACCATGGAAGCTTCCTGCTATGCATCTGAGGGAGGTATCCCCACATGAATCCTGAAAGGGCCCCTGAGACTTCTGAAAAAAGAAGTTATGTACTTACCATACCGTTCCATGTGAGTTGTTCATCTTGCCTTCATTCTTACAGATGGGTTCGGAGCCGATCTTCGGCTCCGAGTCGGGCTACTATAAAGCTCGAGGTCTTCAAACAGCTCGAGGCCAAGTCCCTATCCCATGATGCACCTAGAGTTACCTCAGATCTTGTTTGCTGCGTATAATAATACCATATGTCATTCTACCACTCTATAAGAGAAAGCCATAGGAGGGTTGAGCAACCAGGGAGAATCTAGTATCTCAGTCCTCGAAAAACCCTGGAGGGGGTAAAGAGGGTGGGAAGTAAGAATAAAGGCGAGATGAACAACTCACATGGAATGTTATGGTGAGTACATAACTTCTTTATGTGAAGTTGTTCTCTCTCTTCGTTCATTCTTACAAATGGATAGTGTCCCAAGTACCATCTATCTCGGGTGGCTCATGGGAGCATGTTTTTCAGGACAGTAGACCCAAAGTAGGCCCTGTCAACTTTGTAATGTGTGATAAAGGTATGAGGTCTTGATCAGGTGGCTGCTGCACAAATGTTGTCTAAAGGAAGTCTAGCAGAAAAGGCAGATGATGTAGACACTGCTCTGGTAGAATGAGCTTTGTGAATTGAATTTGTGTTGTAAGGGCATATTAGCAGCTGAATAAACAAATGTGATACAATCGGATAACCACTTAGACATAGTTGTTTTAGTCACTGGCATACCTTTTCTGGAATCTGAAAAGGAAACAAAAAGCTGTTCTGATTTCCTAAACTCTTTTGTCCTATCCAAGTAAAATCTGAGCTGTCTATGAACATCAAGCTTGTGCAGCATACACTCTAAGTTGTTAGAGTGTTTAGGGAAGAAACCTGGCAAATCAATAATTTGGTTTAGGTTAGTTTCAGAACAAACTTTAGGCAATAAAGAGGGATTAGTTCGTAGTGAGACTCTGTCAGCATGGGAAATCAAATAAGGAGGCTTTATGGACAAGCCTTGAAGCTCTGACACTCTGCAGGCAGAAGTGATGGCTACTAAAATGATAGTCTTCCATGAAAAATATTTCAAATCGCATGAGGAAGCTGGTTCAAAAGGAGGGAGAATAATGTGAGAAAGCATAAAATTTAGATTCCATGGGGTATAAGGGGATTTCACAGGTGGTCTGAGATGAAAAGTCCCTTTAAGAAAGGCTGTGGATAGTTTGTGTGACATTATGTTCAATCCTGATAGTTTATTTGACATTATGTTCAATCCTTCAAATCCAAGGTGAAAATTAGAGATAGCAGCAAGTTGAACCCGAACCGTTGCTGCTGCAGCTCCTTTGTTAAAAATCATGGTCAAGAACTCTAATATGGAGGCCATAGGGGCTTGGTAGGGATCAATATTATTTTGAGACACCCATATAGAAAATCTTTTCCATTTGCTAAGGTATAGCTTCCTCATAGAGGATTTATGAGAGGATATTAGAATGTACTGCATTTCATTTGAAAGGCTATGGAACCTGGCTATGTTGGGAATTGGAGCAGCCAAGATGTCAGCTTTAGGGACTGAAGAGAGGGATGAAGTTCTCCCAATGAGTGTGTCAGAAGATCTGGAACTGGGTCCAGAATCCAGGGGTCCTCCAACTGGTGAAGTCGAAGGAAGGGGAACCAAATCTGACGAGACCAATGAGTGGCTATTAGAATGATGGTCCTTCCCAGGGCTTTTGCTTTCTGAAGTACTTTGGGTATCAAGGGAATTGGTGAGAATGGATAGAGGAGACCCAGAGGCCAATTGTGTATGAGTGCATCCCTTGGGGCTTCTCCCAGAGGGGGAATCAGGGCAAAGTAGCTTCTGCATTTGGTGCTCATGTGCTTGGCAAAACGGTCGCAGCAAGGCTGGCCCCACCTGTGGATGATCTTGTCCGCTATTTCTTTCTTGAAGGACCACTCGTGAGGCAACACAATTGTCCTGGTCAATTTGTCTGCTATCACGATGGATTTCCCCGGGATGTGCATTGCTAACAGAAAGTGCTGGGTGGATCTAGCCCACTGCCATACTCTTACAGGCTCGTGACAAAGGGGATAGGACTTGGTTCCTCCTTGTTTGTTCAAGTACCAGACCACCGACATGTTGTCCGTCTGAACTGCAATTGTTCCCAGAGAAAGAGAGTCCAGGAAGTACTGCAATGCCAGAAGTACCGCTCTCATCTCCAGGACATTGATATGCAAATGTGTCCCCTGTTCAGTCCATGTGCCTTGGGCTGTTCTTCCCTGAAAATGCCCCCCACCCTATCAGGGAAGCGTCCGAGGTCACTGTGGCCGCTGGTGGGGGTAGAACAAAAGGACGACTTATCGTAACATGAAGAGAGGTCAACCACCATTGAAGATCCTTTTTGCATGTGTTTGTAATCATTATAAGATGAAATATTGGGTACTCTTGGTAAGACCATTGAGTGAACAACAGCAATTGCAGAATCCGCATGTGCATGCGACCCAATGGTATGGCTAATATTGCAGCTGCCATCATGCCTAACAATTTCAGTACTTCTGATGCTGGAGCCTTGTTTTTTGATATGATATTTTGGACCTGTTGACGGAGTATTAAGATTCCTTCTGCTGGAAGCCTCAAAGTGGCGGTGGTGGTGTCCAATTCTGCTCCAATAAAAACGGTATGTTGCAATGGCGACAAGGCAGATTTTTCTGGGTTTACTGAAATGCCCAGATGACTGCAGAGTGAAGGAGTGGTGTTCGTGGCTTGTATGAGTTGATGCCTGGTGGTGGCAGTGAGGAGCCAATCATCTAGGCACGGAAACACCTGGAATCCTAAACGTCTCAGGTGAGCTTTGACCACTGACATACATTTGGTGAACACTATGAGGGCTGTAGTGAGACCAAAGGGCCGGGCTTGAAACTGGTAATGATTGGTTCCCAGCTGGAAGTGCAGATGATCCCTGGATGGTCTGGCCATTTTTATGTGATAGTACGCATCCTGTAGATCTATCAAGCACATCTAGTTGTCTTTCCCTAAAAAGGGAAGTATCGACTGAAGTGTGACCATCTGGAAAAAGAAGTTATGTCTTACCATAACGTTCCATCTGTATTGTTGATCCTCATTCAGTCATTACGTGTGGGTATCGGTTCCGACCTCAGAACCGAGCCGGCCATCTTCCAAGCTCGCGTCAGCTACAAACTCTCGAGCTAAACTCTTACCCAGAATTCCCCTCTCCCTGTTACCTCAGATTGAGTTTGCAAGTCAAAAGAAGTTAGGGGCTACCTCTGGTTAAATGACCTAAAAGAGCCGGATGGTGAGATCCACTACAAGCCACAGGAGGGGGAAGGAGGGAGGGTCGTAATGACTGAATGAGGATCACCAATACAGATGGAACATTATGGTAAGACATAACTTCTTTATCTTGATATTGTTAATCCTAGTTCATTCCTTACGTGTGGGACAGAGTCCCCAGCTACCTCTATTCCTGGGAGGCTCTCATGGAAGGACATTCCTGAGCACCATAGAACCAAAAGATGCTCTTCCCCTGAAGGCCAAATCCAATTTGTAATGATTGATGAAGGTATGAGGTGTAGCCCAAGTTGCAGCTGCACAGATGTCATGTAAAGAAGCTCTGGCATACAAGGCAGCAAAAGTTGCTACCGACCTTGTTGAATGAGCCTTTATGGTAGTAGGCAATGGAATATTACGTTGTGTATAAATGAAGGTCACACAGTCTTTCAACCATCTAGCCAATGTGACCTTAGCAACAGCACATCCTAATCTAGGTCCAGAATAGGCCAAAATAATTTGTCTGATTTACGAGAGGCCTTAGTCCTGTTCAAATAGAAGTAAATTTGTCTGTGAATATCTAGGGTATGTAGGCAATACTCTCCTTTGTTTGAAAGGTTGGGAAAGAAAACTGGCAATTCAATGGTTTGGTTAATGGACATTTCAGAGATCACTTTTGGCAGAAAGGAAGGATTAGTTCTCAATGACAATCTATCTCTATGAGAAATCAAGTATGGACTCTTGATGCATAAGGCTTGAAGCTCAGAGATACGTCTGGCAGAAGTAATGGTGACCAAAAACAAGGTTTTCCATGACAAGTATTTGAGGTTGCAAGAAGAAGCTGGTTTAAAAGGTGGCATTATCAAAGCTTGTAGAACTAAAGACAGGTCCCATGGTTGAATAGGTTCTCTAAAAGGGGGCTTTGGATGATTCACACCTTTTATGAAGGTCTTGCATAATTTGTGTGACATAAGAGAGGAGTCTTGGACACCCTCATGGAAATTAGATATTGCAGCCAAATGAACTCTAATGGTAGAGGCCGATAGACCCGATTGAAATAGGTCGGCTAGATACTCCAGTACAATCGACACTGGTGCTGAAAAGGGATCGACTTGCTTTTCTTTCAGCCAAAGGGTAAATCGTTTCCACTTGCTTAGATAAGTAATTCTAGTGGAAGACTTATGAGATGCAATACGAATGTCCCGTACTGGCAAAGAAAGATCATTCTGCCTGGCAATCAAGGGAAATGGAGAAGCCAAGCTGTGAGCTTCAGGCTGTCCAAGTTGGGATGAATCAGATTCTGCGGATGGGAGATCAACCCTGGGGTTGGATGGAGAATCCATGGTTGATCTAGCAGGTGAGGCCAAAGGAAGGGGAACCAAATCTGACAAGGCCAATATGGTGCTATGATGATCACCTTGCTCTTCAACCAACGGGCTTTCTTCAGAAACTGGGGAATGAGGGGGAGAGGTGGAAATGCATAAAGAAGACCCGAGGGCCAATCGTGGACTAGAGCGTCCCTGGATGACTGTCCCGGAGGGGGAAATCAGGGCAAAGTAGTTGCTGTATTTGTAGTTGGTTGGGGATGCAAAGAGGTCGCAGCAAGAAAGACCCCAGTGGTGGAAGATCTCCGCTGCTATCAAGGAATTCAGGGACCACTCGTGAGGTTGTAGAATGCACCTGCTGAGTCTGTCTGCTATCATGCTGGAACTCCCGGGAATGTGCGTTGTTAGATGAAAATGGTTGGTAGCCATCGCCCATTGCCATATACTCATGGCCTCTCGACAGAGTGGGTAAGATTTGGTTCCGCCCTGTTTGTTGATGTACCAGACCACCGCCATGTTGTCTGATTGTATCGCAATAGACCCAGACAGCAGCAGTGGATGGAATGCTAGCACCGACCTCAGCTTTAGAACATTTATATGCAGTTGGGCCTCAAATTCGGACCAAGTACCTTGGTCTGTCTGTCCCTAACACCCCATAAGGGAGGTGTTCGTGGTCACTGTAGCCTTCAGCTGCTGGGGGGAGAAGGGTCGAGACCATTGTGACGGGTTGTGGGTCATCCACCAATCTAAATCCTGTTTGCACCTGTGAGTCACTTGAATCTTGGCTGAAAGAGGATACTGAAAAGTATACCATTGGGTGAGCAATAGCCATTGTAGAAGCCTCATGTGAAAACTGGCAAAGGGGACAATGGTGATGGAGGCTGCCATGGAACCCAACAGCTATAGGACAGAGTGAGCTGTGGATTTCTCCCTTGAAAGGATTGGGATCAGTTGTTGCTTTATCCTTAGAATTCTGTGCTCTGGAATGGATGCTCTACAGTTTTTGTATCCAAGATGACCTCTATGAATTCTGTGTACTGAGATGGGGTAAGATTGGATTTTTGACAATTTATGGTTAGCCTAATCTTTCTGCAGCGAGGAGAAAGTATGCCAGGGCTTCTTCCAATAGATGTCTGGTGGGGGCGGAGATGAGCCAGTTGTCTAGGTATGGAAACACCTGGAATCCTTGTAGTCACAAGTGAGCTGTGACAACTGCCATGCACTTTGTGAACACTCTGGGGGCTGCAGAAAGTCCGAAGGGCAGTAGTCTGAATTGGTAGTGAATGGCTCCCGCACGGAAGCGCAGCAATCTTCTTGATGGCATGTCCATTTTTATGTGGTAGTACGCATCTTGAAGATCTATTGAGCACATCCAATCGTCTTTTTCCAAAAGCGGAAGGATAGACTGTATTGTGACCATCCAGAATTTTTGTACTCTTACAAACTTGTTCAATACACTGAGATCCAAAATTAATCTCCAGTTCCCGGTTTTCTTTGGCATCAAAAATAGTCGAGTAGAATCCGGATCCTATCTGGTCTGGAGGGACTATTTGGATGACTCTTTTTCTTAGCAGCTTTGATATCTCTAATGCTGCTTCTTCCCTTTGACTGGGTGGAACGTCAGGTAAGTTTGTTGGAGGGGCAGGACAAAGATCAAAGGGAATATGGTAACCTCTGGTTATTATCCTTTGTACCCAAAAATCGGTAGTGATGGTTAGCCAGGCAGAAGGGTACAAGGAGAAATAACCCCCAACCACCTCCAGAGGAAAGGTGTTGGGCCGCTCTTCAGGAGCGCTGGTAGGCTTGGCTAGGAAAAGAGTCCCTAGAACCCTAGTTATGCAGACCCCCTCTGCCTTGAAAAGGACGTCTTCCCTGTGAGTTTCCCCCTCTGCTTCTAGGGGAGAACTCGGCCTGTGTCTCACGGAAAGGACCCTGACACTTTTTGGACCATATCTTCCCACTCTTCTGGCTTCTAGAGAAAGCACGTTGAGGGGAAGAATAATGGACACCCATGGCAGAAAGGGTCTTACTGTCCTGTTCACATCTGGCTAGTGTGCTTTTAACCATGGGTCCAAACAATGAAGAGGCTTTGATGGGAGCACTGAGAAAGGAAGCCTTGAAGGGTTCCACAAAATTACATAAGTGCATCCAGGTGTGTCATCTCAGAACAACGCCTGAACTCGCCGCTCTAGCTGCTCCTTCTGATGCGTGAGATATCAGGCGCATGGAGGAGCTAGATATCGATTCAATGGTGGCCAGCTGAGACGCCACTTTGTCATGGACCTCATCAGACATGGCACCAGCCAACGTTTCAGAGAGCTCAGAAATTAAATCCCTTTGAAGCCTGGTAAAGTATGCCATATAATTCAGGGACCTGATTGCAAAGGTCGCTGATGCAAAAGTATGCTTCCCTATTCTGTCCAGGGCCCGGGACTCTTTGTTGGGCGGATGGACAGTCTGGCTTTCTTCTTCCGCCAGGTTCTTCTTGGTTGTGGCCGCCACCACCAGAGCATCTACAGGAAGACCTTTGGACCAATGGGGCTCAGTAGCAGAAGGGGACAAAATTTAATTTTGGCCTCCGGAGAATGGCCTCAACGGTGTCAGGAGCCTTCCACGCACGATGAGCCAGACCAGTTCGTCGGCAGCTGGAGTAACCCAGGAAGTAGGGGGCCGGGCGCGAAAGTCCTGCATGAACACAGACTCTTCAGAGGTTGGGTTAGAGGGCTGCCAGTCACCTCTCTGTTTAAGGATTTCAAGGATATCACCAAAGGATACCTCAAAGGGTGACCAAGGGGACCCTTTCCCATCATCAAAGTCCGTGTCTTCAGTAAGGGACTCCTCTGTGCAGTCCATGTGCTTCATCTTGCATGAGCTTTTTCTATGAACTTCCTCAGAGGGAGAAGCTGGGGAAGACAACGCAAAAGGGGTTTCCTGTGGGAGTATGTCCTGAGGCCCTTGCTCCTGGTGTCCGCTAGGAGCTACTTGTGTACACTGCGGTCCAGAGGCGGGCAGGGAGATTGATAGCACAGTATTGCCAGCCGATGCCAAAGCCTTCTCCATTAGCTGGAAGGCTGGTCCACCTGAAGAAGGGTGAGTGTCCAGGACAGGGGTCACCCCTTCCCTAAGTTGCTCAGCCTGCTGACTCGGAGTCCCTGGATGGCTGTAAAACACCAAATTACGTACACAACAGCTGACATCCTGGGTTGTAGCAAAACTCTCCTGCCACAAAGGCAACTGTGGTTCCTTAGTGAGGTCCATAAAGGGAACCGTAGAGGGGGAAGACTGTGCTATATCAAGGGACTTCAAAGGCAATGAAAGAGAAGAATAAGTAGGGGACTTTGCCAAAGGGTGATCACCTCCCATGGAAGGATAGGTCCTAGGGGGCGAGATACCTCTGGCCAAAAGCACTTGATCCACAAGACGCAATACGTCGTGTTCAGAGAGGCTTCTAGTGGATTTCACGGACACAGCTGAGGAAGAGTCAGGTCTATCCAAAGATGGGGCAAACTCGGTGCCCACCTCATCAGTCTGCACTGAAAACAACGGGGCCATAAGGGACTGAACTACAGGCGTCTGCACCGAGTAAAGCATCGGTGCCGAAGTCATGGTCTGCATCGACGATAAGGTTGGTGCTGAAGTGGTTGTCAGCACTGATGCTAGGACCGAAAAAATCAGTGTCAATAACTGAGATGTCGGTTCTGGGTAAGGTGTCAGAGCCGATGTGGTAAAAGTCTGCATTGACTGGATAGTCGGTGCCAGTGGAGAAGTCTGAACCGAGGAGCCCCTCGGTACCGATACGGTAAAGGGCACACTAGCCGGTGCCAAAATCACAGATGGTGCCAATGGCTTCGGTGCCGGAGGTATGGACACCGAAAGCGCTGGAGCCGAAAAGGTCAGATCCGAAGTGGAAAGCTTAGCCTTCTTGGGTCTCGGTTGGTGGGAGTCCCTAGCCGGGGACGAAGAAAGAGACTTGGCCTTTGTGTGTTCATCAGTCTTTTTCTTATAGGATCTTGGAGGGGATGAAGCCTCCGACCCAGAAATAGCCTCTGAAAAAGGAGATTTAAGTAGACCCTTTATTAACAATTTATTTTTCCTCTCAATCAACGTCCTTTTAGAGAAATTCTTACAAATTCCACAGTGCGGGTCAACTGATAAATGAGACACACCCAAGAAACAGACACACAGGGAATGTGCATCTGAAGTGGGTAATTTATGGCCACAATCTGAACATCTCTTAAATCCTGGACTACCTTTTTTATCTGTCATGTTAGAAAAGAAGGAAAATCAGAAAGAATACCAGCAATGGTACAAGAAATACCCGAAGGTAAGGAGGAAAAGGGGTTTATCAACGATGGCAAAGAAAAAAATACCTTGCGGAAAAATAGGATGAAGGTGATTGAAAAGATTCAAGAAGGGATAGTTGCAAAATGTGATGAGGTAAGAGAAAACAATCAAACTGTGTGTGGACTAATATTGCTACATACTCAAGTGTGCCAGCTTGCACTGCATGAGAACTGATTTTACTACTGCTTTTGCTACTTTTCTGAAAAAAAAATTATCTGCTTTTACTGTATTTGTGTTTCTTCCTTCTTTATTTTGCTTTTGCGTCATCTTAAAACTACTCAGTTGTATTTATTACTGCTTGGTGTTACTCATTCTAAGCCTTTTAGTTTAAACACTTGGGCTTCAGACCAGTTGTTTTACATTAAGAGGGTTTGTGGTCTGCACTGTAGTGGCAGAACAGGTAGCTTACATCCTTCTAAGTTGGGAACTGCTGATTGAGGGCTCAGTGTCTGTTATTCTAAAAGTGTATTAATTGTGGTTTAAGCTCTTGGGCTTTCAGGCCAGTTATTTTACATTAAGAGGGTTTGTGGTCTGCACTCTTGTGGGAGGAGAGGCTGGACTCTGGCCTTCTGAGCTGGGAATTTCTGGTTGAAGGCTTATAGTGCATGCATATCTGAACTGCTTCTTACTGAAATCGGTACACCTTGTTTGCTGTAGCATAGACTAGATCCAGGCCTGCTGAATCTAGCTTTGTTTGTATAACTTGAGCACTAATCCAGGCATTCTTTAAAGTATTCAATTGTATTTATTACTGCTTGGTAGTAACTTGATTAAAGTGTAGCTATCATTCTAAGTCTTTTGGATTAAGCACTTGTGCTTCAGACCAGTTGTTTTACATTAGGAAGGTTTGTGGCATGCACTGTGGTGGGAGGACGGGTAGCTTACATCCTTCTAAGTTCGGAACTGCTGATTGAGAGCTCAGTGTCTATTATTCTAAAAGTGTATTAGTTCTGGTTTAAGCACTTGGGCTTCAGGCCAGTTATTTTACATTAAGAAGGTTTGTGGTCTGCACTCTTGTGGGAGGAGAGGCTGGACTCTGCCCTTCTGAGCTGGGAATTTCTGGTTAAAGGTTTATAGTGCCTGCATATTTGAACTGTTTCTTACTGAAATTGGTACACCTTGTTTGCTGTAGCATAGACTAGATCCAGGCCTGCTGAATCTAGCTTTGTTTGTATGCTTGTTGTTTGTTTGCTCGTTATTTCCCTGGAACACTAATTCCACCTAAAACACGGCTTTTCAGCGCTTCTCTGGATCCCTAGTGATATCTGCATTGCTTACTGTACTTATTTCCTTGTTTCACTTAAATGCAAAAATGACAAACAGTAACTTTCTTTCAAGTTACCTGTAACACATTGCACTTAAGTTACCTGGCACTTGCTCACTAAGCAATTATATAAGTCAGCACTAAAAAATTAAAAGCACTACACCCTCACAAACTCCCCTTGAGTACCTTGTTCCCCATTGGCCCTTGTTTTCAATTATAAAGGAAGTCCCAATACTATTCTAGCATGTCCAAAGGTCAGTTGTCAATCTCCTCTCCGGTCCAGCTGGTGAATCTGGGAATCTTGAGACAATGTTACTACTGCCTCATGTACATAGACAACCCTCTCCTCCTCCCAACAAATTCCAACACATGTGAGAGATGCAACCATATAGCCAAACTGGAGGCTAAGCTCTCTCAACTCAGTACTGGCATAACCAGTCAGGAGGAGAAGGAAACCACACTCACTACAATTCCAGTCTCACATAGACCTACCACAACAGCAAACCAAACACATAATCACACAAAAACATACTCGGAGGCTCTAAATATAGGTTCATAGGTTCATAGATTAGTACTAGGCTAACTACCCTTGTGGGCCATTTCAAGCCTAGCCAATTACCCCATGTGAGAATCAAACCCTGCACCTTGTGTCTGTAAGGTAAACACCTTAACCATTATGCCATCCTCCCACCCCTCTCACTGCCTAAGCAGCAGAGACCACCAAAGCAGACACCCAAGCAACCGCTACCCCAAAAAAAACACGTGCAACACACATCTCACAAAGCCAGTGTGCCGAACAGTCACAGCCCTTAAGGCTAAACAACACACCTGATACACTTGTAATAGGTGACTCTATCGTCAGGCACACTGACGTCCCGCTCACCAGGCTGAACAAGGAGAAGGTCAAGGTGAGCAGCCTGTCGGGCGCTAGGATCCGCCACATAACACAAGCACTCAGGTCACTCCAAGGCAAGTACAAATATGACTCAGTCATTGTCCATGCTGGTGTGAATGACCTGAGACGTACCTCCCTGGACTACATGAAAAGAGACATAGAGGAGCTCTCTGAGCATGTAGCCCAGGCCGGTATGACCCTGACCTTCAGTAGCATCTTACCCTCACCAAGAATTATGCCACAATATGAAGACAAGATGATCAATTTCAACAATTGGCTTAAGTATTGGTGTCATTCAAAGGGGATCCAATGCCTGGCAGCCTGGGATGATATGCTCGACAAGCCACGATGCTTCGCTAAGGACGGCTTGCACCTGTCACCCCTGGGCTTTCGGATATTGGCAAAGGCTCTTGCTACCCCCATAGTGCCTTTTTTAGGCAAGGCTCAAAAGACAAACCCACCTCCATAGGTATCACAAGGGATAAGAAACTAAGAGTAATGCTACTCAACGCCAGAAGTCTAAACCTCAAGATGCATGCACTCAAAACTCTC
The DNA here is from genome assembly GCF_019279795.1 of Protopterus annectens. Taxonomy (NCBI): domain Eukaryota; kingdom Metazoa; phylum Chordata; order Ceratodontiformes; family Protopteridae; genus Protopterus; species Protopterus annectens. The sequence continues at coordinate 477,043,769 of NC_056747.1, read as the reverse complement.
CTTAGCATGGAGAACATTGATATCTGTGCAGTAACAGAAACCTGGTTCAGGGCTCCCGAGAGCACCCCAGCACTACCAGGTTATACCTCATACCATGCTTTTCGGCCCCAAAACTTGGACCGAACTACAAAAGGAGGGGGAGTATCAATATTCATCAAAGATACCCACACCTCCAGGTTGGTGGCACAGCACAAAGCATCAGAGACTATCCATGTGCAACTAACAGTGGGTAATACTGCCTTCCAGTTTATAGCCTGCTACAGACGACCCTCCCAAACCCAGGAACCCCACTCGGCTTTCCTGAGAACACTGGAAAATATGAAGGTCTCTCCAAACACCATTATAATGGGTGACTTCAACTACCCAAACACAGACTGGGAGCATTACTCTAGCTCCAACACCCTAGCCCAAAGGTTCCTAGAATTCATACACTCATATGCTATGGAACAACTTGTTACCATTCCCACAAGAGGGCAAAACATACTGGACCTGATCATCACCAACATGGGGACTCTATGCTCCAGTCCAGAAGTGTATCCCTCACTGGTAAGATCAAGCCATAAACTAATCCAACTGGATATTCACATCCCGGCCCACCCCCTGCCCAGAAATCCACAGTGAAAAACTTCTCTAAAGCAAATTTCACACTCCTCAAAACCGAGGTGAAATCCTTCAAAGCCCCCGGGCCTGTGAAAAATACGGCCCAGACGGCAGAATCCTTTATAAATGCATTCTATGAACACCTTCAGGAATGCATGGATCATGAAATCCCAAATAAAACCAAGACCCAATCCTCCAAAGGCAGATGTCCTGTCTGATGGACCCCAGCCATAAACAAACTATACAATAGAAGGAGGGAGCTACTACATGATAGAGCAAAATCCCAAAAAAGGGAAGGCATCTCTGATCAGTATTAGCAAAAAACTACAGGCACTCATAAAATCGTCTAAGGCCAGCTTCGAGAGAAAAATTGCACAGGACACTAAGGATAATCACAAGGCTTTCTTTAGTTATGTTAGGAACCTGGGTGGGAATTCCCAGATATGCTCAGAATTAGTCCAAAATGACAAAAAAATACACCAAACCCACAGACATTGCCAACATCCTAGCTGACAGGTTCAGCGCAAACTTCTCCCCCCCCACCAAAAGGGCAAATATCTATCCCAGCAGAGTGCTGCCCCCCTAACACCTCAGATGCTCAGGTAAGAGCTGCCCTCTCCAAAGCAAAAAACACAGGATAAATGGGACCAGACGGTGTCCCGGGCTGCATCTTACATGAACTCCAAGAAGAGCTAAACCCAAACATAAAACTACTGTTCAATCTCAGCCTTACTACAGGATACGTACCCAAAGAGTAGCGTACAGCAACAGTGGTCCCTCTCCACAAAGGTGGTGCCTCAACGGACCCTGGAAACTATCGCCACATACGCCTGACTAGCTTGGTCTGCAAAGCTATGGAAAGGATCATCATGGACCTCATAAATAAAGATATTGGGGACCTACAGACACTGGATCCTACCCAGTTCGGTTTTGTTAAGGGCAGATTCTGCCTCTTAAACCTGGTTGACTTCTTTGAAACCGTCACCAAGGCCATTGACGAAGGGAAGGTGGTCCACACAGCCTACCTGGACCTCGCAAAAGCCTTCGATACAATACCCCACTCGGGCATTATAGATAAGCTCACCAGCTTAAATATAAACCCCTATGTCACTAGATGGGTTGCAAACTGGCTCAAGGACAGAACCCACATGGTTAGAATTGCTGGAGCCATGTCAGACTCCAAACCAGTTACAAGTGGCGTCCCACAAGGCTCAGTCCTGGGACCTCTCTTGTTTGGTATATATTTCTCGGAGGTACAGGCCAACAAGGAAGGACTGTGGCTGACCAAGTTCGCAGATGACTACAAACTGGGCGCCATAATCGACTCTCCGATCCAGCCGACACAAGCATCCTCCAAAAGGGCCTCATAGAAACAGACAACTGGTGCCAGAGCCATGGCCTCAAGCTAAATGCCAAAAAGTGTATAGTCATCCCCTTTGGCAAAAACAAAGTGCCCACAAATTACCACATAGGGGGTAATCCATTAATACAGAAGAAGTAAATAGGGACCTGGGGACCCAAGTTGATAGCAATGTCTCATTTGACAACCACGTGGCCAAAGTGGTTAGAAAAACATTTTATATAGCCCACCTAATCATGAAGGGATTCACATCTAGATCAGGGAAGGTCATCGTGCCTCTTTACTCATCCCTCATCAGGCCCATAATCGAGTACAATGCCCTTTTGGGATGTACCTTACCAAACACCTGCAGCAACTGGAAAGACCCCAAAAATACCTCACCACGAGGATCAAAGGGCTCAAACAGATGCCATATGCTGCCCAGTTAAAGAAACTCCAGCTCTACTCAGTAGCATACCGCCTGCTCAGAGGCGATCTGTGCCTGATGTATAAAGCCATGTCCAACCCGGAATTAAGGGACATGCTGCACCTCAAAAAATCCAAATCCCATCGAGCTACGTGCTCGAGAGACTTGAACCTTAGCACTGAAATAAATAGGACATGCTGGAGGGACAGATTCATAACCCAGAGGCTCCCTTCACTCTGGAATAAAATCCCAGTCCAGGTTAGGCAGAGTCCCTCATTGACTCTCTTCAAGAGGAATCTTGATGAGTGGATGGGAGATCGTAGGTTTACCCCAGGTATCACTTCTGTGTCACTGTTAGACAGAGGCACAGTATACTAACCTCGAAAAAGGGCATAGCAAAATTAATTTAAAACGGGTGGCGAAAGCCAAACATACTCTGGCTAGGCTTATAAATGCCCTAGGGCAGATAGCCTAGTATGAACCTATGAACCTATGAATCTAATAACTTTTCTGAGAAAAAGTCGTTTTAGACTAGTATGACAAAAAATATTGTACTTAGCTCAAGAGAAGTAGCTTGACATGACCGAATGGCAACGTGGCAAACGAAATCTGAGGTAACAGGGAGAGGGGAATTCTGGGTAAGAGTTTAGCTCAAGAGTTTGTAGCTGACGCAAGCTTGGAAGATGGCCGGCTCGGTTCCGAGGCCAGAACCGATACCCACATGTAAGGAATGAATGAGGATTAACAATATCAGATCTTCTCTTTCTTGACAGATCTGTTTAGTCTGCTGAGGTCCAAAATAGGTCTCTAGTCCCCTGTCTTTTTTGGAAGTAAAAGGAATCTTGAGTAAGTTCCGGATCCTATCTGGTCTCCTGGGACTGGTTGGGCGACTCTTTCTCTTAGCAACGTTTGGACTTCTATCATTGCCTGTTCCCTGTAACTGGGTGAGACATCTGGGATTTTTCTTGTCAATGGAGGGGGTGTGGCAAAAGGAATGAAATATCCTCTGGAAATGATACTTTGTACCCAGTTGTCATTTGTTATTTTGAGCCAGGCATCTGGATACAAAGATAAGTGACCCATGCCTGCCTCCAGAGTAGAACAGTCGGGCCTCCTCTCAGGAGCGCTGGTAGGGCTTCCCAAAGAACTAATCTCTGTCGCCCTGGTTTTGTGGACCCCCTCTGTCATGAGGGCGGCATCTTCCATTATTGCCCCCTCCTCTGCCCCTGGAGGGGGGTTCACCACGTGTGTCCTGAAAGGCTCCTTGGGCTTTACGGAACCACATCTTTCCTCACCTTTGACCCTTGGGATAGGATCTGGTAGGGGTGGAAAACCGGACTCCGACGGCAGACAGAGTCTTTCCTTCCTGTTCACACCTGGTCAAAGTTTCCTTAACTTTGGGTCCAAAAAGGGATGAGCCACCAAAAGGGGTGTTGACAAAGGATTACTTAAAGGGCTCCATGAAGGAACATAAGCGCATCCAGGAGTGGCTCCTAAGAGCAATTCCTGTACCAGCTGCCCTGCTCGCTCCATCAGTTGCATATGAAATGAGGCACATGGACGAGTTTACTATGGAACTGAGGTTAGAAAGCTGGGAGGCAACTTTGTCTGAAGCTCCTGCAGCTACTGTACCCTGAAGAGTATCTCTGGGCTCTTTTAGGAGATCTCTTTGCAGTCTAGTAAAATAGTTGAGCGAACAGAATTCAAACATCGCTAAACTGTACATGCCCTTCCCATATCTATCCATGATCCTTGAATCTCTGTTAGGAAGATGGATAGAGGAATAAGTTTCTGAAATTTCCTTTTTGGTGGCTGCCACCACCACCATGGCATCAATTGGCACTCCTTTGGTAACAAATTATTTTTCCTGGGGGGGGGTGGAAATAAATTTATTAGGCCTCTTGGGGACAGTCTCCATGGTGCCTGGAGACTCCCACGCCCTTTGTTAGACCAGCTCTATAAGCTCATCAAAGGGAGGAGACACCCAAGAGGTGGAGGGCTGAGACCAGAAAGCCTTCAGGAGAATGGACTCATCTTAGTAGGGTTGGTGGACTGCCAGTCAACCCTCTGCCTAAGGATTTCTAATATCTCAGCAAATGAGATATCCTCAGAGGGGACCATGGGGACCCTTCTGATTCATCCAAGCCGGTATCGGATGTGAGAGACTCCGGTGAGGAGTCTAAATGCTTCCTCTTACAGATTCTCTTCATGGGAACCTCATCAGTGAGAACTTCTGGTGAGGTCTCTGAAGAGCAGGGACCACCCACTGGGGCTTCCTGAGGCTCTGGGTCTCTACGCTTAGCAAGGATCTGTGAAGCAGAAGTGGACGCAGGTGCTTTTGGGGAGGAGGTAGCTGGACCTGAAGTTGAAGATGTCTTAGGAGACATAACTCTCCTCATGGCTTCGAAGGCACCTCTGCTCTGATGAGAAGGGACCGATGGATCTAAGGAAACCATTGATACCCCCGGCACCGGGACAGTGAGCTCTGAGCCAGAGGTAGGAGCAGAGCCCATCTGAGCCAAAGCCCCAACAGGCAGAGTCAGTACTGACATGTCGGTCCGACTATTCTCCCTAGACCTGACCAGAGAATGTCAGCTCCTAGACGTCAGTGAAAATGGAGCCGAGGACACTGGAGCAGGCATTGGCTCCAAAGGCTCAACAATCATCAAGTCCGGATCCGAAGGACTGGTATAGCTCGGAGGAGGAAAAGTAGTAGATGGTGAAAGGGTCTTCGGTTCCTAAGCCGTTTGGGTCAGAACCGATAAAAATTTAGCAAAGACCGGTGCCTGTAAAAGCTTCTGTACCACATGATCCACATCCAAATTGGAATGGCTTATCGAAGACTGAGATGAGTGGATAGAAGGAGGTACAGATTGCAGGAGTGGAGATTTTGGGACTTCGGATACCGGTTCCTGGACTGGGGACCGGCTCTGAAAAGACAAGGTGGTCGGCTCTGAGGGCAGTGGAGCCAACGCCAATGGTGTTTTTGATTTTTTTTTACTTCAGTAGAAGTAAAAGCCTTGGAAGACTTTGAGGATTTGCTAGAAATGCTCTGGTCACTCAAAGCTTCTTGAAAAAATGGTTTGACTAAACCTCTGTCAATTAACTTTCTCTTTCTCTCCTGAAGAACCCTAGATGGCTATCAGTGACAGGTATTTTCTGTCCACATTTTGGACATTTCTTAAACTCTGATTAGGGTGTTTACCCTTATCCTGGTCAGCCATACTGGAACACACAATCTCAAGAGAGGGTACTGTAATGTACAAGACACACCCAAAAAAATATTAAACAAGCCCTTTAAAACTATGGGCTAAAAATACTGTTAAGCCCACACACACTATATCTATTTATCTAAGCACTCTAATACCTATATATCTAAATATTTTCAAAAGCTGTGACAGAAAAAGTCACTATTCAAAGGCAGGCAACTATTATTTAAACTACAGTAAAGATCTAACAAGGCCTAAAATAAAATGAGACCAACAGAGCTAATAACTAGTCAAGAAAAAAGGCACACCAAGGAAAGAGAGTCTACACAATAAGCTATAAGAGCTAAGCTAAATCTAAACACAGAAAAATCAAAATATTTATATACATTTTTAGAAAAAAGTTTTGTACTGGCCCGAGCTTTGCAAAGAACCTCCAGTCTATTGCAGCAGAAAACTAGATCTGAGGTAACTCTAGGTGCATCATGGGATAGGGACTTGGACTTGAGCTGTCTGAAGACCTTGAGCTTTGTAGTAGGCCAACGAACCCATCTGTAAGAATGAACGGCGAGATAGAACAACTTCACATCCAAGTTTTCTTCCCTCCTCACTGGTTCCTAGAAAAGGTCCTCTGAGGGGTAGAAAGCTTGTGCAAAATCCAAAAACTGTTTATGTTTTGGAACGTACAGAGTAGACAAGGGGTATTGATCATTGAATTCTATATAGTAACACAAGAAGCTATGTAGTGGGACTGTCACGCACCAAAGGAGAACAAAGAAAGGGTATGCAACTGAGAGGTAACAGATCGGAAGAATTATTCTTTCCTTCATGAGAAGCACACTGGAGGAATTGGAATGTACTCTCATAGTCATTGTATTCTGAGGGGAAGAACCCCTTGGAAAAATTATTCTGGAGAGAATGGTCACTTCAGTGTGAAGCACGTTCTGGTCACTGAGAGAAAGGACAGAGTGACCCACTATGGAGGGAAGGGACTTTCTCCTTGTGTCAAGCTAAAGACTCTTAGGGTAGAAGGATAGGGTTTGAGATCGAACCCTAGGGGTCTATATTAGATAATCGAACATTTGAACGTTTGACTACCATAAGGTCGACACCATATCATCGAACTTTCAAAAGTTAAAATATCTAATAACAAAAAAAAAACTACACAAAAACACCTACCTGAATGCTCTAAGCAGGAAGGCAAGCCCCCCCTGCACCCCCCACAGCCCCCCCAGCTCTTTAAATATACAACTCTGAGGTCAAACTACAGTGCTGAAAAGGGAAATCTTCCCATTCCGTGCTGTACGGAGATCTCCATTACAATGTTCGAACATTCAAAAATTCTATCATATGGTGTTAACCATATGAGATTTGGAATTTTGAATGTTCGAACATTCAATATAGACCAGAATCCTAGTACTAGAGAAAGAGAGAAGCCAACTCCATGGTGAAAGTTCCTGTATGGACAGGACAGGTCTAGAAAGAAAGGGGACTAACCAAAACACAACATCCTCGTGGCCCAAGTGTATGTTAATTAGAAGGAACTGGAACAAATCTGTGTAGGGGATCATAATTCAGGATCAGATGTAAGTGTCCAAGGTAAACCTGTGTCATGAGTCAGAAGGGGAACCAGTCTCAAAGAACAGCTTTGCGGAGCTAGATGGAGCAGCTATCTATGCAGTTATAAAAACATACAGACATGAGGGAATATATGAAATCTATACATGCAGTTTTGGGAAATCAGTATTAAAGGACTTTCCTGTATCGGTTAAAGGCACAGCTTTTTTTTTTAATCCACCATACTCTATGAAGGAGGAAAAAAGAGTAGCTATATCTCCATGCTCAAGAATTTGTATGTGCCTTACATAATGGGAGACAAGCTGGAAATTATGGAAATATTCTTAACACTACTTTTACAAGCTCTGAACATTGCTAGCATAACTGAATCTGTGTCAATATGCATTTTCTATGACTAAAACTGAAAGCAACCAAATACTGGTGAAGTTAGATCCTAGGGATTCCTTGGATCCAAACAAAAAAGAAGTTATGTACTTACCATAACATTCCATGCGAGTTGTTCATCTCGCCTTCATTCCTACAGATGGGTTCGGAGCTGATCCTTGGCTCTGAGTCGGCTTATTACAAAGCTCGAGGACTTCAGACAGCTCGAAGCCAAGTCCCTACTCCATGATGCACTTAGTTACTTCAGATCTTGTTTGCTGCATATAACAATACCATATGTCTTCCTATCACTTTATAAGAGAAAGCCATAGAAGGGTTGAGCAACCAGGAAGAATCTAGTATTTTGGTTTTCGAAAAACCCTAGAGGGGGTAGGAGGGTGGGAAGTAAGAATGAAGGCGAGATGAACTCACATGGAACGTTATGGTAAGTACATAGCTTCTTTATGTGAAGTTGTTCTATCTTGCCGTTCATTCTTACAGATGGCTAGCGTCCCAAGTGCCATCTATCTCGGGTGGCTCACGGGAGTATGTTTTTCAGGACAGTAGAACCAAAGGAGGCCCTGTCAACTTTGTAATGCGTGATAAAAGTATGAGGTCTTGACCAAATGGCTGCTGCACAAATGTTGTCCATAGGAAGTCTAGCAGAAAAAGCAGAGGATGTAGACACAGCTCTGGTAGAATGAGCCTTAATTTTGTGTTGTAAGGGCATATTAGCAGCTGAATAAACAAATGTGATACAATCGGATAACCACTTAGAGTTGTTTTTGCCACTGGCATACCCGTTCTGGAATCTGAAAAGGAAACAAAAAGCTGTTCTGATTTCCTAAACTCTTTTGTCCTATCCAAGTAAAATCTGAGCAGTCTATGAACATTAAGCTTGTGCAGCATATATTCTAAGTTGTTGGAGTGATTGGGGAAGTACACTGGCAAATCAATAATTTGGTTAAGGTTAGCTTCAGTACAGACTTTAGGCAAAAAGGAGGGATTAGTTGATAGTGAGACTGTCAGCATGGAAAATCAAATAAGGAGGCTTAATGGACAAGGCTTGAAACTCTTGACACTCTGCGGGCAGAAGTCATAGCTTCTAAAAAGATAGTCTTCCATGACAAATATTTCAAATCACATGAGAAAGATGGTTCAAATGGAGGGAGAATTATGCAAGACAGCAAAAAATTTAGATTCCATTGGGTATACGGGGATTTCACAGGTGGTCTGAGGTGAAAGGTCCCTTTGAGAAAGGCTGTGGATAGATTGTGTGACATTCTGTTCAAACCTTCAAATCCAAGGTGAAAATTAGAGATAGCAGCAAGTTGAACCTTGTTGAAAATCATGGTCAAGAACTCTAGTATAGAGGCCACAGGGGCTTGGTAGGGATCAATGTTGTTTTGAGAGGCCCATATAGATTTTTTTTTCCATTTGCTAAGGTATAGCTTCTTCCTAGAAGATTTCTGAGAGGATATTAGAATTTGCTGCATCTCATTTGAAAGGTTATGGAACCTGGCTATGATGGGAATTGGAGCAGCCAATCTGTCAGCTTCAGGGACTGAAGAAAGGGATGAAGTTCCCCCAATGAGTGCATCACAAGATCTGGAACTGGGTCCAGAATCCAGGGGTCCTCCAACTGATGAAGTCGAAGAAAGGGGAACCAAATATGATGAGGCCAATGAGAGGCTATTAGAATGGTGGTCCTTCGCAGGGCTTTTGCTTTCTGTAGTACTTTGGGTATCAAGAGAATTGGTGGGAATGCATAGAGGAGGCCAATCATGTACAAGTGCGTCCCTTGAGGCTTCTCCTGGATGGGGTATCATGGCAAAGTAGCTTCTGCATTTCGTGTTCATGTGATTGGCAAAAAGGTCGCAGCAAGGCTGGCCCCACCTGCGGAATATCCTGTCCGCTATTTCATTCTTGTGGGACCACTCATGAGGCAACAAAATTGCTCTGCTCAGCTTGTCTGCTATCACGCTGGATTTCCCCGGGATGTGCATTGCTAACAGAAAGTGCTGGGTGGATGTAGCCCACTGCCATACTCTTAGGGCCTTGTGACAAAGGGGGTAGGACCTGGTTCCTCCTTGTTTGTTCAAGTACCAGACCACTGACATGTTGTCTGTCTAAATCGCAATTGTACCCAGAGTAAGAGAGTCCTGGAAGTACTGCAATGCTAGAAGTACTGCTTTCATCTCTAGGACATTGATATGCAGATGTGTCTCTTGATCGGTCCATGTGCCTTGGGCTGTTCTTCCCTGAAAATGCACCCCCCACCCTATTAGGGAAGCGTCTGTGGTCACTGTGGGTGCTGGTGGGGGGGGTAGAACAAAAGGAAAACCTATCGTGATAAGAAGAGAGGTCAACCACCACTGAAGATCCTTTTTGCATGTGTTCGTGATCATTATAAGATGAGACATTGGGAGCTGTTGGTAAAACCATTGAGTGAACAACAGCCATTGCAGAATCCGCATGTGCATGCGACCCATCGGTATGGCTAATACTGCGGCTGCCATCATGCCTAACAATTTTAGTACTTCTGATGCTGGAGCCTTGTTTTTGGATATGATATTGTAGACCTGCTGACGGAGTATAAAGACTCTTTCTGCTGAAAGTCTCAGTGTGTTGATGGTGGTGTCCAGTTCTGCTTCGATAAAAATGGTACGCTGCGATGGCGATAAGGCAGATTTTCCTGAGTTCATTGTAATGCCCAGATGACTGCAAAATGAAAGAATGGTGTCCCTGGATTGAGTTGATGCCTGGTGGTGGTGGTGAGGAGCCAATCATCTAGGTACGGAAACACCTGGAATCCTAAATGTTTCAGGTGAGCCGTGACCACTGCCATGCATTTGGTAAACCCTCTGGGGAATGTAGTGAGACCAAAGGGCAGTGCTCAAAACTGGTAATGATTGGCTCCCAGCCGGAAGAGCAGATGATCCCTGGATGGTCTGGCCATGTGGTAGTATGCATCCTGAAGATCTATCGAGTACATCCAATTGTCTTTCCCTAGAAAGGGAAGTATTGACTGAAGCGTGACCATCTGGAACTGCTCTTTGTTGACAGATCTGTTTAGTTTGGTGAGGTCCAAAATAGGTCTCCAGTCCCCTGTCTTTTTGGAACTAAAAAGAATCTTGAGTAAGTTCCGGATCCTATCCCGTCTGCTGGGACTAGTTGCTTGACTCTTTTTGTTAGCAACGATCAGACCTCTATTGTTGCCTGTTCCTTGTAACTGGGTGGAAAATCCAGGATTTTTCTTGTCAGTGGATGGGATGTGGCAAAAGGAATGAAATATCCTCCGGAAATGATGCTTTGTACCCAGATGTCTTTTGTTATTTTGAGCCAGGCATCTGGATACAAAGATAAGCGACCCCTGACTGCCTCCAGAGTAGGACAGTCAGGCCTCCTTTCAGGAGCACTGGTAGGGCTTCCCAAAGAACTGATCTCCATCGCCTTGGTTTTGCGGACCCCCTCTGCCGCGATGGCAGCATCTTCCATTATTGCCCCCTCCTCTGCCCCTGGAGGGGGTTCACCAAGTGTGTCCTGAAAGGCTCCTTGGGCTTTACGGAGCCACATCTTTCCTCCCCTTTGACCCTTGGGGTAGGGTCTGGTAGGGGTGGAAAAACAGACTCCGATGGTAGATAGAGTCTTTCCTTTCTGCTCACACCTGGTCAAAGTTTCCTTAACTTTGGGCCCGAAAAAGGACAAACCATCAAAAGGGGTGTTGACAAAGGATGATTTAAAGGGGTCCGCAAAGGAACACAAGCACATCCAGGAGTGTCTCCTAAGAGCAATTCCTGTACCCGCTGCCCTGCTCGCTCCATCAGCTGCATATGAAATGAGGCACACGGACGAGTTTACTACGGAATTGAGGGTAGCAAACTGGAAGGTAACTTTATCTGAAGCTCCTGCAGCTACTGTACCCTGAATATACTATTCTTTTAGGAGATCTCTTTGCTGTCTAGTAAAATGGGTGAGATAGTTGAGCAAACACAGTGCAAAAGTCGCTGAACTGTACGTGCGCTTCCTGTATCTATCCATGATCCTAGAATCTCTGTTAGGAGGATGGATAGAGGAAGAAGTTTCCAAAATTTCCTTTTTGGTGGCTGCTGCAACCACCATGGCATCAACTGGCACTCTCTTAGTAAGAAAAGATTTGTCCTGGGGGGGGCAGAAATAAATTTATTAGGCCTCCTGGCGACAGGCTCCATGGTGTCCGGAGACTTCCACACCCTTCATGACACCAGCTGCATAAGCTCATCGAAGGGTAGAGACACCCAAGAGGTGGAGGGTTGAGACCTGAAAGCCTTCAGGAGAACCGACTCATCTTCAGTAGGGTTGGTGGACTGACAGTCACCCCTCTGTCTAAGGATTTCTAATATCTCGGCAAATGAGATATCCTCAGAGGGGGACTGTGGGGACCCTTATGATTCATCCAAGTCAATGTCAGATGTGAGAGACTCCTGTGGGGAGTCTAAATGTTTCCTCTTACAGATTCTCTTCCTGGGAACCTCATCAGTGGGGACTTCTGGTGAAGTCTCGGAAGAGCAGGGACCACCCAATGGGGTTTCCTGAGGTTCTGGGTCTCTACACTTAGCAAGGATCTGTGAAGCAGAAGCAGACAGAGGTGCTTTTTGGGAGGAGGTAGCTGGACCTGAAGTTGAAGATGTAGGAGACATAACTCTCCTTATGGCTTTAAATCCACCTCTGCTCTGATGAGAAGGGACCGACGGATCCAAGGAAACCATCGATACTCCCGGCACCGGGACAGTGGGCTCAGAGTCAGAGGTAGGAGCTGAACTCATCCAAGCTGAAGCCCCAACAGGCAGTCGGAACTGACAAGTGGGTCCAACAATCCTCCCCGGACCCAACCAGAGAGTGTCGGCTCCTAGATTCCTCGATCGGTGCTGAGGATGTCAGAGTAAACGGAGCCGAGGACACTGGAGCAGGCATTGGCTCCAAAGGCTAAATAATCAAGTCCAACTCCTCCAGCTCCAAAAGACCGGTATGACTCAGAGGAGGAAAAGCAGTAGATGGTAAAAGGGTCTTCGGTTTTGGAGCTGATAAAAATTTAGCAAAAGCCGGTGCCTGTAAAAGCTTCTGCACCACACGATCCACATCCAAATCGGAAAGGCTTATCGAAGACCGAGATGAGTGGATAGAAGGCGGTACAGATTGCAGGAGTGGAGACTTAGGCACTTTGGATACCGGTTCCAGAACTGGGGTCCGGCTCTGAAAAGATAAGACGGTCAGCTCCGATGGCTGTGGAACCGATGTAGAAGGTTTTTTAGATTTTTTTTTTACCTCAGAAGAAGTAGAAGACTTTGAGGATTTGCTAGACCTGTCCTGGTCGCTCAAAGCTTCTTGAAAGGATGGTTTGACTAAACCTCTGTCAAGTAACTTTCTCTTTCTCTCCTGGAGAACCCCAGAAGAGAAAGAATGACAAATGGAGCAGCTTTCCTGAAGGTGCAATGCTCCCAAACAGTATACACAATTCACATGACTGTCAGTGACAGACATTTTCTGTCCACATTTAGGACATTTCTTAAACCCTGATTTAGGGTGTTTATCTTTATCATGGTCAGCCATACTGGAACACACAATCTCAAAAGGGTAGTGAACTAGACACACACCCCCAAAAAAATGATCAAACAAGCCCTTTTAAAACTATGGGCTAAAAGTACTAATCAGCACACACACACACTATACTATTTATCTAACACTCTACAGACTAAATATATTCAAAACTGTGACAGAAAAAGTCACTATTCAAGGCACACAACTACAATATAAACTACTATTAAAGATATAACAAGGCCTAAAATAAAACGAGGCCAAGAGAAGTAACAACTAGTTAAGTAAAAGCACACCAAGGGAAGTGAAACTACACCATAAGCTATAAGAGCTAAACTAAGCATCTAAAGAGAAATATCAAAATATTTTTTTCAAATATTATTATAAATTTCAAGAAAAAAGTTTTGTACTGTCCTGAGCTATGCGAGGAACTTCCGATCAATTGCAGCAGCAAACTAGATCTGGGTTAACCCTAGGTGCATCATGGGATAGGGACTTGGCCTCGAGTTGTCTGAAAACCTCGAGCTTTGTAGTAGGCTGACTCAGAGCCGAGGATCGGCTCAGAACCCATCTGTAAGAATGAATGGCGAGATAGAACAACTTCACATTATACAACTGTTCACTAGTTTCAGATCCAAAGGCACCAGATCCAGGAGTATCTCAGCACTCTTGGGGCCAGTAGTTAGTTGTCAAATCCTAGGGTTAGGATTCACTGGAAGAAGTATCCTAACAGATGGATCCGAAGGAGGAAGGCAAGATCTAAAAAGTTTTTTTTTTTTTTTTTTGATCCGAGGTGTTGCTTGTGATTTGAGGTGCCTGATCAAAGAATTAGCTTCAGTTTGCTTCTGATCTGAGGTATCCATGAATATTTCAGCCATGGGTCAAAGATTCTGCTTCACACAGTTTGGATCCAAATAATTTGGATCTGAGGTGTACAATGAAAAGTTCAGTCTCGGCTCAGCGATTCAGCTTTACGTAGGTTGGATCCGAGGTCTCAGCTGAAAGATTCAGCTTCATGTAGGTCAGATCCAAGTACCTTGGATCCGATAAAAATAGTAATAATTTGAAGGATTTGTTAAGACCAACCTGTCAAATCCGAGGAGGACTTTGGATCTGGAGGAGGTCCTAGGATCTTCAGATCCGAAGGCTATGGTCCAAAGTTATTTTTTATTTCACCATCATTTTTTTTTTTTTTTTTGAAAGGGGTGTGAGCCCATGAAGGAACTACTGTAATGTGTGTAAATGAACAAGGAAGCCATCCCCACTGCTCCAAACATGTCTGACAAGAAGAAGGCTCAGTAAATAATGTATGGAAGTCAAGCATGCCATTTCCCAGCTCTTTCATTTCTTGTAGTGATATATCAGAAAAAACATTTCTTGTAGTGATATGTCAGAAAAAACACAAATGCCACAAGAGACACTCAGAAACACAGAGGCATGAAGGAAAAGGCACACATCCCAAAAGACTGGAGGTCTATACTCAGTTTAATATGATCCCTATGCCTTGCTCAAGAAATGTCTGTTTAAACCCATGGACTGAAGACATGTCTATGGACAGTCAAAAGGCATTCCAAAAATGAAACGGACAGCAGTACCAAGACTGGAAAGCCGCCATAGAGATAAACAGTGACGCCAGCGACATAAAAATATTTAAAAATGCAGTTTTTGTAAATCCACTGGAGTGTCATTTCAGACAATCTGTCACACAGTAAGGGATTCACAGAGCAAGTATTTCCATGACAAGCCTATGTCTTCTCTATTCAGTGTTCAAAAGCAAATTCAGCAATTATTATTTCAAAGGAAGACTATTGTAAAAATGCCATTTGAAGCATTATTCATCTGAGGTATTATTTATGACAGAGCCTGCTCTTATCATAATCAAATATATGGTCTCTGTATTTTGGCTATAAAATGATGTCCCCTTACAGACTGATCTTTAGATGAACCGGCTATTGTGTAGGTATGAGAAAATTATGAGAAGCATTCATCAACACTACTAAATGCTATGCTTCCCATTAGCAACACTGATGATATTCAAGAATTAGAAAACCTTAATATCCCTATGGAGACACCTAACAATGCAATAAGTTATAGAAGTGCTAAGGATAAACTGCAAAAAAAAAAAAAAATACTATCAGATCACGAGGAAATGACTGGAGAAAAATAGCAAGAAAAATCTGAAACCCATCTCATCCATTAATTGATGGAAGTTTAATACAACTGAGGAAACTAGAGAAAAATAAAACCAAATCAGAGTACAACTACGTAAGTGTTACAGCAGGCAGATGTGTCCTACCGAAGAAGTGATTCATCAGATATAATAAGGCTCTGCAGAGTGATAAGATGGCTAGCTCTCAAGAAAATGTGCTGATAACTCCATGACGGTGATAAGATATTCACAACCCAGAAATGGTTTCATTTTTAAGCAATTTCAATAAAAAATTAAGAATTCAATATTCAATGTCTTTGTGTGCACAAAAATTGACAAATGTGATGTAAAAGGATACAGCAAATTAATAAACTATCTTTATGCTGTCTGGTGGCTTCATACTGTCAATAGTGGGGTGCTAGTAACCAAAACAAAAATCTAGCAACCAGGTTTCTGCTTAAGTATCAAGGCCAAAGAATTTTCAGTTAAAAGTTATCTATCAAAATCAGTGGCCGATACTATTTGGGCAACTATTTAATTTGCAAAAGTATATTTCCTGAAGGTAAACCATACTGATAAATGCATGGGTCAGATTTCAAAAGAATGAGACAGCTCTGTGAAAAGTTGTTGTGTCTTTCGGCTTTTCCCAGTTAGGGGTCGCCATAGCGGAACTCCGGAATGCTAATGATTGGCAGTAGATTTTTACGTGCCGAGTTGCCAGCCCTGACACACAACCTTCAACAAAGGTACGCCCATTCACACGTCTCCACACAGAAGACGCTCTAGCTGAGAATCGAACATGACATCTTACTTTGAGGCAACAATGCTACCGCAGCACCACCACCGCAGTGTTCTCTGAAAATAAATTACTGTACTGGGCTATGTAGGGCACCATATAAATACATTGCAAGAAGAGCAGCATTTTAGCACTGCATCCCAAAAAATTCACAAAATGCTCCCCGAATAGACAAAGGTTTAGCCTTGAGCACCAGTGATGTGCTGTATCTTTGTAGTGAAAACTGTAAGCATTGTTGATAAGACTAAATGTGGCAATACTATATGAAAAATTTTGCATAACCAATCAGGCATCAGTTTCCCTTTTAAAAGGTGGAAAGAAACCAGAGAACCTGAAGCAAACCTATGCAAACTTTACCCAGAAAGTGACCAGAAGTCAGGACTGAATGTCAGACCCTGTGGTCCACAGATATCTTACCAATGAACCTCCATGCTGACACTCAAGCTAGTGAACATATTCGGATCTTTCAAAACAAAATTCAAGACTTGGCAGGATATATAACTGTAGAGGCATAATACAATAGATACAGTGATTACATTCTCACTGATAGACAAAAAGTTGTGACTGTATTCATGTTGACTGAGAACAAAGATAATTTGATATGTGTGAATATTAGAAATCTGTGTACATGCTTCATTACCCACCCTCATCTGAACTGGTAGATTAAAACTTGCAGCTGAAAAAAAATCAAGCTATAAAAAGCTAATTGAAACTAGAACCCATGGAAGTTTTGCTTCTGTTTATGACTTTATTAAATATATGCTTCTTGTACTCATAATAAACATTTTGACGGGTCAGGTTTACTGATGTAAATTCTGCTTTACTGCATAATGATTCATCTATACTATCAGCGGTCTGATACTTCTTTTTCTATATACACACACGTGCACTCACACACACATTCCTCATTTACTCTCCTTTTCATTTTGGTTATTCTTTCACTACTGCATGTCACGATTTGGCACTGGCACATACTTTACCATGTCTGGTTGAGCTTCGCATGCAGTATCCTCAGTTAGCATTGTTCCCACCTTTGCTGCAGCATAGCAGCTTAGTACAGTACTACACAGGCTTCAACTATGGTGGTGATCTCTACACCTTGAAGACTATTTATTTTCAGGTGAAATATGTTAACAAGACTTGCATGAGGAGAATGCATTCTTTTGTGAAAAGCAGCATGTTCTCAGTTCCTCTTGGTGTTTTGCATGCAAGGTCTGTAATGACAATCTATGAGCAAACATGGGGAAGCACCACATTTTAGGGCAGTTTCATGGAGCAGAGGGCCAAGTTGCTCAAAGTCCTGCCTTCTGTAGTCAGCAAGTTGCTTGATAACTAGCTCAGAAATTGGAGACCGATAGTCTGAGGTTTGTGAATTTTGTGGCTTTTGGTTTCCTTTACTGTTTCCTTATGGAGGTCATAATTATTGCTTGCAACGGACAGGCATAGTTGATCAGAGGTACTTGTGAGTGAAGTTCAGAGGAAAAAAACAAGTCGATTGATGCATCCTATTCTTCTGTAAGGGAGTCTAAATTCATTAATAGTATGACCACTCAAGGTATGTGCTTTCTCTCTCAAAATGTAAGCTTTCCATGAGTTGTTCAATCCCTCTCACAGTTTGCCTTGAAAGTGGAACTCATGCACCATACCAGGCTGTTAGCACAGATACAAACAACATGGGAGTCATGTCAATTAATATGCCTCTGCTATACTAGAATCAAATTTTAAAATGTGTGCTACACATATATTTATTATTATTTTTTTTTTATTTTTGTTCTAATCCTGACATTTACAGTTTCAGTCCTGATAACTGGATACATTTATGTCACTGTGTTTATTGCAACATTAATTACTGTTTTATTTTTGTGAAACTAAAACTTTAAAATACAAATTAATATTTCACTGGTAAAGCAAATTCAGCATAGCTTTATACTAACAAGTACAATGAATTATGTTTTCCTAATTGATCAGAATTAAGAAAATCCAAATAGACAGTTTTAAGTAAGTGGACAGTACAGGATATATTGCTGAAGCTACAGCCACAGAACAAAGATAATTTGCAATATGTGAATATTAGAAACTTATGGGGTGTCCAACCTTTTGGCTTGCTGGGGCCGCATTGAGTGAACAGAAATGGTCTTGGGGCCACATATAAAATATATCATATAGTTAACTCTTTCATTGCTCCGGAAGACCACAGTCGACCTCCTGGCTGTACTGTAGGTGCATTTGAACAATGAATAAATGTAATAAATGCCTAATACTTGCCTTAAAATTCTAATTCTCATTCTAATTCTAATTCTCTAATCTAACAGTTAACGCTAGCATCTTAGTTAATATAGCTATATCTATATATATATCTATATCTATATATATATATATATATATATATATATATATATATATATATATATATATTTTTTTACAAATAAACAGATATTCACTACAGCACTAGCATTTCTCACTGGGAAAAACATTTCAGCGGTCCACCTACGTAAAATGTCAACATCAGCAGTCCTACAATACTATAATCCACAAAAATAACCCAACAAATTTGCAATAAAGTAAAGAATTCACATTACTGACTTAATAAAACAATTCTGAATAAGCTGCAAGAGGGTCTCACCCAAACAAATAACTGGTGCCAGAAATATGGCCTCAAGCTAAATGCCAAAAAATGCATCATCATCCCCTTTGAGGAGAGTGATGTCCCCACAAATTATCACATTAATAATAATGTTGTAAGCATGCAATAAGTTGTATGGTACTTGGGCACCCAGGTTGATAGAAACCTCACTTTTGAGCACCACTTTGTCTCTGCTGTAAGGAAAGCTTTTTACATCGCCCACTTCATTAGTAAGGGTATCTCATCTAGGAACAAGGAGATCATAATATCCCTGTATTCTTCCTTTACAAGAGCCATTATTGAGTGCAATGCCCCTTTTGGCATGTGCCTCAGCAAAACTCCCTGCCAAAAAAAAGACTACAACCATTTCTGACAAAAAAGGTCAAAGGACTAAGTTCACTTAGTTATCCAAACAGATTAAAAAGCTTCTTGCTTTCCTCTGTCTCTCACTGGCCCCTATAAATTTCATCATTGGCTTGCTTTCCAGGCTAATAAAGATCCTGCCTTAAGAGACTTCCTCTACCTCAGAAATACTGGTTATACTTAAAACACTCACTACAAAGACCACAGCCTTCACTGCAACATAAACAAGCCACTTTTTATAGACAGGTTCTTAACATAAAAACCTTCAACTTCTGTAAAAAGCTCCTCTCATTATCAAACAATGTAGTTCAGCAACACAATGGCTGGATGGATAGCCATAAATGCAGTCCTTGGGTAAGTAGCATAGCCTTCATCAAACCAGATGGAAAATACACATACTAACCTTTCCCAGCTGAACGGCTAAGATCTAATATTGGTTACTCAAGTCTAGTTGCCCAAGAAGAGGGGGCATGTTTAACTAAGAATTCCATTTGCAAAATTATATTCAGTATACATATTAAATCTCTCTCTCTTACACACACACACACACACACACACACACACACACACACACACACACACACACACACAAAAAGGCCCTACTTGTAAAATAGGCAGCCTCAGTAATCACATGACACCCACTCACTGAATGAAATTGTCTGGAAGTCAAAATATCTGAAAAAAAAAATCATAATCGAGATGGATTCGTCCATGTAATTTCCCACCACCAAAAGGACCATCAATAGATCAACAAACAACTGCTCGGCAAAAAGTAAATCAATAAGAAAACCATAAACTATAATGCTACATACTGGTGTAAACATATAACTTGTGTCAATTCCCAGGTTAATCCATACCAAAAGATTGTTTCAGAGCTTCAGCTATATACAAACAGCTTTCTCCTAAAAACTTTACTCATTGATATTTGCCTTGCTGTAATTATAACTGTAAAAAAAATGTTTTTAAGTTTATTCTGTACCTCAATGATTCTCACTGTTATGAGATGTAATCTCTGCCATATTGTATGAGTACTACATCCGTAATTTGCTGTCTCTCTCTCTCTCTCTCTCTCTCATGTATTGTATTATATTGTTTTGTGTTATTTTTGGAGCTTTTCTCCCCGGGCCTCCGCTGAAAATGGACCTGTGTCCAGTCGGACTTTCCCGGTAAACAAATGTAAAATAAAATAAAATAAATAAAAATAAACTTCCCTCCAATCTAAAGCCATTTGACATTCAGACATTTTAATTTGTGCAGAAGTTACTCACAGACTGACAGTTTATTGAGCTGAAATGCTGACCTTCGCTTTTGAAAAACAAATTCCCAGACTTTGTCAATAGCTCAAAGTGTAGAGAGGATTATTTATTTATTATATATTTATTTATTTTTGGAAAACATCTTTAAAACTGTTAAATTGATTACACACCCAGAAACACAGAAAAGTTATTGTGATTATGTAAACCACAGACTGCTGCAAGAAATCAAAGTCACATTAGCACTCTATACTTATGTCCGAACAGATGAATCATACCTGTCAATTCCAAAAGAAGTAAAGTAGTTTAATAAGAAGGTTATTTGCAAGGTCACATGGCAGTTTATATTGGAAATAAGCAGTGATATTAAAAAAGCTCTGTTTTTCATAATTATGCCGAAAAGTCTTACAAGGTAAATACAACTTCTGATTTAGTATGGAACCATACCTCTCAACTTTAGAGCAAGAAATCTGGACAAAGCGAAAAATAAAAGGAGAACACAGGCCCAAAAATAGTTATGCATCACAGACACCATTGAAACAACTGTAGCTGCAAACCATTATACATCACTTATAATCTTTCTATCCCATTATTATCAGTTAAACATTATATGGCTCATTCAGTCCTGCCTTCTTTTGCATCAAAGAAAACCATGCTTTGAAATGACCAATGCATTAAAAATGATAAACAAAACACATTGCATCAACATCCTGCAACTTCCTACCTGCAAGCAACCACAGAGCTTTCACTGAAACTAGGGCTGCTTGTTTCCCCAGAATGACAGCTCTCCCTAATTAAGTCTAATAGTATACAATCTACCAGTATCTGGACTACCTGAAATAAATTAAATTATGGCCTGTAAATTGAAAGTACACTTTGTTTAATTAAACTATATTTCTAAGCCCACTTACTATATTTTTTCAGTAACATCCCAATATCCATTTTCAGGTCACTTTACAAGACATTGGCAGTGGTACATTTGGCATCCTTCAGAACCCCACAGGCCCACACTAATACATTGTCCATTAAATGTAAATATCCATCCACTGTAAATGGCAAGAAGCTATGTCTTAAAAAGTCTCCTTCTGGCATGCGTACCCAAGTATTAGGTTTTGAAACAAAGAAACATATTCTCCACAGTCCATAAGTCTCTGTCTTTAATAATCATCTACTGTTGCAGCACTCCCAACACATAAGCACACACATACACACTAAAATCCCCAACATTTAAAAAAATGACATCGTGCCCACTTGATTTGCCAGTATTGATGATCTGCCAAAGCTATGCTTACTGTTGTCCAATCTACCACTGCTTAGAACCCACCAATGAAAAAACAGTACTATGTGCTTTTTTGTTTGTCTGAAAAAACAATACAACTTTATATGCTACAGCCCCACATATTCAGTCCACTACTGACCCATTAACCCTAGGCTTCTGTCTCATTTTTATTACCTGGAACTGCATTACCTTGGATGACTACTTTTGTTTCCTAAGCAAAAGACACAAATTGGAAGATGAGGCAAAAATCCAGACATTCTTTGAAAATCCATACAGTTAAGAGGTATGAGTTCATGTTCAATACAACACTCTCCCTGTCAGGAAAGCCGCAATTTAATGAAAGTGTACTCAATGTATGATATATTTGTGAGCTAACCTGTTTGTGTTCAGTAGGTAGACTACTCATTGTTAGCCTCTTTGTGCATGCGTCTCTCTCTGTCATGCACACAGGTACACACATACACACACACACATTCTTGTTCTACTTTCACGCACACAATTCTGCTTTCATGCATGCACTCACTCACTCCTTACTTACCTATTAACATAGGTAATTGCTGTCCCTTTCAAAGGCAACAGAGGCAAACCCATACATGAGTCCCTCTTCAGCGAGAACACACACACACACACACTGATTGTTCAGCGCAAAATAATGGCGTAAACACACTGACCCTTTTTTGGCTCAAAAACAAAACTAGAAGGGTGCTTTGGCCATGCGCACATGGATATTAGCGTTACAGGTCACGGGAGCGAAAAACACAAAACAAAAAAAGTGTTTTGGGGCATGCGTACATTGATGTTGCAATTAGAGGTTGAGGGCAGCATGGAAGAGCTCTGAGGGCCGCAGGTTGGACACGTCTACCTTATCATCTACTTTAACCTGAGGTGAGGGGATCTGAAAGAAACAGAGCTCTGTGTTCCAGTGTATATTTTCCATTGTGTTTCATTGTGCAATGGACGAATGACATCTATTTCTCAACAATAACAATATAGGTGCCTTAAACAAACTGGATAAGAAAAGATGGACAATGGTACTGTACTGGCTTATGTAGGTAAAGAAAATTTTAGATATGTTCAAGCTTATAATACTTACCTGTTCTGCATTAATAGTTCTATATTCTACCCCCATAATATTTAATACGTATTTAGCCTTATGCTGCAGTGGATCATATAAATAAACTCAGGTCCATATCCTGAATTTAGACTGCCCTCAGCAAATTCAGTCATGTGAAATCTTTGAGTGGCATATTAAAGATATACTCATGAAGTTGGTCATGGAAAGAGTTAAACTGATATTTTTGTAACACTGTCAGCAGCTATTGCATTGATATACTGTTAAAATGTTTCAGCCATAAATATTTCATGCAAGGCTTCTTTAGAATTAATGGACATTTACAATGAGATTTATACACTGTTATTGCAGACTATGATAAAAGGTAAAAGATGACAGTACAGAACACCTTTGGGTAGAGGGCTCTTCATTTGTAAAAGTCATTTGTCACCGGCACTTCATACTCAGTCAGACTCAGTTAAGGTTCTTCCCCTTCATCCTACCCTCTGGGTAAATAATTAGAAAACATTAGCAGGTATAATCCTAAAGGACACTGTTTCGTAAGAATATTTCAATGGGGGGGGGGGGGAGTAGAGTGCAGACAGGTGACCTTACACCTCCAGGAAACTTACTTATGTAGCACTTAGTCAGGCAAGTTCATTTCTCTCTTATTCAAAGTTTCAGCACATTAGTGTAGTGTCAATGAAACGACAACTCTTATACATGAAAATCTCATTTGGGAAGCAATCGCTTCAACAAATATGTATCTGAAATTGAGTAAAGTGAAAAACAGATGTCATGGAATCACAAATCATGGTACTTGGACCAAGAGAGCTGTTAGAGAAAATGTTATTAGTGAAGCGTCACTGTTCGTTGCCTGCCATTACTGAAAAGTCTAGCTGCACTGGAACTTTGGATGTGAAAATTAAATAAGGCAATGAATATATTATATCTGAAGTGAGCTAATTTTCCAGAACTGTTGTGGAGGTATGAGTACCATGAATCATGCTTTCTGTAACTGTGAGTCACAGTACAGCTTCATCTTTGCAGGGGTATTACTGGTGTTTTCAGTAGATGTCCATATCTGAAAAGGCTATGTGAGGATCACAAGCATGAAAGAAAAAAATTATACAAGAAGACCATGTTCATGAGAGCAGACAGTAATACATCTTACCACTATGACCAGTCCAACTACAAGCATCAGTGTAGAAATAATACATCCGACTCTGTCCTGACAGATATACCGTTTCATCCACTAAAATAGTAGGCTTACATTGATAATACACCGCTACATCAGAATTCATCATTATAGACCTGGTTAATCCTGCTTTGAAATTCTAACCAGTGTAACAGAATTAAAACCAGACTCTCTTAAATAATAGCAAAGCAAACCACAAACCAGCATAAAGAAAAACAAACAGCCACAGAAAATAAAAAGCCTTAACATGAAAAAAAAAGTATTCATTCACTCTAGCGCCTCCGCAACAAAGCCTTCAAGGAGTACAACCAAGTTTCCACATATTACAAACAAATACATAAAACAATTAACAAATCACTCCTTGAAGACTTTGTTGCCGAGGTGCTAGAGTGAATAAATATTTTTTTTTTGTGTTAAGACTTTTTACTTTCTATGGCTGTTTTTTTTTTTCTCTTAAATAATAGACCTGTTCCCCTTTAGACATTTCTTGTTATCTTACATCATATTGGAGATACCTAATTTTGTTTGCACACCTCTGTTTATTAACATAATTATATTTTACCTTACTTATTTTCATTAGTAACTGGATCTCGGTAATAGTGCTTCCTTTCCAGTCACCTATTGCTCATGCTAGAGCTGTACATAGGTCAGCTGGTGTGCTGGGCTAGGCAATCCCCTAGATGGCGCACACTCCTTCAACAGAGTTCAAAAGCCAAAAAAATCACAAAGAAGAGAAAAGAAAAAACTTTTGGAAACTGTAAGAAAGAGCTATACGACTTCAGTCCTATAGTTCCTAATGCACATTGCAAGCGAATAATTTAAGCAGGTGCAACCTCACCCATGGCTAATTATATAACTACTCAGCAACTGTACTATTATCTTGTTCGTACCATTTCCACAGTGCCAAGCGCACCACCTATCGGTTTGCCTGAGGGGCAGCTGCAACCCCCCCCACCCCACCCCCAGTTATGGCTTGGGCCCCTGCACATTAACTTGCTGAAACATTACATAATTAAGTATATGGCTTTTCTACACCTTGCAGAGTGTATTAGATTCTGAATGGTCAAGTTCAAGCTGAACTACCTGATCACCGTTTTCCATAGGAAATCACTGGTAGTAATGCTTGTTTGTGTCAGAGATTATTTCAGTGGTTTGCACATTTTCCTTTTTCTTAATGTTGGTGCAAATGTGGAGATGCTATTTCTAAGTTCAAGGGGTGTGTGTGTGTGTGTGTGTGTGTGTGTGTGTGTGTGTCACAGACTACTTTAATCCGCAGAGAGAAACTTTGAAGTTTGCAAGATCAGGACTGCAGCACTGAAATCCTTCTTGCTAAACTGACGGCTACCAACAAGAAAAGGTTTTATGTCAAGAACTTTAACTCTGCCCAAACACTGGTTCAAAGGGCAGTGATATTAATTTATGTAGCATGAAATTAAGATTCCACAGAGTGGTTTCAACAGGAAACTGCATCTCAGAGCTACCTTACAAACATTTAGAGAAGCCAAAATAATGAGATTCGGTTCCTTGATGAAAACTAGATACTGCTGCTAAATATAATTTTTTGAAGGAATAACTCTATCCCATATCAAGTGTTTGTGAGCAATATTTTAACATTAATGCAACAGGTGTGGAAAAAAGGTTCTAGATCCAGAGAAACTGCCTTAAGGGAAAATGTCCACTTCTAGATGTTAATGTAGATGAAGATTTCTGGGAAGAAGTCAATATTTGGACCAGTCAAGGTGGTGTAATCATGGTCCCTGGCCATAAACACAGCAAGACAAATCATGTGGTTAAATGAAGGTAGTGAAAGTCTAGATAAGTCTTGTCAGATGGATGTGTTATACTGATTTCATCAACAAGTATACTCACATCAGGGACAACCAAACTTACCAAGGCTAAAAAGGGTCATAAGGATGACCTTGTACTAATTCCAGATGGGTTTCTTCATGAAGTTTGCAATAAGGGGGATGGTGGAAAACAACAATGGCGACCATGGACAATTTTGAACCAGGGCATAATTGGATGTCTGTCCTGAAGAATGGATTAAAAAGAGAAAGCTGTTGCACTTGGGGCTAGTCAGGGAGACAAGTCATTCAAGGTAAGATTTGTCCCAATGGCAAAAAGATTCAGTTTGCCACAAAAAGAATTAGGGATCACTTGTGTGGCAACAGCAGAACAACAGCTGAGTCTGTCTACTGCAGAACTGATCTGTCTGGGTATGTGCATTGTTAATAAAAGTTGATAATACAAGACTGATCATTCTCAAAGCCTCATGGCTTCTTGACATATGGGATATGAACAGGCCTTCTCTGCTTGCTGATACATTAAGCCACTGCCATGTTGCCTATATGGATGGTAGCTGCATGCTGGTGAAGACTGTCCTGGTACACCTACAGCATATGGAGAACAATTTCCAAAGCTAGGAGACCTGTGTGTAGATTGATTTCTTACTGTAACCAGGTCACATGAGCTGTCTTCTCCAAACAATGTCCCACCCACCTCAGGGTTGATATCTCCATGATGATGGTCATGCTTAAGGCGGGTAGCCTGGAAGTTGTTGCCAAAGGCAGATTTTAAAGATGAAGTTACTAAGACAGATGGTGATGGTAAACACTATATCTCCTGATGTGTGCAAACTGTAGCACAAACAGTGTCAATGTCATAGCACCCAAAACATTGAGAGCTTCATTTATCACATGGGTAAAGAGACAAGGACATACTCGCACTGAAGAGATATGATTTTGTCCCATGAGTGACTATTTTCTTAAGACAGAGTGCTTAAGCAGCAGCCTATAAAAGTCAGTTCATACAGCAATTTGGGACTATGCTGTATTCACTGAACTCCTCAAGGACTAGAACCGCTGCAGTAGGGACCTCCTACCTATATTAGTAACTCCTGGGGGGGGGGGCAGCTAAGATTCTTTCATCCAAGTAAAGAAATATTTCATCCCTTACACTGACAGCATGCCATTAGTGCTGGGTTTCAACAACTACAGACGTTCAGGTCCACCACAAAAAACGAAGACACTAAAATATGTGGTGTCTTCATATTTGTTAAAAAATGCTCCGCCTTCAGAAGAGTTAGACAAGATAACAATCTGGAACTCCTCAAGGAGCAATTTACCATTAAAAGACACATCACATTATGACTAACTAAAGGACCATCTACTAAAGGTCTTCCTCAGTGCATAATTCATACCTAACTACTATAGAGTCCCTATGCATTGAGCCAAATGCCATTCTCCTGGAGGACTTCAACTACCCCTCTATTAACTGGGAGATGTATACATCCTCTAAAATGTTTGTTCACAGATTTCTTGACTTCATCAGTACCAGATCTCTGGACCAATAATCTGCACCCCAACCAGGAGCAGTAAAATTCTGGATTTGGCCCTCACCAATAATGGGACAGCTTGACACCCCACAAATTGCAACTCTCTCCATAGTCAAATTGGACCATAAATCACTCACATTCACCTTAAGACTGAAGACAGAAGAATCCTCCAACACCTCAGTATTGAGAGATCATAACAAGGCTAATCTACAGAAAATGAGTAAAACCAGGCTAAATTCAGCATCCCCTTCCAATTCAATGACCACCCTGTTTATGCAGAATTATTTACTGCCAAATTCTATGCACATGTAAATAGCTGCATAGATACATCTGTCCCAAGCCAAAGTAAATACAATATAAAATTCAAAAATAAACTCAAATGATAGAAAAAAAAAAAATATATATATATATATATATATATATATATATATATGTGTGTGTGTGTGTGTGTGTGCGCTTTACAATAAAAGAAAAAAAAACTCACTCCATGTAAAAATAAATATAACTCTTATGATGCAAGACAAGCTAAAATTAACAGGGAACTCCAGATCCTGATCAAAATTACCAAAAGCCAGATATGAGATAAAAAAATGCCACCCAGAAAAAAGACAATCACAAAGACTTTATTTTAACTAAGATAGAAATCTTAGAAACAATGCTCAGCACTGGGCAGAGATAATACTAAATGGTATCACTTACCTGGACCAGAGGACATAGCCAATCTACTAGCAGATAAATCTAGCTCTAACTTCACCTCCCCCTCCTAATCCTATGTTCCCAGATCTCATACCTGCATCTACACCCTCCTTTCAAATCTCCCATGAACAGGTCTTCAAGGCACTAACCAAGGCTAGGAGCACTGCTTCTAATGGGCCTGATAACATACCAGGCTGCTTTCTGGTCAGCCTGAAACAGGACCTGTCAGACCCCCTATAAAGGCCAGGCAGTGTCAGCCTCCAACTAGACTTTGCGCCAAACAAATGGAGGACAGTAACTGTCATCCTCCTCCTCTGCAAAGGTGGGATGTCAACAAGCTCAGGAAATTATAGACTCATAAGTTTGACCAGCCTCACCTTTAAGCCTACTGAAAGAATCATTATGGAATTAATAAATAAGGACATAGGTAAAGTACAAACGCTCAGCCCAAGCCAGTTTGGTTTTGTTAAGGGCAGATCCTGCCTACTTAACCTGGATGACTTTGTCAAGTACATTACTGAAGAAATGGATGAGGGCAAATCAGTGAACACTGCATATCTAGACCTCGCAAAGGCATTCAACACCATCCCACACTCAGGTATCATAATTAATCCCCATGTATCTCATTGGACAGTTAATTGACTCAGAAACAGAACACAGGAAATTAGGGTGGACTGCTCAACCTCTTTCAAAAGACTTGTCACTACTGGTGTACCCCAAGGTTCAGTGCTTAGACTACTTGTCTTTGGCATTTACTTCTTGGAAGTCACAGCTAGTTTTAAGGGTTTTATGGCTGACCAAGTTTTAAATAATTGTAAATGTGCTGCCATCATAAACTCCCAGAGGAAACCAAGATCCTCAAAAATCCATTTCCAAACAAATTGCTGGTGTCAAAAACATTGACTAAAACTGAATACCAAAAAATATATAATAGTATCCTCTGGCAAGTAAAAATGATAACACCCCTAAACACTAACTCAATAGATAGGACCTGTGAGCCTATGTAGATAACAGATTGTCCTGTGATCACGACATATCCACTATTGTAAGAAAGTGCCTTTTCACTGCACACCTTATTACTAAGGATATGATGTTCAGATGCAGAGATGTGATAATTCCACAGTATTCTGCACTCATCAGACAGATACTTGAGTATAATGTCCCCTTCGATATATACCTATTCAAACACCTGACAAAACTCAAATGACCACAATGCTTTCTTACCAAGAAAGTCAGGGGCTTCAAACATAAAACTATGCAGACCATCTCAAAGCTTTGTCCTGTGTCATACAGGATACTGAGAAGTGATTTCTGCCACACATACGTATAGACTCAACAGACCCTATCCTGTCAGACCTATCACAAATTCACAAACTCAGTGGGGGCACAGACACCTGATAAAGAGATCTAAATCTCTTCTGCAGCATAAATAGAACAAGGAAGGATAGATATGTATCACAGAAAATACTTCTTATTTGGAATTATTTTCTTTTCCATATAAAGCAAAATAATTCTCTTACACTAGTCAAATATAGACTGGACAAATGGATGGATAACCACAAATTCAACCCAGGGTTAGCACTGTTGTGTCTCATGGTTAGGGGCAATATCTACATTTTTCTGCCCTTTTCTGGGTTATTTGTACTTACAGTATACATGCTAAAATCTTCATGGGAATGTATGGCTATGCTTCAAAAGATCCTCCCACATCAATAGCCTAGTAAGTACCTATGAACCTATCACAGTCTAAGATGAGCTGTCATTATGGTCATACATTTTGAGAATACCATGGGGGCCAAGGTGACACCACAGAGGGGGGCCTGAAACTGAAAATTCCTGCCTCTCACCCTGAAGTGCAGGAACCTCTGGGAAATATTGGCCATTTGTTTTTTTTTTTGTTTGTTTTTTTAATGTTTTTATTCATTTTATAACAATAACTTAGCATTATGGTAACAAGAAAAAAACAAACTGAATACAATGTCCATAACAACTAAAAAAGCAATATACATAGAAGAACACTTAATATTGCTCTAACAGATTAGACAATTTTCTCCAAGCAATTAAGTGATGAGTTGTGTTGTTAGTCCTTGCTTTTATAGTAGCAATATCATTCTTACAAATGTATTTCACAAGATGAATAAATTCAACTTTAAAGGCAGGAGTAGATTGGGATTTCTGATTTTTGGTAACAATTTTCCTTGCTATAGAGAGGATAGACCATAGTAAAAATGTTTGGTTTTTAGGAATGACTTCAGGAACATTGAAAAGGATAAGGGAGTCAGAAATGATACAGTTGTCATTCCACAGAGCTTTACTAAGATATTTAAAGTCTAACCGAAATGGGGAAATTATTTTGCAGTTAACAACCATATGTATCCAGTCAGCATAAGGGTGTCCACATCTCCAGCATTTCATTTCATCTTTCTTGCACATTGTTGCTAGTCTATGTTGGGTGAAAAAACATCTATGTAAAAATTTCCATGTGTATACACATCAGAAAAGGGAAGATGTGGATTCCTTCACCAACTGTAAACAAAGTATTTTTATATTTTTCTGAGAATACTTGTCTATTAACTTCAGTCGAATAATTCCAAAAAGAAACTTCTGTTTTACTAAAATCATTTCTGAGAATTTTATAAACAACAGATATGTATGAAGTGTTCTTGGGTGACCTGTTAATAATTTTTGAGATAAAATCCCAAGATTTTTAAATTACTCTTATTGTATACCTCTAATGAGCATACAAGCTTAGTATGTATAAAATCCTTACAAGTTTTGATGTCCAGCCAATTGCAACTTTGCAAACTATAGCTGCTGAACAAATAGTCTGCAGAACTTATTTTATTAGCTGAGAGAAATTGATTCCAATATAATAGGTCACCCTTCTTAAATTCTAACATTTTCTGAGTATCAAAAGATATCAAACATTCATTTGTGTAAGCAATAGGAAACATAATTATTAATAAATTCTTAATTAGTTGATTAGAAAACATAAGATTTTTAAACAACAGCAATATTTGGTTTATAAGAGGTGTGAAAACAGGTTCTGCCCTTTCACTTTGAATGTATATTTTTAAAATCCATATAAAGATGTTTATATGTATTTGAGTATATGGTTCAAGCAATGCTCTATTACTATTTAGAAGTAAGGCTTCGTGTATTGATTTTCAATATGATGTACAAGAAGTAGTA
This sequence comes from Protopterus annectens, assembly GCF_019279795.1. Lineage (NCBI taxonomy): Eukaryota > Metazoa > Chordata > Ceratodontiformes > Protopteridae > Protopterus > Protopterus annectens. The sequence goes on along the minus strand of NC_056747.1, from coordinate 477,012,748 downwards.
TCCAAAGGAACACTATGTTAATAAATGCGTAGTTTAAATAAAAATCAATACTTGGAAACCATATACCTCCTTCATCCCATCTCGTGGTGTCCCAGAGAAGAGAAATTCTTGTTTGTTTGGGATACCAAAAGAAGCTGAGTAATACATTATTAATTTTCTGTTTAATTTTGACAGGTGGGGGAATTATGAGAGCTTGGCAAATGAATAAGATTTTATGTAACAGTATCATTTTGATTAAAGTTAGCTTGTCTTTAAATGTGAAGAAGAGTCTGTTCCAACTGTCAGTTAGACTAGTCATTCAGTTTATAAGTTGTTGGTAATTAGATGTGAGTGATTTTTTTTTTATAATTAGATTCAATAATGATACCAAGATATTTAATATGTGTGCCCACCCAGTTTATGTCTCTTTTTGATCCAAGTTTCACAGTAACATTTTTATTCACTAGAAGTGCCTAAGATTTATGATTGAGTTTTAGACCAGAGATGTTTGCAAAGAAGTCTAGATTATATAATAGGTGATCTATTGAACTTTCAATATCATTAAAAGTTATTAGTAGGTCATCAGCAAACAGCTGTATCTTGGGGATAATCTGTTTGACACTTTATATCCTTCAATGATGTCATTATTTCCAACATAATTTGCAAGAGACTCAACAGCCAGGGAAAAGAGTAATGGGGAGAGGGGGCACCCCTGTTTCGTACCTCTTAATATTTTGAATGAGCTAGATACATAAGATCCAATCTTTACATAGTTTTCATATAATTTTTTAATTAATCCTATACGGTTTGGGGAGAAATTGTATTTTTGCAGAGCTTTAAACAGATATGGCCAACTTAGGGAGTCAAAAGCTTTATCTATATCGAGGCTTAATATAGAAAGCTCATTTTTTTCTTGTTTGCTAAGTTTATTAAGGACAGAAATCTAATTACATTTCTGTTTTTCATAAAGCCAGTTTGGTCTTCATGAATTAATATTAAAATAATATTATTTAATCTGTCTGCTAAGATAGACATGAATATCTTGTAATCAATATTAAGCAAATGAATTGGACTGCATGATATGCAAAGGTTAAAGGTTAAGCTCTTTATTTTGTTTTAGAATGGGAGAGATAGTAGAATATTTCCATGAGGGAGGGATGTTTGTTGTAGTTTTAACTTCTTAAAATGCACTGAGTAAGATTTTCAAGATGTTATCAGCTAAGAGTTTGTAAAATTCAAGAATTAGACCATCAGCCCTGGTACCTTTTAATATGTTCCTTTAATTCTTTAAAGGAAAATAGTTTGTCTGTGTTATTAATATTCTGTTTGGATAGCTTATTTTGAATATTATTAGCAAGAAAGTTGTCTATACTTTTATCACTTGTAGATGAGTTATTATTATTAATATTCTTGTAATCATTTTTAAAACATAAGATATTTTAGATCTGTAACTTTGATAGTCTGATTAATTCTAGTGTATATTATTTCTTTTATATGACTTTTTCATTTAAATATTTAGATCTAATCACAATCCTATTCATACTCTTGGGATTAATTGACTAGGATTATAATCTGATTTTTTCCACATGTCTTGATATTTTATGCTGCAGGATATCCTGATATTCCTTGTTCAGTTTACATGTCAGCTAATTCTGATTTGTCATTTGATGTAAGTTTTAGTTCATCAATTACTTTCTGTATGTATACTAGTTTTTTATCCCACTCTTTCCTTTAATTTATAAACCAACTTTTGACTTTACCATGTAAGGCTACCTTTAAAGTGTCCCATAGGTTAATATCTGAAACCTCTCCATTATTACTGGCATCTAGATAAAGTTTTGTTTCATCTAGAAACCATTCTTTAAATCCTTGTACTGTTACTAGATAAGCAGGTAGTCATAGGCAGAAGTTTAAGGGGTCAGTATTATGTTTTACATTGAAGGGGATAGCACTGTGGTCAGACAGTATGATGTCAGCATTACATTATCAGTTTTGGCCAGTAAAGAACTGGTTACAAAGACTTTGTCTATGTTGGTCTGTGTGCCAAATCTGTAAGAGTAGTGAGAATACTTCAGGGAGGATAATATTTTTATACCATCAATGTCAATTAGGTTTCTGTCTTTTATGTAGCTGTTCAAGTGCTTGGCAACAGGGGACATCCTGAAGGGCTTAGAGCTTGTGGTATCAGTGGAGGACAAGATACAATTAAAATCACTTGCTAATAGTAACTCACTTTTAGACTTTAATGTTATGGTGTCTAAATGTTTTTTCACAGTTTTAGTCCCAATACCCAGTATCCAGTAGGTGTTTGCAAAAGTGTACATCTTTTTATCTAGTTTTAGTATGACTAAAGCAAGCATACCATCATTGATTGAGTACGAGTCAACTATTTCTGGAATTCTCGTTGATTTTCTGTGTAAAATTAGGACACCTCTTCTTTTGTGGTTGTAGTTTGAACTTACCAAAATCTTATAATCCTTAAAGGTTAATTTGTTTAGATCTTCTGTTAATAAGTGGGATTCCTGAATGAATGCAAAACTTGATTTATGTAGCATTAAATATTTGTTGAGACTACTCCTTTTCGTGGGGTTGTTCAACCCATTGACATTATTAGATATAATGCTAAATATTATCATTTGATGGAGATTGCTATTACAATTAAAACTGAAAAGTGCTTTCCTTGATTCATTATGACAAATACATTTTTTAAAACTGTTATGGACAATTTAAAAAGTCTAAATTTGAAAATAAAACTGTATATTTTAATACCTTCAGCATGGATAAAATATATCCAGGCTTACTATATCGCGCATAGAAGCCACAAACTGATCCTCTCATGAAATCTACTGGGAATTCATAGCTACTGCAGGTTAATAGCTAGCAGAAGGGAAACTGCATGTACATTAAAAACATACAAAAAATTAAATTCAATATACTATGTATGCATGAACTAGGAACATGAAGCTGTATACATTTTTTAAATTCTTTTTATCTAAACAGACTAAGATAAATTGATTAATCCTTATGATTGTTTGATGCTATGAGTAAATACAGGACTGTAATGTCATTAAAACAGACAAGAAAAAAGATGCATTTAAAACTGTCACTGTCAGAAACATATTCGTAAATATAAATGTAATTCAGATTAAATAGATCCCTATTTACAGTATAACATATGCTTATAAGACATTTTAAATAAAAAATAATTGCTAAACGAATAAAAACACAGTTTAAATTATCATTCTTGAATCTGATTGGCTGTTAGAGTTCAGTGAGCAGAAACAGGTTTAGAGGTCACACCTACTTCCTGGAAGACAGTACAGACTGTTTCTCATTAGTCTGTGGGCTAACTAAAGCATTTGGAAGCTTCAGTTTATCAAAAGTTGTCAAAATTCCATCAAAAAAGTAAGTAGGTGGGAATTTTCTAGTGAAGTGATGCTTTGAAGCATAACTTCTAAAATAATGAATATTTAAAATAAAGGTTCTAAATGACCAACCATACACAACTATAAGATGTATTAGCTAAATGGAACACATTGCATAAATTCAGTTAAGCAGTAAATGTATATATAATAATAAAATGTCACAATTTTCTTCTTAATTACTTAACCATAAGACAGCAAGCATTTCTCACTCCTGCAGTGATTACATACTATGACACTAGGACTAAAACAGAAAGGAAAGACACATACATGAAGAAACAAGTACAGGATATAAAAGATATATATATATATATATATATATATATATATATATATATATATATGAAATGAGTAAGTGATGTTATACCATTTCACTAGTGCTATGCGATGTATATAAAGAGATTAAAGTATAAAATAGTAGTTTGCAGTTGGATAAGATTTTGATTTACTTGAATTTTGAGTAATATAGATTATTTATAAAGTTAGCATTGTTGTGGAAAAGATAACAGAAGAGAAAAAAAAGTTACACTACCTTCTGTGTATGATTCCACATTATTTAGAAGGGAAAAAACTAAAAATTTGCATAACATGTGAAATTATGTATAATCATTTGTCTCTAAGTTACTTTTTTTCTTTAATAGTCCACTCATTTTTTGAAGCTTGTCTTTTTAAGTTCATTGAAGAATCCATGGGTTTAGGTTGACTTAAAAGGTTCTTTTTTTGGACAAATGTGGATGCTTCTTCGAGAGAGTCAGACGTTGTGCTTTGATGCCTTCCATTTTTAATGATTTTATTAAAGGCACACATTCTCTTCTTTTGGACATTACAAGGGATGAAAAGTCGTTGTCAAACCTGATAGTTTGGTCACCAATTTTTAATGCAGCAAGGGACCAGGCAGTTCTTAAAACAAGGTCTTTGTCTTGAGTGGAGATAAATCTTACAATAATATATCTTAGACAGCTGTTTTTACAGGATACAAAATCTGTAATTAAAAACCTGTGTACCCTTCTATCCTAAAGGAAAGTGCTTCAGGTAGGTTTAGGATTTTAGGAATCCAAGAAGTCAAGAAATTAATCATATTATCCCCCTCCATCTACTCTGGAATGCCATAGATTCTTATGTTGTTTTTCCTGGTTGTATTCTCAATGTTGTCTATCTTTTCAATGAGTCTGGTGTTTTCTTGAAGAAGAAAGTCTATGTTTTTCTCTCTTTCTGTTAACCTGTAGTCTATATCTGTTACAGAATCTTCCAAAGCATTACTCTGGGCAGTTTGTTGTTTAAGGACTTAATTCAATAAGATTATTTGTTTGGTGGTATATTATTTTATATTGTCCACTTTTAAGTTTAATTTGTCTATTTTACCCACCAAGTCTTGAACTGTAGTAAGGGTTGCCTGTATCTCTTCCTTCATTGGAGTTTCTTGCTGAGATAATTTGGAGCTGCTCATCCTCCTTTGTGAATGAGGTTTCAGTCTCCCTTCTATTCAAAAGTTTGACAGGAAAATATGAAAATTTTAGCCTAAAAATTACACCAACTTGTAGCTTATGACTTCCAGAATCTGATTTTAGTAGTCACAGGTCTCTGTTGGTGAAATTAAATAAAACATTCTGTGAGAGAAAAAAGAAGACTGCAGAGCTCAAGAACTCTGCTGCTTTCAGCTTGCCATCCAAGCCTCGCTTTGAAATACTGGCCATTTCTGATGTGCTCTGGAAATCTAGACAGCAAATCCAATATTCCTCTGCTAGACAAAGGAGACTTGAATGCACAATTACCACCTTGAACTCTGCATAGTGACCTGAATGAGACCACTCCCTTTCACCTTGAGTTTATCAGAAGACCTGTTGGGTATTTAGGCAATACTCTCCTTTGTTTGAATGATTGGGGAAGAAAACTGGCAATTCAATGTTTTGATTAATGGACATTTCAGAGATCACTTTTGGCAGAAATGAAGGATTAGTTCTCAAAGACACTCTATCTCTATGAAAAATCAAGTATGGACTCTTGATGCATAAGGCTTGAAGCTCAGAGATACGTCTGGCAGAAGTAATGGTGACCAAAAACAAGGTTTTCCATGACAATTATTTGAAGTCGCAAGAAGAAGCTGGTTCAAAAGGTAGCACTGTCAGAGCTTATAGAACTAATGACAGGTCCCATGGTTGAATAGCTTCTCTAAAAGGGGGCTTCAGATGATTCACACCTTTAATGAAGGTCTTGCATAATTTGTGTGACATAAGAGAGGAGTCCTGGACACCCTCATGGAAATTAGATATTGCAGCCAAATGAACTCTAATGGTAGAGGCTGACAGACCCGATTGAAATAGGTTGGTTAGATACTCTAGTACTATCAACACCGGTGCTGAGAAGGGATCTAATTGTTTTTCTTTCAGCCAACAGGTAAATCTTTTCCACTTGCTTAGATAAGTAATTCTAGTGGAAGACTTATGAGATGCAATACGAATGTCCTGTACTGGTAAAGAAAGATCACTCTGCCTGGCAATCAAGGGAATTGGAGGAGCCAGGCTGTGAGCTTTAGAAGGCTGTCGAAGCTGGGTTGAATCAGGTTCTGCGGATGTGAGATCAACCCCGGGGTTGGATGGAGAATCCATGGTTGATCTAGCAGGTGAGGCCAAAGGAAGGGGAACCAAATCTGACGAGGCCAATATGGTGCTATGATGATCACCTTGCTCTTCAACCAATGGGCTTTCTTCAGAAATTGGGGAATGAGGGGGAGAGGTGGAAATGCATAAAGAAGATCCGAGGGCCAATCGTGGACTAGAGCATCCCTGGGTGACTGTCCCGTAGGGGGAAATCAGGGCAAAGTAGTTGCTGTATTTGTAATTGGTCGGGGATGCAAAAAGGTGGCAGGAAGAACGGCCCCAGCTTTGGAAGATCTCCGCCACTATCAAGGGATTCAGGGACCACTCATGAGGTTGTAGAATGCACCTGCTGAGTCTGTCTGCTATCACGCTGAAACTCCCAGGAATGTGCATTGCTAGAAGAAAACGGTTGGTAGCCATCACCCATTGCCATATCCTCATGGCCTCTCAACAAAGGGGGTAAGATTTGGTTCCGCCCTGTTTGTTGATATACCAGAACACTGCCATGTTGTCTGATTGTATTGCAATAGTCCTAGATGGCAGCAAGGAATGGAATGCTTGCAAAGCCAGAAGCACTGCCCTCAGCTCTAGAACATTTATATGCAGTTGGGTCTCCAATTCGGACCAAGTGCCATGGACTGTCTGCCCCTGACATAGCCCCCCTCCCACCCCATCAAGGAGGTGTCCGTGGTCACTGTAGCCTTGGGCTGCTGGGGGGGAGAAGGGGCGAAACCATTGTGACAGGTTGTGGGTCATCCACCAATTTAAATCCTGTTTGCACCTGTGAGTTACTCGAATCTTGGCTGAAAGAGGATATTGAAAAGGCTACCATTGGGTGAGCAGTAGCCATTGTAGCAGCCTCATGTGAAAGCTGGCCAGGGGGACAATGATGATGGAGGCTGCCAAGGAACCCAACAGCTGTAGGACAGAGTGAGCTGTGAATTTCTCCCTTGAAAGGATTGGGATCAGTTGTTGCTTTATCCTTAGAATTCTGTGCTCTGGGATGGATGCTCTGCAATTCTTTGTATCCAAGATGACTCCTATGAATTCTGTGGACTGAGAAGGGGTGAGATTGGATTTTTGCCAGTTTATGGTTATGCCTAGCCTCTGCAGCAAGGAGAGAGTATGCCAGGGCTTCTTCCAATAGATGTCTGGTGGGGGCGGAGATGAGCCAGTCGTCTAGGTATGGAAACACCTGGAATCCTTGTAGTCGCAAGTGGGCTGTTACAATGGCCATGCTCTTTGTGAACACTCTGGGGGCTGTAGAGAGTCCGAAGGGCAGTACTCTGAAATGGCAGTGACTGGCTCCCGCACAGAAGTGCAGAAATCTTCTTGATGGCCTGTCCACTTTTATGTGGTAGTACGTATCTTGAAGATCTATCGAGCACATCCAATCGTCTTTTTCCAAAAGCAGGAGGATAGATTGTATTGTGACCATCTGGAATTTTTGTACTCTTACAGACTTGTTCAATACACTGAGATCCAAAACTGGTCTCCAGTCCCCGGTTTTCTTTGGCACCAAAAATAGTCTTGAGTAGAATCTGAATCCTGTCTGGTCTGGAGGGACTATTTGGATGACTCTTTTTCTTAGCAGCTTTGCTATCTCTAGCGCTGCTTCTTCCCTTTAACTGGGTGGAACGTCAGGTAAGTTTGTTGGGGGGAGCAGGGCAAAGATCGAAGGGAATATGGTAACCTCTGGTTATTATACTTTGTACCCAAGAGTTGGTGGTGATGGTTAGCCAGGCAGAAGGGTACAAGGAGAAACGACCCCCAACCACCTCCAGAGGAAAGGAGTTGGGCCGCTCTTCAGGAGCGTTGGTAGGATTGACCAGGAAAAGAGTCCCTGGAACCCTGGTTACATGGACCCTTCTCTGTCCTGAAAAGGGCACCTTCCCTGTGAGTTTCCCCCTCTGCCTCTAGGGGAGAACTTGGCCTGTGTGTCACGGAAAGGACCCTGAGACTTTCTGTACCATATCTTCCCACTCTTCTGGTTTCTGGAGAAAGCACATTGAGGGGAAGAAAAACGGACACCCACGACAGAAATGGTCTTACCTTCCTGTTCACATCTGGCCAGTGTGCTTTTAACCTTGGGGCCAAACAATGAAGAGGCTTCAATGGGAGCATTAAGAAAGGAGGCCTTGAAGAGTTCCGCAAAATTACATAAGCGCATCCAGGTGTGTCATCTCAAAACAACGCCTGAACTTGCCGCTATAGCTGCTCCATCTGATGCGTGAGATATCAGACGCATGAAGGAATTTGATATCGATTCAATGGTAGTCAGCTGAGAGGCCACTTTGTCACGGACCTCATCAGACATGGCACCAGCCAAAGTTTCAGAGAGCTCAGAAATTAAATCCCTTTGAATCCTGGTAAAGTGTGCCATATAATTCAAGGACCTGATTGCAAAGGTCGCTGATGCAAAAGTACGCTTCCCTATTCTGTCCAGAGCCCGTGACTCTTTGTTGGGCGGATGGACAGTCTGGCTTTCTTCTTCCGCCAGGTCCTTCTTGGTTGCGGCTGCCACCACCACAGCATCTACAGGAAGACCTTTGGACCAATGGGGGTCAGTAGCAGGAGGGAACAAAATTTTATCTGGCCTCCGGGGAATGGCCTCAATGGTGTCAGGAGCCTTCCACGCACGCTGCACGATGAGCCAGACCAGTTCGTCGGCAGGTGGAGTAACCCAGGAGGTAGGGGGCTGGGCGTGGAAAGCCTGCAGGAAAACAGACTCTTCAGTGGTTGGGTTAGAGGGCTGCCAGTCACCTCTCTGTTTAAGGATTTTGAGAATATCACCAAAGGATACCTCAGAGGGTGACCGAGGGGACCCTTCCCCTTCATCAAAGTCTGCGTCTTCAGTAAGAGACTCCTCTGTGGAGTCCATGTGCTTCCTCTTGCACAAGCTTTTTTGATGAACTTCCTCAGAGGGAGAAGCTGGGGAAGACAACGCAAAGGGGGTTTCCTGTGGGAGTACTTCCTGAGGCCCTTGCGCCCGGTGTCCGCTAGGAGTGACTTGTGTACACTGCGGTCCAGAGGAGGCGGGGAGATTGACAGCACAATATTGCCAGCAGATGCCAAAGCCTTCTTCATTAGTTGGAAGGCCAGTCCACCTGAAGAGGGGTGAGTGTCCAGGACAGGGGTCACCCCTCCCCTAAGTGGCTCAGCCTGCCGACTCTGAGTCCCTGGATGGCTATGAAACATCAAAGTACTACACCACAGCTGGCATCCTGGGTCATAACAAAACTCTCCTGCCACGAAGGCAACTGCGGTTCCTTAGTGAAGTCCATAAAGGGAACCGTAGAGGGGGAAGACTGTGCTATATCAAGGGGCTTCAAAGGCAATGAAGGAGGAGAATAAGTAGGAGTCTTTGGCAAAGGGTGATCACCTCCCGAGGAAGGATAGGTCCCGGGGGGCGGGATACTTCTGGCCGAAAGCACTTGATCCACAAGACGCAACACATCATGTTCAGAGAGGCTTCTAGTGGATTACAAGGACACGGCTGAGAGGGACTCAGGTCTATCCAAAGATGGGGCAATCTCAGTGCCCACCTCACCAGTCTCCACTGAAAACAATGGGGCTGTAAGGGACTGAACTACAGGTGTCTGCACCGAGGAAATCATCAGTGTCGAAGTCATGATCTGCACCGACAATAAGGTCGGTGCCAAAGTGGTTGTCGGCGCTGAGGCTGGGACCGAAAAAATTGGTGTCAATAACTAAGGTATCAGAGCCGATGTGGTTACAGTCTACACCAACTGGATAGTCAGTGCCGGTAGACAGGTCTGAACCGAGGAGTCCCTCGGTACCGATACGGTAAAGGGCACACTAGTCAGTGCCGCGCCGATGGCCTCGGTGCTGAAGGTCTAGGCACTGAAAGCGATGGAGCTGAAAGAGTCAGATCCGATGTAGAAAGCTTAGCCTTCTTGGGTCTTGGTTGGTGGGAGTCCCTAGCCAGGGACAAAGGAAGAGACTTGGTCTTTGTATGATCATCAATTTTTTTTTTTTTTTGGGATCTTGGAGGGGTTGAAGCCTCCGACCCGAAAATAGCCTCTGAAAAGGGAGATTTGAGTAGTCCCTTCAGCAACAATTTATTTTTCCTCTCAATCAATGTCCTGTTAGAGAAGTTCTTTCAAATTCCCCAGGGTGTATAAACTGATAAATGAGACACACCCAAGCAATAGACACAGAGAGAATGTGCATCTGATGTAGGTAATTTATGTCCACAATCTGAACATCTCTTAAATCATGGACTACCTTTTTTATCGGCCATCATAGGAAAGAAGGAAATCAGAAAGAATACCAGCAATGGTACAAGAAATACCTGAAGGTAATGAAGAAAAGGAAAGTTGGTGAAGAAAATACCTCGTGGTAAAAAGGGTTGAAAAATTTCAAGAAAGGATAGTCACTAAATGTGATAAGGTAAGAGAAAACAATTTAGCAACATTTCTGAGAGAAAAGGTTGTTTTAGACTAATATGACAACAAAATATTGTACTTAGCTCAAGAGAAGTAGCTTGACATGATCGAATGGTGATGTGGCAAATGAAATCTGAGGTAACAGGGAGAGGGGAATTCTGAGTAAGAGTTTAGCTCGAGAGTTTGTAGGTGACATGAGCTTGAAAGATGGCCGGCTCGGTTCCGAGGTCAGAACCGATACCCATACATAAGGAATGAACGAGGATTAACAATATCAGATCAAATATTGCAACAGTGAAGAGAAGGTCATCTACTGTTATGGTAAGTTTTTTACACAACTGTACTATGTCCTTACATATCACTGTCACAGTATTCATTACCAAAAGGAGAGTACAACAGCTCAAGAAGAAGCCTGGGAGAAGGAAGGCCCAGAATAACCCTCTACAAACTCATGCTGGAAAGCCCTGTCAAAGTCTGCCCTGACCCTGGAAGTAACATTCAACTTATAATGCTTAGTGAAAGTATTAACAGGAGACTAAGAAGCAGCCTTAAGGATGTAATCAGTATCCAAACCCTTGAAAAAAGCAACAGAGGATGCAAATGCCTAGTAGAATGCACCCTTACCAATAAGGAGACATTTTCCATGAAAAGAATAACAAAAATAAATGACTATAGAAATCCATGGAACAGTCTTCCAAGTACAATGTTGTAAGAAAGCTGAAGAGCCAGACCTAAAAGGAGTCTAAGTCAATTTTTCAAGTACAAAATTCAGGTCCCAGGAAGGTGGAACAGGCTTCCTAGGAAGTCTGATAAGAAGAAAACTTTTAAGAAATTGCTTGACTTCAAACCTATGGGCCAGATAAGGCGTCAACAGCAGACAAGCAGAAATTGCTGACAGATGAGCTTTAATTGAAGAATATGCCATCCCAGAATGGAACAAATCACACAAATAAGAGAGAACCAGAGGAACCTCCAAGGAGAGGGAATCCTGATGGTGAGAGAGGCACCAGACAGAAAAAATGTTTCCATTTGGACAAATATGATTTTCCTGGTAGTGGGTTTTCTAGCCTCTTGCAGAACCCGAAGCATGTCTTCAGAAAAAGGGTACCTGAAAGGGATCTAAATGCTATCACCAACAGCATCAGTTGAGAAGTCGACAAGTGAGGATGGATAAGAGATTCTTTGTCTTGTGTGAGAAGATCCCACCTGGTCAGGTAACTAGTGGTGATTGCCCCTAGCCAAGTGAGAAAGAAGGGCGAATCCATGCTGGCTGCGTCCGAAGGGAGTCACTAGCATGATTCTGGGAGAATTCTGATCTTGTGTAAGACTGTGGTAACAAAGGAAGGGAAGGGAAAGAGTACAGAAACATCCTCTTCCAAGGAAAAGAGAGGGCATCCTCTTTCCAAGCCAGAGGACTTGGGACTGTGGAGCAGAATAGAGGAAGTTGTCTCTGCAGAGTGGAGGCAAAAAGATCTAGCTGAAGAATACCCCACCGAAGGACAATGTCCAGGAACACATCTCTGTGAAGCATCCATTTGTGAGTTTGTGTGCTGGACCTGTTAAGGAGTCTGCCACTAGATTGTGTGTCAAAGGAGTAAAAACTGCCTGAAGAGTCACTTGATACTGGACAGCTAGATCACAGCCCTGAAGAGCTAAACTGCAAAGAAGATAGGATTTTGTGCCCCCTTGCTTGCTGACATACCATGTCATTGTGGTATTGTCTGTGAAAACTTTGAGGGGTCTGGATGAAATAGGGAATAAAAGGCCTGAAGGGCCAGAATCAAAGCCTACATCTACTTTATACTGATGTAGTCTGATCTCTGATGAGGAAGTCAAAGACCCTTAACCTTGGGGGGGACACAGGAGGCACCCCATCCCCTGCCTGAGATGTCTGTAAAGAGCTCCTGAGTTGGAACTGGAGCTTGAAAAGCAAGCCCTGGGTTGAGAGAAAGTTGATGAATCCACCACTGAAGCTCTAGCATGAGACAGGGAAGGAAGGGTACCAGGAAGTCTAGGGGGTGGCAATGTTGCAGCCACACTGACTTGAGGTGCCACTAAAGCTTTTTCATATGGAGCCTGTTGAGAGGGAGTATGGGAATGGTGGATGACATGAACAACAGAACCCTGAGAAATTCCCTGGCTGAGACAGGTGGCAGAGAAAAAAGGGATTGGAAAAAGTCAATTAGAGACAGAGCCTTACTCCAGTTTACACTCATTTACTGAGGTTATTCCTATTAGTACTACTAATGCCACTGAACAGTGAATAAAAAGATAAAGTACAGTTGTGTGAGTTGCATTTACCATAACAGTAGGTGTTCAAATTCCTGACAGCTGCAATAGCGTGTAGTTATTTGGGTTATATCCAGCCCATGATATAATGGCCAATCATTCATCAAAGTCTTTAACTGCCCTGCATTCAAGCACCTAGGCTGCTGTATCTCAAGATCCAGAGGGATCAGCCTGGGTGACAATTTCTTCAGTACTTTCTTGCCTGCCAAAAGGGTGAGAGAGCCTGCTCATCCTGAAATCCAGCAATGTTAGGAACACCTAATATTTATCACAAAAACATAACTATATACACAAAAGGGGGTAGATTTAAGCAGCTGTGAGGAATTCGAATACCTACTGTTATGGTAAATGTGGCATACATAACTGCATCACACTCATCATTTTCACTCCTTCAGTATCCTATACCTATTTGGGTAGATCAACACATCTCATCTATCCTGGGTGAGGAAGAATTAGGATCCAGGAGCTCCAGGAGTATGGTCTTAGCAAAGCCTGTTCTGGAACTGCAGAAGAAAACCAGTTTGTAATGCTTTAGAAAAGTATGTACAGAGGACCAAGCTGATGCCTCTAGAATGTTTCTAAAGTCCACTTCTTTCCAATATGTCACTGAAGAAGACAAAGCTCTAATAGAATGTGCCTCGATTCTACCTAGAGTAGATTTGCCATGGTGGAAATAACAAAAAACAACAGCAACGGACAGCCAGCTTGGTCTGTTTTGATACAGGTTGCACTTTCTTTGCCCCATCATAGGAGATAAACAGCTTTTCAGCTTCCACAAAGGACTTTGTTCTGATAAAATAATACCAGAATTGCTTGTGCACACATGAAGTACAGAGAATTCTTTCTCCCTGATTTTTAGGTTCTGCATAGAAAACATAAAAATTCATGGCTTGATTCAATGTGAATTCTAAAATAACTTTTGGCATGAATGAGGAATTTGTTCTTAAAGTAACCCTATCTCTATGGAAAACCAAATAGGGTTTATCCACTATGAGAGCTTTCAACTCAGGTACTCTTCTTGCAGAAGTAAGAGCAGAAATACTGTTTTCCAATTAGCCAAATGAGCTGGTCAAAGGGCGACAAATGTAACTTTTCCAGCATAAAGATTCTGCCCTGTGCATTATTACCAAAGTATGTAAAAACTTTTATACAAGCAACTATTTAAGCACATTAACAGCTATGGCATGTTATGTGATGCACATTATGGCTTTTGCAATGCCTTCAGTACCTTCACTGCACTAGTAATGACCATGGATACCATTTATTTTAACCTGATTGAGGAACGTATTACTGCACGTTTTTTTTTTTTTTATTGACATGACAAGGGCTTCTGAAATGGTCAACAATACCTTTCTTCTCAACAAACTCAAAAGACTCAACTTTGGAGATAACACAGTTTGCTGTTTTCTGCACCTATCTAAAAGAGAGAACCTTTCAGGTCCATAGCAATATCTCATCCTCTACTGCTGGCACACAATACAGGTTGAGTATAATGCAAATTATACTCAACTAGGATCACTTGTTTATGTGTTTCAATAAAGGATATTCCATTTTTAACTCAACTATGGTCTATCTGCTGTATTATTATTTTGTAGTACATATTTTAAAGTTCAAATTTTATGAGTGACCTGGGTGCATAACATATTTCAAGGAGTGAACTTCACATTTTCCACACTGCAAAGTTTCTGCTTGGTTTGTTTTTGACCCAGTATAGGTTGCATACCAGGTTTTCTGAGACTTCGTGGTATACCACAGATTTTCTTTTTGCAGTTTTTAAAATTAATACAGGTATACCACAAGGATCTCTGCTAGGTCCTCTTCTCTGTTTGTTAATGATCTCCCCCTAGAATTACAAAATCTTAAATTAATAATGTATACAATTGTTTTGTTTGTCTTTTTGGCTTTTCCCAGTTAAGGGTCGCCACAGTGGAACTCTGGTCTGCTAATGATTGGCAGTAGATTTTTTTTTATGGTGCCAAGTTGCCAGCCCGACACCCAACCTTCAGCAAAGGCACGCCCATTCACGCATGTCTTTTGGAGGCCACTCGACTGCGGGGAGGACATGCAGACTACCATATAGAAGGCACTCCAGCCATGAATTGAACAGGAGAACCTCTTGCTGTGAGGCAACAACGCTACCGCTGTACCACCACGGCTTAATAATGTATACAATAGTAAAAAAACAATAAAACTGTTACCACAAAAAGGCTCAAACACTGTGTCTCAAAAGAACTAATATTCAATTGCAGAAAATGAAGAGGCACAGTCATGGCTGATGTATCCAGGATAAAAATCTTTACTCGGTGCACAAACACAAGCACTTTCACCAAATAGGCATCATCAGGTGTGACAATTAGCACACAAGAAATACACACGTTTATAACTCATATAAAAGATCACATGACAAAACTTAAAGATATATCAAGTAAAAAATAAAAATTAAAAAATTTTCTTATCATAAAATACAAATTTAAAAGCAGAAATGCAACAACTCTAAAAATGCAACCTAAAAATATATAAACTAGATAGACATATGAATACTAACTACCGCCTTAGAGGTCTCGACTTGAGTTTAGGTTTCAAGGGTATAGACTCATTAAGGCCATGTCCAGCATCACTTCTTAACCTCACTATCCAGGTGGATTCAAGGTCTTCAGTTCTATTGCATATAGCTCACTGCACACAATGTAGAATGTTTTATGTAGGAAATACGGACCGTTCCTTTAAGGAACATATCAGGGAGCATGTTTATAATATCAGTAAGGGCAACAAAGTTAATGCACTTGCCAAACAAGTGATGAATACTGACTCTACTCATAAGTTCATGTTTTTAGTTATTGCCAGAATTTATGAGAATGTTAGGCTTGGGGATATACACAATAGAACTGAAAACCTTGAATCCACCTGGATAGTGAGGTTAAGAAGTGATGCTGGACACGGCCTTAATGAGTCTATACCCCTGAAACCTAAACTCAAGTCGAGACCTCTAAGGAAGTAGTTAGTATTCATATGTCTATCTAGTTTATATATTTTTAAGTTGCATTTTTAGAGTTGTTGCATTTCTGCTTTTAAATTTGTATTTAATGATAAGAAAATGTTTTATTTTTTATTTTTTACTTGATATATCTTTAAGTGGTGTCATGTGATATTTTACATGAGCTATAAAGGTGTGTATTTCTTGTGTGCTAATTGTCACACCTGATGATGGCTATTTGGTGAAAGCGCTTGTGTTTGTGCACTGAGTAAAGATTTTTATCCTGGATACATCAGCCGTGACTGTGCCTCTTCATTTTCTCTAATAATGTATACAGATGATATGTTGCTTCTGCACTCCAGTACTAGCCACTCTGACCTGCAAACCAAGATACAGGACAATTTCAGTCAGTTATGCACATTGTCATGGTCTTGGCCTCAGCCAAGAAATTAATTACTATTCTTCCTATTCTCTTAACAGATCTTAATGGGAGCATAATACTTAATGGCACTGAACAGAGGTGTATAGGCCTAAAACTCAGCCCTACCCTTTCCTTTACCCCCCCCCCCCCGCCACACACACACACACACACACACACACACACACACACACACACTTTATAACCAATAAAGTCCTTACTCAATGATAACTGCATTAAAAGATCAGCCACCTCCTTTCATACATTCATAGATTATTATTAGGCTAATGATACAGGGGGCCATTCTATGCCTAGCAAAGTTTTCCTGAAAGAATAATGATGTCCTGTATCCAAGTAGGATATTGAGAGCCAGATGTTTAAAAGCTACCTCTGTCCATAAGGGACATTGGTGACAGGCCCAGTGTAAATTTCCTATTCCCCATTGACTGGTCTAAGTTCTGTTTAAATGAACTCAGCTGCACATGGATGGGAAGCCTGTTCTACAGTAGGAACAGTCTCTGGGAGACACATCTGTCTCTCCAGCATGTTCTGTTTTAGTCACAGATAAAATTCAGGTACTTAGACCTTGTATTTCTGGTACTATTTGACTTATGAATATGCAAGAGATTCATAAGTGTGGGGTTTGCAGATGCTTTGTAAGCCAACCATAGATCATCCCTCAGCAATCTATAGGACACTGGGTAAAGAGACAACACTGAAAGTGTCACAGACTGATAGTTGAATGAACACACACACTCAAGTTGACTGCTGTGAGATTAGAACCCCTACAAATACAGTACTTAATGCGTGTGCCAACACAGAAGCGTAAAAGTATTTTCAATAGGTGCTGTGGGATCTTTTACATCCACCTGAGTTACCACCAACTCAGGCAGATGGGGCTTCTGTTTTTTAACATCTCATCCAAAGGGTAATACACTCACTTTTAAAAAAATGTTTGTCAAGTGTCTATATTTTTATTTGACTGTATTAATTGTGCAGCTTTTCTCCGTGGCTCTCCACCGAAAATGGATTCCTGACCCAATGGACTTTCCCAGTCAATAAATGATAATAAATAAATAAATATAAATAAATAAAATTGAATCATCCAGCAGTCAGTTGTAGTGGTTTGAGACTGAGGCATATCAGATTCCCAATCTTTTGAGAGTAGATCCATTGTTGTAACTGCCTTTGTCCAATTCCATGATAGTAGAGAACAACTGTTGCCTGAGCCAGAAGGGAGTCACTACAGTAATCATTGGAGAATCCTTTTAAATCTTCATAATTATCCTGCATATCAGTGGAAATGTTGGAAATGCATAAAGGAATATTCCCAACCACAGGAATGAAATAGCATGGGTTTTCAGGCCTGTCTGAATGGAAGCCCCTCTCATTCATTTCAGTTCATGAGGGTCTGTCTTGGCCTTTTTCAGCTTGTCTGCACCCCATTTTGCTCTGATGCAATCTAGAAAGCTTACAAGGTTAAATAATACTTCAGAGTGACCACCCAAGCCACCATAGCTAGCCTGCACAGAGGGTAAGATCTGGTGCCTCCATGTTGGTTTATATACCATATCACTGTAGTATTGTCTGTAATCACCTGCAGAGGTCAAGGGACCACAGCTGATGAAGATGTTCTATAGCATTGATCACAGCTAACATCTTTTTGATATTTATGTACTTTGACCTTTATGTTTTGTGCAAAAAAGCCTACACTTTTATTCCCATTGAAACTGTCCCCAAGTAATATCTGAAGCATCTGCTGTCACAGACTAAGTCTGAGTTGGAAGAAAGAATGGGATACCTGCATTCAGTGCAACTTGTCTCTATAACAACAAATCTCTATTAACAAAACCTTAAATTGGAAACTGAAATTCCAGAGAGTTAGAATGTTGGGTTCACACAGTTTTTAAGAATGACTGGATGTTTCTCATGTGTAACCTAGCAAGAAGAATCTTGAGAATTATGGATGCTATGAACCCTAGAATCAGGAGATACTCTCGAGCAGAAGTCTGAGACTGATTAGAGAAGCTCAGGAAGATTTCCAGATACAGGTCCACTTTCTCTTGGATTAGGAATGCCTTTTGCATTGAAGACCCTAGAAGGCATCCTAGAAACATAATCCTTTGAAAAGGAATTAGTGAGAATTTTTGACTGTTGATCTGAAAGCCTGAGTTGAGAAGGAGCTTTGCAAACCATGAAAGGGACACGTGATAACCTGGGGAAAGACTGCAAAGATAAGTAAGTCATCAAAATATGGAAATGTTTGAATGCCCTGCATTTTGCAATGACCTATAACTGGAACTATACCTTTTGAAACATTCTTGGAGCTGTAGATAACCCAAAGTGTACTACTACTGATAATGGGACCCAAACACAGGAAATCTGAGATAACCTCTGAACTTTGTGGCAATAGGAATGTAATTATAAGCATATTTTAAGCCTAGGGTTATCATGAAACCTAGAAGAGGTATGAGAGGTAACAGACTCTGTAAGGTCAACATCTTGAATTTTGGTACTTTCGCATACAAAATGAGAAAAGATAGGCCTAGTACTGGTTTCCAATAAGTATCTTTCTTTGGCATCAGTAGTATTCTGGAATAGAATCATTCTACTCTTAGGTTTTGAGGCATTGGTTCTTTGACAACCAAGTAAAGCATAAGATGAGCAACCTGAGGAAAATTTTCAGTCTAATTTGGAGGATGTGAAGGGAATTACCTAAAAAAGGAGGTATATCTATAGAGCGCCATTCATAATTCTCCTGAATGACTCTCAGAACACATTTTCCTGAAACAATCTGCTGCCAAAAAGGAAGATTGAGAACTAGATTTTGGGACAAATTTTAAGTGGAAGACAGTGCAGGAGTGAAGAGGAGAAAGAATGCAGTATAGTCATTCTGAGGTAGAAGTAACTCCCTTTTTCTAAAAGGATCTCTGCTTTTTGTTTTCCCCTCTTGCCATTTCTTATTTATATACATGTTTGCTACAATGATTGTTTTGCGCACAGACAGACACACACACACACACACACACACACACACACACACACACACACACACACACACACACACACACACACACACACACCAGGGTTTTCTGGATGATTAGAAAAAGTGGTCTGAAAAATCTTAGTAACTCGCTGGGTCAATTTGCCTCTTTCATCAAATGGTTTGAGTACCTGGGCAGCAGAAGGACCAAACAAAGGCTCCGTATCTAAAGGAGAATTAAAAATCTGAGATTTTATTTCTTCAAAAAAATACTGATTGCAAAACATCATCTCATCACAGTAGCAGTAGTTGTAGCCTCGGATACAGAATCAGCATAATCATACAATGTCTTTAAATAATATTTAGACACTTGAGAAAGAGAAGCAATAATAAGATTCAGAAAAAAAACACCTTCTGAGGGCAATGTGGCAGAGAAGTTCCTCAAACTAAACATAAAAGTTAACAAGTACTTCAACATATGAGCCTAGTACAGGGAAGGTAAACCTATGACACGCCACCTAGTTTTGGGTGACACACCAGCATTCACCAAAACCCAATTTACCAAAGAAACTGAATGAAGAAAAATACAACAAATATGTGACCCTGCACTTATCTATTAAAACTCAGCAACAAAAAAAGTCATTAATTGATGTTAATCAAATCAATTGCAGTGTGCTCCATATTTTTTCAGTTCAATTCAAACTTACTATTAAAAGTAGGGTAATCTTTTGGTGTACTATTTTAAGCACAATTATCAGTAAGCATATAATTTTCTCTGTTGTAAGTCACTGATTTTTCTTTTACTTTTATAATACATTGCAGCACACGATTGGACTGTATTTTTTTTAAATAAGTTGTTGTGTCTTTCGGCTTTTCCCGGTTAGGGGTTGCCACAGCAGAATTATGGTCCGCTAATGATTGTCAGTAGATTCTTACATGCCGAGTTGCCGGCCCTGACGCACAACCTTCAACGAAGGTACGCCCATTCACGCATCTCTCCACACAGAAGACGCTCTAGCTGAGAATCGAACAGGACAATGTCTTATTGTGAGGCAACAACGCTACCGCAGCACCACCACTGCAGTGAATATATAAAAAATTGTTTCTCTTTTGTTCGTGGGGGGGGGGGTGACACTCCAGCAGAGTCAAGATAGGCATTTTCCAAATGTTTCACACACAGAGCCCAAAAGGTTTGCCATCACTGGCCCTAGTACCTTAGAATTCTGAAGGCTAGAGTTGAAGAAGAAAAAAATCTCTTTTCCAAACCTGTCAAAGGCTCTACCATCTTTGTCTGAAGCTGAATAAACAGCACTTAGCTGAACCTTATTAGTAAATGGAGAAGAAACAGAAATAGCTGCTGGGTCCGGCCTGAAAAAAGTACAGTTGTGTAAAATTTTACCATAACAGTAGATGTCCTTCTCTTCACTGGTGCAGCATTCTTTACATAAGGGATCTACTACCAAAGATAGCCCAATGTCCGACCAGTATATTAAAGCCTATAGGTCTTATAGGCACCTTACCTCACATGTATGCTCCCCACGTAATGTGCAGGGTATAACATATGGACGCAAACACTCTGAAGTGAAAAGACACAGAAGGAACAAGGTACCCTCAGAGACAAAACAGAACATGTACATCCAGAAGGAAAAAGGGGAGAAGTAAAGGAATAAGGACCCATCAGCCATGAGGGTAAAAAAAGTACAGGGTAAGAGCTTGAACAGTAGGGGAAGGAAGAAGGGACCGAATATTCCAACAGTGAAAAGAAGGACATCTGTTGTTATGGTAAGCTTTTCCATAACTATACTATGTCCTTCCATATCATTGTCGCTGTATTCTTTACATAAGTGAGAGTACAAAAGCTAAGAAGAAGCCTGGGGGAAGGAAGGCACAGAACAGCCCTCTACAAACCCATGCAGAACAGCCCTGGCAAAACCTGCCTTGGTCCTGGAAATAAAATCTTATTTGTAATACTTAGTAAAAGTATCAACAGAGGACCAAGTAGCAGCCTCAAGGATGGAGTTGGCATTCAACCCCTTGAAAAAGGCACCAGAGGAGGCAACTGCCTAGTAGAATGTATCTTTAGAGACAAAGAAAGATATTTGCCATAAAAAGAATAACAAAAGGAAATGGCCTTAGAAATCCAGGTGGAGATGGTTTGCATAGAAATAGCCAGATCCAAAGTCCTGGGATGAAAATTAACAACAAGATGCTCAGACTTGTGATTACTTTAATTTTATCTAAGTGATACCCAAGCTCTCCATGCAAATCCAAGGTGTGAATAATCTTCTCACTGCAGACTATAGAGAAGGGAAAAAAAAGAAGGAAGATGAATAGACAGACAAAGGGGCAACTCATTGACCACCTTGGGCACAGAAGAAGGATTAATTAGAACAGACACCCTGTCCGCTGTGTAAAAACTAAAAAAAGAAGAACTAGTCAAGACAGCCTACAGTTCAGACACTGTCTTGGCAGAACTAAGAGCCAAAAGAAGAATAGTCTTCCAAGTACAATGTTGCAAGGAAACTGAAGAAGCAGGCTCAAAAGGAGCCTGAGACAATTTTTCAAGTATAAAATTGAGGTTCCAAGAAGGAAGAATAGGCTTCCTGGGAGGTCTGATAAGAAGGATGCCTTTAAGAAATTGCTTGACCTCAGATCAGGAGGCCAGAGGAGGATTCAAGGCCAGACAACCAGGAACTGCTAATAGGTGAGCTTAAATTGAAGAATATGTCAATGCAGCATACAACCGATCACACAAATAAGAGAGAACCAGGGGAACCTCCACATACAGGGGATTCTGATGGCAAGAGAAGCACCAAACAGAAAATATTTTCCATTGGGATATATGTGACTTTCTGGCAGTGTTTCCTGACCTCCTGCGGAACCCAGAGCACTTCCTCAGAAAAGAGGTGCCAAAAAGAATCAAAACCCTATCACCCACAGTGTCATTTGAAGAGTGGATACATGAGGATTGATAAGAGATACCGTGTTCTGAGTGAGACGATCCATCTGGTGAGCTATCTTGTGGTGATTGCCCCTAGCTGAGTGAGAAAGGAGGAGGAATCAATCCTGTCTTGGCCAAAAAAAGGAGTCACCAGCATGATGTTTGGACAGTCCTGCTTGATCTTGTACAGAACTTGTGGCAACATGGGGGGGGGGGGAGCTTACAGAAACATTTCCTTCTAAACAAAGACAGGGAGAACACTTTCCAAGCTAAAAGAACTTCAGACTCTGGAACAGAATAGAGGAAGTTGTCTGTTCAGAGTGGAGGCAAGAAAATCTACCTAAGGAATACCCCACCAATAGAATATGTCCAGGACAATGTCTCTGTGAAGTATTCATTCATGAGCCTGTGCTCTTGACCTGCTCAAACAGTCTGCCACAAGATTGTGCTCTTAGGGAATGTAAACCGCCTGAAGAGTCACTCGATACTGGATAGCTGGATTCCAGATCTGAAGTGCTAGTCTACAAAGGAGATATACTTCTGCACCCCTACTTGTTGACATATCACACAACAGTGGTATTTTCTGTGAAGACTTTGAGAATGAAAAACTTGCCAAGGCAGAAGCAGAGCTCTCATCTCTTTTATACTGATTTGGTCTGACCTCTGATGAGGAGGCCAGAGACCCTGGAACTTTAGGGGGCCACAAGAAGCTCACCACCCAAGTCTGAGGCATCCTCCTGAGAGGAAGCTGGAGCCTGGAATGGAAATCCTGGATTGAGAGGTAGCTGATGAATCTACCACTGAAGCTCAAGTCTGAGACAAGAAAAAAAAGGAACAGAGAATTTCAGGAGGTTGCAATGTTGAAGTCACACTGATATGAGATATCACTGAAATTTTTTCATATGGAGCCTGGCGTGAGAGAGCATGAGAATAGTGGAGGCCATAAATTCCAGAACCTTGAGAAATTCCTTGGCCATGAGAGAGGACTGAGGAAGAAGAAACTAGAAAAAGTTTGTCAGAGACAGACCCTTGGGAGCAGGGAGAGATGCCAGCATAAGAATGGTCTGAAACCTGCACCCCAGGAAAACATGAACCTGGGAAGGCATCAGGAATGATTTCTGTATGTTTATGGTCAAAGTCAAAGTAAACTTTATTGTCATTTAGAACTACATACATGTAGCCTAAACAAAGTTTCTTGCATCAGCTCATTTTTTGAGATTACAAAGGAAAGTGAAACAACACATACAAGTAGAGGAATAAACATAACTAACAAATGCAATACTACTCCCAATACATGCCAGAAAAAGTAGAGACATTTACCATCACTCATAAATGAAAAGAATACCCTCCCCTGAGTTAAATAACTATCCTATTTAAAATAATACAAAACACACTACAGATTGGAATGCCCAAGTTATTTGTCTAATATTGCACTTGAGTGAGTTAAATAACGGACTATGGATATAATAAATAAATATTGCAGTTACCTGAAATATATGTTAGTAGGAAGCCGCGGTGGTACAGCGGTAGTGTTGCTGCCTCACAGCAAGAGGTTCTCCTGTTTGATTCTCGGCTGGAGTGCCTTGTGTGTGGAGTCTTCATGTCCTCCCCGCGGTCGAGTGGCCTCTGAAAGACATGCGTGAATGGGCGCGCCTTCGCTGAAGATTGGGCTTTGGGCTGGCACCTCGGCACCATAAAAATTGACTGCCAATCATTAGCAGACCGGAGTTCCACTGTGGCGACCCCTAACTGGGAAAAGCTAAAAAGACAAACAACAACATATATTGCACAAATAAATAAAAAAAATTGACTTACTATGTGTCTAGACCCCTGGGACTAGTGCCCAAGTTCATAAGTCTAATCATTGTAAGAAAGAAACTGTTACTGAATCTTGTAGTCCTGCAGCGGATGCTGCAATATCTCCTGTTCGATGCCAGATCCTTAAACAGTCCATGTGGAGGATACGTGTTGTCCTGTATTATTTTGGTGGCCTTTCGGATGCTTCTTGTAGAATAAAGATGTTGTATCAATGGAAGACTGGAACCTGTTACCTTCTCTGCAACCCTCACCACTCTTTGTAGCACCTTCTTTTCTGTAACTGTGCAGATTCCAAACCACTCTGTGAAGTTGCAGGTGAGGATGCTCTCTACTGCACCTCTATAGAAGGTGGAGAGAATATGAGGAGGAAGTTTAGCTTTTTTCAGCATTCTTAAAAATTGGAGGCACTGGTGTGCTTTCTTGACCAGTTGGCTGGTGTTTCCCGACCATGAGAAATCCTCTGATACATGTATACCCAGGAATTTCATACTCTCAACCCACTCCACACTCTCTCTGGTAAATCCCAAACTGTGTAAAAGACAAATGGTAAACTGGTAATACTGCAGCAAACTGCTGGGAGAAGAGACTTGAATGAGCAGGTCACTGAGATATGGAAAAATCTGTACCCCCTGAAGCCTTCTAAAAACAATGACAGGAACAAGGCATTTAGTGAATACACTTAGGTCAGTAGAAAGGCCAAAGGGCAAAGCAGAGAACTGGAAATGTAAGGAAGAAACAGAGAAAAGTAAAAGTTTCCAGTACAGAGGGTAAATGGGGATGTGAAGGTATGCAAACTTGAAATCGATAGAAACCAAAAATGCCTGGGGAAGAAGGAGATGAAACAAGGTCTGAAGAGACGACATCTAGAAAGAAGTGACTTTGAGAATGGTATTTCACAGTGGAAGATCCAGAATTGGTTTCCATGTATCCTCCTTCTGAGGAAATAAAAACATTCTGGAGTAAAACCTCTTGCTGAGCTAAGCTGGTGGAACAAGCTGAATGGTACCTTGATCAAGAAGGAATGCTGAACCTCTGAAAATGAGGAAGCTGTTCTCTAGGAGGTTGCGGAATGCATGAAAAGGGGGCAAGGGATTTCCAAATAATGAAATATCTCTGATGGATAATGCACAGCACCCAAGAGTCTGAGGTGATCCGATGCCAATTTGGAAGAGATAAAGAAAGGTGGAGAGACAACGGGACCTGGCTGGGGGAAGGAATGGCCAAAAGTCAAATAGAAACAGGCTTGCTCTAAAAAGAAGGCTTCTGGGGTGCAGAAGTCTGAGTAGACTTAGCAGGAGTAGCATGCCTATAACCCCTCTTACCTTTAAGAGGAGGGCAAGTTTGTCTATGAATAAAGGCAGACTTAGAATGATAATTTCTCTGAAATTTGGAAATAAGGGAGACAAAAATTATGTTTGAGTTCCTGCAAGTTCTTATTCTTATCTTGGAGGGAATTAAATAAGTCAGTATCAGCAGTAGCTGTCCCAAAAATATTTTTTTGTTATCCAGAGGGGAATCCAAAAGCTTGGCCTAAATCATGTAAAGCCTGAAGATGTAGCAAAGAATAACATGTGATCACTGAAAAAGAGGCATCAGCTGCATAACAGCTGCATTTTACTGTGAGATGGGCAACCTGAGTAGTAGTCCCCATCAGAATCAGGAAGATCAGACACCACCTTAGATACCTGGGAAGGGAGTGCCAAAACATACCGGATCATAAGGGTCTGGTAATTAATGATCCTAAAAGACAAGGTGGCAGCAGTATAAATTTTCTTGCTCAATGTTTCCATGGCTCTACTATCCTTATCAGAAAAAGGAGGCTTAGTAGATGGCAACAATTTATAAGTTTAGCAGAAGAAACTGAGACCACTCAAGAATCAGCAGAAGGTTGCTTATACAAAAACATGCAGTCCTCAGGCACCTTGCAGAACCGATCAGGTTTCTTGAGTGCTAGAGGCTGAGTGCCAGCAGCTACAGAGGCAGGAGAAAATGTCTCCAATAGGACAACCAAAATAGGAGAGACAGCTGATGATTTGGGAGACTTCTTCTGTAGGAGCTCATAATACCTCTTTTGAATGTCAGAGACCTGGGAAAATCCCACTTAGAATACTCTGTCATGTGAGCAACAGTATGGGGGAGTCTGGACTTGAAGAATCTTCTTCCTCCAAACTATAGTCCAGAGGGGAAGGAATTTGGGAAGAATAAGCCAGGGATTCTTTTCCAGAATCCAAGTCCAAAACCAAGGAATCCAGTTCCCTAGGCCTTTTAACAGGGGTGGAAGACTGGGGGCAGGGACAGACACCCTTTGAGAAGGCTTCAATGCCATTAAAGCATTAAACAGACCCTGAGTAAAATCCTGCCATTTACGCTGGGGATCTTTAACAACAGGGGGAATATGTTTCATTTTTTGCTTCTTTTTCTGCAGGACATCTGTCCTAAAAACCCTTGAAGGTTCAGACCCTTGGTGAGATTCAACAATGAGGTATTTCCTCCCTTACTAAAATCTGAGAAATCCCCCTCGGTCCCTTGTATATCATTAGCCGAGGTTCTCCCTCAACATCAGGTGTGGATGTTGAAAAAGTCTCTGAGGATGTGACAGAATTTGAATCTATGCTGGCCTCTGATGGGGTTGTGGCAAAGGAATCAGAGGCAAGGACCAGATGGTCTTCAGGGTTTTCACTAGCTTCTACAGAGACATCTGGGAGAGAGTGGATAGCAACCAGATCAGGCCTAATTTTTTTGTTCTTCTTCTTGGCAGATGGCTGGCCCTCAGGATAGGAGGATTCTGCCATAGCGACCCAAGCCAACAGCTTAAGCCATTGGTTCTCAAGATGTATGGACAAAAAGGATAAATGACTGCATAGAGTCCTAAGAACAAATGCTTGGGAGGTAGAGCACTGTGTATGGTCGTGGGAGGTACCCAAGCAAAAGAGATACTGGTTGCGACTCTCTTTATGAAGAATCTGCCTCTCACACTAACATTTTTCCCTTCCTGAAAGACATGAGCACAAATACCAGACAAAACAGAAAAAAGGAGGGAAAAAACCCAATGGGGCACAGCAGAAGGTCATTCAGACCGATGTTTGATAATGGCATTCAGACTGGCAGCAAAGAAGTTCTGAGCATTTGTGTCCATATGTCACCTTTATGCCATACACCTTGTGCGGGGAACATACATTTGATGTATGGCAACTATAAGACCTAAAGGTTTTGGTGTACTGGCCAGACACGGGGCTATCCTTGGCAGGAGATCCCTTATGTAAAGAATACTGCAACAGTGATATAGAAGGACATCTGGGAGACATGGTTTTAGATTAATAAACCTATAGGCATTTGGGTTATATCCTGCCCAGGATATAATGGCTGGTGAGTCTTCAAAGTCTCTGGCTCCCTCCACACATGTGCCCCGGCTACTGTCTCTCGAGATATCTTTAATTTTCAAGGATATCACTAGAAGGAGAATGACTGAAGGATGGCACATCAGCCCTGGAAACAAGCCTCTTATCCCGGCCACCTTGGGATGAACCATCCACAGAAACTCACATACCCAAAGAAGACTGTTTGTCCCATGCCCAGTATGAAGACTGGCAGGGCCGCAAACTACCTACCTCCTGGTTCATGGTGATGGACGGGACTACACCAGAAAATCCTGGGAAACCAGTGAATGATCTGAATAACAAGCTGTGGTCACTGCAGAGTCACCCACCAATGACTGAAGAGTAGGCTGAACCTGCGGTGCAGGCAGGAGCTCTTTTATGTGTTTTCTTTTTCTCTTTAGGTACAAAGGGAGGAGGTACTGCAGGATCAGTATTGGTATCCATGTTCCTCCCATGGGAGAAGCCTGTCTGTCAGCAAGGATTCCTGGAACAAGTTGGTAAGAAGGTAACTCACATGTTCACAAGCAGTATATGCATTTACTTCCCTACACAGTCCCCCTAATATTACAAAATTAAATGCACAAGCAGTATACGTCAGTCCTCCACAATTAAGATTTTCATTTTCACAGTTAAGTGTCACTGACTTGGGTAAAAATAAACAAAAGTTGTCACAAACTGTACACAAGCAAAATATACTTACAGTCCATTTAAACACATAATTCCTTTATTTTACTCACAAAGAGTACATAGCCAGCACATTTTTCCCCATACAAAGTGCCACAGACCTAGTTATTATACCCAGCTATGAAAAGTAACTCACCTGAGAAGACATGCCCAGTAAAATGATAACACAGAAAAATTCTTGTTATTCTCAAAGGGATCCAGTCCCAACTTCTGCCAATATAAATAAATAAAAAATATATAATGCATACATATACATACATAATTTCTGTGTGGAAGGGTTTTTCCCGAAGGGACCTTTCTGCCAGAAATGGAAGATCGGAGCAGACTGTAGATCCGGTAAACCCAGAAATGCTCTCTCAAGGGCAGCACAAAAGTTCTGAAGAAATTGGCACCGAGGCTGCTGTTTTCTCCCTCTGGATCTTGAGAGACAGCAGCCAGGACACATGTATGGAGGGGACCCAGCAAATTTTGAAGAGTTGACAGCCATATCCTGAGCAGGATATAACCTAAACAGTTATAGGCTACTGCAGAACTGAAAATAACAAACATCTATACTTTTCTTTGTTTTCTTACCCAGGAAGTACTTTTCTTGTTTTTTACTTAAATTCTCTACCTTTCCACAAGCTTGCAAGCTTTTCTTGCTAAATTAATGAGGCTGAAGCACAGTATATTCTGTATGGGGTTTGCAAAAGTCCTGTAAATATGATCAGCATAAACTACATCTCATGAAGACATTTACTATAAATTAAACAAGTGTATATAGAGTAATTTAAAAAGAACATAGCACAACTGCTCAGAAGGGCACCATACAGTCTGTTTATAAAATACCCACATTTCAAATAATCAAGAGCATTCTGCATCTGATGCATATACAACAGTCTATGATAATAATATTAAAGACAATATAGTCAATGTAATAAATTTAAAATTCTCCCCAATTAGGGAGCATAGTGTACAAGAGCTGTCAAAGCAAGCCTCAAACTCTGTCTAATCTATCATGTTATGTTCATTTAATACATAAAATAACCACCAGCACTCTATCGTTACCCTTTCTCAGATGACAGATGATGTTTATTCTAATGTAATATATGTATAATTTATAAATGCATGTCAAATAAACAATGTTCACCTTTCCTAAGACAGCTATGCCAGCCATGCCAATGAACACTACATTTTTAACATATTATCTATAAAAGAAAAGGTGTTGTTTTAGAATTTTTATATTCATGTCCTTAAATATACCACTCAAGACACAGACTATTTATTTTATCAATAAACTATTTCTCCCTTCCCTGTTCTATACTCTTCTCACAACAAAAGTACTAGTCATGAGACTGTACAGAGTTCGGATAGGGTTTAACATCAGAGAATGGAAACAAAGTGTGGGCAAAAAAGAAGGTATCTCACTGAAGTCCTATAGAAAGGGGTGAATAGGTTGCAATTCAAAGAATACAGCCTATTTGGTAAAAAGGGCTTTTTCAGCAGAAGCAACTGTACTTTTTGCTTATATGATATATTTTATATCCTGACAGAACAGAAAATAATACAAGTGCCATGCTCCACACATAATTTTATACTATTTTCAGCAGCAATCAATAATAAATTACTTCTGATATTTATTTACATATAGCAGCTGCATTAAACATATATCCCAAGTACAATGAAACAACATGCACAATGTTTTTATTTATCCAGCTGCTATTCAAAAGCAGCAGTGTAAAAGAGCTTTACACTGTTTACAGCTGTCTTAACTTATAAAGAAAACAGGTATACATAGCTTTCCTTTCACAATTTAATTTTCTAGTGTGCCATAAAGAAAACAAAATAGTCTTTCCCTATAAAATATTTATACTTTTCCATAGTTAACATACTATGTATGCAAACCGTAAAATGGAAAAAGAAGCAGTATATGTGCATATACTATCCAACAGATGCTAGTAAACTCAGTGATCAGCCCACAAATCCAATTATGTATCTGGACATATGAGAATGTATACACCATGGCCCATAGCAACTGGTATCAGTTTAAGCAGAAGTGTTATTTTCACGGTTTACTTAAAATAACCAATTTTAATCCAGATTATACAGCTTCTACCTTTTAGTGATACATGCCGTATGGAATAATACATTCACTGCTTTTTTTTACTCTTCTTGCAACTAGAAAGTAAACTGTGTATTACACTTCTGCTACTCACTCTGACATACTAGTACTCACTCTACTTCACATATATCTATCTATAAATGGATTAAAGCATAAAAGGCTGCAAAAAAAGTAAAACTTAAATGTTTCTTATCCTGGAAGCTCACCCTTCTGAAGTCCTGGTCATTCTGAAACATGAGGTGACAACTCAGTCATTTCTCCCAGGTGGATAATGACTCCCTGTGAAGGCAACATCTTTATTAGCCTCAAAAATAATCTAATCATATAAAATCATGCTGAAACATGAAATAAAAGTGTCCCCGAGGCAGGCACAAGTTTAGTTTTAATTTAAATGGCATAAAATATTAGTAATGTCTTTTACAATATATTTAAGGGGAAATTAACATAACATGACAATTTGCATATTTAAATGTGCAAGTGACTCTCAAATGTATTTCTGTACTTTAACAATGAAAGTGCACTATACTATTAACAGATTAAGTGATCCTTGAAATTAACCATTCACTTGAACTGAAAATGACGACAATGGCTTACATTTTGATCAAAACAGTGAAAACTTCATAGGGATAACTGCAACTACAGGTTCAGACAATAGGCAAGATGAGGTTGGAATTTGCTGGAGAAAACTGGCAAAGGAGCCAAGGTATTAGGAGCAAATAAAGAGAGAGAGAGAGAGAGGTGATGGAAAGGGAAGAAACCAGGAAGACACTTGGACTGCAAGCTAAAACACTGCCTTCCCTATCAGGGATTGATATCCGAGTGTAGGCAAAGATAAAGGGATAAAGGAATCCTAAGTGAAAGACCTGCTGGTAGAGCTTTTAGTTGAGTCTAGGACAGAAGCTGCTGTTAAAAACTGGATAATTAGTAGGGCATATAAAATAATACACAATAACTATAGGAATCAATCAAAGGAGGTTAGAAAAGACTGGGAAGAGGAATTGGATAAGGAATTCACAAGGAAACAATGGGAGAACATGTGTGCTACTCCCAATATGCAACAAAGTCTAGAATAGTTAGGATTTTTACTTGGAAGTGTTTGCATAGGTATTTTCATACCCCAAACAGACTCTAAAGAATTTTCCCTCAAGTAGATAGTAAATGTTAGAGGTGTGATGAAGAAGGAAAAGGTAAGTGGAAACACATGGTTTGGTAGTGTAATGAGTTGGCAAACTTTAAAAATTCCCTACAGAGTACTCTGTCAGGAGTATTGGGTGAGCAAATGAGAGTAACTAAGAAAATTATTTTTTTTAATCTGGAATATAGACTCTGAATTGCCTAGGCATAGTAAGGCCTTGTTAAGTTTAATTCTGGTGGAGCCCAAAATACAATTACAAGAAAATGGAAATCAAAGTCTAAACTAACTGTATTTTAAGTGGTGAATATTGCAACTGATATAAAAGAATGGGAAGTGGGAAAAGGATATGAGCAAATTGCATAGAAAAAAATGGAAATAATATATGCAGAACAATGTTTCAGAGGAGGAGTAAGGTTTAAGGGATAACTGCAAAACAGAATACACGTGATGCATAATGTTTGTAACTGAACATGTTAACAATTTTTTAATATATAAATATGAGTTTGCATGTCCTCCCTGTATTTGTGTGGGTTTCCTCTGGGTGCTGAGGTTTGCCCCCACATTCCAAAGACATGCAGTAGGTGGGGTGGGCAAATTAAATTGTCTATAGGTGTGAGTGTACATGTGAGTGTGTGGCATGGAATTACAGCAGCGGCAGGGCTAGCCACCCGGTGGTGATTCCTTGGCTCTAGATGAGTGTGTTAAAGTGACACCCTGACCCCAAGCGAAAAATGGGAAAATGGGCTGTGGATGAAAGGATGTTTATTTCTGCCTATGTCTTAAGTGATGATTCAATAAAGGCCTTAAAAACAGTGAGAACTTTAAACTTACCAAACTAATATTACAGAAAACAATATTTAAATATTTTTTTCAAGATTCGTCTCTCATTCTCCTTAATAGAAAATAATATATACAGCCAAATTGTGTGCTTTACACAAGTATTTTCATTATATATTTTACTACAGTTTATCTCTTGAACATTACTGCCCTGTATTTTCTTTGTTACCATATTTTCCAGCTGCCTTACTCAACATTTCTTTATTGAAGAGTAGTACCAGTCCACATCTTCACATGAAAATAATTCCTCATGTGCGACAAATATTCTTGTCTCATCAGACAGAAATAGTTTTACTCTAGTTGGAAAAAGATGATATTCATTAATATAATTTTTATTAAGAACTTTCACCAGGGCTACCATGAATTTTGTTGCTGTAGTACCCAAGTCATTATCAAATCTGGTATTATTACCCACCATGACAGGAAGATGTGACCATGTGGTTCTTAGTATAACTTCCTTGCCTAAATAAGAAATAGAATTTCAAAGTATGGATCTTGGAGACAGTTCTGGTTTTGTATATGGTTTCACGAGAGACCCATGATCTCTCTCTATTCTGAAAAAGAGTCCTTCCTGCAAGCTTAGTATTTTTGGAAGCCAGGTGATTAAAAAGTTCACCATATTGCTACCCTCTATTTTTGCTGGCAATCCATGTATTATAAGAGTGTTCCCCATTTTCTTGTGCTCTGAATCTTTCATTTTGTCTAATAACCAACTATTTAGTTTTAAAAGGAATTTAGCATGCAAATCCTCCTAGTTTATTCCACTGCCATTATCAGAAACAAAAGTCTCTAAATCTTCTATCTGAACTCTTTGTTGTTAAATTATGGTTCTAAGGAGTTGTTTGTTACACTTTTCTTGAATGAGACCCCTTCTACATTCATAGATAATTCCTATTTGGAAGTCATCATCTGTGATAAATCCTCTTTAAAGCCATGTCACTTTGAGATTATCTAGAAGTGATCATGTCCATGATTTGATCAAGACTTGGAAGTTGTAACAGAGATGATAAATTAAGCCCAGAGCCAAGATGTCAGAAAGAGAATATTCTTAAAATGATGTAGCTCCTTTTTAAGGCAAGTTATAAAGAATTTTTCTGTCAATTGTCAGATTCTCCAGTTACCTGTGTAACATCTACCAGGGACTGTACTATTCAGCAGCCATCTATGGCCAACCACCAAAACACTAGCTTTTCTAATGTGGTAATAGATATAGCACTGATAAACTAGCAAATTCTAAAAAGTGATCAGAAACTACAGTCAGTTTTTCCATATACAGTTTCACATTTTATATGCTACAGTACGAAACTTGCAGAGATTGGCAGAAATAGGATGGACAGTGACAACAGAAGTACATGAAAAAATAGTGTACAAATGCTTTGGATGTAATGTTTGTAAAGATGCTTTGTAAACATGTTCTACAATCACGTGTATCTTACATAAATGGAATCACATATATATTTTGAATTATTTCTATACAATGCATAGCAAGAATATTTATGCATTTGGTTGTAACTACATTTCAGAGATGAGGAGCATTGTTAAAAATGACTGTAATGCTTCTATGTACATTATGTAGCATACAGAATATTCACAATAATTATTCCAAAAATCACATAGTACAATATTTTAATATTGTTCATGCAAGGGAATGCCACCAATATGAATTTTTTTAGTACTGTACAAACAGCATTTGATAGTGATGGGTATACTGACACGTGAAGCTTTGCAATTCATACACTTCATGACTTAATCTGGAGACTGAATTGTCTTATTTCATGAAAGTAGGTCCACCGAATGACAATTTAAAGCAGTGGGCAGTATATTCAATGTATAATGTTCCTGCTGTTCCTGGTATTCTCCCTCTTATTATGCAAATGTACTTTTCAAATAAAGCTTAAGTTCTGCTTACCTGTATCAGTAGATATTCAAATTCCTTACTGCCTCAGTGGAATTCTGGATTGTCTGCCAAGGCAACCCAGTACTGGCCAGCTTCCAAAATCTCAGACTCTGCTCCTTCTCTATTCTAATGACAGTTGACTGGCTGAGCATATCCTGACAGGAATGCCTTCAGCTGTTACAGGAAGTGAGTACTCAGGCTTTTTTGCTGTCACAAACAAAGACAGGAAAGTACCAGAAAGCAGAATCATAAAGCAAGAGGTAAATTTGCAGCCAATCAGTATACCATATAAAAACAAACCCAACAACAACCAAATCATACAAGTTGAAACCCACCTCAACTATGCACAGTCTGAGGATGGCAGGTGGGTGCTGTCACTGGGACAGTGAGGAATTCAAACATCAATTGTTGCAGGTAAGTATGTATGTTCATCATTTCCACTGTCTCAGTGGCATTTTGGGTAGGTTCACAAAGCTTACTCTACCTGGGAGGTGGAAGGATATGGATCCAGAAGCCCCTGAAGTATGGTCTTAGCAAAGCCAGTGCTGGGCCTTGAAAAGGATCCAGTTCGTAGTACTTTGTGAAAGTATGAACACAGGGCCAGGTTGCTACCTCAAGAATGCTTTTAGAATCCACCTCTTTCCAATATGCCACATAAGAGGATAATGCCCTAGATAAGTCAGCCTTAAGTTTGCCTGTAAATCATTTACCTTGTGCGACTAATATAACACACTATTAGAAGACAACCATCATACAATAGTTTGCTTAGAGACAGGTTGACTTTTCTTAGCCCCCATGTAGGAGATAAACAGCTGTTAAGTATTCAGAATGTGCTTTGTTCCATCAAGGTAGTAACTGAGCTGCTTGTTCACTTCCAAGATATACAGAATCTGTTTTCCCTTGTTTTTATTGGAAGAAGACAGACACTGGGAAATTGATGGCTTGATTCAAGTTAAATTCAGAAACAACTTTAGGCATGAATGATTGATTAGTGGCTAACACAACCATGTGAAAAATCAGTTAATTGTGTCCCACCAGACAGCTTGCAGCTCAGTCTCGCCTTGTAGATGTCAGAGCAACAAGTTAAGTAATGAACCATAAAACAACCTGACAAGCAGATTAAAAAAGAGATAAGGTCAATTTTTCAAGAATAAAGATGAGATCTCAGGGAAAAGGAATTTGCTTTCAAGGGGACCTAACATGCAATGCTCCTTTCATAAACTAACCACAAAAATAGAGAAAAAAGGGGGCTCCATGGACAGACAAGCTGAGATGGCCATAAGATGCATTTTGATAGAAGTGTATGACAAACCACCTCTAAGTAGCTTACACAAATATTTCAAAACCAGAGAAGTCAAAACTCTTTGGGGACCTCTGTTACTGGTTAGGCACCATCTAGAAAACCTTTTCCATATGTAAACATAAGATATTCTAGTTGCAGGTTTTCTTGCCTCCTTAAATAACTGCTGCACATCCTCATGGAACAAATGCCTGAAATGTATCAAAATGGAATCATCCAGGTTGTCAGTTGCAATTGTGCTAAATTGAGATGCACCATTAAACTCTGATGCTTTGTGAGCAGATCCCATCTGTAAGGAAACCTGAGGTAATTGGCTTTGGCTAATTCCATTAAAAGGAAGAAACACCTTCACCTGGGCAAAAAGGGAGTCACCACAATGATCTATGGTAATTTCTCCTGAATCTTTAAAAGTACCTTGGAAAACATTGGGAAGGGTGAAAAGGCATACATGAACATTACCAAGAATGGGAATGACAGAGAATCTGTCTTCCAGGCATGGTTGCAAGGATGTCTTGAACAGAATTTTTTCAGTTCACAACCAGAAAATGACGGAATAGCCTGTCTTCCAAAGCACAAATAAAGTTTATTAAAATAACAAACATGTAAATTACAATGCACAGGAAAATTTTAAGCCTCTAGCACCTCAGCTGTCAAGCCTTTACAGAGTGTACCTTTCTTTTCCCATACCTCCCTTAAATACATGTGACCATAAAATCATTATTCACTTAAGCAATTAAAAAAATTAGAAGTAATTACAAAATACATTTCCAGTTGCACTACTTATCAAGTCCCCAAAGGATAAAGTATTACATTTTAAAATAAAAATTGATTCCTTTTTCCATAATTTTCTCTTTATATCACTTGTATTCATGCCATCACGCCGTATTTGTTCCAAAATAGCAGCTTGTAACCCCTGTGGGTTACTATTGTGGAATTTTGAGAAATGGAGGGTATAGGACTTTCCATCCTTTCTTTTTTGATGTCCCTAATATGCTCTTTCAGCCTAGTTGTAAAACTTCTCTTACTTTCCCCTATATCATTTTTTTTACATGGACATCTTAGTTCGTATATCACTATTTCACTTTCACATCCACAAACACTTTTTATCTGAAACCTCTTGCCACTGATTTCTGTGAAACTATTAAATATATATTTACAACATGTATTTTATAGTAATAGACGTAGTGACTTTATATAGGTACGGGTATGAGGTATGGGAAAAGAAAGATACACTCTGTAAAGGCTTGACAGCCGAGGCGCTAGAGTCTTGAAATTATCTTGTGCATTGTGATTTACTTGCTTGTTATTTTAATAAATTTTATTTGTGCTTTGGAAGACGGGCCTTTCCGTCATTTTGTGGTTGTGATCTGCAGTACTTTGGCTATGAGTGGTGGTTAAAAAATATTTCTGCATGGCAGCAATTCCTTTACATCATTGACTAAAATCTTTAGAGAAACATCTCAGGATTCTACTGAAAGGACCATAGAAAGCTTTTTGGTCCAAACAGGAGAAGGCATGATACCAGCAGCCCAGAAGAATGGTTCGTAGTATAATCAGGGTCATCGCAGTGATGCATTATCAATGATTTTCAACAAATGGGATGAAGATGGGAGTCAATGGTTTGACAATCCGTTTTCAACTATAGGAAAGAATCCGGAAGCAGCGGTAGCCCCAGAAATTCAGGTACAGTGTGAGGAAGTGGAGAAATTAATTTTCAGAGAGACCTCAATTTTTTTTTTAATTTACTAAGTCTACAAAGATATGTAGATCTGAAACATCACACCGAGGGGTCTACAGGCAGTAAAGAATCCCTCGGCTCCTTTTGATTTGCAGGATGAAGAGGACAAGAAATTTTATGCCTGTTGGACTGCTGCAGTACACAAATGTAGTGTTGAGTGGGTTAACATCTTAAGAGAACTCAAGAGAAAGAGACATAATTAAAACAGAAGCTGAAGAAAGAGACCAAACCTTTATGCCGCAGTATTGTATAGAAAACCAATAATGAAGTTTTAGACTGTTTTCTGACTGGGGTTAATGATAAGCTGCTTCCATTTGAAAAGGAATTGATTGAAATAAAAAAAATGTTAAACTGAAATGCAGCCATGTCAGGTATGAACGTGAACAGGAAGTTAGAGGACTGAAGAAAACTTTGTCTACTTCGGCGGGGAGTTTGGCGTCTTCAGCAGAATATGACAGTGAAAACAATGGAGAATTCCCATGCCTGCCCAATGCAGGAAATCCAGGATATTTAAATAGAACTTTTTGTGACCAAAGAAACTTCAGAATGACAGTCGGAAAAGGTCAAGGAATAACCAGAACAATGTATTGGAGTTTAATAGGGAGTCGACCTACAACTCCCGGTCATACAAACGAGGCAAGTGGTATTAATGTAAATAACCAACAAACACAAAATGTGATTATAGTAAACCTGTCAGGTTTTATTTTATCAAATGATGAAATTTCGGTTCTTAACAGGGGTGTAAAGTTTATTCCTACAGTCTTACCTAGAATGCATGAAATTAAATGCAAAATTTTTTAAGCCTGTTAGAAAGTTGCATTTGAGGGATTATTTTGAGGGGGCTAAAAAAGTATGGAAGAAATGAAAAGATAGGAAAGTCAAGAAAGTGATTCTAATTTAAGTGATGAATATTCATGCATGTTGGAATATGAATCCAATGCATATTGTACATGTAATACAGAGGGAATTACTTTTAAAAGTGACTTTATACTCCCCTTTAGGAATTACATTATACAACAGTTTTCAGCTTTATTACAGTATAGTGTGGAAAATTTATTTAAACTTTTTTGCATGAATAAGGCTCATATTACATATAATTTAAGTAAAAATGAATGGTTAAGTTTACAAAATTTAAGTAAAAAAATAGAGAATTGGTGTTCAAACCAGCTGATAAAGGAGGGAAACTAGTAGTACTTCACATTTCTCAATATATGAAAATGTGTTATGCTCACTTGAACAATGAAAGGGTATATGAAAAAGTGGGGTTAGCGTTTTACAATGAAGCACTGAATCAATAGAAGATTTATTAAATAAAGGTTTAAGACGGAAATATTTCTCCTATGAGGATGTGCAATATAGGTTTAGTATCAAAGATTGTACTATGACATATTTCTTTTGTGTACCCAAAATTCAGAAGAGTATGGAGGATCCACTGGGCTGTCCCATTGTGTCAGCATGTGGTTATTTTACTCACAACCTGTCATGCTTTTTGCATAAATATTTACAAGCTGAGATTATAAAATTGCCTTCTTACATTAAAGATGTATTTGAGTTTATGGAAAAAATAAAACATAAAAATGGACAAGTAACATGTATTTTATAGAAACAGATGTAGTGAGTTTATATACAAGTATTCAACATATATATGGTATGGAAGCTTTATTGTATTTTTGAAAGATACTCCAATAACACATTATATTATAGAACTGATATGTTTTTGTTTAAATAATATTTTTGAATTTAATGGGGAACTATTCAGGCAACTGCAGGAAACTGCCATGGGGGCAGCCTTTGCCCCCATGTATGCAAATCTATTTATGGGATTATATGACTGCATGTATATTTATAATAACTGATTTTTTCAAGAAATATGTAGTAAAGCATTATAGATTCATAGTTGATTTAATTTTCATTTGTGATGGGGGACGAGGACTTTATACACAGTTTACATGGGAACAGATTTGGTATCTTTTTGGATGGTTTACAAGTGGGAACAAAAGTAAATTTTTTGGATATCACTTTGGAAGATAGGAGTGACGGAGTTATACAAACTAGGATTCATAGAAAGCTTGATCATATTCTGCATGGTGAGAGTTGTCACCTCCCCACAAACACACACACACACATTGAAATCTATTCCATATGGCAAATTTTGAGAATAAAAAGATTATCCAATGAAAGGGTGGAATGTCAATATGAAATAGAAAAGGCCACATGAATGTTTTTGGATAGAGGTTATGACAGAGAAATAGTAGGGGATGGTATTAAAATATTATTTAAGGGGTCAGAGGGCCCTGGCCAATATGCAAGAAGGAGGATTGAAATATCAAATGGTAAGACAGGGGTACAGCAGAAGATAATTTTTGTTACTAAATATACAATATTTTCAGAAAGATTAAATAGTTTAGTGAAATACTTTTGGGGAATCTTGGAAAAGTGTAGGTATTTAGATCTTACTTTTAATGATTTACCCCAAATTTCGTATATGAGGGGTAGAAATATTAGAGATTTTGTGGTACATGGTAGGTTTAATCTACCTAATATAAAGAGAAATAGGGAACCTAAGTTGTTAGGTTCTTTCCCCTCTGGTAAATGTTTTAATATATAGTTAATAGATTCACAGAAATCAATGGTAAGAGGTTTCAGATAAAAGGTGTTTATGGATATGAAAGTGAAAGGGTGATATATGGACTAAGATGTCCCTGTAAAAAAATGTATACATGGACCTAAACCTTGTCACCACAATAAACAGGACATGCAGGAGGGATAGATTCCTGTCCCAGAGACTTCCTATACTCTGGAACAAGCTACCCATCTATGTCAAGCAAAGTTCTTCATTAGCACTCTTCAATAAAAATATTGATGAGTGGATGGGAAATAGGAAATACACCCCGGGGATCACTTCTGTGTCTCTGCTGGACAGTGGCACAGGAAAATAACTTTCCTGGGTGGCATAAGCTATGGAACCTTGCTGGCTAGGCTTACATAGGCCCTTGGGCCGATAGCCTAGTACCTACCTATGAACCTATAACTAAGAGAAGTTTTACAACTAGGCTGAAGAACATATTAGGGGCATCAAAAAGTGCAGGATGGAAAGTCCTATAGCCCTCCATTTCTCAAAATTCCACAATAGCAACCACAGGGGTTACAAGCTACTATTATGGAACACATAGGGAGTGATGGCATGAATACAAGTGATATAAAGAGGAAATTATGGAAAAAGGAATCAAGTTTTATTTTAAAATTTAATTCTTTATCCCCTGGGGGACTTAATAAGAAGTGCAACTTGAAATGTTTTTTTTGTAATTATTTCTGATTTTTTTTTTGTAATTATTTCTGATTTGTTTTAATTGTTTAAGTGAATAAAGATACATTCTGTAAAGGCTTGACAGCCAAGGTGCTAGAGCCTTGAAATTTTCTTGCGCATTCTGATTTACGTGTTTGTTATTTTAATCAATTTTATTTGTGCTTTGAAAGACTGGCTATTCCGCCATTTTGTGGTTGTGATCTGTAGTACTTTTGCTAAGAGCGGTGATAAAAAAAAAAAATTCAGTTGTCTGTTTTGAAAGGCAGTGAACAGATCTACTTGATGTGCCCCCCCCCCCCACATCTAGAATAAAGTCCAGGAAGACCTCTACATGGAGTTTCCACTTGTGAGGATTTATTCAGTATCTGCGTAATCTGTCCGCCACTGTGTTTTGCTCTTGGAAAATGTATGCAGCCTGAAGAGTCAGAGAACGTTGTAGACCCAGCTCCCAGGCAATCATTGCCAACTGGCAAACAGGGTATGACCTTGTACCCCACTTGCTTGTTCAGGCACCACATCACTGTAATGTCTATGACCACCAGAAGAGGACCCAGAATCCATAGGTGGTGAAGAGCTTTTAAGGCATGAATCATTGCCAGCATATCCTTCATGTTTATGTGCTTTGGCATTTCCTGAGGATCCCACAAGCTTTGCGCTTGAACTCCAGTGGACACTGTTCCCTATGCAAATTTAAAAAGTCCATCTGGACAGATTGGACTGAGGAGTCCAGGATTTAGACAGAGTTGATCGCTCCACCACTGCAGCTCCTGTTTCACAAATCCCAGTACCAGTACCTGGGAACCCAAGGAATGACGGTGCTGGGTCCAGAAATTCTTCAAGTACCACTGAATATTTCTCATGTGTAGTAAGGCTAATGATGCCACAAGGATCACTGATGCCATGAAGCCTAGAATTTTGAGGAACTCTTTTGCTGATGCCACGTCTAGCAAAAAGAAATCCAAGAAAAAGCCCTGATAAGTTATAACTTTGTCTTCTGACAGAAAGGCCATGCTTTTTACTATGTCTATCCAACTTCCCAGAGAAAACAATTCATTGGGAGGGTGTGTGAGGAAGGACTTTTGAAGGCATAATTTGAACCCCAGGTGGGAAAGGAGGGATGTGACATTGTATAAGGGCTCAACAACAACTGGATATGGGATCTGCACAAATCAGCAAGTCATCTAAATATGGAAACATGTAGATGCCTAGGGTTCTGCAGTAGGCAACCAATGGGGCCAGACACTTTGTAAACACCTGAGGTATGGTAGATAACCCAAAGAGTTATACAGAAAACTGGTAATATAAGCCAGACATACCAAATCTTAATTTTTTCTTGAAATTGGGAACAAACAAAAATATGATGATGATAATCATCCTTTAGATTTACAGTGGTCTGGAAACAAAGCTAAGACTGACCATACAGTGAACATTTTGAATTTCGGAATTTTTACAAAGGTGTTTAGGAAAGACAAATCTAGGACTGGTCTCAAGGAGTGCTCCTTCTTTTGGTACTAAAAAAAATCTGGAGAAAAATCCTTGTTCTGTGACCCATGCATTGACCATGTGATGGACCACTGGAGAAACAGCTCTGACTGGTAGATGTGGGGGAATTCCACTAGAAGGGAGAGGATTTTCTATTGACTTCCAAGTGCATCCTCTAAGAATTATTCTCAGAACCCATTTTTCTGAGACTATTTGCAGACTGGCTGCAGGGTTGAGAGGGAGCCTGGAGAAGGAGGAAGAGAAGGAAGGGCAGGAGAGGTGTAGGGGTGCTCTGTGACTCAGCATAGTCATTTCTTTGCATGAGATTGATCCTTTTTTGGAAATGGATGCTTCATTTGGTTTTGAAGAATTATCTTCCTGTCAATTTCCTTTTGGATCTCTGACTTTTGCTTAGCTGGGATTTTTGTCTGTTCTGCTCCTTGAAAGAAGACACCTTGTTTTGGGAGAACTTTGGTACATGAAATATCCTAGATACCTGATGCATTAATATGTCTCTGCCATAGCAAAACTTAAAGGTGCATTCAAAATTTGTCTGCTAAATCATCACAGAAGTTGTGATTATGTAATCAGTCATACCATCTTAAAACAACAGAAGCAGCAGCATTTCTAAGACTATATCTGCACAATCAAGCACACCTATTAAAGCATGCTTCTAAACCAGAATCAAATTTGAAACGACTGCAGCAAAATCATCCTAAATGTATACACACTGTAAATTTTTACATACAGCCTCGATAATTTAACATTCTAAAGGTTAGATTACTAGAGAGGGACATCTTTTTGCCCAGAAGACCTAACAATTTTCTCTCTTTATCAGAGGGCACTGGATTAAATGAAACCAAGCAAATTTTATTGGACCAGGCAGCTGGGTCAACAGTCAAATGGGAAAACAGACCCATCATATTTAAGAAGACCCTATATTATTGCTGAGCTTTTTTTCAGGACGGATGGAATAGATACTGCTGTCCTGCAGGCAGCTTTATAAATGTCTTCCAAGGCTGGTAAGAGAGGGGAGATAGCCACGGAATTGGGCATCTCATCCTCTGTAAGGTCATACATCCTGCCCAGCACTGAGGTAGTTCCTGACTGCTCACAAGCAAAAACATCACTAAATTTAGCAATCATTTGAAGAAACATGAACAGTTGTTTGGACATAAGTGCGGGTTCATCTTCCAAAGGATCAGAGTAACTGGACTCCGTGTCAGCTGGGAAATCACCACTGTTCTCATCAATTTCCTCATTCTTGGAAGCAACAGGAAGATCTCTATACAAACCAGCACTAAAGTCATTGATGGAAACAAAACCACCAGAATTTGAAGTCAGTACAACACTCTTAGCCAAGGAAACCACAGCCTTATAAACTGATGTAGTATGATTATCAGCTGCATAATGAAGCTTCAGTTACTTTTTCTTGTGAAATTCACTACTAAATAAAATATCTGGGGACACAGTATTATGTATGACTAGGGGTCTCTTACCCCAGACTTCTGCAATTAAAGGATTTGGTTGCTCCTATAACTAGATATTGGAAGAACCCTGGAGGGTGTC
Source organism: Protopterus annectens (assembly GCF_019279795.1). Classification (NCBI taxonomy): domain Eukaryota; kingdom Metazoa; phylum Chordata; order Ceratodontiformes; family Protopteridae; genus Protopterus; species Protopterus annectens. The sequence continues at coordinate 476,969,491 of NC_056747.1, read as the reverse complement.
TCTAACCCCAGCTCCATAGTGGCTGGCAAAGATGCACTACAGGGAGATGGACCAAAAGGTAAGTGGTTTGCAGGCCAAGTAGTGGCCCCAACTGAATCACTAACAATAGACCAAGGCATATTTTTATTTTATTTCTTTTTAGGTGCAAATGGATTTGATTGGAGGTAGGAGTACCAGTGTTAGGATTCATTAAGTCAGGGGAGAGACCACCAGCCAGAATAATAAACTGACAATACTGGATAATGTTTCACAATAAGCACTTAAAAGTTTATAGTAATAAGTATGTCCCAACCCAATTAAATTTGGCCAGACTGTGCTATTATCAGAAAAATCAGTTTGAGATGTGTTCAGAAATCTTTACAACCAACAGAAGTTAAAGACTTTCCAGTACACAATGTCCAAACATAAAAGCAACTAATGTGCCAAACCAGTGTTAAAAATTAGCTCCACACATTTTAACTACATTAAACTGCCACAAAATAATAGTGAATAGCAATTTAAACTATATTTTCTTGTCAAAGAGGGAAAGAAATCTTCACAGTACATTCAAATAACTTAATGGCAAAATCATGATCTAATGTTAAAAACACACAGTCATATATACAGTAAATAATGTATGAATTCTGAAAAAAAAATCAATGTTTTGCAATATTTTCCTGTCAAATTATGAAAATAAAGCAGACTAACAAGAGTAGAGTCAAACCCCCTGATGTCTAACAGCACATATACACAATGCACTTCTGAGAAAAAAAGTTAAAGTTTAGAGGAAGCCAGTCCTCAATGGGGCTTATCTGAGCTGTAAGCCAGAAAACTCAGCACTGGATCCTGTGAAGAGGAAAAGGACTTTCTTCTTTGGATGGCTGAAAAAGAATGAACACTCACATACTGTGATACCTAAAGATTTCCCTCTCAGGATATGATCAGCTGTCACAAGAAGAGAGAGGGAGGGGAGTGAGTTTTTGAAAACTGTCCAGTACTGCGTTACTTTGACAGACAACCCAAAACGCTAGTAAGATGCCACTGAGGTAGTGGGAATGATGAACATCTATACTTTAGGCCAAAAAATAAAAGCCACACACCCTTGATTATGGGTGGGATTTTTCTATTAATTCTAATTTCAGCCTTGATGGCTGTGTATGTACCTGCATTATCACAGGGGCTTACAATGCCTTTTCCCTTGTGCTTGCGCATTCCTGCATAAATGTCGCAAGAAGGTTACCACAAACAGCTTGATAGAATCCAAGCACACAAGTCTAGTTCTTAGTGCTTCATGATGCTCATCTGTTCTTGCAATGGATGCTGGAATTTCAGCAGATCTAACAACCTCTATTCGCTGGATGAGGCAAAGTTGCCCTCACACTTATACCTTCCTTTCCTGACTTCTCCAGGACCTAGACTTCTAAGTGATCCTAGGTCATCTGTATCGTAGTCAGGGAAGTATCCCTCTATGCAATGAAACAGACTTATTTTTGCACAAACTTGATTCAGGTTTAAGACGCTATAAGTCAACTAAGGACCTTGGTCTGTTATTTACTTGATTTATATGACTCTTTTTTTTGTTTGTTTTACTGTTTTGCATGCATGTCATTAACAACACTGCCATGTTTAATATTAGCACATACTTTGATAGTTTGCTATGACATGGCTGACTGGAAGAAGAAAAGACAAGCAATTAAGGCATATATTTCAGAAGTGCTTACTATCAGGGGAATCCCATAGTGCTGTGTACTGAATCCTATACTATGTCTACACATTACTTATGAAAATGTTATTCTTAAAGAACATAGGTAACACTGATTGCAGGTTACTACAAACATAAATGTACTATTAACAATAAATAACCACTGGCTTATTTCCAACACTTTCATGCTGACTAGTGTTGACTGCAATGGCATCAACAGACAGAAATTTAATATCATAAAGAGTTTTTTTTTGTACTCTTGGCACTCATTACCTGCCAATTAACAGCCTGTTTCTTTTGTTGCCTATCACCAAGAGTTGAATGGAAGGGGCCATCGTTCATATAGCCATCAAGTGTGGTTCGAGGATTTTTCTTATTTTTTCCATAGCCCTAATTACATGCATCCAGTGAGGCACTGGGGAGGGATGTGCAATGGGGATGTTTACAGAAGATATCCCCTCATTCCCACAACAGGCATTCCCAATAAGCAGCACTGCTCCTCCCCTCATGACACAAGCAGCGGTTCTCTGGTCCCCTCCAGGGAAATGGCATAAGCCAATGTGCCCCAAGATGCATGCAAACCTCTCCCACCCCCCAACAGAGGCAAACAGGCCATGCCCCTTTACTTATCACCTGCCCTGTCTGACTCCACCAGTGCTGGAATTACTAATCAAACCACGGTCACCTGGGTTGCAGTTAGTGCTCCATCTCTCTATGCTTTGGAGCCAAGCAAAAAGAGTAGTAGTACAGTGTGATAAAAGTAAGTCGGTTAATAGCCAGCCCACATTTACATATAAAAGGAAGCCCAACATCTGGACAGACCTTGTCTTGACCTCATTTCCAGACTTCCAGTGACTCAGAAATGTGAGAGACATCCTCAATGCTGTTACACTGAGAAAAAGTATATGGATCCCTTAGTGGACATTTTCATGAAACATGTGAAAGAGGACAAGTTTTATTGCTATTCTGAAAGGGTGGTACACACTGCAGTTTGCACCCAATGTCAAGTGTTTTATGTAAGCAAAACCATCAATACCTTCAATAGAAGACTCTATCAACATGTTTATAGTATACAGAAGGCTGATAGCAAGAGCGCCCTTGTGAGGCATTCTCTATCATGTCTAGGTTTTAAATGATTTAATTTTTGGAACAAGTACAAGCAGCTGCCTACACAAGGGCACTGGAAGAACAAATTATTAAACTGTGAAATTTTGTGGCAACTTAGATTAGGCGACACACATTTGTCAGGGATTAATGATGGTATTTCTTCTATCAGTGAACTTAAAATGAGACCTTCCCAATTTGTAAATAGTGTTATTCATTCTGTATTTACTGTCTCTAAGATTTTCCCAGGCTTTAGTGGTCCCTGTCACCTGACTGGGTGTTTTAGAGGGTGTGTTTATGAATTTCCTTTAAAAATTGTTTTTACTTCCTGTTTCATGGTTCTGATGATGTCTTTTACATAAGACAAAAGTGCTAAACCGTGAATGTTTTTATCTCCAAGTTTTTGTTTTGTTATTAAAGTTCCGAGTTTGTTAGGTTGCTGGTGTTCGAGACTTTATACAATAGATCATTTCTCTTACTGCTTTCTTTAGACATGAATGTCATAAAAGATATAATGCTAGATAATTGGAAAATCATTTTGGGAAACACAGACTTAATTGTTTTAGGAGCAAAAACAGTTTAAATATACAAGTGATCTTCTTCTTCTTCGTTCAGTTGTCCCCATTAGGGGTTACCACAGAGGATCATCTGTTTCCATTTCTTCCTGTCCTCTGCATCTTGCTCTGTCACACCAACCACCTGCATGTCCTCTCTCATCACATCCATAAATCTTATCGTAGGCCTTCCTGTTTTCTTCTTACCTGGCAGATCCATCCTTAGCATCCTTTTCCCCAATATACCCAGCATCTCTCCTCAGCCCATGTCCAAACCAGTGCACTCTTGCCTCTCTGGTTTTGTCTCCAAACCTTTCAACCTGAGCCAACTCTACTATACTGATTCCTAATCCTGTCCATCCTCATCACAACCAATGCAAATCTTAACATCTTTAACTCTGCCACCTCCAGCTCTGATGCCTGCTTTTTTTGTCTCCAGCCCATATAACATAACTGGTCTCACTACCTTCTTGCAGATCTTCCCTTTCACTTTTACTGGTACCTGTCTGTCACAAATCACTCCCAACACTCTTCTCCACCCACTACATACCTGTACTCTCTTCTTCACCTCTCTTCCACACTGACCATTACTCTGAACTATTGATCCCAAGCATTTAAGCCTATTCACATTCTCCAAATCTACTCCCTGCATCCTCACCATTCCTCTATCCTCCCTCTCATTCACACACATATATTCTGTCTTAGTCCTGCTAACCTTCATTCCTCTTCTCTCTTGAGCATATCTCCACCTCTCTAGGGTCTCCTCAACCTGTTCCCTACTCTCACTACAGATCACAGTGTTATCCGCAAACATTATAAAAGTGGTAATAACATTAAATCCACTTTGGAAAGGTCTAGACTAAAAAGGAAAGTTATTACTTCTGCAATGGGTACCTATAAATGTAATAATTGTAAATATTGCATATTTATTAGTGACTCATCCAATGTGTTCATTAAAGGGATGAATAGATCAGTTTGGGTGAGGAGTAGATTTGACTGTAACTCTAGAGGTATTGTGTAAATAGTGATACGTGAAACCTGCAATAGCTATCATACAAGAAAGACGATTAGGAAATTAGCAAAAAGAATTTACACATTACAGCAATTAAAAAAGTGACTTTAGTAGGTCTTTAGGTAAATGTGCAGGAGTGTTCAAAGATTTTTAGAAAAATTGAGTTTTTTATTATTGACTCTGTTTATCTAATTGAATATGAAGGAAATTACAATTTATGTCTTGAGTGTTAGGAAGAAGAATAGCAAATTAGATTGTCAGTAGACAAGCAACTTGGACTTAAAGAACATATAAACATAAAATGTTTTGCAATGGCTCAAAGGATGTAATATACAGTGGATATAAAAAGTGTACACAACCCTATTAAAATGCCAGGTTTTTGTGATATAAAAAAGAGACCACAATAAATCATTTCAAAACTTTTCCCACCTTTAATGTGACCTATAACCTGTACAATTCAATTGAAAAGCAAACAAATCTGTTAGGGAAAATATAAAAAATAAAAAACGTACAATAAGCTGGTTGTATAAGTGTGCACTCCCTTAAACTAATACTTTGTTGAAGCACCTTTTGATTTAATTACAGCATTCAGTCTTCTTGGGTACACAACTGCCATCAACTAAAGAGACTCTGATTAACCCCAAATAAAGTCCTGCTGTCCTAGTAGGATTTTCCTGACATTTACTCAGTTGCCTGCTACAGCAAAAGCAATGATTCACAGATAGCTTACAAAGCATCAAAGGGATCTCATTGTTGAAAGGTATCAGTCAGGAGAAGGGTACAAAAAAATTTCCACAGCATTGGATATACCATGGAACACAGTGAAGACAGTCATCAAAAAGTGGAGAAAATATGGGACAACAGTGATGTTGCAAAGAACCGGACGTCACTCCAAAATTAATGAAAAGACTAGACAAAAACTGGTCAGGGAGGCTGCCAAGAGACGTACAGCAACACTGAAGGAGCTGTAGGAATTTCTGACAAGTACTGGTTGTGTACTACATGTCAAAACAATCTCCCGTAATCTCCATATGTCTGGACTATGGGGTAGGGTTGCAAGACAGAAGCCTTTTCTTACAGAGAAAAACATCCAGGCCTGGCTAGGATTTGCAAAACAATACATCAAGTCTCCCAAAAGCATGTGGGAAAATGTGTTATGGTCTGATGAGACCAAGGCTGAACGTTTTGGCCACAATTTCAATAGGTATGTTTGCGGCAAAAACAACACTTTGCATCACAAAAAGAACATCATCTCCATGGTGAAGCATGGTGTTGGCAGTATCATGCTTTGGGGTTGCTTTTCCTCAACTGGAACTGGGGCTTTAGTCAAGGTGGAGGGAATTATGAACAGTTCCAAATACCAGTCACTTTTGGCCCAAAACCTTCAGGCATCTGCTAGAAAGATGAAGAGGAATTTCACCTTTCAACATGACAAGCATACATCCAAATCAACAAAAGAATGGCTTCACCAGAAGAAAATTAAAGTTTTGGAATGGCCCAGCCAGAGCCCAGACCTAAATCCAATAGAAAATCACTGGGGTGACCTGAAGAGGGCTGTGCACAAGAGATGCCCATGCAATCTGACAGATTTGGAGCGCTTTTGCAAGGAAGAGAGGGCAAATATTGCCAGGTCAAGATGTGCCATGCTGATAGACTCCTACCCAAGAAGACTGAATGTTGTAATTAAATCAAAAGGTGCTTCAACAAAGAATTAGTTTAAGGCTGTGCACGCTTATGCAACCAGCTTACTGTACATTTTTTATGTTTTCCCCTAACAGATTTGTTTGTTTTTCAATTGAATTACACAGATTATAGGTTACATTAAAAATGGGAAAAGTTTTGAAACTATTTATTGTGGTCTCATTTTTTATATCACAAAAACCTGGCATTTTAACAGGGATGTGTAAACTTTTTATATCCACTGTATCTATTAAAATATATATTTTTATTTATTTTACATTTGTTAACCGAGGTCTGAGCCAAAAAGGCCTTTTTTCAGCAGAGGCCCGGGGAGTAAAGCTCCACATAGAAAAATTACAGCTACATTTAGATATTTAGCCATGATCAGTATACACACAAATTACAATAGACATGTTTTTACAGTTGTATGCAGCACATCAACAGTTACAGTGGAGAGAACAAACAAGAAAATACTAATTTAAAAATAAATGTAATTAATAGATTTGTGGTGTACAGCTGAAATTTGGAACATAGGTAGAATACATACATAGTACACAGGTACAGTACATACACTGTACATTAGCCAGTGTTTGTGAGTAAGAGTGAAAACTATTATCAAGTACTCTAGGTTTAGTATGTGTACCTTATCCACTTTCACTAGCCTGGGGAGCAGTCATGGCACTGCCAACTTTGCTTGAGATGTTGCCTAATGAGGTTTTTAAAGGAGGCTTTGGACGATTTGTTTTGTATGAAAGTGGGGACAGAGTTCCACCTTTTAGCCACTAAACTACTATATAGTGTGTCTCCAAAGCTACTGTAGCTGTTGGTGACTTCTAGTAGTAGTTTGCTTGATGATCTAAGAGGCCTTTTGGCTGAGTAATGTTGTACTGGGTTTTTGATAGCAGGACACTTATTGGGGAGGTAATAGACAGAATGACACAGCCAGAGCTGACTGTAGGTAAGGAGGTTGGGCAGTTCAAGCCAGTGGAGCTGTCTCAAAGCAATACAGTGAGTTCTATATGAGCAATTAGCAGCAAAGCGGGCAATTCTGTTACAGCAGGCTTCCATTTTGCTTAGTTCAGTTCAGTTCAGTTGAGATTAGTCAAAATGGGAGATCCATAGAGTAGGGTGGATAGAAGTTGGGAGCGGGCAATGGCTGATCTTGTGCTGTTGGTAAGAAATGGTTTGATACAGTAGAGTGATCCCAGTTTGGCATGTTGTTGTGTCTTTCGGCTTTTCCCGGTTAGGGGTCACCACAACGGAACTCTGGTCTGCTAATGATTGGCAGTAGATTTTTAAGTGCCGAGTTGCCGGCCCTGACACACAACCTTCAACGAAGGTACGCCCATTCACGCATGTCTCCACACAGAAGACGCTCTAGCTGAGAATCGAATAAGACAACGTCTTACTGTGAGGCGACAACGCTACCACAGCACCACCACTTTTTTAATAGTTAAGTTGAGATATCAAATTTTAGGTGGGAGTCTATGGTTATTCCCAATAGCTTAGCCTGTGCCACTGGAGTGACTGGAGTAGCATTTGTAGAGTAGATAGTGAATTGACTGTTATCAGTGTTTTTGTTAGAACTGGTTATAATCATAAGCTGAGTCTTCTTTGGATTGAGGATAAGTTGGGCTTTGGTAAGGTAGTTTTCAACGTCAGAGAATGCTAGTTGAGTTGTTTGCAGGAGGGGGGAATGTTTTGTGCAGCACAGATTATGGTAGTATCATCTGCATACTGAATGATAGATGCATGCTGTGTGTAGGTATGGAGGTCATTTGTGAAGATTGTGAATAGTAGTGGTCCTAAAATAGAACCCTGTGGGACTCCTATATTAATGGGGAGCTGTGGAGAGAGAGAATTGTCCCATTTCACAGCTTACCTGTCAGTTAAGTAGCCTTGGAACCAGGTAAGAGTGGAATTTGATAGGTGATACTGGTTTAGTTTGTTTAACAGGATTTGGTGTGAGACTGTGTCAAATGCTTTGGACATATCCAAAAAAAAGAGATGACACCTAGAGGCCTTCATTTTTGAGATGGTTTACTGTGGTACTATGAGCAGGTCTGAAACCATGTTGAGTAGGAAACAGGATGTTGCTGTCTAGGAGATATTTTAGCACCTGGGTATGGATGCATTTTTCTAGGTTTTTGGCCAAAAACATCCTAAGTGTGCATATTTATGATTTAGTGGCAGAAGATGAACTTATATACTGATCACTTGAGTCATAAATGCATTGCGCCAGCCCAAATATACATGCCTTTTTTTTTTTTTTACAGTCAAGAAGAACTGAGATTCACAGACATACAATTCCATGCTGTTAGAAAGTGCACAAAATTGTCTGCAACAAAAGTTCCACAGGCATGGTTCGTGAAGTATATGCACAAAACATAACTGACTTGCTGGGGTATGTCAGAAGTGTCCCCAGAGAGTCAATAAGTATAAGGATAGCATTTACAGTTCTCCACATGTATTCCATTTTTAGCTTTACAAGCAGCATAACTATGCAGGTCCTATACTTGAGAAGAGTTATCTGTTTTATTATGACTACAGGCTTTAATAAATAATTCATGTTATGAAGGAAAAGTATGAGCGTGTTACTTAATATGAGGGTTTTATTACATTGTAGGAATAGTGAATATATTAACCACATCAGTCAGTGGATGAAGGGCCAAAACATAATTACTCTTGCCTTGCCAATTTGTAGACATGAGCATGAACTATTCATAAAAATTTCAATCTCCTTAGACATACCTGTGGAATCTGGTTTATATGCATATTTTGCAAATGGAGGGATCTGGAGTGGGTTTATCCCCACTGGTGAGCACCTGGTTTCATCACTATGTTGTTTGAGGGAGAGGGAGTATTTTTTTAATGCTCAGTAGCTGGCCATTTGCTGCTCATATTTCCTCCTCACATTTTCTGGGTCTAGTGGACCTGTCCTAGGCTTCCACAGTTTAATCCCATCCCAGTGATGAGATCAACAAACCCTGGGCATCATCGCACTGCTACCTGGGAGTGTTTTGCAGACTAATTCCTTACACTTTCCTACTGTCATCCCAAATTCAGGATCTGGCATGTAATGGGTTCTGTGGCATCTCAGACATGTTCCTCAGCTATAAGCCTTGTCTGCATACAGTACAACATCCCTCACTTGAGTCCGCAGCCTTCACCAAGGACCTGTAGTGGTGCGTCTGAGAGCTCACTCTTCTTTCCAGTACACAGGCATTCATCCTCCATGCTTGTATCATCAAGAACCAAAGCTGCTAATTGATTCCAGGTTGCTGGGCCATAGTCAGGGCATTAGCCCTCTACACCACTGGTGCAGGCTGACTGCATCACTGTGTTGGGAGTGGGGCAGCATGTGATTGATTCAGTGTGACACAGTGCACTGAACAAAGCTACAGGATGTACCATTGCACCCCTTTATTAATACTAATATTTTTGTGCAGTTTCCTTTATTATGAAGATGATGCTGCCACCCAAAGCATTATGTTGAGCAGTGCATCAGCTTTACAGGACACCAGGTGCATGGTAACAGATGCAAGCACAGTACATCCACAGTTATAGTCCACAAAATCCTCTGTAGAACAAAAGTTTCCTTGGCAATTCTCCTATTTGTGAATTGTGGAAGATAAAGTGGTACATCATTTGCACAACTACTTATATTTGGACTCTTCCAGGCATGCAGTAATACATGTGGATTCCCCATGGAGTCTGCCTACATTTGTGAACTGTGTAGAGTCTTGGTAAGATTTTTAAATCAAGTGCTAACCCTTTGCAATTACTGTCAATGTTTATGAACACCAGTCTTGACTCAAAAATGAACTTTATCTTAAGAAGAAATACTCTGACTTTCACTGCTATCAGCAGACCTGAGGCCTCTTGAAGGAAAACTCTCCTATTTTTGTTTTTACAGCTACTGTTTGTCTCTATTAAGTTCTAATATGCTGCTCCTTAACTTTAAAAATTAACAGATAGTGTGACAGCACTAAGCAATGAAAACTGCAAATCATGTAATAACTATATCTTTGGTTCTTGCCTGGAACACAGCATTCAATGGTGAAAGGTGCACACATTCTGTTGTATACATCAAATCTATGTAAAGGCTCAAAATGAACACATATAATAATAATTTAGAAAAGCTTGTCTAGTTTAAAAACAATTAACAAAATGTATTTTTAATCAAAAATAATTGCCTTCATTTGTGCATGCTCAATATGCCCTACAGATGCATGACTGCAGCCATGATGCCTTTCCTCTTTTAAAGACTGATGGGATTGTCAGTGTGCTACAACTGTTTTGTTAGTGGCTGTTTATGCTTTATGACAAACGTTTTGTGTCTCAGGTCATCCCTTGACAATGCTGTGGCATTAATCATAGCTTCAGAATTCTCTCTCTCTTTTTCTCATTTTGAAGTGTAGCTATTTCATCATAATGACAACTGTCACCTACTAAGAATGTACACATTTTTATCCTTTCCTGAAACTAGAATAACCATAATTGCTAGGTTTCGGAAGCACACTGCTGAGAGGAAAATGTTTTCTAAATGTGACTTACTGAACAGTATGAACATGTGCCACATATATATTTAACACAATGAATCTTTTTATTTTATTCCTTTATTAACTTGATAACATACAGTAGTTTTAATGTGGCTTTTCAGGAGTATTATTTAAGTGATTGCCAGGTTAAGTATCTTACTCAGGAATGCGTACACATGTTAAGGTTATAGGAATCAGACATGGATTAATAAGTTATAGCTTGTTTGCAACTTATTGTTATTATTAGATTATCTAACTCCCTAGATAAAATTTCCCTGAAAAGGCACCGCTACCACCACTGCTCACCTGACTACATGCAGCCATAGGTGATACTGTGTACTACATGGGGAAACCATCTTTCAGAATAGCATCACTTTATCAACTCCTTGGTATTCATCAAGACCTATTGTATAAATAACCAATGGTACTAGTGAAACTGCCACATACAATTAGCCTGTAATATTAAGCCTCACTTCATACACAGTACGTATTTAAATTAATGCAGTATGGTCTAATCTAATCAAATCGAATATAATCCAATCCAATCCAATCTGGGGAAAGCAATTAATTTAGTCTAGTGTACTCACTACTGTAGGCAGTTGCTAAATGCAATCTGCTGCTCTCCTCACCCTTAGAGTGAGAATTCAAACTTCAGGGGTTTCACTGGAAGGTGCACTTCTCAATATGACCTACCGCTATAAACCTTTTCTGCAGTGAAATGTGTTTTATACAGGATCTAGTTCCACTGGTAAATCATTGTATATTCATAATGGGAGTGCTATTTAAAGAATATTTTATGGTTTCTTCTTGGGTCTAAAAATACTTCAGTCTCTCAAGGACCCAGTGAGTTAATGGACTGCATGTGTCATTTCTACAAATGTTGGACCCGAGAGGTTTATGCAACTTCATTTTGAGTTTACTGCTATACAGTGGCATTTCTTAAGTGATGAGACTAGTTTCCCTGTGGAGGTTCAGGCGTGTTCATGGGGAGGCCCAAGTAAAAACTGATTAAAATAACTATCTGGTATTTTGAGCTTTCATGTTCAAGGAGAATATCTAATAAATACATGTACCTACTTGTAAATCAGTAGCAAAAAAAAAATAATAATAATAAAAATAATGCATTGGGAAAATTTTCCTTATTTCAAGTCTGTGTTCTGCGTGTGTGTTTCTGGAAAGATTTTTCTATTTAAAATGGGGGGGGGAAATGAAGTACTTTTGAAGGAGGCTTATGGTGACAGAGCCTGAGAATCTAGCTATACAATGTCAGGGTTCAGAAACATAATGGTCTATATTTGTTTTCTCTTATTGTTTTTAAATGGGTAAGCTCAATGGATACAAGTTCCCTTTTCAGGAGCAATCCAGGAGACGTTTGCTTTTTGCTATGAAACTACATTCCACAAGATAGCATAGCTGAAAGTTAACAAGACAAATATGGAGAACTGTAGTAGTGGAATTTGGAACCCAGGGCATCATACTGACACTGACAGCTTTTAAACCATCATACCTTTAAGCAATGGGTTGTTACATAGCAATCTAATAACTGGGTGTTACATTTAAAAGAAATTAACAGGTTTGGCAGTTTGCAAGCCAAGAACAAAATGTATAGACTTATACTTCTGACTAACGACCTCATACATCACTGTAGATTATTACAAGAAACCAACCAGATGTTAGTTCTTAACAATGCTGAATATACTACTTTTCAATATTCTAAAACTAAAATACTGCGCTACCCCAAGGTAAAACTACTTTTCAGGGATCAATCCCATTCACTTCAAAGCAGCCAAATTAACTATCTTTCCTTGGCCTGCCCCACTTTAAAACTACAGAAAATGAAAGAACCTTGTCTAGTCTGTGTCTAACCATTTGTAATCACCTGCCTAGTGAAATTAAAAGTCCTCAAATTCTACATATTTTCAAAGATGTCCTCAAAGAGCATTTCATCAGTGAAGATTACTGCTACTGCTTTTGAGACAATGGTTAGTTATTTGGCTTCCTTAATATGCCTGGGTATGTAAGGATTCTAACTCATTTTTTGAGAGGAATGCAAATTCAATATTGTGCTTTTGGTTATAACTCTCATTTGAACCCAATTTTAAATTTTACTTGTTGCATCCTGTAAATATGTACACCTCACTCAAATTTTATGTATATTTATTTTGCTTATGTATGTATCTGGTGCTTGTGTTAATTGTTTCTGTATGTTCTTCGTTTTTTATGTTTATACTTGTATTTTTATTTATTTTTTATTTTTTGCTCTAATGAACCTGGGACATGATTGAAAAGGATAAACAGATCAGTTTACTTACCTGGTAATAAAATATTAATTAGTTAGCTAGTTAAATAAATAAAGCTGTCATTTATAATAATAGCTTGTAAATCATTAATCTGTTCAGCACCCTACAAGCTGGCACCTGGACGGCTGTAGCTTCTGGCCTGCCTTTCCTACAGTTCTACAGATGTTGTGATATCACAAATCATATCAATAAAACCTTCCTAATGACTTGCCTTGTCTTCAGAAAAAAAAGCATTTCTATATGGCAAAGTGTTATATTATTAGATATATAGCACAGCTAAGTAATTTATGTCGTACCAGATATACATTTTTTTCTAAATCATTTTTATTGAAAATGTACATTTTATGTCAAAGTACATTAACTAGGCCCATATAGCTTATAACACTCCATTGCATTCATTAATATAACTTTGATAAATGGAATTAATATTTCTCTATTTTTGCTGATACAGTGCACCAAACACACAACAGTTCACTACTTATGTAAAAAAGAAGTTATGTACAAACCATAACGTTCCATCTGAGTAGGTAACTTCATTTGTCTGCAACCTGTGGGTATCGGATCTGTCCAATGATCGGAGCCGGCAGCTTTCCAAGCTAAAAGATCTGAGCTCTCAGCTCCTCCCCCTTACCCATAATACCCTGCCACCTCCCTCCAGTCCTCAGATCGAGTTTGCCAAAAAAGAAACAGACTACAACCCCAAATACAAGACCAAGTGAAACCCTGCGTGATGGAATAACCATAAAACAGGTTAGGGGGAAGGGGGGGTCGGTTGCAGACAAATGAAGTTACCTACTCAGATGGAACGTTATGGTGAGTACATAACTTCTTTATCTGAATTAGTTAACTTCATTTGATCAGCAACCTGTGGGACAAAGTCCCCAGCTACCTAAATCCTTGGGCGGACCTCAAGGAAGGATATTCCGAAGCACTGCGGAGCCAAATGATGCCCTACTCCTGGATATCAGATCCAATTTATAATGAGAAATGAAAGTATGAGAAGAGGACCAAGTAGCTGCTGAGCAGATGTCGTCTAGAGGAACTCTCGACCAGAATGCTGCAGAAGTAGCCATAGACCTGGTAGAATGGGCATGGACCCCCAAGGGTTCAGGCTGGCCGGAGACTAAATAAACATGCCAGATGCATTGGGATATCCATCTGGCTAAGGTAACTTTCGTAATAGGCTTACCCAAAGATGGTTTAGCGAAAGAAACAAACAGTTGATCTGATTTCCTAGTAGTAGCCGTCCTGTGCAAGTAAAAACGCAATTGTCTGTGTACATCCAATGAGTGTAATCTGTATTCCTCTTTGTTCTGAAAGTTGGGGAAGAACACAGGCAAATTAATGGATTGGTTAATATTGGATTCAGAGGCTACCTTGGGCAAGAAAGAAGGGTTAGTCCTGAGAGACACTCTGTCCTTACGGAAGACCAGATATGGGGGTTTCATGCAAAGGGCTTGAAGCTCAGACACTCTCCTGGCTGAAGTAATTGAAATCAGGAAGGCCGTTTTCCAAGATAAAAATTTTAACTCAACTGAAGCCGCCAGTTCAAAGGGTGGGCCAGTCAAGGCCTGAAGAACCAAGGTTAAGTCCCAAGGTGGAACCGCATTCTTGACAGGAGGTTTCAACAGAAAGGTGCCCTTCAAAAAGGTTTTGCATATCTTGGCGGATGCTAAGGGGCCAAGGCTATCCCCAGTGTGGAAATGGGAAACAGCTGCCATTTGAACCTTGACTGCAGAAGCACTAGCTCCTTGGTCGAAGATATGGGACAAGAAGTCAAGAACCGTTGGGATAGGAGCAGTAAAAGGATCAAAGTCTCTATTTTTTGCCCATATGGAAAAACACTTCCATTTACTTCTGTATATCTTTCTAGTAGAAGGTTTATGCGCCAATACCAAAACAGATTTCACGGGAGACGAGATACCGGGAGTCCTTGCGATTAGTGGAATTGGATCAACCAAGCCGTGAGCTTGAGGTCGCCCAGGTTTGGGGGCTGTAATCCCGCAGGATGAGAGATCAGATCCGGAATGGGATCTAAGATCCAAGGAGGAACCACACTGTGAGACCGCAGGTACGGGAACCAGATCTGGCGAGGCCAGAATGGGGCTATGAGGATTATTTTGCTCCCCAACCGATGAGCTTTCTGCAGAAATTTTGTCATCAGTGGAAGAGGAGGATAAGCATACAGGAGACCAGGGGAGCCAAGCATGCACCAGAGCGTCTCTGGGGCTCTTCCCCCATAGGGGGAATCAGAGCGAAAAACTCACTGCATTTTGTGTTTGACGGAGAAGCAAAAAGATCGCAGCAAGGTTGACCCCATCTGAGGGAGATCTGATTCGCTACTGATGGGTTTAGAGACCACTCGTAAGGTGTGAGGATTGAGCGACTCAGTTTGTCCGCTAAAATGTTGGACCGACCCGGAATGTGCGTTGCTATCAGAAAGCGGTTGGTGGAAATCGCCCATTCCCAAACTCTCATAGCCTCTCGACAAAGAGGGTAAGATCTGGTGCCTCCCTGTTTGTTGATATACCAGACTACCGCCATGTTGTCTGTCTGAATTGCAATAGTCCTCAGAGGAAGAAGGTTTTGAAGGGCTTGCAACGTTAGAAGCACCGCCCTCATCTCCAGGACATTGATATGCAGAACAGACTCTAAGGGAGTCCACATGCCTTGAACGATTCTGCCCATAGAATGCCCACCCACCCGAGGCGAGAAGCATCCATGGTCAACGTGGCTTGGGGCTGGGGCATCACAAACGGTCTCCCCTCCCGCAGCTCTCGGGAATGGAGCCACCAAAGAAGGGAGTTCCTGCAAACCTTGCTCAGGGGAACTGGTGACTCCAATGGATGGAGTAGTAGTGACCATTGAACCTGAAGAGTCCACTGTAGAATTCTCATATGCAATCTTGCTAAGGGCAACAGGCTTATGGCTGCCGCCATGGAGCCCAGGGCTCTCAGGACCAACTCTGCAGGTGGGGCTGGAGACTGCAGGAGCGCCATTATGTGTAGCGACAAGCTGCGCAACCTGTCCGTGGTTAGGAAAGCTTTGGCTTGGAGCGTATTTATCCTGGCCTCTATAAAATCCAGAACTTGCACAGGATGCAGAGACGACTTCTGAAGATTTTATAGTAATGCCTAGATGCTGGGCCATGGCTAGGAAGTAATACCTGGCTGAGCAAAGCAGATGCATAGTGGGGGCGGTGAGGAGCCAATCATCCAGGTATGGAAATACCTGAATTCCCTGAAGTCTCAGAAGTCTCAGGTGGGCTGCTACAACTACCATGACCTTGGTGAACACCCTGGGGGCTGTGGTGAGGCCGAACGGAAGAACCCTGAACTGAAAGTGATTGGCTCCTAGCCGAAAGCGGAGAAACCTCCTGGACCGTTTGTCCATGAGAATATGGTAGTACGCATCCTTGAGGTCTATGGAGCACATCCAGTCGTTCTCCTGTAAGAGAGAGAGAATAGATTGCAGAGTGACCATCTGGAATTTCTCTTTGGCAATAAACAGATTTAGAGATGACAGGTCCAAAACTGGCCTTAAGTCCCCCGTCTTTTTCGGCACCAAAAAGAACCTGGAGTAATTGCCTAATCCGTACTGCTCTGGGGGGACGTGCTGGATGGCCCGTTTTTTTAGCAACTTCGAAATTTCTGACGCCGCCGCCTCCCTTTGATCGGGTGGGACATCGGGAAGACGCTTCGTTAAAGGGGGAAGATGCAGAAAGGGAATAGTGTAACCTCTGGATATTATTCGGAGCACCCAACGATCTGTAGTAATGGACTCCCAACTTTGTAGGTGCTCCGAAAAACGTCCCCCGACTGCCTCCAGAGAGGGACAGCCGGGCAAGCCCTCAGGGCTGTTGCGTGGGTCGGTCTGAGAAAGGCTCTCTGGACCCAAAATTCTTCAGCCCCCCTCTGCCTCTGGGCCGGCGTCCACCTTGTCCTCCTCTGCTCTGAAGGACGAGGGGTCCGGAGCGGGACGGGACTGCTGGGACTTCCGGAACCACATCTTCTTCTGTCCTCTCTGGTTCCTTGAGAAGGACCTTTGAGGATTAGAGAAGCAGACCCTGACAGCAGACAGCTTCTTCCCGTCTTTCTCGCTCTGGAGTAACGTGTCGCGGACGGTTTTGCCAAATAGTGTAGAACCGTCAAAAGGGAGCATTCGCGAAGGACGCCTTGAAGGGTTCCAAAAAGTCACAAAGGCAAAGTCAGGCGTGGCGCCATAAGGTGACCCCCTGCTCTGCTAGCTCTAGCCGCTCCCTTCGTGGCATGGGAGAGGAGCCACATGGAAGTGTTAGAAATTGACTTTAGAGTGGCCATGCGAGCCGAGAAGGTCCGTTTGGTCTCGGCCGCCATGGACTCTGGGGGAGCTCCAGTGTATTCCTTTATCAAGTCTCGCTGGAGTCTGATGACGTGTGCCAGGTAGTTCAGCTCCCTTATAGAAAAGGTAGCTGAAGCAAACATCTGCTTTCCAATACGGTCCATCGTCCGAGATTCCTTATCAGGAGGATGGACCGAGGAACTTTCTTGTGCTAGTTCCTTCTTAGTGGCAGCCGCCACCACCATGGCATCTACTGGGGACCCTTTATTCCTGTCAGAAGGGGGGGCTGAGTATTTTGTCTGGTCTTTTAGGGATTGGGTCCACAGTGTCCGACTCCTTCCAAGCCCTGGCAGTAATCAAGTCTACCAGGGCATCAGCCGGGGGGGACACACAAGAGGTAGACGGGTCTGCGTCAAATGCTTCCAGAAACACTGACTCATCAGAGGAAGGTTTTTTGGGCAGACCACCCCCCTCTGATACGTAGCATTTCCATAATGTCTCCGAAGGAGACGTCTTCCGGGGGTGACCTTGGGGAACCTTCCCCTTTCTCTAAGTCTGTGTCCTCTGTGAGGGACTCAGGGGAGTCCATGTGCCTCCTTTTGTACTTTCGTTTGTGAGGCACCTCCTCGGAGGGACTGTCCAAGGAGGGCTCACCAACGGGGTCCTGTTCCCCTATGGGAACCAACTGGAGCGCCGACGCAGGCTGTCCCTGGGGCCAGACGACGGAAGATAGGCCCAAATGTGTGGGAGTGATGGGTGGATCCGTAGCCCGGACCGGGGACCTGGAACTCCTCGACACAACCCTCTCCACTACGTCAAAAGCCGAAGGCAAACCACTCTCCCCTGGCTCCAAGAGCAGCCCCCTCGGTTCCGACGCAAGGACCGGTGTCAGAGCCGATGCAATCGGACCAGAAAGGAGAGTGAGCTCCGACCGAAATGGCGCTGAAGACACACTCACCCCTGCGGCTCTGAAGCTCGGCTCTTGGCCCCGAGAGCTCGGATCCGACATGCTCGAGGGTACTGTCGGCATCGAAGTAGCCACAACTGTCAGGGCCGACGACTCCCCGGGTCTGAGACGGCTCGGATCCAAAGACTCTGAAACCCGATAGCAAATAGGAGAAGGAGCAATTGGGGCAAAGAAAGGGGCCGAGCTCCCCCACCAGAAGGGGGGAGGCAGGAGCACCCCCATCTGCATCTGGGCCTGCAAGAACTGACGCATCATCCGGTCCAAATCAGCATCAGACATGCTTCTGGTGGATATCGAAGAGGTCGCCGATGCAGAATGGGAAGGAAGCCTCGAAGACCTAGAGGGAGTCTGGTGGTACTCCTCCGGCTCTGGGGAAAAGTGGGGGCAACGGAGCCGAGAGGGTGGAGACCGGGAGACCCTCTTGGGAGGGCTAGCTACTTTAGCTGCCGGAGCAGAGGAATGAGACTCTGCCCGCCTCTTATGGCTTTTATGCTGCTCCCTATCCTTGTGCCTCTTCTCTCTAGAAGAAGAGTCCCCCTCTCCCTGAGACACAGAGGAAGGTTGAGTCCCAGTCAGGGGAGGGGGAACTGAAGGCAGGGCAGCTGCAGCCACGGCTGGTGCCTTAGTGGGAGGGGAGGAAGAAGAATCCGCAGGCAAAAGCCCTGCCAGGATTAACTTATTCCTCCTATCCCTCAAAGCCCGGGGGTTGAAGGCCACACATACTTGGCAGCCAGAAGACAAGTGGCCTATCCCTAGGCAGAGAACGCACTGAGTGTGACCATCCACTGGGGACAGCTTATGGCCACACTCAGTGCATTTTGAAAAAATGTCCTTAGGCCCTTCAGCCATCGCACGCACCACACACACACAGTAAAGGGGAGGGAAATACTTAAATTTAAACACTAAATTACCACAAGAAAAGGAGGAAAGAGGTATATAAACAAAAACTAAGGGCCTACAACACTCACTCAACATGCATAAAAGAGTTTTTAAAAGTTTTAAAGTTTCTTTAACTTACACCCAACGCCAAGAGCTCATCGATAGAAGCTCTCAGAAGCTGCAGCAAACGAGATCTGAGGACTGTAGGGAGGTGGCAGGGCATTGTGGGTAAGCGGGAGGAGCTGAGAGCTCGGATCTTTTAGCTTGGAAAGCTGCCGGCTCGGATCCGAGGACGGATCCGATACCCACAGGTTGCTGATCAAATGAAGTTAACTACTTCAGATCATATTTTTGTCTGCAATCTTGCTATCTTCTACAGTTTTTATTTCACCTCAGATTATAGCATATACCCCTTGCCTCTCTTTTCCTGCTATCCTCCAACTCTCTTCTGCTTAGCCCTCTAGACAATATCTCATTTCTGCTTTTATCTTTTGACTCAACTTCTATTACCTTAACATGCCATTACTTGCCTTATCCACTCTCCTATCAACTTTCCATCCTTGCAATCTCCTTGTTAAACCACCCAGCCATTAACAGCATAAACCTCCTTTCTTCTCTCCTCCATAACCCTTGCTCTTTGCCCACTCTGAACAGAAAAACCACCCACTCCTCATTTACCTCTCCAATATATAGCTTGTTCCATATTGCTTTCTTTGCCTGCTATTCTCTCTACACTACTTCAGATCTCCAACATACATGAATATTGTATACTTCTTTTTCTCGACATTTCAAACACTCTCAGCTTTTACACTGACCTTCCTCTCTTAATATCTTCAGGAACTTATACCATCTGTGTAACAGCTTCATTTCCTGATATCTCATTCACCATAAAACCTTTAGAAACTATCTCCAGTGCTTCAACCCACTTCTCATCACTCTTCCATAACCTACATTCCATCACCTGCCGCTCTGTGAGCTTATTTAAGCCTGTTACTTTCTCGTCCTCTCCCATATCCTTTTATATCTGTCCCTGACTATACATATCTGTTTATGACTTACATTGCCAGAGTTAATTTTCACTTCGGGTAACCCATTGTTGTCTAATCTTTTACTGTATATATCTTTTATAAATAATTATTTAATTATCTCAAATAGAAGGAGTAAGGCGATGGAATGTATTACTTCATGTAATCTCATTAAATAAGGACTTTAAACCTAAAGATAAATATAGCATGATAATATATATTATATGAATTTAACTTTATATAAGAAAAATGTATTTTATTTATTTATTTTATTTATTTTACATTTGTTAACCAGGCTAGTCTAACTGGATATATTTCCATTTTCAGTAGAGGCCCGGGGAGAAAAGCTCCAGTAGTAGCAAATAGAAATTAAAACCAATATTGTTACATAGTAAATGAAAGGATTTCAATAAAAATACAAGTAATAGTAAAATAGATATTTACACTAGAAAAGTGACATACAGTATAAGAGAAATTATTATACAGTAGGATACATGAGGAATTTCAGTACATCAACAGGATAGAATACACACAGTACATTGATTTTAGTTTACTAGTTACTAAAATGGGATAATACATTCTAAGTTTTATGCTAAGCTCTCCAAATGAAATAATCTTTTGCTTTATCCTAATTGTCATTCAACACACATTAAGAAAAATCTTCTGAAAGGCAAGTATAAAAAGATATACAGCTTTATTTCAGAACTAGAATACTTTATCACACAGCTAGAAGATGTTTAGCAAATTAAATAAAAGGTGACACCATTTCACTGTTGGAGGACTTGGATTAATTCATATTAACCACACCAGACAATACCAATTTCAATACCAGCTTTGATCAAGATATTTTGCCAGTCAATCTGACATTTATTCTTCATGTATTTGGAGGGGCCTTAGTAAGCAATGAGTAATTTTGTTGGCAGACGGCATACTGTCTATCATTTGTGGTCCTAGGCATAAGGTTAGATTTAAAAAAAAAAAGCTGACGCCATTGTTCATTATTTTCATGCCAGTTCTGAATATAATAAAATGAAAGCGCCATAACATTACTGCCTTGCCACTGTTGGACAACCATCTATGTGGCTGGGTTTAGCTTATTTCTACTACCTGTTCCTTGGTAACTATTGGCTGAATCCCCCACCAGATGGACAAAACCAAACAAATTTCAGTCTTACAAAAAATATATATATACACATACACAGTGGTTTATTGCTGGAAAAAATCTTGAAAATCAAAATTCCAAGACCATAGTACTATAAGACCAAAATGCTAAAGATCAAAGAAAAATCATAAATACTGATCTCCCTACCAGTACTGACCACGGAATGGGTGCTATCATATGTTATGCGCCCGGGGACGGGGGGGGGGTGTCAAGTCTGGAAGTTTGATATTGTGGTCTTCAGTGTTGGTCTTAAGAGTATAAAGGTTTTGAGATTTTGACTTTCCAGATTTTTTCAGGATTACCATAGTAAACCTTTCTACTTGTGAATTCTCTGTAATTCATGCCATTCTGCTATTTCTTTATTGCATGCAAAACATTTCTGTGACAAATACTTCTGCAAAACAAGCTGCCTCATATCAAGAGGTCAAAAAATGGACATCGAATAATAAAGAAACTGATCAGAGAAGTGGTTACACTGCTGAAAACTGAAGGCCCTTTTATAAGTAATTCTGTATTAACTACACCAATTTGTTTGACATTGAGCTTACCACAAAGAATTACACGTATCTGGCAAAGGAAGATTTGAAACAAATCCTCTTTTTAATAAATGTTCCTAAAACCTAATCATATTCTTTCTGCACAGACACTTTCTTCCTGTTAGGATACAACTGATTACTGTGTAACTGCAATGAGCACAGACATGCATTGCACTTTCTAAAAAGAGTTTTGTGGTGCCTTTAACTATTAGCTGAATATATGCACTTTGTTCTTTATTTCCTGTTTTAGACAGAGATCATCTTGGTATAAGCAAAACATAATATACCTGAGACACGTAAATGTTACAGCGATGATAATCAAGTTTGTGCTGTTCATGGTTCCCACTCCCATGTTTCCTTTGAAGGGATCATGCACAGTATACTGAATGAGATCAAACACTGCTCCTTTGAAGTCTTATGCTTGACATGACAAAGAATGAAAGAGCCTTTCAAGGCTGACAGGATTTCCATCATTCTCTTCCTCCCTATTTCTATCAGTCTCACTTTGTCAGCAGTCCTTGGGGCATATTTTAGCTCTTTGTCATTGTCAGGTAAGGAACAAATAAAAGGCATACTCAAAGCAGATGTCTAAATGCCATCAATATGATCACCCCATGGCAACAGGCCTGAAACAATACAGATATCAAGCTGCTCTCTGATTACAGGCGACATAATTCCAAGTTCAGAATTAGTGCCATCCCATACAGTGAAACAGTCTTATAAAACAGATATAAAGCTCATTAAGAAAATGTTAAATCATATATTTTTCATTTACTTCATCCATTCTAGTAAATCAAGATTTTTTTTCCTGAGGTAGAATGTTCTGATTTCTTAAGCATGCAGAGAGGAAAGTTAGTTTATTGTTATACTTGTGCCACAGGGGTGATAGAACTGTCAAAAGAGTGACTGCATCTCTGACACCAAGAACATTTTCTTACTTAAACTAATGCAAAGTGAATTTGGATATTGCTAGTGAATAAAATGAAATATAAATAAAAGGATACACAAATGACGTCAAAACCCCACATATTCTGCACTTTTGCACCTTTAGTTTTAAGAAAGCCCATCATCTTCTGAATGGTCTATACTTTTGCATCTTTAGTTTTAAGAAAGCCGATCATCTTCTGAATGGTCTGCTTCAATACCATACAGAACGATTTTCATTGCGGTATCTTATTCTGTCCGTTATTTCTGTCTTTTTTCGTACTAAGTAATACTGCTAATAGTCTGTCTAGTTTGAAGAATGCATAACTTACATCACATGTTCAGTCAAACTTCTTTTTGCTATAAAAGACTTTATAACATTCGGTCAAAATAGAAATAAGCAAAATACACCAAACTACAGGATAGGAACCATTAAAGTCACCATTAGACTTCAGGACTTAAATTCAAAAGAGTTCCACCCAATCTCACAGGGATTCTATAAATATGTGAAATGTGCAGTGGTCAGCGAGACATGTCCCTAATAGTATGACAAGTCTCTCTTTCACACACACACACACACACACACACACACACACACACACACACACACAAAAAGGCTTCTGTTTAGGCATTGTTAGAATAGTGGAGATATGAAAGGAAGAAAAATTCCTCTTATTTGGGACTCAAGCTAAAACCTCCAGCATTTCATGCTGGTGTGCTACTGCTGCTGGACAGACAGGAGTAAGTTTTGCCTTGAAAGTCCTTTTTCATTTCAACTAGGATACCCCTATAATAGTGATTAAGATCACAACACACACACACACACACACACACACACACACACACACACACACACTCACACACACACGTGCAAAGAAGCATTCAGTTTATGCATTGTTACAGTCATAGAACTACGGAAGGAACATATTTTCCTTTCATACTTCCATGATTCTAGTTCAATGGCAAAAGTATGTTTTTGTCACACCTGTAAATTACACACAAACTGTGTGTAAAACAATGCACGTGTGCGCCAACACCTTTACATTAAAGTATTGCCCAAGTTAACAACAGTGGATTTGGGCAGTTCAGATAAAAACTGTGAAGGACAAATACACAGTCGAGGCAAGCTCCAGATAATGAACATGAAATGAAAACATGAAAATGTGTAAATTCAAAGGAAGTTCTACAAGTTGACTACAAAAAGGAAAAAATAAAAGCAAGATAAAACTAACTTGTCATCTATGGTGTTATACTTCTTTCAGTAATGACAGCTTGTCTTCAGATCCATAAGAAGAAATATAACAAAACATATGTTATCACAGAGGTTCACATGCATTCTCCATGAGGTGTGATTAGTATTTTGCTATAACTTTTTTTTTGTTATGATATAAACTGTTGTAGAGCTTGAAACTAAAATATGATGTTACATTAATAAGTCATTTTGAGAGAATTTAAACTAGTGAAAATTTGCAATGTCAGGAGATTACATTTGCCTAATATATTATACAAAGTTTTTATAGTTTTCAATACTCGCCAATAATTTAAGCATGTTAATCTTAATGATGATAGCACACGAGGAAAGCAGAGAAAAAAAAATGTACGTTTTTGTTTTACATTATATTATAATGTCAGTGAGGAACATAGCAATCTGACAAAACACTAAATTATGCTACTAATCATCAACTGTACTTCCTTTAAATTAATCATTATCATGTATTAAGTCTATTTAAAACCTATCAATTCATTCACAGGCAATTGCTCAAATGGTGTGAACATAACTAAAAAATGCAAAGTCCACTGATATAAAGCTTCAAGACATTTTCTTGATGGGGGGGGGGGGGCAAACATGCACCCAAGTACCCTGCATTTCTTATATTCAACTTTGTGGTGTGAGCATTGAGAGTGAAAAGAAAAATTCCACTTCACAGTGATCTAATCTAATAAATACAATTTTTGACAAACTTGCTGTTTTTGGAGCACCAAACGCCCTTGTGTTTTTAAATGTAGCTATTCATTAGGCAACAGCCTTCTGGGTAAGTTTCAACTGCTATACTTAGAAGACAGATAGCTATTAACACTTAACAGTTTGCATCTATTTAATTTGAAGAATCAGTCATTTCACTATAGACAATGAAGCATATAAAAGAGATTTAAAAATATCAGGTGAGTAACTTTGTTCCAGAGATTACCCTTCCCAACTTAGTACTCTAAGAAGTCTCAGCAGGAAAAGGCTCCATCTTTGATGACCCTTGAGAAGAACTGTCTGACACTGTCAAACAAGATAAATCAAGGAGCTGCATTTCAATCTATAGTGCTGATTCACTTAAGATTAAGCACACACAGTGAATTTTGACAGCCATGATGAATGAAGCCATCTTTCAAGTCAAAAGTAAGTTGAATATTAAAACTATATTAGAGTACCATGAAGAATGAAATAATACAGTTCATACAAACAGGAATACTGCACATAGTTCTGCCTGCAATAAATGTAAACAGCATTCTGTTTTTAAGCAAATTCTCCTTCCTTTTACTGTCACAACATTCAAGTTATGAAGCCAGTGGCTATTTAACTTTTACATCAAATAATTAATTTATGCAGAAGGGTGCATCTCATATTACGATTTTATATTGGCCAGAGATCAAGATCATTAAATATCAGACTGTGAATAAAACTGCAATTACTGGAATAAATGAGAATACTACTGTGTGTAAACATTCATAAAATGTAGCAATTTTAAAAGGTTTGTTTTCTTTGTGTTAGGCTATGTAGCACTAAATGTACATGGGGTGGATTTAAACAATGATAGATTATAAAGAACGAAGATGACAATTATTTCCAGACTTTTGTGTACCTCTGGTTTAAATAATCATAACAACTTCAAGGTAGTTTTGAAGACCATTCCCTGAAACAGCAAGTTAGGTTGTAAGTCATGACCCGATCTGATTTCATTAGCCACTGTATTGATGATAGTCTCTCACTTTATTATATAAAGTGTATTTGAATAGCTGTTAGATGAAATCTCAGTGACTAATGAGACAAAAGTAGTTACTTTAAATTAATTTGATTTTATTTTGTCCACAAAGCAGTTTTTTTTTGGGAGGGGATATTATTTTATGTGCCCAAGGTGTTCGTTCAGTCAAGTTGTGATTTTTCTTTTTTTTTTTTTTTTTAACAGTCTTCAGTGGACATGAGTGGCAGTCAGTTTCCTATTGCACCTAGAAAGCAAATGCTTTATTTAGAAGTGGGCAACAAACAGTTGATGAAAAAATATGTTATAAGACAAGATTTTGTTTTACACATCAGGTCTTCTTTTAGTTCCAGACTTTATATAGAAGGTAATAACACCACTAAAATTATTTTTTTAACAAGACTCCAGGAGTGAATGCAACCTCCTTTGTGCTTCTTATTAGATTTTAATGCTGCAACCCAGGGTAGATATTAACTTTGACAGTGAAGGACATCTCTGTAAATTTGAGAAAGATGTCATCGAATTAGATATTGCAATGGAAAAATTTAGATTTAGAGGAAGTTTAAAGGTCAGGCATGTACCATGAGGTCTGTGCACAGACCAAAAAAAAAAAATAATGATACTAGGACTAGTAAAATTTATTAGATGAATAGCAGAAAATCCATAATAAAACTGGCTTTTCAATATATGAGATTTCTAATTCAACAATGACCTACCAATTATGGAACTAAAGTGTTCTGTGAATTTTACATTTGGTAAGCTGAAACAGTTGTTTGTCTAGAAGCCCTTAATATGAAATTATATTACATAAACTGGATAAAGAGGAAGGTGCACTTCGAAGCAGGATGTGTAAAAAAATTCCTTAGGAAGAATTATGGTAAAAACACTAAAAGATTTTAGTAAAAACACTGTTCACGAGTATAAACAGTTTAATAATATTGTTTCTATATTAAGGTAAACAAAAGTTACTTTATTAAGCCAAAGGCATTTTTTTTAAGAAACTTACAATTACAAACCTCTTTTGTATTAGAAATATAAAGCAGAAGACCTCATTTAGGTCTAATCAAGGTGAATCCCAGGCAGAGGTTCTTTCGAAGAATGTCTTAACAGCATCCATGCTGGAGAAACTGTCAGTGGAGATGTCGTCTCTGGGAAAACAGACATTTATCATTCAAGACATGAAGAAGAATAGAAAATCTATAGCAGGTCTTCACCAACTAGTACTATTACCAGCCAAACAGTCAGCAGAACAACCAATTCCAGAACAGGATGAGGAGCTAAAGCATTCAGATATATAATTAAATGTTTACATGCAAAATCCACTATTACTACAGATTGGGGAACCTCATTTAAGATCTTTAATGTGCTCTCCTGCATCTATAGTAAAAATAAAAACAACATACTCTTAAGTTTGGGGTTTGTATCCCTTTATTGAGTGCTATCAGTGTTTTCAAAGACACCTATAAAAGAGACATTAACAATGCCCTGGCTAAGTCAGCCAAGAAAAAAATTTCACAATTTAACTAATGTTAAAAATCAGCTCTATTTAATTTAAGGAATGATGGTGTTTTATGTATTAAGAAATACGATAAAGGTACTTGTTGATGGATACTGGTGAGTATGAATCCAAACTGTTTCAGTTATCAGACATCAGTGTTTACAAAGAAGCAGACAAAACTGAACTACGAGTTGAATATTCAGATACTGATGTTTTTAGAGACTCTTCAAAAGACAGGCATTTTTACAAATGACATGTTTTTTTTTTTTAATTAGTGTACCCATATTATCTATTTTATCTGGGATCCTCAAAATTCAGTAAGATACCAACAATCATTTATTTATTTACATTTGTTTACTGGGAAATTCTGACTGGATGCAGGTCCTTTTTCAGCAGATGCCAGGGGAGAAAAGCTCCAGAGTTTGTACATGAGTGAATGTAACACAAAGTAGAGATAATGACATACAACACGAGTGGTTGTTGGCATTAATACAGTAACTAAACAATAATTGTAAACAGTAAAACAGTTAAAGGGTTGCATAGTTAAAGTAGCCTATCAATATTTAATAATAAAAGTTGTAACAAAGTAGACTATCAATTATCAAAACTTAAGCAAAGTCGACTAACATTATCAGACTGAGTTTAGCACTAGTGGCAGTCAGTTAATTTAAGAATAGTTGGGTTGAAAGTCTGAGTTGAGGAAGGAAGAAGATGGGGGGGGCATTTATCCGGATTTGAGCAAGGACAGAGCCAGTGCATATTTAGGTGCGATTTAAGTGCAGTCTTGAAATGACTGCAGGAAGGTAGAGTAGTTAAGGGGGGGAAGGTTGTTCCAAAGTTTGGATATGGCACAAGAAAATAGAGCTTCTTCGGCTGAGTTTTTGGCTTTGATAACAAGGAGGTGATTTGTGTTGCTTGAGCGTGGGGGCCTAGTGGAGTGGTAGGGTTGGAGAAGAGTTTGAAGTGATGGGATTTTGAGGGGATGGTTTACAAGTTTATGAGCAAAAGAGAGTTGATTCAGGTGAAGGAACTGTGGGAGTTCCAGCCAGTTTAGTTCTTTAAGGGAGATACAATGATGGCTGCGGTAGGAATCGCCAGTGGCAAATTTAGCAGTTTTGTTGTAGCAGGCCTGCAGCTTGTATAGGTCTGTCTGTCTAAGGTTTGTAAGTATGGGAGATGCATAGAGTAAGGTAGAGATTAGCTGGGAATTGGCAATGGAGATTCTAGCTGACTTGGTGAGGTACTGGCTGCTTCTATATAATGCACCAAGTTTCTTGTGAACTTTTTTTATTGTGAGAGATATGTGGGTGTCGAACCTAAGTTTGTTGTCAATCTCCATGCCAAGTAGTTTGGAGTGTTCTGATGGAGAGATGGTGGTATTGTCTTTGGCAATAATGTTGAAGTGGGGAGAGTTTTGGGTAGATTTGGAGGGTTGGAAGATGAGGAGTTTGGTCTTACTAGGGTTGAGTAGGAGCTGATCTTTGGATAGCTAGCTTTTCTACAGATGAGAATGATTCTTGTATGATTTGTCACAGTTCTGATAGAGTGAGGGCAGAGCAGATGAGGGTAGAGTCATCTGCGCACTATATGAGAGATGCATGTCTGGTAGCAGTATGTAGGTTGTCAGTGAAGAGGGAGAATAGTAGGGGACCAAGGATGGAACTTTGGGAGACACCAAGAGTAACTGGAAGGTGAGAAGATAGGTTATCATCCCAGATAACTGATTGTCGGTGGCCATATAGATAGCTGTGGAACCAGTTGGTGGCTGATTGCAAAAATGAGAGGTTGGAGAGACCAGAGAGTAGTAGTTCATGTGATACCATGTCAAAGGCCTTAGAAAGATCTAGAAATACAGCAGTGGAGAAGAGGCCATTGTTTTTATGATCATTCATTAATTCCACTTTACTCTAGAAGTGAGAGGTTCAAACATACCACCTCTTAACTCTTTTATTAGAATGTAATTGGAAAGCTGTGGTGACATGGATTCATTCTTTCGTTCCTATTTGATTCCAATAATATGATACTCATAATAAGAGACTTGAATATTAGTATCACAGATTTATTAATGACAGCAGATATTAATAATCTATACAGCATTATTCCATATGATTTCGTGATCTAGTGGATTAAAGAATATCTGGCAAGCAATGCAAACACTTTGCAGTCTGACATTAATGTTATTTACGACTATTTGGAAGCAGTACTACAGAGCAACTTTTTTTTTCATTTTTAGGAATATTTTTCATAAATACAATGAACTCCAATAGAAATCTGTATTGCGCCCAATTTTGACAATTTCTTTATGGCACATTGAGAGTAATTATTTGTTGATTCCAACAATTTCTTTAAAATTGTCAAATTTTGTTTTATGCATTTTTTTCATCTGTTCTAGATGCGATGATGAGTTTATTAATTTCACTAACGTTACTACATATGAACCCTTGAAGAAACTGAATTTTACTTTAATGTCAGTTTTGTGTTTTTAAAGGGTGCTATTTGTTTGATCAAAAGTGAAATTGTTGATGTTTAATGGATTCTGCATTTCATCAAACTTATTTGGTTGATATATGCAGAATCCATTAAAAACTGACCATGAGTGTGTGTGTGTGTGTGTGTGTGTGTGTGTGTGTGCACACGTGTGTGTGTGTGTGCACACGTGTGTGTGTGAATGCTTACACTTGTGTCTTGGGGGGATTTGGGTTTGGGGTGGCTTTATGGTGTTTGGTGCAAAATCGGTAATAATGAGGTAAGCAGTTTTTCATTATTCCCCACAGCTGTGTGATCGCGGAGTTAGCATTTATAAGCATCATGGAGAATCACTGTTTTATTGTTTTCTTCTGATGGTTTAAGATGCTCAGTGTTTTGGCTCATTATATATGAGACGTCGATTTATTGAGTTTCAATGTTTTAAATGGAGTTACAAAACAACAGCTATTAAGTCAATTTCTAGTGCCATACATAAAGAGGATGCCAGCAATGCTTACACAAACTTTAAGAATATATATCCATTTAATAAGAAGAAAAACAGAGTCAAGGCTAAGTTTGTCAGAACTAATCTTGTCACTATTGACAATGAAGCATTGGAGAGAGATTTGGAAAGCATATCAGAAAAAAAACTGTGGTAGTTGTCAACCATCCCAATTTCTTGAAAAAGGAGAGTCTTCATTGTTGGTCATTCATTACCATGAAGAAGTTTATAACATTGTCATGCAAGATAAATGTATGAATTTTATTTTATCATGCAATGCTGATTTGCCTAAGATTCAGAATTGAGGATTTTGATGGAAGACATTGCCATAAAGACAGTCAAGGAAAACAATTCAAATCTATAGACAAAAAGATTTTGATATAGTAAAGCTATTTTAGAAAACTCTGCGAAGTTAGGCTACTATAAACCAAGGTGTTAACGGTTCTTGCAATACATATAAATAATGCCTTTTTTTTTTTTTTTTTTTTAGCAAAGTTAAGTTTTAGGTCATGATCAAAATATACTAATTTTATTACAGGTCCACTGCTGGTTTTATCCCATTCATACTGCTAATGGCAAGAAAAGGTACAGCAATAGAAGATGGAAGGGGGCAATCTAAGGAAGCCTTTGAAAAAGTTGACCAAGGGTCCAGAGAGCTAGATGCTGAGATACTGTGCAGACAAAAGCAAAGTAATGTACTTGCGACACAACAACCCCAGTGTTACCTATCATCTGGGGGGCAGGAAACTGATGGTAACAGAACAGAAGAGAAATTGTGAGGTGCTGATCACAAGTGGAATGCACCACCAGTACCACAACAACACTAGTCTTACCCATCCTCTGGGGGAGGGGGAAATGATGGTAACAGAGTAGAACAGAAATTGTGAGGTGCTGGTTACACATGGATTGTACCAGCAGGACCATAGCAATCCAAATGTTACCCATCATCTGGGGTAGTGGAACAGATGGTAATAGAGCAGGAAAGAAACTGTGAGGTGTTGGTTACACAGGGACTGCACTAACAGGACCACAACAACTCTAGTTCATAGGCTCATGGATGTTTACTAGACTAATAACCACAAGGATTGTTTTAAACCTAGCCATGTATCCCAAATCTCTGACTAGTTCTGATACTCTTGATAAGTGTAAGAAGGGATTTTGGAGATGAGACATTTACAGGCAGGGGCCTGGGAGATGAACAATTTACAGGTTGCCTGTGTCCATTAGAGAGACAGGTGCCAAACCAGGGATGAATTTCATATTCTTCATCCGATTGTCCAAGTTGCACTTGAATTGGGTTAGGGAGGAACTCTGCTTCACATGGATGGGGAGACTGTTCCAGAGATGGGGTAGTCTCTGGGATATATACCTGTCTCCCCAGCAGGTCTTATGTATATCACAGGCAAGGTTTAAGTCTTTAGAACTGGTAATTCTGGTGCTGTTTGTTTTGTGGATATGCAGGTCTGTCAGAGTGGGGTATGACAATGTCTGCATGCCAGGCATAGATCTCCCCTCAAAAGCCTGTAGGAGACAGAATATAAGGACAGGGCCTTGAGGCAGTCTGCAAAGGACATTTTACTTACCCACTGCATTCATTAAGTGAGTAACCTCTGGGGACGTTCCACATGCTGTGATTTGTGAGCTACTGTTTCAAAGCAATCTACTGTTTAACTATATTTCATTGCTATCTACTGCAAATTATTACTGTTTAACTGCATTTTACTGCTGTTTAACTGTATTTTTTCATACTGCAAGTTTTACTCTTTGACTATAAGTGATTAATTTGTGCTTCAGCATAAGTTTTTTTTCTTACTGGGTTCTTAACCTTAAAATTGAGTAGCATAGTCTAGATACAGGTATGTGGCATCCAGAGCTTCAGCTGCACGTTTTTGCAACCCTTTTTGAGGTATCAAAGCTACAAGTTTTCCCTTACTAGCACTTGTGTTATCATCTACTAGTACTACTTGCAGACCTTCCTCACTTTACCCTGTTAGCTCTTTCAGTTTCTGACAAATATGGATGGACAATTTACTACATTTTCTCCTGCCAGTCTGGTAGATAAGGGCATCCTGAGACAGTGTAGCAACTGCCTCATGTACACAGGCAACTCTCTGCTACTACCACCTAGGAGCACAATTTGTGAGAGATGCATTTACATAAAGCACCTAGTGTCATTGCCCTCTCCCCCACAAACCAGTATATCTGGCACTGAGAAGGTTAGCGACACAAACACCATACCGGAAACACCACCCACAGCTACACAACACACTTCCACATATGCAGAGGTCCTCAAGAAAAGCATACCCAAACAAGAGAGACCTTTGAGGCATAAACACATGCAAACTCCATTGCCCATCACACCACACAACACACACAGTCCACACATCTGTGTCGCACAGCCACTAAGGCCTAAGCATAAACCCAACATATTAGTCATAGGAGACTCCATTGTGAGACACACAGATATGCCCCTCACCAGACTTGATAAGAAGAAAGTCACAGTTAGTTGTTTGTCGGGCGGCATAATCTGCCATATCACTAATGCACTCAAGTCTCTCAACAGGTACTGTTATGACTGTCATAGTCCATGCTGGAGTGAATGACTTGAGACGTACCTCCCTGGACTATAAGATGAGAGACATGATCGAACTTGCTGAGTATGTTTCTTAGGCAGCCTTAAGCAGCATTCTACTTTCACCCAGAATAATGCCTCAATACAAACAGAAAATTATTGACCTTAACAACTGGCTTAGTTTCTGGTGTTATTCAATGGGGATCCAGTACCTGACAGCCTGGGATGACATGACTGACAAGCCACAATGCTTTGCCAAGGATGGCCTGCATCTGTCACCCTTCAGCTTCAGGCTCCTGACAAAGGCTCTTGCCTCCCCCATAATGCCTTTTTTAGGCAATGCCATGAAGTCAAAACAGCCAACATGAAAATGTCATCAAAATGTAAATTAAAGGTCATGCTGCTAAATGCTAGGAGTCTAAACATGAAACTGCACTCACTGCAAGCATTCTTAACCCTGGAAGAAGCTGACATTTGTGCAGTCACAGAAACCTGGTTCAAAGCTGCGGAGAGCACCCCAGCCATACCAGGTTACTCATCCTATCATTCATTCAGACCCCAAGCCATGGGTAGCAAAACAAAAGGAGGTGGAGCTGCAATATATATATATATATATATATATATATATATATATATATATATATATATATATATATATATACATACATATAAGGAAATACTCCAGGTGCAGTTAACAATTGACAAGACCCCTATTCAAGTCATAGCTAGCTACAGGCATCCAACTCTGACTCAAGATGCCCACTCTACCTATCTGGACTTCTTTGAATCCATCAAGATTCAACCCTTTGCCCTGGTCCTGGGCGACTTTAACTATCCAACCACAGACTGGAAGAAATACTCATGCCAAAACACAAATACCCAGAGATTCCTTGATTTCATCAATGCAAATGCCTTGGACCAGTTGGATAACACCCCCATAAAAGGTGAAAATATCTTGTACTTGGTATTAACCAACACAAGTAACCACTGCAAAATATCTACAGTGTCATCATCCCTGGTAAGATCCAATCACAAAGCAGTCACTTTCAAAGTCATCATCTCCCTCGACCCCCCACCCAGCTAGGGTCAAACAAAAAAACTTCTCCAAAGCTGATTATAACCTCCTGAGGGAAGGTATAAACAGCTTTGCAGCCCCCACACCCTCCACAAAAACTGGCACATATGTCCAAACTTACACCAAAGTACCATATGAGCATTTATATAGCTGCATGGAATCAGGAATACCAGACAGGATGAAATCATCCTCAAAGAAGGGTAAACCAATCTTGTGGACATCTACAATAAATAAACTCTATAGTAAAAGGAAAAAATTGCTGTCCAGGACCAAGAAGAAACAGGTGTTTAATTGGAAGCAATCTCTCCTTAACCTGAACAAGCAAATAAGAGCACTAGTGAAATCCTCCAAAGCAAACTTCGAATCCAAACTGGCCACATCTACTAAAGACAGTCATAAGGCTTTCTTCACATATGTCCGTAATCTCAAGAGAAGCACCCAGATCTGCTCAGAACTAGTGGTCAAGGACACCACATACACAAACCCTGTAGATATAGCCAACCAGCTGACAGACAGGTTCAGTGAAAACTTCACACCTCTGACCCCCCCATCAGTAAAACAAGACATTCCCAGTACCTGCCTCCCTCCCATTATCTCTAGGGAGCAAGTCATCACTGCCATCTCAAAGGCAAAAAATACAGCCTCCATGGGACCCGATAACATCCCAGGCTGCATCTTACATGATCTCAGGCAGAAACTTGCAGCACCATTAGGCACCCTATTCGACCAAAGACTGAGTACCGGCTCCGCCCCAGTGGAGTGGGGGACAGCTACTGTCATACCTTTGCACAAAGGTGGAGCGTCCACTGTACCAGGAAATTATAGACCCATCAGCCTAACTAGCCTGATCTGCAAGGCCATGGAATGGATTATCAAGGACCTTATAAACAAGGACAATGGCAACCTCCAGTCACTTGATACCACACAGTTTGGTTTTGTCAAGGGGAGGTCATGCCTGTTAAATTTGGTCGACTTCTTTGAGACAGTCACCAAGGCCATAGACGAGGGGAAGACAGTGCACACCAGCTACCCTGACCTGGCCAAGGCCTTCGATACTATTTCCCACTCAAGTATAATAGATAAACTCTCTCAACTAGGCATCAGTCCATATGTTACCAGATGGGCAGCAAACTGGCTCACTGATACCTAGTCAACTCCCACTCTAATATCACCCACCCCATCCAACCACTACCTTTCTTATCACTCCACTAACTACCTTGATTATAGCAAGGTCAGATGCTCATAAGCCTAGTACTTATTATACAGCAGGAACTTCTTATTGTAACTTTTGTTAATGTCTGTTATGTACTTCACAGATAAAGATTCTAGTTGTCTACTGATGTACTATGTTCTTCATCTGTAAATATGTTATAAGTAATTGCTATGTAAATTGTTAATCACTATGTAATCCAATGTACCTACTATCTGTTTATTTTAACTGTGGAGCTTTTCTCCCCGGGCCTCTGCTGAAAATGGGCTTACGTCCAGTCGGACACTCCCGGTCAACAAATATAAATAAATAAATAAATAAAAATAAATAGGGGAAGCCACCTCAAGTAGTTGACCCATAACAAGCAGTGTGCCCCAGGGATCAGTCTTGGGGCCTCTGCTGTTTGGGATATATTTCTCAGAGGTGCAGGCCAAATCTAGTTAGGCACATACCATAGGGGGCATTGTAATCACTGATAGGTCTGATGACTGCTGCTCTTTTTCATACATGAGGCACAAAACTTGTTTGGAGGCTACAGTTAAACAGCCATTCCAGATGGCCTGATAGGTCATGTTTCATGCTATTTAGAAGGCATCCAGTGATATTGTCTGGGCCCATCAATGCACTGTTCTTGGCCTTAGAGAGAGCATTATGGACCTGTTCCCTACTGAGAGCAGTGGGGTTATATTTGATGGTATTACCTGAGCGAAATTTGAGGGGGGGGGGTAAAGTTGGAGCTGCATTTATCATCTGGTACGTTTGCTATATCTTCTGGCTCAGTACAGGTGGCTCCATTTACAATGAGCTCTGTGAACAATTATGTATTGCCTTTGAAGTTGTGGATATAGCTAAAGAATCCCTGGTGGTTGTCCTTGGTTTGAGAGAACAAATTTATCTCATATTTGGCTTTGATAGACTTTGTTCTCTGCATTGTTTATTTAGTTTGATGAGACTGCTTTTAACCTGCTAGGTGTTGCACCTCCTAATTTTTGCCATAATTTTCTTCCTTCTATTATATAGCCTATTGATTTTATGATTCCACCATGGTGTCTTGTTTTTTGAGTTAGTTCTGTACTTCTTCCTGGTGGGTACCGATGCCTCTATGCAGCTATTGTTACCTATCATCTGGTGGAATGGAACAGATGGTAACACAGTAGAAAAGAAATTGTGAGGTGCTGGACACATGGACTGCACCAGCAGTACCATAACAACCCTCCCGTTACCTATCATCTGGAGTAATGTAACCGATGGTAACAGAACAGGAAATAAATTGTCAGTTGTTGTTTACACATGGACTGCACCAGCAGAGCCACAGCAACCCTAGTGTTACCTGTCATCTGGGGGAGTGGAACTGATGGTAACAGAGCAGTAAAGAAATCATGAGGTTTTGGTTGCACATGGACTGCACCAGCAGGGCCACAACAACCCTATTTTTACTATTATCTGGGGAGGAAGAACTGATGGTTACAGAGCAGGAAAGAAATTGTCAGGTGTTGGTTGCATACAGACTGCACCAACAGGAGCAGAGTGAAAGAGCAATGGCAGCAGAAAAAAAAGTATTACTTCTACTGTACAGTTCCCCTGGTCACACCATTCCCTAAATACTATGTGATTTGCTGGAAGCCAGACAAGGAGATAATAGACTTCTAAATGAAATCCGAAAGTAAACCAAAAGAAGGCTGCATGCGATCAAGTTAGAGTGGTTCTCACTAAATACTATACGAAACGTGGGAGACATATTAGTACACAAGATCATGTCAGGGGTATGTAAAGGGGTCATCTTGAACAGGAAATATGGAGGGGGAAAGAAGGGAATAATGCAGCAGACTGTGTTATCCAGTCTCACTGCCTCCTAGAAAAACCAAGACTGTTTTTTACAATACCCGTCAGTTATCACTCTTTTTTCAAGATGCAGTGACCTCAGACCGAAAATTATAAAGTCTGGGGGTGTAGGGGGATTGCTGTCCACTTAAGTACTGATGTCTTCACACCATGGAAAAAATATTTTTTAAAATCTGCTGCACTTTCTCATATTACTCATAAGCATGAATAGCTCTCCTAAGTGTTTTTGAGAAATTAGATCAGGAGAGAATGTTATCACACTTTTGTAATCTGAGTTCAGGGGTTTCACATATACATTTATTTATTTATTTATTTATTTCCAGTTTGATAACCGGGGAAGTCCACTGGGCCCGAAAGCCCGTTTTCAGTGGAGGCCCGGGGAGAAAAGCTCCAATGATAATACATTACACACAAAAACACAGCAGAACAGATCTAAACTAATACACACAAAAACACACTCTGTTCTAATAGCATAATACTTTAACAATTTCCAAACAAGAATGAGGTGCATTGGGCACTATGCATAAGAAAAAAATATATTAGTGCAACTGTGAATGTTAGTAAAGTAGGAAAGGAAAGGAAATTATAGATAGAGTTTGAATGCAAGAGCAGGGATGCATGGGAGAAACGAATACGAAGCAAAGAAATTAAAGGAGAGGTGTCAGAAGAGGATAGAAAAAGAACAGATAACTAATGTTCAAATTGTGGTTGAGTCCAGGAGACCACCTTGAGAAAAAAAGTCAAAAGATTTAAGGTGAGAGTAAGCATAGCACTTGAAGGAAAATAAAGGGTTTATTCAGGGAGGAAGGAGGAGATAATGAAGAAGAGAGGGGAGCTAGGGAGAGAGTCAGAAGAAGGGAACCAGGGGTGGGATGGAACTAGGATAAATAGAGATCTAGGTAGGAAGTATACAATTACATTTCCAATTTTGGAAAAGGTGAGAATGAAGAAGAGATTTAAAGTGTTCATAGTTTGTAGTGGCTCTTAGAAGGGAAGGAAGTGAGTTCCATTTTTTGCTGTAGTATAGGAAAGTAGGAGTTGGCCAGGGGTCGTTTGGGTTTGTAAACTGAAATAAGATTTTGGTGGCTAGATCTTAGAGGCCTTGGAGGATTGTATATGGTGAAGGTATTAGATAATGCTGGGCAAGCAGTGGGTTTAAAGATTAGTTTGTGTGCAGTAGTAAGCTGGAGGAAATTGAGTTGATTAGGAGTTCTAGCCATTGAAGACTACGGAGGCAGATGCAGTGGTGTGTAGAATGAGTGGAGTTAGTAGCGAATTTGGCAATTTTGTAGTAGCAACTTTCAAGTTTTGTGGAGATAGAAGTGGAGAGATTGGATAGAAGAGGAGCACCATACAGTAGAGAAGGGAGAAGGAAGGTAGTGGCGAGAGTTTGTCTTGAAGATGGAGTAAGAAAGTTTGCATTTCTATAAAGCATACCGAGCTTCTGATGAGTTTTCTTTATGTTTAGTTGAATATGATTATTAAATTTCAGGTGTTCATCAATGGTTACTCCGAGTAATTTAGCACTACTAACAACTTCTATTGAGGACTGGGAGAGGCTGGAAATTATGAAGGATGACTTATCAGGAGTCAGAGCTTTTGAGGGGAGAAGAGAATGATGTGGGATTTATTGGCATTGAGGGAAAGATGATTTTGAAGCATCCAATTTTCTATGGTTGTGAAGGCCAATTGGGTTTTGGCTTGGAGCTCGGGAAGGTTAGCAGAGCAGATAACAGTGGAGTCATCTGCGTATTGTACTATTTGAGCAAGAGGAATAGAAGAGTGGAGATCATTGATAAAGATGTTAAAGAGCAAAGGCCCGAGAATAGAACCCTGAGGGACTCCGGTAGGGGTAGGTAGGAATTTTGAGGTACCAGTATTCCATTTCACAGCTTGGGATCTATCAGAGAGATAACTTCTGAACCAAGAAAGAGAGTTGTGGGAGAGATTAAGGTTAGAGAGGTGGTTGAGAAGGAGAGTGTGGGATATAGTGTCAAGGCCTTAGAAAGGTCAAGAAGAACAGTGGAGACAATTTTTCCAGAGTCACGGGCTTGGTTGACAATTTCTAGGAAGGAATGAAGAGCGGTTATGGTACTGTGGCCAGGCGAAACCCATGTGGTGTGGGAGGGGGGAGAGGGTTAGGGAGAAGGTAGGGCATGAGTTGCTGGTGTATGCATTTTCAAGAATTTTGAGATTGGGGAAAGAATTGCTATTGGGCGGAAGT
Organism: Protopterus annectens; assembly: GCF_019279795.1. Lineage (NCBI taxonomy): Eukaryota > Metazoa > Chordata > Ceratodontiformes > Protopteridae > Protopterus > Protopterus annectens. Next base: position 476,930,448 of record NC_056747.1, on the reverse strand, counting down.
TAGAGATGGTGTTATTTTTGCCTCCTTTATGGAGGGGCAGAATGTGGGCAGCTCTCCAAAGTTTGGGAACATAAGATTCTTGGATGGATCTATTGATGAGAATGCTGATAGGTATGGCGATGCCATTTGCTGCGAGCTTGAGAAAGAGTGATGGAATGTTGTCAGGGGCATTGGAGCATGGTTTGAGTTTGCGAAGAAGTTGTTTGATACTGGTGGTAGACACGGGATGTAGAATGAAAGTGGGAGGTGGGTTATGAGAGTTGGAGTGAGGGATGGGTGTAGAAGGATGCTTTGGGTTAGGGGTAGGGGTGGAAGAGGAGAAGGATTTAGTCAGTTCAGCTATTGAGCCAGTAAAAACGAGTTAAAGAGAGTTGCTATTTCAGTGTCAGTCTTATTATTGTCTGGACAGGGATTGGATTTTGTACCTGGATGTAAGAGTGAATTGATGGAATTCCAGAATTTTTTGGGATTATTTGTGAGGGAGGACTGAAGTTTGCCGTAGTAAGATTTCTTATCCTTTATAATAAGTTTTTTAGCAAGATTGCGGAGTTGCTTAAATTGCAGTAAAGAGGCTGGGTTTTTATTTTTGTTGTATAGTTTCCATGTTTTATCCCTTTGTCGCATTAGAGTTTTAGTGTCTTTAGTTAGCCAAGGGGCAGAGTTGAACTTTATCCTTTTTGTACGGGGAGGGGCTTGGGAATCTAGGATTTTAAGGAAGGTAGTATTGAAGAGTTCTAGGGCTTCATCTAGGGGAAGAGTGTTTAGTGAATCCCAGTTTGTTAGTTGAAGGGTTTCTGAAAATACAGAAGGATTAAAATTAGTTAGGTTGCGAGAGAGGGCATATTGTTGTTGGTGTGGGAGCTGTTGGGTTTTTTGGTTAATAAAGGCTGGGAGATGATCACTTAATGAGTCTGGTAAGGTACCAGAGTTGGAGATATTGTTAGGGTGGCTGACTAGGATCCAGTCCAAGATGGACCCTGGAGGGTTGGTTTTGTTAGGTCTGGTAATGTTGGTTATTAGTTGAGTAAAATTATAAAGATTGATAGACTGAAGGGGAGTATTGTTATTAATATTATTCCAATCAATATTTACATCACCTAGAATGAAAGTTTCCTGTTTAATATTGTTTGAGGCCCAACAGAGAATATTCTCTAGGGTGGAGGAGTTGTCTCCAGGAGGGATATAGATGGTTATAATACAGATACTTTTGAAGTTGTTTATTTTGAGGATTCCTATGACTAGTTCTGCATTATTAAAGTTGGGAATGGTATTTTGGTATGGGCTAAGATTTAGCAGGCAGTTGTAGACTAAGGCTACACCACCACCTTTTTTGTTTAGGCGATCGGACCTGAGTGCTTGGTAGCCAGGTGGTAAAATTTCAGAGTTACTAGTTTGAGGTTTTAGCCAGGTTTCTGTTACTGCTACTATGTCAGGTTCAGTTATATTTAGCCAGGCATGAAAGTTTGTTATTTTGTTATTAATACTCTGGGTATTAATGGTAATAAATTTAAGGTATTTATTATTGTGCCTATTTGTGGGGGTAGTGGGAGAGAGAATGTTAGTTGGTGTTGACCCAGGGTTAGGATGGACATCTCCTGCAAGAGCAAGACAAGAGAAGGAGTAGAGGAGTTGAAACCTAGAATTGGAGTAAAGTAAAAGGGAGATGTAATTTACATTTGAAAGTGGGAGACTTTTGTAGAGTGTATGGTGTTTTAGTTTAAAGTAATGAAATGGATTTGGTTGAAGGAGGGAGGGGGATATCAAATAAAAATGGAGGGATGAAGGATGTGGAAGGGAGATAGTGGAGGATGAGTGGGGTGAAAAGAGGCGGTAGTGTGGTATTGGAATAAGAAGATGCATTATACAGAATGGTGAGAATGAAAAGACATGTAAATGAGGTGAGATAGTGTGGAGGAGTCATGGAGGAGTAGTGTAGGATAGATATTGGAAGATAGGGTAGTGGTAGGCTATTTAACAGCAGGAAATAGCTCTGTGGAAGGAAACAGTTCAATAATGATCCAGTTAACTGTCAACAGTAATGAAATAGCAGCAAACTCAGCGTGAGCAATAAAAGTACAAACAATTCTATAGCAGATATCTCAGTAAGTAGAAGTGTGAGTGTAACAAAGAAAATGTGATGCAATAGTCAACCAAATAAGATAAGTAAAAATGCAAAAATATAATAAAAAGATAGTTGCTAATCACAACAGCAAAAAGTATAACCCAATGGGTACAATCCTGTGCACAGAGCCCTGTAAATTAAACAGGTTTGAAAAGCATCACCCTATCAGTTCACAAATTGTCCAAACCCAGTCACAATGAAGGGCTCATTTTACAAGAAACACACAAACTGTGACAAAATTGTCCCGACAAAAAGAGAGACCAAAAGTATGTTGTTAGGTATATATCCAAACTGATAGGAACAACCAAAACTGTCCCCCAGTTCAGCAAATGGAAAAACTTAGGCCCAGACCATGTCACAGGTGATATTCTTGAAGCCAATACACGAAAAATGTCCCCAAAGGAAAATGAATGAACAACCTCCAAGACATGGTATCACACACCAAATGAAAAAATCCTAAAGCTTATCATTTCCAAAGGATCCCTAATAGTCATAAATGACCAAGGAATTGTGCCTCCCTCACCTCTGTAGACTGCGTGGTACCAAAAATCTGGTAGATTCGCAGCAAATGCGCCTCCTTCACAATTACAGTCCAAAGAACAAAATGAAAGCCGCCTCAAATGTAGAATAATAATCGCTAGATCACATCACGAAAATGCCAAACGTGGTTGTAAACAGCCGTCATACCAAACTTCACTAAATGCTGAATATCATCAGCAGTTTATCTAGTTCTTTTTCCACGTGAATCTGGAATACAGAACCGGTTCCTGGAAGATGAGTTAAAGAGCTCTTCAGAACATTCAGTGAATAAAGACCATCTTCTGTACCCATACTGAACTCGGGTCATCCAAGTTACCGTCAGGGGTTCATCCTGCTAACTTTGATTTTTAGGTCAAAAATTCTTCATACTCGCATCCTTTCACTAAAGTGTAAGTAAGCATTCTATGCGCATGCTCGAGATTTTGATGCCAACACTCATAATGGACTTCCAAAAATATTTCCTTAAAGATAAGGTTGTGGGCCTATAGAATGAAATAGCAAAATGGTGGTAGAGAGGGAATCTAAAGAGGCATTCGAGAAGGCAAATGAAAAGAGAAGAGTGAGTGAGAAGTTATGGATACAGGAGACGTAGGCTGTTAAATGCTTCCAAAAATATTTCCTTAAAGATAAGGTTGTGGGCCTATAGAATGAAATAGCAGAAATGGTGGTAGAGAGGGAATCTAAAGAGGCATTCGAGAAGGCAAATGAAAAGAGAAGAGTGAGTGAGAAGTTATGGATACAGGAGACGTAGGCTGTTAAATGCATTCAAGGAGAGACTATATATCCCTATTGATTCCATCTGCCATTTAAAAATGGCATGTTGTCTACGAAAAAAAAAATAGAAAAAAATTTCCAAATGTCTCATTATTTGCATGCTCATAGCATGCAAACAAGCAATATTTATAATGGTACAGTGCATAGCCCATTTTTAAGAGCCAGTAGTCTCAGTACTAATGACGATGACTGTCCCTCACAACTTAATGAAATGCATTCTGAGTTTCAAAATAGTGGTTACAGTATGGATGTTTTGATGAAAATAAAAATAGAGTCTTGCATGAAAGAAATACTTTGGCTAGACACTACTTTTCTGAAGAGCAGGTAAATAGTAGATATTCTAGACAACATACCATTTTTACATCACAACATAGATATCAAATTAAATATAATATGCATACTAACAAGATAAAAGTGATTATTAAAGAAAATTGGTCTATTTTATGCTCCTCTACCACTATTAAACAGATTGCTGGTCAATATCCTAACTTTGTATATAAGAAGGAAAATAATTTAAAACAACAACTTTGTTTTAAAGATTTTAGTTCGCCATCTAATATTAATGCAGTAACAAAGGTACTGTTCCATGCTATGATTGCCAATTTTGTAGTTATGTTATGTAGTTATGTTAATAAGATTAATGAACTTCAACATCCATTTACTAAAATAATTTTTTGCTTATGCTGTTCTGCAACTTGTAAAACCAAGAATGTGATTTATTTAGCAACTTGTGAATGTAATTGTTTTTATTTAGGTAAGATGAATAGGATGTTAAAGGAATGGATATCATAACATCTTTTAGCTACACGTGGGAAGACTTAGAATTATGCCTTACCAAAGCAGATTATGGATATGGATGAGTCTCACAAATTCTCTTTTAGAGTTATTAGTATTATTAATAAGAGTAATAGAGGAGATGATATGGTATTAAACACTGAGTGTACTGAATAAAAGTGGATTATTTCCATGCTGATGTTTATCCAGGGTCAAATGAGACTGTTAGTAGTAAACCAGCTTTGTTCATTTAATGATTATATTAGTTGTTTAATTATTTTATTGGATCATTTAGGCTGCATTTTGATTGGTTTAATTTTATTTGTGATATTTATGAAGCAAATAAGTTTTCTGTAGTTGTTGAAAGCACTGCTAAAGTGTTTCTCTCAAACGTTTTGCTGAATAAATATTACCTTTTTAAACAGATCTGCTACAATTTTTGAGTTCCATTGTGTTTGTATTTTAGATTTTTTAGTTGGAACTCTTTTGCTACAGAGGACCAGTTTTATTGGATAAGAAATCAACATAGAAGTGCTTAAATAGGGAATTTAGCATTTCCCCACTCCAGTGCAACCTCAGAGTTGGTATATATAAGTTGCAAGGGGTGTGAGGACTGCAGGGGGCTTGCCTTCCTGCAAAAACATAATTTTTTTTCTTTAATCTTGTGTTTTTGGAAACTCAATCATAAATTTAGAGTTTCCAAAAACATGATATAATATTAATCCACATTTCCACATCTCTCTCTCTCTCTCTATATATATATATACATATACACATATATATAATATCAACTTTGATTTCAGAGAATAAAATGCTATGTGCCAATTTGGTGCCTACTGATATTCTGAGACCAGTAACTGTGATCCATGTAACAGCAGAACCAGAACTGAAAGTGAAAAACCAAGGCAATATATACTAAATTTAAAATTGTGGCATCTCACGGTACACTAACTTTGCACCACTGAAAGGGAATAGGGTGCAGAAAAAGAATACATATCCAAAACAAAATATAAATACTATAAAAATAAAACAAAAATCTATAGCTTTATTACATAACCCTAACAAAAGTAGACAACTCACACTAGATCTGCTTTTTCACAGATGATGATAACAAAACCACAATAAAAAAGAATAAAACTAAACATAAAACACTACCACACACTGTAACTCAAAAAATACGCAAAGCACTAAATTCAATCACAAAGCAAAAGTACATACTTGTATAGTAAAAAAAAAAAAAGACATATGATAACAAGGAATTCCCCTCCATTATCTCGGTGGTGCAGTGGTGCAGCAGTTAACATTGTCGCCTCACAGCAAGAGGTTCTCTAGTTTGATACTTGGCTGAGATGCCTTCTGTGCACAGTCTGCATGTCCTCCCTGCCTTTGTGTGGGTTTCCTCTGGGTTCTCCAGTTTCCTCCCACATTCCAAAAGACATGCATCTGGAGCGTTTCTTCCTGGGCCTCCACTGAAAATGGGCTGTGTCCCAGTCGGACTTTCCAAGTAAACAAATTTTATTTATTTTATTTATTTATTTTACATTTGTTAACCAGGATTGTCTGACTAAGCAAAAGCCCTTTTTCAGTAGAGAGCCGGGGAGAAAAGCTCCAAAACATAGTTACAAAAAATATAACTGTTACAAACACAGTTAACATTATAATCATTCATAAAAAAAAATGAAGAACAGTTTTATATATATATATATATATATATATATATATATATATATATGAAGTTACAATTATATATAAAAATGTTATGAAGAATACTGCAGTAGAAGGAAAGGAGATAGTGTTAGGTAAAAAATGATGAAGTAGACTAGTTTAAGTTGTAAATATTTTGGTATAGAGGAGAAGAAATGATGGTAAGATAGAGGAAGTTAGGTTTGTTATTTAGTGAAGGTATATTCAAGGAGGCTGAGAACAGGTACAAATCCAGTGACTTTTTAAGTACTCTTTAGTGGCTAGTTTGAATACTTTATGATGTGAAGGTGATCTAACATCTTGTGGGAGATTGTTCCAAGCAATAGAGGGAAGGTAGCTGTATGCAATGGCTCCTATTTTGGACTTGGGCTTGTAGAGCTGTAAAAGGTCTTGGGTGGAGCTCCTGAGTAGTCTGGATGGGACATAGTGGGAGATTATGGTGCCTTGTGCTGGACAGTAGGATGGTGAATAAATAATGGAGTATATAATTTGGAGCTGAGAGAAGAGTAGGAGGTGTGCTAGTTCGAGCCAGTTTAGATGTTTGAGAGAGATACAGTGGACAGATTTGTAGGTTTATTGTGCGGCAAATCTGGCTATTTTGTGATAGGTTGATTCTAGTTTGCTAACTAAGGTGGAGTTAAGATTTGTGAGTATTTGGGAGCAGTATGTTAGGCATGGCAAAAGATAAGCATGGGTGATTGTGGTTCTAGATTCAGGGGTTAGGAATTGTTTTTATTTCTGTGGAGAAGTCCTAGTTTTTGAGGGGTTTTCCTGATACAGTTATTTACATGGAGGTCGAATTTTAGCTGATCATCAATGGTTACACCAAGGAGTTTAGTACTAGAGTCAGCAACTATGAGAGTGTGATTTAGTGATTTTATTTGAAAAGTAGATTTGATATGAGTAACAGTTTGCAGAAAAAGATTAAGAGTTTGTTTTTTGGGGGATTAAGGATGAGCTGATTATTGGTGAGCCAGGTTTCAACAGAGTTGAAAGAAAACTGGGTAGCTGTTAGAAGTTCAGACAGTGAGTTAGCAATGATGATAACTGTGCAGTCATCTGCATATTGGACTAATGAGGATTGTGGACAAGAGGAGTAGAGTGAGTTGGTGAAGATACTGAAAAGTAGTGGTCCAAAGATGGATCCTTGGGGGACACCCATTTTCACTGGAAGGGGAGATGATAGTGAGGAGTGCCATCTTACTGATTGCTGTCAGTCAGTGAGATAGCTGAAGAACCATGCTATTGTTGTAGTAGAGAAGCTGAGATCAGAGAGTTTATTCAGTAGCAGAGGATATGAGACAATGTTGAAGGCTTTTGAGAGGTCAAGGAATAAGCATGAGATAAGTTTATGATTATCTCTAGCTATAGAAATGGTGTTGAGAAAGGAAAGTAGATCTGTACTGGTGCGATGTTTGGGTCAGAAACCGTGCTGAGTGGGAGTGAGGAGTGTGCCCTGTATAAGATATTGCATTACTTATGCATGTATACATTATTCTTAAGAGTTTAGACAGAGGGGAGAGGGTAGCTACTGGTCTGAAGTTTGAGAGTTCTGTGGAATTGCCACCTTTGTGAATAGGTATGGTGTAGAATTGTTTCCAGATAGCAGGTACTTTAGCTTTAGAGATGGAATGGTTGATTAAAATAGATACAGGCAAAGCAATAGAGGGAGCAGCTATCTGAAGACAGTAAAATGGGATACTGTCAACAGAAACAGAGCATGGTTTTAGTTTGGAAAGAAAGGTTTTGATGTAAGCAGTAGGGACTGCTTTATGGAAAAAAAGAGTTTGCAGAGTTGGTTGTTGGTGGAGGTTCCAAGCATTCTGAAACATTGTTACTGCAGTATTTTAGATTAGGATTGAAACGTTTGGCTATTGACTGAATGAAATAGGCACTGAAGGAGTTAGCACTCTCTTTGGGAGATTTGTCAGGAGATGGATTAGGTGAAGTAGGATTATCAGGATGAAGTATTTGGTCTATGGCATTCCAGAATTTTTTTGGATATGATTTTAGGGCAGCTGAAGGGTGATAGTAGAAGTCTTTTTTTTTATCTTTATCAATAATTTTTTGTCTTATTTCTCAGTTCTTTATATTTTGCAGATCTAAATAACTTACAAGGAGGGACCATAATCTAATGAAACATGCAAGAATCCCACATTACATAGTACCAACCAACATAATATTCCTCATATTTAACAATTCAAAAATATCCTAAAACAATAAGAAAAAAAATACCTAAAAATCAACCAATCAAAATGCAACAACACAAAGAAGTCACATTAAAATCAAATAACAAACTAACATTTCAACTACAGAAAGAATACACCACTACAGCAGAAGTACAAAAATGTGAAAATCACACCAAATATTCAGAAAAATTTCTACAGAAAAAAACACTGTCATATGCAACTCTACTGAAGGAAACTGAAAGTGAAACTTGACATAAGGTAACCTGGTATCACTGTACACCTCTTGTTCAAAAGCTAAAACTGTATACTTACACCAGAAAAGAAATTCAAAATCTGAGCCATGTGTATTGATGTTAATTGAAATAGGAATGTGTAAAGAAAAAACTGGACAAAAGGAATCTAAGGAAGCTGGCCACAACAAATGTAATCTCGGGTAATTTAGGATATGGATATTACAGCCCAGAACCCCACATACTGCATAAATATGTATATGTATATATGAGTATGAGTGTGTGTGTGTGTGTGTATATATATATATATATATATATATATATATATATATATATATATATATATATATATATATATATTTACTGTCAGGAATGGCGCTTTTGCAAAACCGGGATGGGCCGAATGTGTGTTTTCCAGTTAACGTAATGCAGATCCAGAAATGTTCAAATCCTCATTAGCAAATGGTTGTGTGCATTCGTTACTATGGGACTGACGTTCTAACAGATCGCACTACAGTGCGGCTTGGGAAATTTACCCTTTTCCTCACTATAGTGTGATCTTGGAATTGGAATATATAATATGTAGGGGATGTGGATGGAAACATTACCAGTAACAGGGAATTTCGACAATGGAACTTCTGGTGTTCGAATGTCGATTCTGTGGTTACCATTTCCGACATTTTGGTAATTTGGTATTAGCAAATTCGGATAAAGAATTTGATCAAAAAGTGAAAAATAGTTTTGATTTTCCACATTTTAATAGTAAACCATATATATGGTATATGTATGTGTATATATATATATATATATATATAGATATACGTACATATTTATTCATTCCATCATTATCCTCTTGAAGAAAGAAAATACATATCTAGTACATGACAGTAAATCTTAGAAAAACATGGGTTACTTGCAGCATCCAAAAATTTCTAAGTTTATACAATTCTAATAAAAGGAAACAGACCAAAAAAAGTCACAAATGCTGAGGACATAAGGCAGGCATCAGCCCAACTAACCATTATTGTTACAGGTGACTCCATTTTAAGACAAACAAATGTGCCTCTTACCAGGCTGAGCAAGGAAAGTGTGATGGTTAGTGGCTAGTCTGATGTGAGGATCTGTCAAATCACGCATGCACTTAAGTCCTTGAACAAGTACTCTTTCATGCCGGTGACAATGACTTGAGGTCTACCTCTCTGGACAATATGAAGAGACATAATGGAGCTCTCAGAGAATGTGTCCAAGGCAGGTATGAGCCTAGCATTAAACAGCACTCTACCTTCTCCAAGGATGATGCTGTGATATGAGCAAAAAAATAATTGACTTCAATAATTGGCTTAGTTTTTGTTGTCATTCAAATTGGATCCTATGTTAGCCTGGGGATATGATCAACAGACAATGCTGCTTTACTGGGAATAGCCTGCATCTATCTCCTCTAGGGTTTCAATTATTGCTAAAGACATTGTCCATGCCCATAGTGCCTTTATTTGGTAATGCCAACCTGATAAACATACTAACATAATGAAACAAGCAAAAGAAAATATGAAGGTGCTACTGATCAATGCTAGCAGTGTAAATAAGACACTCCACAGCCTATGAGCTCTTCTCATCCTGGAAGACACTGATGTCCCTGTAGTGACTGAGACATGTTTTAAAATAAAGATAAGCACTCCAGCTGACCAGGGCTATAATGTCTTCACAAGTTTAGACCACCTACTGTACAAGAGGGGGGAAAAAGGTGGCAATGCCTCAGTCTTCATCTAGAAGAGACTCGTATCAAGGCTGGTAAACAGCACGGTGCATTAGATCGCTTTCATATCCAAATAACCATCAGAAAAGTCCTGTATCATATATCAACAAGCTACAAAACTCCCTCTATGACACATGAAAGCCACAACACCTATCTACAGGAATTAGAGTAACTTGGTATTGAACCCAACACCATTTTCCTAGATGATGTAAACTACTCCACTATACACTGTGAAACTTACACCACCACTAGTACACAAGCACAGATATTCCTGGATACAAATGGCCTGGAACAATTACTCAGAGTACCCACTAGAGGGGATAACTTTTTGGTTCTTGCCTTTACTAATTTGGGAGCATCTTGCACTGTCCCTTGCACATCATCACTTCTTCGGTCTGACCATAATGCAGTCTACTTCAAAATAAAACTAAACCCAGACATTCCTTCCTGCCAAGGTACCTTTGGAAATTTCTTTAAGACAAACTAACTACTCCTAAATGATGCATTGGCAAGCTTCAAATCCCTACCAAACAGTTGATTCCACTGCATATGCAAAAACATATACCACTGCACTACACCAGCATTTAAACAGCAACACAGACACAACTGCACCCCTTAGGAACAAGTGCAGGGCAAACCCTTGAAAGAAACTCACGTGGTGAAAACATAACATCAACAAGCTTTAAAATAAAAAGAGAAGAATATTGACCAAAAATAAAAGAGAGTACATCCCAGAATTTTAAAGCCTTTGTCACTGAAATAAACAAACTTAGGAGGTTAATAAAATCCACCAAAGCCAAGTTTGAGGCTAAAAAGCTACCCAAGCTAAAGACAATCACAAGGCATTTTTAGTTATGTTTATAATCTCAAAACAACAATGCAGTACTGCACTGAGCTGATTGCAAATGATGTTGCCTACAATGAGGCTGAAGATAAAGCGAACCTACTGGCCGATAAATTTAGATCTAACTTTACCCCTGTTTCCCCTCAGTCTGTCCCTCAAGCTATAACTGAAACTTGCTTGCCTCCAGCTATTATATAATACCAAGTCCTAAAACTACTATCAAAAGCTAAAAATACTGCATTGATGGGTCCTGACAATATCTCTAGATGCATCTTAAATAGAATGAAGCCTTCACAGAAGTTTTATATTAAGCAAATGGAGAACTGCTACGGTCATTCCCCTGCACAAGGAAGGACCTTCCACAGACCAAGGCAATTAAAGACCCATAAGTCTGACCAGTTTCATATGCAAAACCATGGAAAGACTTAGCATGGAACTAATCAGCCAAGACATAAGGAACATCCAAACACTGGACCAGTCTCAGTATGAATTCAAGGGAAGGTCATGCTTAAGCAATCTAGTGGATTTTTTTGAAAAGGTTTCCGAAGTGATGGTTGAAAGGAATATGATATATCCTGCATACCTCATCCCAAACAAAGCTTTTGACAAAATTCCCCCACTCAGACACACTAGAAAAGCCAATTAAACTGGGAATAAACCCAAATGTCACCTGCTGGATTGCCAACTAACTCAGATATATAACACAGATAATCAAAATAGGAGAAGTTACTGCCAGACACCAGTCACCACCAGTGGAGTCCCCCTACCCCCAGGGTTTTTTGCTGGGACTCCTCATGTTTGGTATGTACTTTTCTGAAGTAAGAGCCAGTAACAAAGAACTCTGACTGACTAAGTTTGCAGATGACTGCAAGCTAGGAGTAGTCACTGAATCCCCAAATAACTTAGCCATCCTGCAGGAAAGCTTATCCCAAATAAATAGCTGGTGCTAAAATCATAGACTGAAACAAAATGCCAAAAAATGCATTGCTGTAAACTTTTGGAAGTCATCTACCACAGGGAACTGCCACATTGACAATGTGCCCCTAAGAGTTAACCCAGTTTTTGAGGATTTGGGAACTTATGTGGACAATGACTTACTTTTGACCAACATGGATCCATTGTTATAAGAAAGTCCTTCTGTACTGCACAGCTTATAAACAAAGGGATTGTGTCTAGATCTAGGGGTGTCATTGTTCCCTTTTACTCACCCCTCATTAGGCCAATCATTGAATATACTGTTCTCTTTGGCATGTATCTGTCCAGACACATGCCACAACTGAAACGCCCTCAGAGATACCTTACTAAAAGGATACAAGGACCAGACATGTCCTACATGGATGGAGTCAAATCCTTGTCACTATATCTAGTGTCCTATAAACTGCTAAGAGGTGACCTGTGTCTGGTATACAAAGCATCCTCTGAACCAGTACTGTTGGATTTACTGCACATCAGTAAGTCCATTGGCATCAGAAATACTCAGCCTAGAGATCTAAGCTACTTCTGCATCATCAACAGAATGGTTTTGCGGGGCAGGTATATATTGCAGGGGATACCGCTGCTCTGAAACTGACTTCCCGTGTACATTAAACAAAGTTCATCACTCTCCATATTCAAGCACAGCTTGGATCTATGGATGGGAATCAGAACATTTACCCCAGAACTGTACAACTAATGGACACAGGCAGCTCCTTAATGCTTTATCCCATGCATGGATCTCCTCAGATTATTTATGGTATGATCCCAGTTGTTCTCATTAGGAGTGATATATAATTATAGACCATGGGATATATGAGGCCAGTTTCTAACCAAATGGGATAGATTAATTCGACCACAAAAATTTAAATTGGCTAGGCATAAAATTGCCAGCAAGGGCAGCTAGCATAGTATTTACCAATGAACCTATAAAATCTTCTTCATAGCTACACCGGCATTTATGTATTTATGTATTTATTTATTTATTTTGAATTTGTTTACCGGGGAGGTCCGACTGGACAAAGCTGTCCATTTTCACCAGAGGCCCAGGGAGAAAAGCTCCAGAAACAACTGCTAACATACTATACACATAAGATATTTACATGAGCACTGTGGTTTACACATACAGTTATAAAATACAGCAGGTAATAACATATGATTGCATAAGATATTTACATAAGCATAGTGGTTTAGACAAACAATTAAAAGTATAGCAGGTAGTAAAATATGATTATCTCTACTAAACATACTGTATGAACAGCAATCATAAAGATGTAACGAAGATAACAGAAGAAAGGAAAAACTAAAAATACTAATCAGTTTGTCAAAGGAGGAGAATTTAGACAAGTTCATATGAGGTTTATTGACATTTTAAGGGAAAGCTTTTCAACTTAGTCATCATCATCATCAACCCCCCCCTTTTTTTCCCCATTTTCTAATTGGGGTCATGGTGCTGTGTTTACTGTTGCTAACTCTTTCGACTCAATGCTACACTTCTGCCTTCTTCGACATTCATGCCTGAATGTCGCAGATCTTTTCACACACAATCCATCCACCTCTTTGCCAGACACCCTTATTTCGTCTTACCTTCCTCCTGTCTGTCCTAAATCTTTTTCACTAGATTGTCTTCTGATTTTCTGCACATGTGCCCAAACCACTGTAATCTGTTCTCTTTGGTATTTTCTGCAATTGGAGCTACTTTGGCTTTTTATGTCATTTCTTTGTCTGTCCCAGTGTGCATCCTACCACCCATCTCAGGCACATAATTTCCAAAACCTCTAGCTTCCTCAACTGCTCTTTATTCACTGTGCTGGTTTCTGTACCATACTGTCATCTCACAGTAAGACGCTGTCCGGTTCGATTCTCAGCTATAGCGTCTTCTGCGTAAAGACATGCGTGAATGGACGTACCTTCGTTGAAGGTTGTGCGTCAGGGCTGGTAACTCAGCATGTAAAAATCAACTACCAATCATTAGCAGACCGGAGTTCCACTGTGGTGACCCCTAACCGGGAAAAGCCAAAAGACATAACAACAGTAGTACTAGTCACACCCATTTTGTATACATTAATTTTCAGCTTCTTTGGCAATCTTCTGTAGTATACTACACCTGATACACTGTGCCAGTTGGCTGAAGCCCTTTGATTCTAGCTTTGATCTCTTCATTCAAACTTTGCTTCTCCTCAACCACTCCTCCAAGATACCTAAAGCTATTAACCTGTTCCACTATCTTCCCTTCTATCTCAGTTCTCAGCTTCTTCTGATTTCCCCAATTTGCTGCCATTACCACTGGGACTATCTGTACTTAGTCTCATCACATGTGCCTTTAGTTTTGCAATTAATTTCCCCCTCCTTTGCTGAATTTCTTTCTCAGTCTGCCTGTAATGACACATCATCTACATACAACAACTTTGTTGATCTGTCCCCTCTGACCTGTTTGCTAATGTAGTCCATCACCAGTATGAACAGCAGTGGGCTCATGGCTGAACCCTGATATACACCCACTGGGAACCCCTCTGAGAGACCGAACACTGTTTGTACTTGAGTCAGTGAGTCCTTATACATAGCCTGTACTAATTTAACCAATGTTTCTGGGACTTCGAAGTACCACAGTACTGCCCAAATCAGCTTTCTTGGGACCTTGTCATACACTTTCTCCAAGTCTAGAAATGCTCAGTTGGACTCGTTCCTCATCTATAGCTTCTTCTCAGCTATTTGTCTCACTGCCAACACTGGGTCAGTTGTGCTGCATCCTGACCTGAATCCGATCTGCTCATCGACAATCTTACTTTCTGCTACTTTGCATATCCGTTTATCAGTCACCCTCTCCAAAACTTTCATACAATGTGACAGGAGTTTGATACCTCTGTACTGCACACAGTTGTGATATGCCCTTTGTCCTTGTACACTGGCATGAGTATGCTTATCCTCCAGTCATCTAGGATACACCTTTTTCTCAACACTGCTATGAGCACCCTCAGAAGCCATTTCTGCCCATCTCACACAGCATCTTTATCATATCTGCTGTGACCTCATTTGAGCCAGATGCTTTCACTGACTTAATTTTCCTTAATGCAATTCTTACTTCTTCTATGGTGGACGACTACTCTTCTCCCATTGTAGGCTGTGTCTTGGGCAGTACAGATTCTGTGGGGTTTTCTTCATTTAGAAGCTGCTGGAAGTACTCCTTCCATCTGCCTCTGATGTCCTGTGGACTGCTGATTAGGTTGTTGCTGGCATCCCTTATTCTTTATCATTCTGTCTTTGCCTTGCAACCTGATATAGTTTCTTTGTGCCACCTACTGAGTCACTTTACAGAAGCTGGTAGTATCCTATTCTTTGCTATTGCAACTCCTTTCTTACCTTCTTTGTTAGCCAGCCAGTATTCCTTCCTAGCCAAGTCCGTCTTTTCTATCACTTACTTTTTCCTGCACTACTTCTTTCGATGACTTCCTGGACTTCTGCATTTTACTACCAGCTTCCTTATGTACCTTATTTCCATACCTGGCTCAGCCACATATCTCTTCTGTATCTCTCACAGATGTTGTTTTGAGGTGCTGCCATTCTTCTTCAACTCCACCTATTTCCTCCTCTTCTTAGGGTGCTAGAGCCCCGAGTAATTCCTTGAACTGTTGTACTTTCTCTCCTTGAACTGTTGTACTTTCTTTCCAGTCAACTTCCAGATCTTCAGTCTAGTTTCTGTTGACCTTAAAGGCTTCTTGACCACTGCTTGCAGCTGATTGTGGCAACCAGCGGTTTATATATGTTTCACTGGGGATGACTTTGCAATCATGAATTCTACCCCCAGTGCCTTTTCCTTACTAAGAGGAAGTCTGCCTGAGTTACATACTGGCTACTCTTGTATGTGATCTTCTGACTATCTCTCTTTCTGAACCATATCATGGCTACTATCAAGCCATTTGCCAGACAGAAGTCCAGAATGACTTCTCCTTCTTTATCCTGTTGCCTCACCCACATGGACCCACACAGTCCTCATATCCTGTTCTGTCTGTCCCGATATGTCCATTCAAGTCACCCATTATAAACACTAATTCATGTTGTCCTGCTTTATCTAGTAGGTCCTGCAACTGCTGTCTGAATGCACTCTTTTCCTCACTATCCCATCCCTGCTGTGGGGCACAGGCTGAGATTATGAATACTGCCCTAACATTACACTGGAGTCCGATTGCCATGAGTCTGTCATTAATTCTGATGATATCCCTCACTGCCTTCTGAAGCCTCTCTCTCACCATAATTCCTACACCATTTCTAACCTGTCTCCCTCTTGAGTAGTAGAGTCTGGATCCCAAGCCAAGTGGCTTTGCTGCACTGCCCTTCCATCTCGTCTCTTGGATACATAGGATGTCCAGCCTCCTCCGTTTCATTATGTCATCCACTTCCAAGCTGCATCCTGTCAGTGAACCTACATTAAGTGTAGCAATTCTCAGTTCATATAACAATAAAACGCACCCAAAGAGTGCTAAACCACAAAAACAAGCATAAAACTAATAAAACACCACCACTGAATGTATAGTCACCAACACGTTTAATGGAACACGACACTAAACGCTTTCACCTTCTCAACAATGGGCTTCATCAGAGTGAACCAATATACCACGATTAACTATTTTATACATAAAAAGCATCATGTGATCACTTTAAAATCTCTAATAATATAATTAATGTTGCTGCACAAATGAAATAATAAACATTAACAAAACATCCTACCCCTCCAAAACATTTGTTATACACACTTTCTATTAAAACACTAATTTTAATTTTATGTAAATGAAATTCTCAGTTCATGTTTGGCAGGTTGGTTGGTTTCATGCCCAGCTTTCACTCAACAGAGCTATCCCAGGTAACCCAGGCTGGGCAAGTAGACGCCGCCCGTCCAGTAGATTACTGACCGAGGGCTCCTGGGCTTTATGGTGGGCACACACTTGCCAACAGGGGCACATATACCCCTCCCACCATTAGCAAGGGCCCCTAGCATAGTTGAGAGTAGGAGGCCGGGTCTTCAACCCACTTATCACCGGTAACTACCCATGCCCATTTTGGCGACATTATTCGACATGACCGGATCACCTAGAGCCATATTTTACACCATTGAGTGGCTAGCCCTGCCACGGCATGCAGTCTGTGATCCATGTTCTCCTGTCTTGAGAATACTGAGCACCACAGTAGATTCCCATAGCAGTTGGTCTGTACAACTCTTCTCCCTATAGGGCACCATGTAGAGTATGTGCAGCTGCCCACAGCTCCATTCATTGGTGAGTTTGAGATGGAAACATTCAGCATGTTTTTCAGACATGGGAGAAACCCCACGGAGACACAGTGAGAACGTGCAAACTCCAAACAGGCATTCGTCGGAGGTCAAGATCGAACCTTGCACCTTGTGCATGGGAGGTAAAGACCTTAACCATTATGCCAACTGATATCTTTTAATCATTTAAAACAGCTATGCCTAAATATGTACATATAAACATAAAATGTTTTGCAATGACTCAAAGGATGTAATATACAGTGGATATAAAAAGTGTACACACCCCTGTTAAAATGCCAGGTTTTTGTGATATAAAAAAATGAGACCACAATAAATCAGTTCAAAACGTTTCCCACCTTTAATGTGACCTATAACCTGTACAATTCAATTGACAAACAAACAAATCTGTTAGGGGAAAAAATATAAAAAATAAAAAACGTACAATACGCTGGTTTCATAAGTGTGCACACCCTTAAACTAATACTTTGTTGAAGCACCTTTTGATTTAATTACAGCATTCAGTCTTCTTGGGTAGGAGTCTTATCAGCATGGCACATCTTGACTTGCCAATATTTGCCCACTTTTCCTTGCAAAAGTGCTTCAAATCCGTCAGATTGCAAGGGCATCTGTTGTGCACAGCCCTCTTCAGGTCACCCCACAGAGTTTATATTGGATTTAGGGCTGGGCTATTCCATAACTTTAATTTTCTTCTGGTGAAGACATTCTTTTGTTGATTTGTATGTATGCTTGGGGTCATTGTCCTGTTGAAAGGTGAAATTCCTCTTCATCTTCAGCTTTCTAGCGGCTACCCGAAGGTTTTGTGCCAAAAGTGACTGGTATTTGGAACTGTTCATAATTCCCTCTACCTTGACTAAAGCCCCAGTTCCAGCTGAAGAAAAGCAACCCCAAAAGCACAATACTCCCACCACCATGCTTCACCATGGGGATAGTGTTCTTTTGGTGATCCGAAGTGTTGTTTTGGGGCCAAACATACCTTTTGGAATTGTGGCCAAAAAGTTCAACTTTGGTCTCATCAGACCATAACACATTTTCCCACTTGCTTTTGGGAGACGTGATGTATTGTTTTGCAAATTTTAGCTGGGCCTGGATGTTTTTCTGTGTAAGAAAAGGCTTCTGTCTTGCAACTCTACCTCATAGTCCAGACATATGGAGAATATGGGAGATTGTTGCCACATGTAGTACACAACCAGCACTTGCCAGAAATTCCTGCAGCTCCTTCGGTGGTGTTGTTGTTGGTCTCTTGGCTACCTCCCTGACCAGTTTTTCTCTTGTCTTTTCATCAATTTTGGAGGGACGTTCAGTTCTTTGCAATGTCATTGTTGTCCCATATTTTCTCAACTTTTTGATGACTGTCTTCACTGTGTTCCATGATATATCCAATGCTGTGGAAATGTTTTTGTACTCTTCTCCTGACTGAGAACCCCATCAACAATGAGATCCCTTTGATGCTTTGTAAGCTCTCTGCAAACCATGGCTTTTGCTGTACCAGTCAACTGAGTAAATGTCAGAAAAATACTACTAGGACAGCTGAACTTTATTTGAGGTTAATCAGAGTCTCTTTAATTGATAGCAGGTGTGTACCCAAGAAGACTGAATGTTGTAATTAAATCAAAAGGTGCTTCAACAAAGTATTAGTTTAAAGGTGTGCACACACAACAAAGTATTAGTTTAAGGGTGTGCACACTTATGCAACCAGCGTATTGTATGTTTTTTATTTTTTATATTTTTTTTCCGTAACAGATTTGTTTGTTTTTCAATTGAATTGTACAGGTTATAGGTCACATTAAAGGTGAGAAAAGTTTTGAAATGATTTATTGTGGTCTCATTTTTTTATATCACAAAAATCTGGCATTTTAACATGGGTGTGTAAATTATTTATATCCACTGTACATATTTATGTATATATTTACATATTCAGTACCCTTCAGAATAAACAAACAATAAAAAATATTTACTACAGAATTCTGGCCTTTTCACTTGGGCCTCTAAAACCCACCTGTCCAGCTACTCCACCTGCACCTCTGCAGGTCATCAGAAGTGTACCTGTTTTGTTGCTCAGGACAGGGGATCCCTCTCAGGGAGGACATGTGATCCCCCAGCTTCTACTAAATGACAATTTTTTTCAACTCTGAGCCAGCTCCAAATTCTGCAGGTAAGACCCCTGCTGCAGGTAGAGGAGGATCTTGGTCTGCCTTATTGGACCAGCTTAGGACTTGACCCTGTGCTTTAACAGAAGCCATCCCTGCAAAATCCCAGAAAAAAATTATGTAAACCTCATACAAGGGGTTAAAGAGTGTGAAATGCACACTCTGAGGTGTAACCACCATGCTAAACCCATACACCCACATAGAGGGTAATTCTATGTAAGTGATAGCAGTGTGAAGGTTGGTTACAACACTCACACGGACTTCCACCTTTTCTTTCCATTGCCATTGTTTTATTTGTTATATAAATGGCACACTTTATGCAGTACAATACCTGGGCCTTTTTGTATTGGAGGGGGGCATTTGTATGCACATCTAAATAAACAATACGCTTTAATATTTTTTTAATCATAATAGTATTAGAATGAGGTGAATGTTTTTAATATATGGTGTATTTTCACTCAGCAGAAACTGTTAAGGAATATAGAACAGTACATTATTTAACTTTGCTCATTTTGCTACCCATTCAAGTAAAGGATAGGTAGTGTTTTCTAAATTATTGTAAGGTTATTAAGGATGCAATCCTATTATGACAGAGTACAGCTCTATTAACAGAGTACAGTGCGTGCATATACAAAAGATATTTCACACTGTACTGTGATTGAGAAGTATTACCTCACACACATCTCCCCCAGCATCCTTTAGCACAGCTTGCCCTGAGAAGCTGAAAAAGAAGTTATGTACTCACCATAACATTCCATGTTTGTTGTCCCTGATCTCGCCTTCCTTCTTGCTGTTTGGGTACGGAGCTGACCCTCTGCTCCAACTTGGCCGTATACTATAGCTCGAGAGCTTTTACTGGCTCGAGGCTAGCCCCTATCCCAGCATGCCTAGCGGTAGTTACCCAGATCTCGTTTGTGATAACCCAATACTAGACCATACAATTAGAAAAGAGGTATAAGCTATTTTACATATCAGAAGACACCGACATATAAAGGTGCAACCCATCCATAAGAGTAAGAAGGGGAGACAAGGACTAACCAAAAGGTATGGTAAAAAGGAAACCCAGTCAGTATAAACAATAAAAATAATGGATTCCTCTTGATCCTCCAGGAAGGGGGAAGGAATGGTGCGACGCAAGAAGGAAGGTGAGATCAAGGACAACAAACATGGAACGTTATGATGAATACATAACTTCTTTATGTTATGTTGTCCATATCTCGTCTTCATTCTTGCTGTTTCGGACAGCATCCCCAGCACCTGATTCTTGAGTGGTTCACTGGAAAAAACTCTTCAAAGGATGCCCTGTTCCAGGCTGCCACATCTACTTTGTAATGAGTGATAAAGGTATGGGGATTAGCCCAAGTAGCTGCCGCACAGATCGAATCCAAAGGCAGTCTGGCTTGAAAAGCAATAGAGGTACCCAAGACCCTTGTTGAGTGTCCTTTAATTTTTCCTGGACGTTCTTGTTTATGCAAATTGTAGATATGTTTTATAGTGTCTGAAAGCCACTTAGATAAAGTCGCCTTTGAGACTGCGCAACCTTTTTTATTGTCCGGAAAGGATATGAGCAATTGGTCAGATTTTCTAAAGTCTGTGGTCCTGTGTAAATAGAAACGTAACTGTCTATGAACATCCAATTGGTGAAGCTTATACTCTGCTTTGTTGCCATGATTGGGGAAGAAAACAGGAAGCTCTATGTATTGATTCAAATTGCAGTCAGAACATACCTTGGCTAAGAAAGAGGGGTTGGTTCTGAGAGAAACCCGATCTTTATAGAAAATCAAGTATGGGGGTCGAATAGATAAGGCCTGTAATTCTGACACCCTTCTAGCTGAGGTAATTGCAACCAAGAAAAGGGTCTTCCAAGTCAAAAATTTGAGCGGACAAGAAGCAGATGGTTCAAAGAGGGGAAGAATCAGAGCTTCTAACACTAAATTTAGATCCCGGGGGGAGAGGTTCTCTTATTGGAGGTCTTAAGAGGGTAGTACCTCTTAGGAATGCTTTACATAGCCTATGGGACATGATATTGGAGTCCATTTCTTCTATATGGAAATTAGAAATGGCAGCTAACTGAACCCGGATAGTAGCTGCAGCTGCTCCCCACTCAAAAGTTTCAGCAAGAAATTCGAGAATCTTTGAAATGGGTGCAGTAAAGGGATCAACCTGATTTTTGCCTGCCCAACAAGAGAACCTCTTCCATTTACTAGCATAAAGTTTTCTAGTAGTGGGCTTATGGGAGGAAATTAAAATGTGTTGAACTGCTGGAGAAAAATCGGGAAGCCTGGCTAAGACTGGAAGTGGAGAAACCAAGCTATGAGTTTAAGAGTTTGAATGGAAGGATGGAGATCCCCCAACTGATGCATCAAAAGATCTGGCACTGGGTCCAGGATCCAAGGCTCCCCCTGCAGGTGAGGCCAAAGGAATGGGAACCATATCTGATGAGGCCAGTAAGGGGCAATGAGGATTAACTTGCAACCCAATGACTGTGCTTTCTGAAGAACCTTGGAGATCAGGGGAAAAGGTGGAAAGGCACAAAGCAGTCCCTCATGCCAATCGTTCACAACTGCCTCCCTGGGTGACTGTCCCGGTGGTGGGACTAGGGCAAAGTAGCTGCTGCATTTGTTGTTGAGGGGGGTGGCAAACAGATCGCAGCATGGCTGGCCCCATTTGCAAAAAATCAAGTTTGCAACTTCCTGCTTCAAGGACCACTCGTGGGGCATCAGGATAGTCCGGCTGAGCTTGTCCGCTGTCATGCTGGATATCCCCGGGATGTGCATTGCAACCAGAAAGCGTTGGGAAGACATCCCCCATTGCCAAACTCGTAGAGCCTCTCGACACAAGGGGTAAGGCCCGTTTCCACCCAGTTTGTTGTTGTACCATACTACCGACATATTGTCTGTCTGAATTGCTATAGTCCCTGTAGGTAGAGAGTCCTCAAGTGCTTGCCACGCCAGAAGCACCGCTCTCATCTCCAGGACATTGATGTGCAAGTGGTACTCGTGTTCCTGCCAAGCCCCCTGAACAGTCTATCCCAGATAATGCCCCTCCACCCTTTCTGGGAAGCATCCATGATCACTGTGGCTACAGGTTGGGGGGTTAGAAACAGCCTGCCTATTGTTACCATAGGGGAGTGAAGCCACCACTCCAGATCTTTTTTGCAGGATTCCGTGATCAGAATCTGATGCGACATGGGTAAATCCTGGAATGACCATTGTGCAAAGAGGAGCCACTGCAAAATTCTCATGTGGAAGTGAGCCATAGGGACCAGAGTGATTGCCGCTGCCATAGAACCCAGGACCTTGAGGACAAATCTTGCCTGAATTCTCTTTTTTGTCAATAGCATTGCAACTTGGAGACAAATCGTTAATACTCTTTCTTGAGGCAGCTTTGCTATCATGGCCCTTGTGTCTAAATCTGCCCCTATAAAGGTAATATATTGACAAGGCAACAAGGCAGACTTTTTATAGTTTATGGTGATCCCTAGTTGAGAACAAGAGAGAATTGTGGATTCCCTTGCCTTGATTAGCTGATGCTCGGTGGTGGCAGTAGAAGCCAGTTGTCTATCTATGGAAACACCCAGAATCCTAGACACCTCAGGTGAGCCATAACTACTGCCATGCATTTGGTGAACACCCAGGGGGGCTGTAGTGAGACCAAAGGGCAGCGCTCTGAACTGATAGTGATTGGCTCCCAACTGGAAGCGTAGATATCTTCTTAACAGTCTGTCCATTTTTATGTGGTAGCACTTATCCTGGGGATCGATAGAACACATCCAGTTGTCCTCTCCCAGAAAGGGAAGAATGGACTACAGTGTTACCATCCGAAACTTTGTTTTCTTTACTGATTTGTTCAGCCTGCTGAAATCCAATATGGGTCTCCATTCCCCTGTTTTCTTTGGAAGCAAAATTGAGTAAATTTCAGATCCGATTTGGTCTGCGGGGACTTCCTGTATGACTCTTTTTCTTAGCAACCTTTGAACCTCTAGGTTTTCTTGATCTCAAAGATTGGGTGGCACATCTGGGATAGAGTGTTGTTTTTTTGACAGGGGAAGTTGGGAGAAGGGGATATATTGCAACCTCTGGATATTATCGATAGTACCTATGTATCTTCTGTGATTGTCTGCCAGGCTTTTGGGTACAAGGATAATCTCCTCCCAACTGTCTCCAGAGTCGGACAGTCAGACTTCCCTTCAGGAGCACTGGAAGGGCCTACCAGAGAAGGTATCTTTGTTGCCCTGATTCTGCGGACCCCCCCCCCTCGCCACGAGACCAGCGTCATCCATTATTTCCCCCTCTGCCCCGGGGGAAAAATCTCCAAGTGTGTCAGGCAAAGCTCCCTGGGATTTCCAGAACCACATCTTTCCACTCTTCTGGCCCTTAGGATAAGAGCAGAAAAACGTACTCCCACAGCAGAGAGAGGCTTGCCATCCTGTTCACACCTAGTAAGAGCCTCTTTTACCTGCGGCCCGAATATGGACGAGCCATCAAAGGGGGCTTTGGTAAAGGAAGAATTGAAGGGCTCCACAAATTGACAAAGGCACATCCAGGAGTGTCTGCATAAGGCCACCCCTGTACCTGCTGCCATGCTCGCCCCATCTGCTGCATAAAAAATTAGCCGCATGGAGGAGTTAACCACCGAAGTCAAGGTCGCAAGCTGAGAAGCTGCCTTGTCCGAGGCTCCAGCAGCTGCAGGATCCTGTAAGGTATCTCCTAACTCTTTGAGGAGATCCCTTTGAAGCCTTGTAAAGAGGGACAAATAGTTCAGCGACCCGAGTGTAAAGGTCGCTGGAGAAAACACACGCTTCCCGTATCTGTTCATCGTACGAGACTCTTTATTTGGCGGATAGACAGATGAAGAAGTTTCCGCTGATTCTTTCTTGGTGGCTGCTGCCACCACCATAGCATCAATGGGAACACCTTTGGGTAAGAAGGCTCTGTCTTCAGGGGATGTAATGAATTTAATGGGCCTCCGTGGAACTGGTTCCATCATGTCTGGAGAGCTCCACGCCTTTTGACTCACTACATGCAATAGTGGGTTGAAAGGAGGAGATACCCAAGAGGTGGAAGGTCGGGAACCAAATGCATCCAGGTACACTGACTCATCTTCAGAAGGTGCAAGGGACTTCCAATCACCCCTCTGTCTAAGGATTTCTAAGATGTCTGAAAAAGAGACATCTTCAGAGGGGGTCCGTGGGGACCCTTCTGAGTCATCCAAGTCTGTGTCTGATGTCAAGGACTCAGGGGAGTCCACATGCTTCCTCTTGCAAGTCCTCTTCCGGCAGACCTCCTCAGAGGGATGCTCAGGGGAGGTTTCAGAAGAGGTGGGATTGCCCAATGGGGTGTCCTGGAACATGGGTTCTCTACACTTGGGGCAGAGCGGAGGTTTGGAGGCGGACACCGGCACTGAAGACAAAGGAGCCAATGGAGCTGAGGGTGGAGCTGTCTCAGCAGACAGCATGCTCCTCATGACCTCAAAGGCATTGCGGTCCTGACCAGAAAAAGTCTCTGGCGCCGAAGAAGCCGTAGACTTCCTCTGAACAGAGGGTGTTGGCTCCAAGGCCAATGTAGAAGCTGAGCTGACCTGCGCTGAAGCTCCGAGAGGGAGAGTAGGGTTGGACAAGGGTCCAATGCCGCTCCCCCCCTCGGAGCCGATGAGGGAGTGTAGGCTCCCAGATCCCTCAATAGAAGAAGGTATCAAGGAGATCGGAGCAGTAGTCGTAACCAAAAGACCAGAGGAGGTTACCGGAACTGACGGTTCCATCACTACAACTTCCATACACTCCTGCTCCGAGTTCAAAGGAGTCAGAGAAGGAATCGAGACAGGTGTTGGTTGGGCTGTAGGCACCATTTCCATCTGGAATGGGCCCGAAAGTATTTTAGCTAATGCTGGTGTCCTAAGAAGCCTCTTCACCACCCTCTCCACATCATCATCCGAGAGGCTCCTAGATGATCGAGAGGAATGTGCTGAAAACCAGTGACTGCTTGCCACAGACTGTAATAAGGGAGACTGTGGAGCAAGCCGCACTGGTTCCAAGGCAGGAGACCTGGATTGCTTATGAGACCTTTTGGCTCCAAAACCATAGATGGAACCGAAACAGACAGTCGGGTCTGGCCTAGTTTGTAACTTGTCCTTCTCTTTAGATGGATCGAAAATCAGAGCTGAAGAGGATGAAGGCTTGGGTTTTTTCGTTTTTTTTGCTGGCTCAGTCCCCTCCATAGCAGTATCAAAGGGACCTTTCAGTAACCCTCGTAAGATCAATTTGTTCTTTCTTTCCTGCAGGACTCATGAACTAAATACATAGCAAATAGAACACAAATCCTGCAGGGGAACAGGCCCTAAACAATACATGCAACTTGTGTGCCAGTCCGTAAGGGACATCTTTTGACATCACAAATCGCACGTCTTGAAACCCGAAAGTTTTGATTCTTGCCAGTATCTTTCGACATAATGTCGAACATCACTATATAAAGTTAGAAAATGAAAAAAAGTACACTATTAACAAAATAACTATACCAATACAGACAAAAAAAAAATCTTTTTTTTTTTATACAGAAAGAAGAGAAGGGGGAGACCCTCTAACTTAAACGGCAACTCCTTTAAACTTAAAGGAAAGGCAAGAAAAAGGAAGAAGAACCCTCTAAGTTAAACGGGTTTAGAAGAGGGGAAAGGACCAGAGAGAAAAACAGTTAGTCCACACAAAAGCAAGTCACTCAGACAGGATAGGGATAGGTAGAAATATGAAGGACAACTACAGTTAACAAGTTAGACAATATAAATGAGAAATTTTCTTCAAAAATATAATAAGAGAAAAAACACTTAGCCTGAGCCAGTATCCACAATCTTAACGCTGAAAGCAGCAAACGAGATCTGGGTAACTACCACCAGGCATGCTGGGACAGGGGCTAGCCTCAAGCCAGTAAAAGCTCTCGAGCTATAGTATATGGCTGAGTTGGAGCCGAGGATCGGCTCCGAACCCAAACAGCAAGAACAAAGGTGATATGGACAACATAACATCTCATTTTATGTCTTCTGAAACAAATGGACAGTTGCATAATGGTGTCATTCAAAGGACTCATCTTTGATGACCCTCATCTGCATAGCAAATTTATAAACGGTCCCTAATTTATATCAACAGACTTCAGTGCACCATGTTGAACTGTACCAGCCCCACTCTTTATCGGCAGTCCAGGAAAAGCGCAAATTAAAAGGGAGGAAATTCTCAAGGCTTACTAGGAAACCACCAAGTTTAGTGCAATTTATGTAGATCTTTTCACTAGATGCCTATATTTACTGGTAAGATACGACACGTTAAATTCTTGCAACCTTATAAATGACATTGTAAGTGTAAGGTACTATTTTATACAGTTGTCGACACATGTATTTTGGTTCTTTGTGGCCTTAATTTTCATTAGCAAGGGTTATAGAAAAGTAGGACAGTATCATTCAATGACTTTTACATTACCTAAAAATGCCTACAGCCACACCACAACAGTAAGCCTTTATATTACCAGTCTATAGTTAAGTACAGGTTGGACTGACTTACAGAGCACAAATAATCCCACACTCAATCTGCTTCTGCAGTTTGCACTACTGAAGTCTAGTTACGTATATAACGTGTGGGTATCTGGTTAACTATGGGACAGAATATGTGCTTTCAGGTTACAACATGCTGCAACATTACTATATGTTATAAACTAACATGAAGAACACATTCCTGATTGAGACAATGATTTAATTTTGGCCCAATATATGCTTCCAATTTACAAAATGAAGCAGCAACAAGAAGTAAGACACAGGAGAAAAAAGCCTAAGTCCAGAGGAGAACCACATCCTTACAGATGCTCAGAGAACATATGGGAAATATCTCTTTGTCAAAGCAGGGCCAAAGCCGACAGACAGAACTAAGGCATGGAACCAATTAGTGGCTGACGCAATTCTGCAAAGGAAAGGAACCGCACATTGGTACTGTGTAGGAAAAAAGCAAATAAGCTAGTGGGATCTACGAGGAGAAAAGCTGTGCATAATGCAATGGCCCATAACAGTACTGGTGGGGGCCCCTCCACACTGCAGCCAATAACGCCTGCTGAAAAGTATCTGCTCTTCATAATGGGTAACTATGATGCAGATGACGATGCCACAGGAATCATCAGTGCTGGTATGGACAACAGTACTTTCAGACCACTGCAGCAGCCACAGTTATGTAGTTTGGAAGGTTAGTGCATAGGTGATGGCAATACTTCATGCTGACATATACTGTACAGGTTACTTGTGTACATAAAACCCATAATGTTTTTCATCACCAGGTGCCCCAGCCACTTCAGGCAAACAAGAATGTACCCCATGTCTGCATGGTAAGTGTATGAATCATCTGTTTATAGATAAATCATTTTTATTTTCTAAGGTTCGGTAATCATGTCATCACTTATTGCTTCACAAGGTCAGCACCAGAAACAAACACTTCCACTGTGATATCTTAGCCGGCTGATGTTTACAGCAAAATGGCGTCAACAATGAAGCCATAACTTTCATATACATGACACAGCCTGAGGACAGTGGCAAACCCAGAGCAGGTAATAACATGGCCTCAGGCAATCAGCAGAATGACACAGCATTACAACTAAGAGGGAGGAACACCACCTTACTCAACACTAGTCTCTTGTGAACATCCCATATACCTTGAAGAAATCACTACCATTTCAGAGTTAGCAATATCCACTGTAATGCCTATGCAAATGGGAGCCAAGTGAAGGCATATCTCACAGCTAGCTCCTGAGACATGGAAGGCCTTGGTTGCCCAGCAGAAGTGCAGAGACACTGTCAGGCACAGGCCACTGCTTCACAGAGTCAAGCAGAGATGGTTAAAGTATTGCAGGGTATATATGAGAAATTTCATCAGCACATAGAAATGGTGCAGGAAAGGGACAATGCTTTGGTAAGCCTCATGCACAGTATGGTGGCACACACAACATTCATGTCCGCCTACCTGGTCACACTAATACAGACTTACTAGAGTCACACAGGTAGCAAAGATGGCTGTGGACAGGAGACAGTTTGCGCACATGAAGAAGAATAAGTCACACGCCTTGTGATTGCCAACAAAGTTTTGCAAAGAGTACATGTGACATAATCTAAAGGAAGACTGGCAGGCTGGCTTTGTCAGTATTCCACATTACATGGTAGAACCTCACAATCAAGGTCTCAGTCAAGCAGCACTACCAGATCAGTGTCTAGAGGTTCAACTGTATTCAATAAATCATGCCATCCCAGCAAATCAACATCAAGCTCACATACCAGCATACCAGGACTAGGTCATGTTCACTGGGATGCTCATCCACATTATTGTTAGAGAGATAATGTGTATAACACCTTAGATCTGTAAATGACACCGCACACTCAAGTAATGAAAGTTGCACAACCTTCAATTTTCAAGCATGGATATCCATGCATAATTATTTACAACAACTGGGAACTTTGATGGTAATGAGCTCAAGAAAGAGGAAAAAAAGGGGAAGGGTCATTTTATATGGTTGTGGAAAATGTTATTTAAAGCAATATTTTGTGGTTAGCATGGGGAGAGGAGTAGGACTGTGCATGTGCTACTATGATAAATCCTGACAGTGAAATCAGCACTGTTGCTACCTCACCCTCAGCTCTGCACAACTGAGTAGTATTTTTTATGATGACACAAGGATTTGTGTCCGACAGCCGCGGTGGTGCAGCGATAGCGTTGTCGCCTCACAGCAAGAGGTTCTCCCGTTCGATTCGCAGCTGAAGCGCCTTCTGTGTGGAGTCTGCATGTCCTCCCCGCAGTCGAGTGGCATTCGAAAGACATGCGCGAATGGACGTGCCTTCATTGAAGGTTGGGCGTCGAGCTGGCACCTCGGCACCGTGTAAATCTACTGCCAATCATTAGTGGACCGGAGTTCCACTGTGACGACCCCTAACCGGGAAAAGCCAAAAGAACAACAACACAAGGATTTGTGTCCATGGCTGAAGCAAGTAATCTGATGAGCAGACTAACATGAACATGGGGCATAGTAATAGCCTACAACAAAGATGGACACCTTGTAACTCGTGCTAAAATCAGTGTTCAATAAAGCAAAGCACCCAGTAGCTGCTCTGCAGAAATTTCTTTGCTGTTATATCTGAAAAACAGTAGAGAGAGATAGCAGAACATAAAAGAACTCTAATTCTATTTTCCTTTCAGGTAATTGTGGACTCATCGTGGTCTCCCAAGTGGAAAACTGCACCTATACATGCTGCAGTCAACATTCTTTTTGGATAAAACTTGCAATCCTGCCTGCACAACAGCTAGATAATGAACAGTCTTGCTTCATCACTGCTACTTGTGAAAATGACAATTGTGTATCACTAAACAACACGCAAAGCAAGCAAGTGACTCTCATTGCCAACATTTTTCCATATGCTTTCACCATTAACCACACAATTTGTGGTTGACAATTAGGCATTAAAGCGGAGGTATGCTGCTACCAAACAAATCAAACAAGCAATTTGCTGGGTAAAAATCATTTCTTTAAAATGAATGAAAATGGTTAATGTACAGTCACAACTTACCATGCACACAGAGCATAGTCCACAGGCAATACTGCAGACATCAAGTTATTTATATGATTTTTACTCCGAGTACAACTATCTGAATATCATGGCCCATAGTTGTGGATGAGATGCCACCTCTTTGCCTACACAGCCATGTACCATGTATAAGCGTGCTGCATGGGGTCCTATTCTACTGTTGTCCGGTGGCCACCATCACTAATGGCATTGGGGGAAGGAACAATAGCAGGAACTGCACTGCTATCATGGGGCAACTGATATGTGATCATGTTTTGCAAAATGCAATGTGCTGTAAACATCCTGCACGCAGTAGCAGAGTCATACTGACGGGCACACCTAGGCTTTTCCAGCAATGTAAATGGGTTTTCAGCATGCCAGACACTTGCTCAGTTGCAATCTATGTCTGTGACAGGGCAGTGTTTCTCACCAGCTCTCCTAGGGATATGAACTGGTGCCATTAGCCATAGTTCTAGTGAGTAGTATGGATCACCTGGAAAAGAAAAAAGGGAAGGGAAATAATAAAGGGCATTTAACAAAATATACCTAAAGAGATTACTATGAAAAGGAGAACTTCACACATACTAACAAGGTAATCATGGGGTATCCTGCCATGCAGGAGGAGGAGGCGGTAGAGTGAGTGTGTGTGTCAAATATGAGAATCATGAGCACTGCCAGAATGCTGGGCCAACATGTTGGTGATGCACCTCCATAAATAATGCACTACCTGACCATTAATGGAATGGTAATTCTTCGTGTTCCAGTACCTCTTCTCCCATGGTCCAGATGGGGCCCTAATGTCAACATAGGTGCAATCTATCACACCAAGAGCCCCAGGAATCTGTGCCATTTTACCCAGAAGGCACTCATGGTTCTAGCTCAGTCCTCAAATGACACTGTCAGATAAATATACTGTTCCATACATGCCAAGATTCTGTCGAGGAACTGATAAAGTATCCTTGAGGCAGTAGTCTGAGAAATACCCAGCATGCCCCCGGTTTGTCTCTGGAAGAGTTCCCATATAGTGTAGTAAGAGCTTCCCATACTGTGGCGTTTACAGGTATGGGAAGACTACATATCCCCCCTCTCCTCATTTGTGGGCCATACATACTCATTAAAGCCCCTACTATAGCCCAGTCTACTCTACATCTATCAAAAATTTCTTGGTCAAGAAAGTTAGAATGAGTCATTCTTTGTCTGTATTGCTCCTTCTTGGCCGGCGAGTTCTGTTAGGCACCTGCGGTTTGGAGCAACCACGACAAGTAGCAAACACCAGGAAATAGCCAGGCTGGCAGCTACAGCAAGCTTCCTTGCTGACTGTAAAGTTTATAGAAAAAATGCGACTTTGCCTTTTATAAAACACATGCTCATGACAATAAAGTGCATAAAAAATACTATGAATCACAAATAGGCTGCTAATTTACATAATATGGATGCACAAATTGCCTGCATTCTGCACTTACATGTTATTACAGTCTTATTTGCTTAAGATTTTTGCAATCTGGCAAAACAAGTACTCGCCAAACCTGCGCTAGTAACAGTCTATACAAATCCTCCCTTCGCATAAGCATAATGACTATGAATAACACTCCATACCTCAGATATTCAGCATCCCACAATGCTAAATCCAACCATAAACAAAAGTATATTCTGATATAAAAAAATGCAAAAATGGAGCAATCCTCTTATTCACTTCAATGGCAAAAAAAGTAAACTAAACACAGAAGAGCCCAAATACACACTACATCCAACCATCATAGCATTCCCATCTAAATTAAGCTAAACACACAATTATAACAATAAAAAACAAAACAATTAGAAACTTAGAAAAATGGATTGAAAAAATCAGCCAATAACACTGAAGGAAAATGAGTGTTAAAAAGTATTAACAAACCAAGTAACTTACACTTCTTCTTCTTTCAGCTTTTCCCGGTTAGGGGTTGCCACAGCGGATCACCTGTCTGCTCATGATTGGCAGTGGAGTTTTACAGTGTCGAGTTGCCAGCATGGTGCCCAACCTTCCACGGAAGGCACACACACGCGCACACACCTAGGGCCAATTTGAAGTGTCCAATCCACCTAGAGCATGCCTTTGGGATGTGGGAGGAAACCGGAGCACCCGGTGGAAACCCACACGACCACAGGAAGGACATGCAGACTCCGCACAGAAGGCACCCCAGCCGAGAATCGAACCAGAGAACCTCTTGCTGTGAGGCGACAATGCTAACCACTGCACCACCGTGGCCGCCCCCAAACCAAATAACTTACACTAATATTACAAAAAGAAAGATAAAATAAAGTACTACAAAAAACACCACCAAATATTCAGAAAACTTACCTCAGATAAATGCTGCCCTATGCAAGTATACTGTCACAGAATGACAGTGAAATATGGTCTAATCAAGTCTCTCAAGTGTCGCAAATTGTCAGAAGCACCCAGTTTTATAACAAAATACAGCCTGAGCTTGACCACCTGATTTGGCTGCTTCTAGTCCCCCGTATTGGCAGGACAGAGATATCTGCTTTGAATCCAAATGGGTTCATAGATAAGTACTAAGCTAACTGTCCCTGTACGCCATTTTAAGCCTAGCCAATTTCCCTTTTTGTGCTGAAAATAACCTATTCCATTTGGTTATAGACTGGCCTTACTCATCCCATGGCCGATAATTACATATTACCACTAATGAAAATAACTGTGATCATACCACAGATAATTTCTGGGGACCCATGCATGGGATAAAGCATTAAGTAGCTACCTTTGTCCATTAGTAGTGCAGGGGGCAGTCCTGGGGTATATTTTCTGTTTCCCATCCATAGATCTAAGCTGTGCTTGTACATGGACAAGGATGAACTTTATTTTATGTGGATGGGGAGTCTGTTCCAGAGCAGTGGTATCCTCTGTGAGATATACTTGTCCCTTCAAACCATTCTGTTGATGTTGCAGAAGAGGTTTAGATCCCTAGATTTAGTAAGGTAGTATTTCTGATGCCATTTGACATGCTGATGTGCAGTAAATCCATCAGTAATGGGTCAGAGCATGCCGCATATGCTAGACACAGGTCACCTCTTAGCATTCTGTGGGATACAGAGTATAGTGACAGGGCTTTGAGTCATTCCAAGTAGGACATGTCATTTAGGCCTTGAATCATTTTAGTAAGTTATCTCTGTGGGAGTTCCAGTTGATACATGTGTCTGGACAGATACATGCCGAAGGAGGCATTATATTCAATCACTGGCCTAATGAGGACTGAGTAAAGGGGGGGTACAATTGCATCCCTAAATCTAGACACAATCCCTTTGTTTATAAGCTGTGCAATATAGAAGGACTTTCTTTCACAATGGACACATGTTGGTAAAAGGTTAGGTCACTGTCCACATAAAATCCCAAATCCTGAACAACTGGGTCATCTCTTAGGTACGTATTGTCGATGTGACAGTTCCATGGGGTAGATGACTTCACAAAGGATATGTAGATCAGAGCATGTGTATGTACCTTTAAGAAGCATTTCCAGATGTAGCACGTGCACATAAATACTGAGCACGTACAGGCAGCAGTGCCATTTTGAGACAACAGCCAGAGTGTTAACATGCATGAGTGTGGTAGTCAGTCTGTTTATAAAAAGAAGTTATGTCTTACCATAACGTTCCATCTGTGTTGTAGATCTTTACTCACTCATTACTGTTAGGACTTTGGTTCCATCCTCGGAACCGACACGGCCATAACCAAGCTTGCACCAGCCAAAATCTCTCAGCTAAGACCTACCCACAATGTCCCTCTCACAGTCTTTTCAGATCCAGTTTGCCCACCATTATAGTATAGAATTAAAAAAAGAAACATTAGGAGTCTCTGCCTAAGCAAATACCTTAACTAATAAGGAAATACTAAAGTCCACCAGGAGTCCAGGCAGGGGGAAGGAGGGCGGGAAGTAATGAATGAATAAAGATCTACAACACATATGGAATGTTATGGTAAGACATAATTTCTTTATCTGATGTTGTAAATCTTTATTCATTCCTTATTGTTAGGACTGAGTCCCCAGCTACTTGAGTCCTGGGTGGCCCTAAGGAAGGACATTCCTGAGCACCATAGAACCAAAAGATGCTTATCCCCTGGAGGCCAAATCCAATTTGTAATGAGTGATAAAGGTATGAAGTCTTGCCCAAGTGGCTGCTGCGCAGACATCATCCATAGAGGCTCTGGAATTAAAGGCCACAGAAGTAGCCATCAATCTAGTAGAGTGAGCCTTTATTCTGGAAGGTAAAGATGCTTTGTTCTGATGGTAGATGAAAATAACGGCGTTTCTGAGCAAAGAAGATAAAGTAATTTTGGAAACAGGCCTACCCAATCTGAGCCCTGCAAAGACCAGAAACAATTGATCAGTTTTTCTGAAAAATTTAGTTTTGTCCAAGTAGAAACAAAGTTGCCTATGAACATCGAGGGTATGCAAAAGGTATTCCCCTCTATCTGAATGATGAGGGAAGAAAACCAGAAGGTCAATAGACTGACTAATGGAAAACCCAGAAACGACCTTGAGAAAAAAGGAGGAGTCAGTATGTAGGGACACTCTTTCCCTATGAAAAATCAAGTAAGGTCTCTTGACACTCAAGGCCTGCAACTCAGATACTCTTCTCGCTGAGGTAAGGGCTACTAGAAGTAGAGTTTTCCAAGATAAAAATTTCATATCACATGAGTTAGAAGGCTCGAAAGGAGGACTTGTTAATGACTGAAGAACCAATGTCAAGTCTCAAGGCTCTATAGGAGACTTGACAGGAGGTTTAACATGCAATACTCCTTTCATGAAGGTTTTGCACAGTCAGTGCATGCATTTTAATAACTAAAAACACCCTACAATATGTATTCCTCGAACAGTAAAATCTATGCATTTCTAACTACATCCATCCTATTATTGCCTGTCCTACTTCTTCTTACACTCACATCTCTTAGCATCTACTTACACCCCAAACATAACTCCCCTACAAACCCAAATTGCTATAGCCATATAAATAATCATCAGACCTTCTCAATTTTCCATCTATCTTCTCATTAAATACTCCCTTACCAAAAATACATTTACCTAACACCCAACTCACCCCTACCAAACACAAAACCAAATACTACACCCCCACTGCTAATATGCTCAGACTCATGTACCTCCACAAAAACATTCTCTTAGCTGGAGACATCCATTCCTAACCCTGGTCCAACACACCCTACTGCTAGCCCTCCTAACCCCAAAGTCAATAATCTCCCAAACAAACATCTTTCCTTCTATTCAATAAACACTAGGAGTATTCTGAACAAAGTAAGTGAACTACATGCTTGGATCTCCCACCATACTCCAGATATCCTTGTTCTGACTGAAACTTGGTTGAAATCCCAACACCAAGACATAGAGATCTTGCCCTCTGGCTATAGCATACACCATCTAGATCGACCAAAAAGGACAGGTGGAGGCATTGCTATCCTACACTCTAAACACCTTACCATTTCTAAATCTACTTTTAAATCCCAAGCCTTCTCCCCAGCCGAAAGTTTATCTGCAAACCTAAATATTAATAGTCATTCCACTATCACCATTGCAGCAATTTACATTCCACCAGGTGATAACATCCCCTACTGGAAAATATGCTTGCTCATATCTCCCAACACATTCCAAATGAAACTATCATTCTTGGGGATGTCAGCATTAACTGGCTATCTCTCTCCTCTCAAAACTCCTCACAACACCTTAATCTCTATGACTTTACTCATCTCTGATCCCACTTATTTCAATAACTCCCATACAGCCTCATCTCTCCTTGACTGGATTCTTGTCTCACACCCTTCCAAATACCATAACCCTGAAACACTACCAAATTCCCTAAGTGATCACTGTCCAATAAAAATACTCAAATACACATCCCATCAAGCTAAACCTCAAAGGTTTATCAAACACTGAAAACTAACAAACATTAATACTGAAACTCTCAAATCTTTATTATCAAAAGTGAACTGGAATCTCTTAAAACTACCCCCCTTGAATGAAGCTGTCCACTTTTTTAACTCCACTTTCCTTAGTATTTTAAATTCTCTGGCACCCCTAACAACACTCCGCATAAAGTCTAACATATCCCCATGGCTGAACGTAAACACTCGTACACTACTAAAAAAAAGACAAAGCATGGAAAATTTAGACTAAAGCTAAACATTAACCAGACCTCCAGAAATATAAAGAACTTAGAAATCTTGCCAAAAGTCAAATAAATAAAGATAACAAAAACTTCTATAACAATCCATCTTCTACCTTTAAATCCAACCCTAAAAAGTTCTGGCACGCTGTAAATCAAATACTACACCCAGGTGCACTAGTCTGCCCTAACCCTCATCCTGACAAAATGCATGAGGAAACTGCCTCAATATTCAACAACTACTTTATAGACTCAATATCCAAATTACTAAATCAAGACACAAACGATCCCGCCAACAATAATAGACCTAAAAGATCAAACTCGTCCATCAATAGTAACCCTACCACTACCTTCTCCCTCAAACCTGTCTCCACTAACTATATTAAAACTCTACTATCTAAATTAAAACCTTGCTTAAAATCCTGCTTGCAGGGGTGGGAGGATGGCAGAATGGTTAAGGTGTTTACCTTGCAGACACAAGGTGCAGGGTTTAATTCTCACATGGGGTAATTGGCTAGGCTTAAAAAATGGCTCACAAGGGCAGTTAGCCTAGTACTAATCTAAGAATCTATGAATCCACATCTGTAGACAACATTCCCTCCGCATTCCTTCAGGCTGCTGCTGATGTTCTTGCTTTCACAGTTTCTATTCAAATAAACCGCTCTATCACGGGATCCACATTCCCTTCCATCTGGAAGCAATTTTTACACCCTTCCAATACACAGAGGAGGAAACTCCATAGATATAACTAATTTTAGACCCATAGCCATAGTTTCATCACTCTCCAAAATTCTGGAAAAATGTATACACAATCAAGTCTTACACTACCTTCTGCAAGAAAATCTACTCACACCTACCCAACATGGCTTTTGTCCCAAGCACAGCACTACTACAGCTCTACTGTCTTTCCTAAACTCTGTATCATTAGCTAGAGACAGTAAAAAACATATTTCCTGTCTCTTCATTGACCTCTCTAAAGCCTTTGATACAGTCTCTCATAAACTCCTCCTTAAACTAGCAGACTTACACTTCTCTCCATCCACCATATCTTGGTTTAACAGCTATCTCTCTGACAGACTCCAATCAGTCAAATGGCTCTCAGCTTTTTCCCCTCTTCTTCCTGTTGAAACAGGTGTCCCACAAGGCTCCATCCTTCGGCCACTTCTTTTTAACATCTTTACCGACCTTCTCTACTCTTCCTGTCCTGGATACTCACTGATAACGCAGATGATTCTAAACTTATCACTACTGCCAAATCACCAACTCAAGTAAAATCACACACACAGTCCTCTTTTAACTCTGTAGAAAATTGGCTATCTGAAAATCAACTTATCCTTAATCCAAACAAAGCCAAATTACTACTCTTTCTCCCTAAAAACCTTAACCACATAAAGTCTTCCTTCTCCATACTGTCACAAAATAATACCCAAATACAGCTGGACACCAGTACAAATCTCTTAGGTGTTACTTTTGATGATAAATTAACATTTGATTTACACGTCAAGTAATTGTATCTGAAAAACACATCTCAAGCTAGGTTTCCTCTATAGAAACAAAAAATATCTTACCAAAACAGCAAACCTAACCCTTTCAAATGCCTACCTCTTACCCACTTTACTCTATAGCTCCCAAATCCTCACCAGCCTCAACACTGGACTACTAAACAAGTTAGAATCAACTAATAATAGGATTGCCAAATTTGCTGCCGAAAATTCTTACAAGTCCCATCACTGTCTGTCACTAAAAGAACTAAATTATCTAGAATTACCTAACCTGCTTCAGTATAATCAGTTTCAGATTATTCACTCCATTCTCTACAAACCCTCTTACTGTCCAACTATCTCATCTCTAATCTCTCATTACCTACCCACTAGATTACTCCACAGTTCTAAACAAGGCCTACTAAAAATCTACAAACCAAGGACCAAAATGGGTCACCTAGTCTATAGCTTTATCCCTTCCAAGGCCTGGAATAGCCTACCACTAGATATAAGATCCCTTGAACATCCCAATCAATTCAAAACCGATACAAAAAAATACCTTCATGAAAAATGGACCTGCCAATGTAATTATCCCCGTAAACACTCCCCTATAACCTTCTACTTCCCTTCTCTCTTCCTTCCCTTCAATAAACAAACTTACTACTTTATGATCTCCTCTTGCTACATCACTGTACAAACATAATAGTAAAATATTTCAGCTATGTAACTATTGCACTATTATGTATATAATATGTACTTATGAATGTATCCCTCTGATGAATGCATTTCTATATATATTTCACTTGCCACAGTGTAACATATGACACTGTAATGCAGTAATGTTTAGTACTGATAAATGTATTCTATATGTATTCAATATGTAAAATTTCTATTTTTCTGTTGGAGCTTTTCTGCACGGGACTCTGATGAAAACGGGCAATTGTAGCCTAGTTGGACAAACCCGGTCAACAAATATAAAAAAAATAACAGAAGAATTGTCAATTCCATTATGAAAATTTGCAATAGCTGCTAAATGCACAGTAATTGTCGATCCTGACGCTCCTGCATGTAATGGGGTAGTTAGGTATTGTAGGATCTTCTGAACAGGCATGGAAAAGGGGGGGGTATACTTTATTCTCTCGAAAGCTGAAAAGGGTGAATACAAATAGTGCAACATGTAAAGAGTGAACCGCGAATATGTCGAATGAACGAAACCGGGAAAAGAGAAGTGTTGTATTGTCATAACTGGCCCGTCTGCGGTATAGCTCCGTAACGTAAGTGTGTGATAGTTACGGACCTTAGGGTTAGGGTGCGGGTAAAGGTAAGTGAATAGGTAGGTAATGTATCTAAGATTTAGTGTAGGGTTTTAAGTGCATGTGTGTGGAATATTTAGTTTGTTTGGGTATAGCTCCGTAGGGGAAGTGTGCAGTAATTACGGATCTTAGGGTTAGGGGAGGGGTTAAGGATAGTGCATAGATAGTTGTGTATGTGGGGTTTAGTGTAGGGTTAGCAGTAGGGTTTTGGTGCTTTAATTTAGGATTAGAAGTAGAGTTTTGGTTAGTGTATGTATGTGTTTTTTTTATTGTGTTTAGGTATGTAGTGTGTTGCAGGCGGTGGGTTGGCCGACTATGGCAGTTCAAGAATTTAAATTTTGCGGTTTAGTACCTTCGACGTATTCACGGTTCGCTCTTTATGTGTCGTGCTATTTGTATTTGCCCTTTTAAGCTTTCGAGAGAATAAAGTAGACCCGAAAAGGGGTCTATGTTATGTTCCTTGGCTCATCTAGAGAACCTAACCTACTTACTAAAATAAATAAATAAATTCCTGGTGGAAGGTTTGTGTGAAGCCAGAAGAATCTCGCGAACAGGAGATAAAATATCAGGTAGCCTGGCAATCATCAAAAGTGGAGAAACCAAGCTGTGAGCTTGAGGCTGTGGAGATTGGGGTGAATCAGTCCCTGAGGATGAAACAGCAGACCTTGGGATTGATCCAGGATCCATGGGCTGTGGATCAGATGAGGCCATAGGAAAGGGAACCAGACTTGAAGGGGCCAATAAGGGGCAATGAGGATCACTCTGCTTCTCAACATTTGAGCCTTCTGGTGGAATTTCGGGATGAGAGGAAACAGGGGAAAGGCATACAACAGACCCGGGAGCCAATTGTGTGTCAGAGGATCCCTCGGTGACTCCCCCTGAGGGGGAATCAGGGAAAAGTAGCTTCTGCATTTGTTGTTTAGTGGAGAAGCAAACAAGTCGCAGCAATGCCTGCCCCAACGGCAGAAGATCTGATCCACTATTATAGGTCTGAGGGACCACTCATGAGGCATCAGAATGTTCCTGCTCAGATTGTTCGCAATAAGACTGAAACTCCCGGGAATGTGCATTGCCATAAGAAAACAGTTGGAAGCCATTGCCCAGTGCCAAATTCTCATGGCCTCCCGACACAAGGGGTAAGACCTGGTTCTGCCTTGTTTGATGATGTATCAGACGACTGACATGTTGTCCGATTGAATTGCAATGGTCCCGGAAGGAAGGGATGTGTAGAACACTTGCAACGCTAAGAGATCTGCCCTCAATTCCAGGAGATTTATGTGCAAATTGGCCTCCATGGGGGACCAGGTGCCTTGGACTGTCTTTCCCTGGAAATGCCTCCTCCACCCTAACAGGGAAGTGTCCATGGTCACCGTGGTCCTGGGCTGGGGAAGGCAGAACGGTCAACACCAAAGATTTGATTCTGACTTCATCCACCAAAGCATTTCTTTCTTGCAAAGGTTTGTAAGGCGTATCATGTGGTCGAGTGGGTGGGTTAAGATCGACCATTGTGATGAAAGGAACCACTGTACTAGTCTCATGTGCAACCTCTCCAGTGGAACTAAAGTAATGGTTGCTGCCATAGATCCCAATAGCTGTAGTACAAGGTGTGCTGGTACAAATGTCTGTGGAAGGAGGACTTGAATATAGCTTCTTATTTTTGACAGCCTGTGAGGAGGAAGGGAAGCTTGACAGGACATTGTGTCGAAGATCACTCCAATGAATTCCAGTGCTCTTGTTGGAGACATTTATGATTTGTCCATGTTGATCGTAATACCCAAGCAAAGAGCAAGGCCTTGAGTGTAAGAGAGACTGAGAATGAGAAGATTCCTGGTCACAGCAGTAAGGAGCCAGTCGTCTAAATATGGAAACACCTAGAATCCTTGTAGTCAAGATGAGCTACTATGACTGCCATACATTTGGTGAACACTCTAGGGGCTGTCGGGAGACCAAAGGGCAGTACCCTGAACTGATAGTCATTGGCTCCCAGCCAGAAGCAGAGAAATTTCCAGAAGCGTTTGTCCCTCTTTATGTGGTAATACACGTCCTGGAGATCTAGAGCACATCCAGTTGTCCTTCCCCAGAAAGGGGAGGATGGACTGCACTGTGACCATCCGGAATTATTGAGGTTTTATGAATTTGTTTAGTAAGCTGAGATCAAGGATTGGTCTGCAGTCCCCTGTCTTTTTTGGCACTAAAAAGAACCACGAGTAAAACCTGGATCCTCTATGGTCTGGTGGGACTGGCTCGATGACTCTTAGCAGCTTTTCGATTTTTAAGGCTGCAGCCTCCCTCTGACTGGGTGGGACATCGGGTATTCGTTTTATGCATCTGGGAGTAAGATCGAATGGGATATGATAGCCTCTGGATATTATTCCCTGCACCCACGCATCCATTGTTATGAGTTGCCAGGCATGTAGGTGCAGGGAAAACTGACCCCCGACTGCTTCCAGAGGAAAAATAAATGAATGAACCACATGCTGAAATTAAGGAAACAAGCGTTTTACTATATAAAAAAAAGACTCAGTAAAAATTTTACAAAAGTAAGTGCTTTCGTAAGACACATAGACCAAACTATATAAGATATATGCTGAACTGTAGTATTATTTTATTGTCTGATGAAGTTTGGTCTATGTTCCTCTGGCTTTACTTTGTACAATTTTTACTGAGTCTTTTTTATATAGTAAAATGCTTGTTTCCTTAATTTCAGCGTGTGGTTCATTCATTTATTTTTCTTGGTTGGTGTTGTGCTTCGTGGTTTCCTGCTTCCAGAGGAAAGCAATCGGGCTGCTGTTCAGGAGTGCTGGAAAGGTCAAATGGAGAAGGAATCTCTAGCACCCTGGTTGAGCGGACCCCCTCTGCCCTGAAAGGGGCATCTTCCTTATGAGTTGCCCCCCCTGCCCCAGGAGGATTGCTCATCATGAGTGACACAAAAAAGATTCTTGGGACTTCTTGAACCACAATTTTGCTCCCCTCTGGTTCCTGGAGTAGGATCTCTGCGGGGGGGGGGGTGGAAAAATGTATCCCCATAGCAGACCAAGGTCTTTCTGTCCTTCTCAGTACATGATAGTACATCTCTTACTTTGGGACCAAAAAGGGAAGATTCATCAACAGGCACATTGACAAAGGAAGATTTAAAGGGGTCCGCAAAATCACACAAACGCATCCAAGCATGCCGTCTCATGATGATGTCTGATGCAGCTGCTCGAGCTGCCCCCTCGATGGTGTGAGACATCAAGCACATTGAGGAGTTCAACATGGATTCCAGGGTAGCTAGCTGACAGGCAACAGTATCACACACCTCCTCAGGCAGTACCCCCGCCAAAGAGTCAGATATTTCTGAAATTAGGTCTCTTTAGAGGTGAGTAAAGTGTGCCAGATAATTCAC
Organism: Protopterus annectens; assembly: GCF_019279795.1. Lineage (NCBI taxonomy): Eukaryota > Metazoa > Chordata > Ceratodontiformes > Protopteridae > Protopterus > Protopterus annectens. The sequence continues at coordinate 476,888,196 of NC_056747.1, read as the reverse complement.
CGACAGAATGGCAAAGATCACTGAAGCACAGGCCCACTTCCCCAGTCTGTCCATAGCCCGAGACTCCCTGTTTGGAGGAAGAACAGTGGAACTATCTTCTGCCAATTCCCGCTTGGTGGCCGCCGCCATGACCATGGAATCAACTACCAGCTGCTTGGACCAATTAGGCTGGTCTTCGGGGGTGGATAAAATTTTATCTGGCCTCCGAGGGACAGGTTCTATGTTGTCCGGGGTCTTCCAGCCATGCTGCACAATAAGTTTAACAAGCTGATCCGCAGGTGGGGTCACCCAGGAAGTAGATGGCCGAGCACGGAAGGCCTGCAAGAACACTGATTCCTCCGAAGAAGGATTGGAGGGCTTCCATTCTCCCCTCTGCTTGAGGATCTCGAGAATGTATCCAAATGAGACGTCTTCTGGGGGAGACCCTTCTCCGTCATCACAATCGGTGTCTTTGGTGATGGATTCCTCAGGGAAATCAAGATATTTTCTCTTGCACAGTTTCTTCCAGGGTGGCTCCCCAGTGGGATCTTCTGAGGAGGACTCCAGAGAAAGGGTTCCCTTCAAGGGAAGGTCTTGTGGCTTCTGTGCTCAGAATCCCAGAATAGGGGGTTGGGACAGCTGCATGCTAGAGAGGGGTTCTGGTGTCGATGCCAATGGTGCCAACTGCGAGCCTGTTGAGACAAGGACCCTCTCCATCACCTGGAAAGCAGGCCTGCCCTAGGAGGGATGGGAGCTCAGAACCAAGAAGGACAACCTCGGAACCAGAGTCACACCCCGCCCTGAGGAGCCCGCCTCCAGGTGAAGAGCTCCAAGAGAACCGGTAGTTGCCAGGGGACCAGTGGCTGTAGATGATGCCACTGAAAAAATAGCCGCCGAACTAGGACCGACAGTGCCAACAGCCCAATCACTGCTCCGAGAGTGTGCCAGTTCCAACAGTGCCATTGCATCAAGAGTAATTGGTGCCGACAGGGAACACTCCGCTGTCAGAGCAGAGATAAAATGCACTGAGATGGCCATCGGCACAGAAGTCTCCTGGACCTGAGAGTAGAGAGAGCCGGAGGAGAATATACAGGTGAATATGCCGTGAGAGCTTCCGTTCCTAAAGGGAAGGAAGACCTAGCAGGAGTGGGTAATCCTCTAGCTGCCAAAAGCTGGTCCAAAACCCTCACTACATCTTGTTCTGAAAGACTCCTTGTGGATCTGAATGAAACTGCCAAAGGAGATTCAGGTCTCTCAAGAAATGGACTAAACTGGTGTCCCAAAATGGGGCCATAAGAGGGAGAATATCTGATTCTGGGAAGGTGTTCAACCTTCGGAACTGATGGTGTCAGTGTCAGTGGAGCTGTATAAGACATCGGCACTGTGGCCAGGGATGGTGCCAATGCAGGTACAGTAGTCAGAGCCTGTGCCAAAACCAAGGTCGGCATTGAGGGGGATGGTGCCGAAGCTGGTACAGTGGTTGGAGTCAGAATTAAGGGTGGCACCGAGGGAGAAGACATGGAGCCTGGTGCCGAAGTAGTCTGCACCGAAGGTGCAGGAGAAGCTCAATGTCAACTCGATTCCAAGGAGGATGGAGATGTCAGAACCAAGTGACTCCATTTCTCTTTATGCTTCTTCATATCCTTATGGTTAGGAGGTGGTGAGACCTCTATCCCAGACAGAGCCTCTGAGAAGGGTGTTTTCATCATACCCTTTAGAATAAGCTTGTTCTTACTCTCAGCCAATGTACAGTCGCTGTAGCTCGAACAAATATCACAAGATACACTGATGTGGTCAACACCCAAACAATAAACACACTGGGCGTGACCATCTGAGTTGGGCATCTAACACCCGCACTTATCACATTGCTTAAAACCTAGTTTTACTTTATTAGACATTATGGAAAACTAGACTAAGTCCTAAACTACAACTGAATCAACCAAAAACAACAAGGTTATAGAAGAGGAGTTTTTTTTTTTTTTTTTTTGAACAGATATAAAAAAGGAGGCGTACCAACAATGGTACTAAGAAATACCACAAAATGGTAGGAAAGGGAGGGACAGAACCAATGATGGTATGAAAAGAGCTACTGAGGGTAGGTTTTAGAGAGAAAGTATATAAATTTAAAGACGAAAAGAATCTTTAGGAAAAACTGACTAGGTGAAGGTAATTATAAAGATAATTCACAAAAACACTACACTTAGCTTGAGAGAAGGCTTGACACATCTGACGAGGAACACGGCAAACGAGATCTGGAGAAACTATGAAAGGGACATTGTGGGTAGGTCTTAGCTGAGAGTTTTTGGCTGGTGTGATCTTGGTAATGGCCATGTCAGTTCCGAGGATGGAACTGAAGTCCTAACAATAAGGAATGAATAAAGATTTACAACATCAGATGTTTATTTAAGTTTAAGTTACAAAGCCTCATTTCTGACGTGTTTGTGTGTAATAAAGTTGCTTGAACAAAACCCACAAATGTTTGTTTGTTTTATCCTGACCAGACGTGCGACAGGATACAATAATGCATTTTTGGCATTTACCTTCACTCCATTATTTTGGCACCATTTATTTATTTGGAAATTACCTTCCTTCAGGGTGGCTCAGTCATTTGAGGATTCAAAAACTGCTCCAAGCTTGTTTTCATCTGCAAACCTAGTAGATGCCAAACAGGATAGGTCCCAGCACAGGACCCTGGGGGACTCCACTGACTGGTCTGTTTGTGGAGGTAACTTCCCCTATTTTGATTATCTGCATCCTGTCTGTCAGCCAGTTGGCAATCCAGTGGGTGACATAGAGGTTTACTCCTAGTTTATTTAGCTTTTCTATTATGCCTGCGTGGGGAATTGCGTCAAAAGCTTTGGCCAGGTCAAGTTATGCAGTGTGTACCATTTTGCCTTCATCCATTGCTTTGGTGACCTTATAAACAAAAAATCCACCAGGTTGATTAAGCATGATCCACCCTTGATGAATCCAAACTGAGATGAGTCCAGTATTTGTAGGTTCCCTGCATTCTGATTGTTTAGTTCCAAGATTAGTATTTCCATGGCTTTGCCTATGGGGCTGGTCACATATGGGTCTTTTATTGCCTGGATCTGTGGAAGGTCTTCCCTTATGCAGGGGAATTACAGTAACTGTTCTCCATTTGCTTGATACTAAAACCTGTACGGCGGCTGAGACTGAATATCTTTGTTAGGGGTGTGGCTAAATTGTGTTTCATAATGTTTAAGATGCATCCACGGATATTGTCAAGATCCGACAATGCAATATTTTTAGCTTTTGCTAGCACTTGCTTGGTCTTGTGTGACAGCTAGAAGCAAGGCAGTTTCAGGTATATCTTGAGGAAAAGATGGAGGGGAGAGAGGGGTAAGATTAGAGCTAAATTTGTTGGGCAGTTGTTTCACTCGGTTTTCAGCCCCAGCATAGGTAACATCATTCACAATCAGCTCAGCACATTGTTGCATTGTGCTTTTGAGATTACAAACATAACTAAAAATAACTTGTGGTTGTTTTGACTTGGGTACCTAATTTAGCCTCAGACTTGACTTTGGTGAATTTTATTAAGCCCATATTTGTTTGTTTATTTCAGTGGCAAGAGCTCTAACATTCTGTGATTACTCTTCTTACTTTTGGTCAAAATAATTTTCTTTTTATTATAGCTTGTTGATATTTTGGTTCTACCATGTGGGTTTTTTTCTGGACTTTGCCCTCCACTTGTTCCTACAGGGTACAAATGCATCTATGCAACTGTTTACATGCTGGTATAGTGTGGTGGGTTATATTTCTATGTATTCAGTAAAGTTAACTAGGTTTTGGTGGGGATCTGAAGCTTGCCAATGTAACACTTAGGAGTATGTAATTTCTCTTAAAGAAATTTCTAAAAGTACCTTGACTGGAAGGGATCTCTGATTTCAGTCTTATTTTGAAGGAGACTGCTTTCCGGTCAGACCTAACAATAGATAGATGTTGTGGTTTTCTTGGGTCATAGGAGTTCTATAGATAGCTAACATATGGTACGGGATTGTTCTGATGGTTATTTGGACATGAAGAAGCTCTAGTACATCATGCTGCTTTACCAGCCTTGATGTGAGTCACTTTTGGATGTACACTGAGACACCTCCACTTTTTCCCTCCCCTGCACAATAGCTGTTCTTAGCATGTGGAAGGTGTTATAGCCTTGCACATCTGGAGTGCTCTCCCAAAATTAAACCATGATTCAGTCTCTTCAAAGATGTCAGTTTCCTCCAGGATGAGAAAGGGGTGTAGAGTGCAGAGTTTCTTGTTTAGGTTCAATATCACCTCCATATTTAAATTTGCTTGTTTTGTTATGTTAGTAGGTATATCAGGGTGGCATTACCTAAAAAAGGTTAATAACCAAAAAACTTGAGTACCAGAAACATGAAGACATAGAACATGCAGCTCCAAAAATAAAAGTAGAATCAAAGCTTTAAAAGAAGCACTTTCAGTCTCCTAATACATGCTTTGAATAATGTATTTGAAAAAGCTGTGATGGATGAAATTTATGCTTTGGAGATGCACTCCAACACCGTTTTTACAACCTTTTGAAACAAAAAAGGGATGTTATGTATGATCTTTTACATGATAACTCCCTAAGAATTATGAAACCTGATAAAGGGGGTGGTATGGTATTAATTGATTCTTATAATTATTCCAGTATTATTTGATTCTTATAATTATTCCAGTGCATCACTAAATTTGCACAATACCGGAACCTACATTCTTGTTTCTAAGAATCAAGTTAACACTGCTTACCATCATATAGATTTGAGGTTGGAAAATCTTTTAATGAATAGAGATTTGATTCTGGAAGTATTTAGCTTTTAAAAGATTTCTAAACCTACCATACCACCCATCTTTGGCATTCCAAAAGTTCATAAAGATGTAATTACTTCACCATTTTGTCCCATTGTGACATCACAAGGTTCCAAAACTTATTCCTTGGCTATTTTGATTGATATATGGCTTAAACAATTTTTGTGAAGATGCCACATTTAGTTTAGAATTCTTTGGACTTTTTGGGATGCTTACAGGGTACTTTATGGAATAATCACATTAAAGTTCTTACTATAGATATTGTTGGTCTTTTTACTTCCATCCCTTATGAGGAGGGTTTAGTTTTATTTCCTGAATGCTTACTTGATGATTTTTTTTTATCCCATAAGATTAATATAGTTATGGATCTGATTTCCTTGGTTTTACATAATAACAATGTGTCTGAGGATGAATTATTTAAACAAATCAAAAGGGTAGCGATAGGTGTGGTCTATGCCTACCTAGTATTCATGGTTTGGGAAAAACAATTTGTTTCTAACTGTGGTTTCTCTATGAATAGTAAGTTGTATTTGTGTTTTTGGGACAATATTTTTATTCTTTGGGAAGGTTATGATAATGAGGTTGAGAGTTTTTTTTACACTATTTAAATGAGACTGTGGATTTTTTTTTATTTACTTCATATTTAAGCAACAATAATATGAACTATTTGGACACCTTGATTACATGCACTAGGAATGGTTTTAAGTTACAGATGTTTAGAAAACTTTTAGTTATGTACTCACCATAACTTCAGATGTTTGGGATCCATCTCGCCTACATTCTGAATGATGGGTTCCGATCCCTCGCCCGCTCCTGCACGCTATGCCAAAGCGAAGTCTCTTATTGGCTGAGCTTACTATATCCCAGGATGCACCACTGCCAGTCCCCAGATCTAGTTTGTCCGCATACATGCACACATGCATACCCTGCTTATATAACATCGTCAGATGAAACAAGATAAAAACAGTGGAGCTCAAAACCGTTCAATCTCTTCTGATCTGCAAGGCAGGGAAGGCGGGTGGGTATCAGGAATGTAGGCGAGATGGATCCCAAACATCTGAAGTTATGGTGAGTACATAACTAAAAGATGTTATGTGATCCTATCTACATTCTGAATGATGGGACAGCGTCCCTAGCACCTGAATCCTGGGTGGCTCACTGGAAAACACTCCTGAGTACCGTGGAACCAAATGATGCTCGTCCTTTAGATGCCACATCCAATTTGTAGTGGGAAATGAAAGTGTGCGGGTTGGACCAAGTAGCCGCAGCACAAATTTCCGATATAGCGAGCTTGGAATGAAAGGCTATAGAAGTAGCCATAGCTCTGGTAGAATGAGCTTTGATAGATGATGTAAGATGTTTATTCGAAGAAGAATAGGCCTGAGTTATGCAATCTCTGATCCATTTTGAGATTGTAGCCTTTGTGATGGTTTGGCCCAATTTATTATCTGAGAAGGACACAAACAACTGGTCTGACTTACGAAGTTGCTGAGTCCTGTCTAAATAGAAGCGTAATTGCCTGTGAACATCCAATTTATGGAGAGTGTATTCTGCTTCATTAGAGAATTTTGGAAAGAAAACTGGTAGTTCTAGAGATTGTTGAAGACAGAAACTAGAGCAGACCTTTGGGACAAAGGATGGATTAGGCCTGAGTGATACTCTATCTTTGTGGAAAATCAAATACGGTGGTTTAATAGACAGGGCTTGAAGCTCTGAGACTCTTCTTGAAGTAATAGCCACTAAGAATGCCGTTTTCCAAGACAGATATTTTAATTGCATGTAGCAGCCGGTTCAAAGGGGAGATGTTAATAGCACCAAATCAAGATCCCACGGAGGTGCAGGATGAAAAACTGGTGGTCTTAACAGACTCGCACCTTTAATGAATGTTTTGCATAGTCTGCTGCTCATCAAAGGAGGATCCGTGGATTCATGGAATTTAGAGATAGCAGCTAGTTGAACTTTAATAGTTGAGACAGAAGATCCCTGATTAAACAGGGATGTTAAAATTTCAAAACCTCTGGGACAGGAGCAGTGATAGGGTCTAAGCCCTTGAGTTGAGCCCAGATAGCAAACCTCTTCCACTTACTGAGGTACAATTTGTTAGTGGTGGGTTTGTGGGCCGAATATAAAATGTGAACAACTTCCGGGTCTAGTGTGTGACTTCTAACTAAGGTTGGAAGTGGAGGAGCCAAGCTGTCAATTTCAGAGATTGAAGGGACTGATGCCAATGTCCCGACTGATGGATTAGCAAATCCGGGATCAGGTCTAAGGTCCACGGATCGTCCACTGCATGCTTTTCAGGTAAGGAAACCATATCTGACGAGGCCAGTATGGGGCAATCAGAATCATTGAAGACCCTAGTTGAGAAGCTTTTGAATAACTTTGGGAAGGAGTGGAATTGGAGGAAAGGCATAAAGTAGCCCTGTTGGCCAAGGTTGTGCTAGAGCATCCATGGCTGGTACTTCCTGATGTGGAATCAAGGAGAAGAACCTTTGGCACTTGGTGTTTTGTGGAGTTGCAAATGGTGTGCAACGGCGTCCCCATCTCTTGAAAACCTGGGCTGCTACTGCGGTTTAGAGACCATTCGTGAGGAGAGAGAATTGTCCTGCTTAATTTGTCCGCCAATACATTTGACTTTCCGGGATGTGGGTCGCTACCAAGAAGCGGTTGGTAGCTACAGCCCATTCCCACACTCTCATGGCCTCTCTGCAAAGGGGATACGATCTGGTCCCTCCTTGTTTGTTCAGATACCAAACCACCGACATGTTGTCTGTGTGGATGGCGATGATGCCCTGAGGAAGAAACTTGTGTAAGGCCTGTAGGGATAGAAGTACAGCCCTCATCTCCAACACGTTGATGTGGAGAAGAGCCGTCCGGAAGCCAGGAGCCCTGAACTAGCCTGCCCAGACAATGCCCCCACCCTATCTGGGAGGCATCTGTCGTCAGGGTAACCACTGGAGGGAGAACAAAGGGTTTTCCCTGATCCAAGTTGGATGTTTGAAGCCACCAGCGAAGGTCCCTTTGCATATTTCCGTAATCATGATGTGATGATTGAGGGAAGATCCTGAAAGGACCATTGAGTTGACAAGAGCCACTGAAGAATCCTCATGTGTAACCTTGCTAGAGGAACTAAAAGTACCGTGGCAGACATTGAGCCTAGAACCTGTAGGACCATCCTGGCTGGGGCTTTGGATCTCGAGATCAGAGCTTGAACTTGGCCCTGTAAAGTTCGGATCCTTCGGCAGGAAGAAAGACGCATCAATCTTGAGTCTATCTCTGCTCCTATAAACTTTATGCGCTGAGAGGGCAGCAAGACAGACTTTGACCAATTGAATGTAATCCCTAGGGAAACACCCAGGAGATGGTGGCTTTGAGGTTGTCCATTAGTAGATGCCTGGTGGTGGCAGTCAGGAGCCAGTCGTCGAGATAGGGAAACACTTGGAATCCAAGACTCCTCAGGTGAGCCGTCACTACTGCCAAACACTTGGTGAACACCCTGGGGCTGTGGTGAGACCAAAGGGCAGCGCACAAAATTGGTAATGACTGACTCCCAGGCTGAAGCGCAGATACCTTCTGGACGCCTGATGTATCGGTATGTGATAATAGGCGTCCTTGAGGTCTATGGAGCACATCCAAACATTCTTCTCCAACAACGGGAGAATGGATTGCAACGTGACCATTCGGAATTTGGATTTCGTGACGGATTGGTTCAGTCTGCTGAGATCCAATATTGGTCTCAGGTCCCCTGTCTTTTGGCACTAAAAGAACCTGGAGTAATTTCCTGATCCGATCTGGTCTGTGGGGACCGGTTGGATGACTCCTTTCTAGCAGCTTTAAAGCTTCTGCGGCTGCTATTTCCCTTTGACTGGGTGGTGGGTCCGGGATTCTCTTGGACGGAGGGGGTGAGTATTTGAATGGGATGGTGTAACCTCCGGCAATTATCCGAAGCACCCATCTGTCCTGAGTGATTGACTCCCAGGCTTTTAGGTGCTTGGCAACGACACCCGACTGGCTCCGAGCAGCACAGCCGGGCAATCCCTCATGTCGTGGGGGAGGCTGAAGAGCCACGAAAGGACGCGCGGGCCCCAGAATTGCGGGCCTCCCTGCCGCCTCTGGGACGGCGTCCCCCTGAAAAATTTCCCGCCCTCTGCCTCTGGGCGGGAATCTTCCTGCTGTTGGGAGAAAAAGATTTTGGAACCACATTTTCCCCTCCTTTGGCCTTGGGGTAAGGCCGAAGGGAGTGGAATAACGGCAGATAACGTTTTCCCTCTTGCTCACAGCGGGTAAGGGTGTCTTTCACCTTGGGTCCAAACAATGAGGACCCATCAAAGGGAAGGAAGACTTGAAGGCCTCCGAACTGACACAAGCGGAGCCAGGCTTGTCTCGTAGAGCCACGCCTGTGCTCAAGCTCTACCGCCCCTTCGGCCGCATAGGAAATGAGCCTCATGGACGAGTTAGCAATTGACAAGGATAGCCAACTGAGAACTAACGGACTGGGCTAGCTGCTCAGGTAGGTTACCCGAGAGGAATCTGACAACTCCTTGACCAGATCCCTCTGAAGCCTGGTAAAATGTGCCAAATAATTCAGAGACCTTAAGGTAAAGGCCGCTGAAGTCAGGATGTGCTTCCTGCACCTATCCATACTCCTAGACTCCTTATTAGGAGGATGGATGGACGTTGAAGCCTCTGCCACGTCCTGTTGTGTAGCAGATGCCACCACCATGGCATCTACAGCCACGCCTTTAGTAAGGAACTCCTTCTCGGGGAGCAGATAAAAATTTGTTTGGACGAAGGGACTGGTTCCACGGTATCTGGATCTTCGATCGACAAACTAAATCCAGAAGCTCGTCGGAGACACCCAGGAGGCGGAGGGCTGAGCCCCAAAGGCCTTGAGGAGCACTGATTCGTCAGCAGAGGGGTTTGGATATCCAGCCCTCGTTGTTTGAGGATCTCTAAGATGTCTGCAAATGAGACATCATCCGAGGGGACCCCTCCGCATCATCCATATCAGTGTCGATGTGTAATAGACGGGGGAGTCCACGTGCTTCCTCTTGCGATCTCTTCCTTGGGGTTCCTCTGAAGACAACTCGAAGAACCCTCAGGAGGAGGGAACCCCACTGGGGTAACCTCAGGCCTCGGGCTCCGCTGGCTACGGACAGGGAACTGCCAAAGACCCAGTCTCCACGCCCAGGGAAGGTGCTGGTAAAACCGAGAGATGGCGAAGAGGATTTGGCCAGCACTCCTCATGGCCCTGAAAGCCGGACCCCAGAATCCTGGGAGTGTCCGGTCTCCGAGCCATGATAGTAGACGGAAGTCCCCAGCCGGGCACCGAGAGGGAGGCTCGGAACCAAAGCACAGGTCCCAAACATCACCCTCGGGTCCAACCGAAGAAGTCCAAACTCGGACCCGAGGCCCGGGTTGGAGTAAGGGTCGGAGCCGACCCTGAGATCTCCACCGGCTCCAAGAGCACCTGCTCAGAGCCCGAAGCAGTCGGAGGAGGAATGGCAATGGGTGGGTCATGGTCATCGGTTCCGAAGCCAACTGGGTCGGAACGAAACAAATTTTGGAAGACTGGGGACTGGAACAGTCTTTGGAGCACCCTGTCTATATCAGAATCCGACATTCTCAAGACCGAGAGGAAACAGAACGGGTTCGAGAAGACCTCCCTCGGCCCCAAGGGACTAGGGGACTCGATGAGAATCGGCGCCAAGTGAACACACACCAGATTCCATCGGTGCGAGGTAGACTTCGCCGAGGAGGAAGTGTCTGAGGAGCGATTTTTCGCCCTCCGCGCGACCCTTGGCCGGCGAGAGCAGTGGAGCCGACGAAGGTGACCCGCCTCTCGATGCCCCAGCCATTGGCTCCGAAGCCCGAGGAGTCGATACTGGAGGCATCGAGGCAGACCGTTCCTCCCTCGGCCGGTCTCTTGAGCCGAAGGAGAGGCCTGCCTAGGTCTCTTGGCAGTCGGATCCGACGGACTGGTCGGAACCGAAGCCCTTTTCTTTTTAGCAGGAGCCGGAGAGGAAGACAAGGCTTCTTCAAAAGAGGGTTTAATTAGCCCCTTGAGAATCAATTTATTTTTCCTCTCCTGGAGGACCCTTGAGGAAAAGCGTGACATACGCTGCATGACTCCTGCAAGTGCTTTGCCCCTAAACAATATACACAAAGTAAATGGTCATCAGTAACAGACATCTTAAAAGCACATTTAGAACATTTTTTAAAGCCGAAGGCCTAGGGGTTTGAGACATGATGTTAAACAACTTCTGACAGGAAATTTAACAACTATAGATTCGCTTGCAACAAAAACCAAGGCTTACAGTAATAGTGTAAAACACAACCTTAGCTGTAATGACCGGAACTTTAAACCACTAAAAGCTTAAAGTTTACAAAGGTTGACCGAAAGGCCCTGGATTGTAAACAAACTCAACCCAATCACACACAATAAATTTCACAACTCAAACGTACACAAAGGCAGCGATAGCCGTTAAAACAGCTTTTGTGATATAAAAGAGCAAAAAACTGACAGAAAAAGTAGTTAATAAAAGCTACTCAGCCCAGCCAGCTCGAGACCACGAGGGAAGCGAGATCTGGGGACTGGCAGTGGTGCATCCTGGGATATAGTAAGCTCAGCCAATAAGAGACTTCGCTCTTTGGCATAAAATGAGTCGGAGCCGAGGGATCGGCTCCGAACCCATCATTCAGAATGTAGGCGAGATAGGATCACATAACATCCTACTTTTAGTAATTCATACTTGTATTTTTTAAATTCCCACCCTCTTTTTCAAAAAAAAGAACTTGGTGAAGTGCCGATGTGTAAGAGCAGCCAGAATGACTGAGTTCAAAGATGTTGAATTAGAGAAGATTACTAATATGTTTTTGGTCAGGGGTTACCCTGAAAATTGGCGCAAGATATCAGTAATGAAGTTTTGAAAGGATGGGGGGGGTTAAATATAAACCTTGTTGGGGGATGGATTGACAGACATCCTGGACAACACAAATACAAACCTTGATGGGTGCTTTGAATGTGCCATGATGGCACAATACAACACTGGCACAAGAGATGTTAGAAATACTGCTAGAAATTGGAATATTTTTATAGAACCAGTTCCAAAATATTTAAAGTATTGGGTAGTGAACCAAATTTTATTTACAAGACTGCAAGTAATCTTAAAAATATTATGGAAAATGCACAAGGTAGATTTTCTGATTATACTATTAATTCTAATAAAGGGGGCATGTTTAGGTGTGGGCATTGTAATCAATGTACCTACATGTATGCAAGAGGAACCCTGATTTTAGACAATGCAATGAATTCAATATTACATTTACGGAAATAAAATTGTCCAAGCAAAGGTGCAGTGTACATTGCTAAATGTTTAAGATGTCCCAGTTTTTATACTGGTAAGACTGAGAGATGTCTTAGTAAATGAATATATGAACATGTATATGATATTAAGAACAATAATTGCAAAGAAAGAGTAGTGAACTATATTAAAAAATGTAGAGTGCTAATAGCTATGACACAGGAGACACACTTGGAAAGAACTGAACATGTAAATTTGATAAAGAAAAGTTTTCAGGATGTTTATTCAGCAGAACATCTGTGGCAAAGAAAAGAGGAGTACTTATATTAATTACAAGAACAGCTCCAATAGTGATAGAAGAGGGAAAAAAGATAATAATGGAAGATATATAGTACAAAGGGGCTACTGGCAAGGGAGGATAACTACACAGGCATGCATTGAAATTCCACCTTAAACTGCTATAATGGAGCTTAAAAATTTTGGGAGAAATAATCAGCTTTTGGCAATGAATATTACTTGTAGGTGGAGACGGGAATTTAGTTTGCAACAGTGAAGATGTGTCTGGGGGACCTAAAAGGTAAAATATAACAAAGGAGGGTGGATTTTTGAAGAAATTTATGAAAATGTTTGGCATGGAAGATGTGCATTCAGTACTAGGAGTTCAGAGTGAATTTACATATTATTCTCCAAGATACAAAAACTGGGCTAGGCTAGATAGAATTTATATCTCTCAGGAACATGTGCATTTAATTGAAGGTTTTGAAATGCACCCAATAACTATTTCAGATCATGCACCAATAATAACTAAAATAAAAATGCAAGGTAATGAAATAAAAATGAGACACTGGCACTTTCTCACCTATTGGATGAAAAGAAAGGAATTTAAGGAATGGGTTTTGGAATTAATTCCAGAGTTACTAGAGAAGATAGAAATTTCTTCTGAAAATATAGCTAGGCAGTGGGATAAAATTAAAGTGGAGTTTAAAACTAGGGTGGAAATAAAGGAAAGGGAGATATGGTTAAGAAATAAGAATTATTTAGAGGGACTGACAAATGCTAAAGTATTGCAAATTAGGGGGGATCTCTCAAAACAGGAAAAGGAGCAACTGCAGAATGCTAAACAGAAAATAAGGATTACCTCGATAATATGCACAGGTTTAAAAAGATTGCTGTTAAGCAACTGTTTTTTGATAATAATTCTAGAGCACAAAAACATTTAGCGCAATGACTCAAGCAACAAAAAGTGGAAAGGGCTGTCACCAAGCTTAGGGAGCCAGTAACAAGGAAGATAACAAGAGATCCTGTGGAAGTTTTAGAAATATTTAGGAAATTTTATGAAAGTTTGTATAAAGCAGAGAAATATGGAAATCAAGAAAAGGTATAAATGGAAATGTTTATGGAAGAATTAAATATGCCAAGGTTAGAGGTAGATGAGGCTTAATTACTAACAGGATAGGAATAGATGAGATAAAAATGGCTATGTACAACATATCTACAGGAAAGTCCCAAGAGATAGACGGTATTCCTGTGTAAGTTTGGAAGCTAGGAAGGAAAAATGATATAGATCTGGAAGGTTTTGTTTAACAGTATTTTAAGGGGAGAAGTACTGGCACCCTGGAAGAAAGTGGTGGTAACAGTAATACCTAAAGAGGGTAAAGATCCATTGGATCCAGCTTCATACAGGCCCATTTCAATACTAAATCATGATTATAAAGTGTTTATGTCTATAATGGCTAAAAGAATGGCAAAAGTGATACCAAAATTGACAGATACAGATCAGTGTGGTTTTGTGGAGGGGAGGGAAACACTTGACAATATTAACAGAACATTGATAATCTAGAGGGAAGCAGAATGTAAGAAAACATCACTGTTATTGGTGGGTCTTGATGCAGAGAAAGCATTTGACAGAGTAGACTGGGACTTCATGAGCAGGACAATGGAAGCATTTGCTTTCCCTGATACAATTATACGATTGATTAGAAGTATATATGAGGGATCAGAGGCGAAAATTGAAGTTGGTGGTGTAGATCAGAGACTGTGTTGTGACTTTAAGAAGCATTTCAAAGTGAGGGCACGTGTGTATAAATAGAGAGCACGTGCAGGCAGCAGTGCCATTTTGAGTGAACAGCCAGAGTGTTAACATGTATGAGTATGGTAGTCAGTCTGTTTATAGGTTATTTAAGTTTAAGTTACTAAGCTTCAATCCTGATGTATTTGTATGTAATAAAGCTGCTTGATCCAAACACACAACAGTTCATCTGTTTTATTCTGACCGGATGAGCGACATGGTGTCAGAAGCAGCATGTCTGAATGACATGGTATAGGAGTGACATGGCTGAACAACATGGTGCCGAAACCCAGTCTGTCTGAGCAACAAGAAAACAGACTCCTTGTCCTAACCTGCTCAAATGATTGAAAATGGTCAGAAATGAATTTCAGGTAATTAAAACGCTCATAAATGATTTATTTCATAAAGAAAACAATACAAAGCATTTGCAAAGCACAAAACATATTATTAATTAAACAAAAAGCACAAAATGCATTACTGATTAAACGAAATGTTCAAAACCATGATATTTGATAAAGTTTTTCAAAATACTTATCAGAGCATTCAGAACTACTTCCGATTTGCATAACAAGCATGTTAAAAGTAAAACAAGCATAAGAAAAATATAACGAGCATGACAGAAGTCAAACGAGTATAACAAGTACAATAAAAGGGCAAAATGAGCACAGGAAAGGCAAGCAATTGCATTTTTAGTAAACGACCACATTTTCGGATAAGAGCTACTATTTCACATTGACTAAAGCTATTCTAAGTATAACGACAGTTGTTTGAAGTATGAAGTATCTCAGATGTGCAAAGTGTTTGCAGTGTATGCTTTAGTATATTACATTTCAAAGAATTTACTGTGTGCAAAGTACAGACATTTCACAAAGTGCAGTCAAAATACAGTCATTTTGAGAAGTTTCTTGTGCTGTGTCGTTATTTTGCAATGTGCAGTCATTTCAAAGTGTTTCTTACACTGTACAGTTATTTTGCAAACTACAGTAATTTCAAGAAGTTTCTTGTGCTGTGTGCAGTTCATTCATGAAGTGCAGTCACTTCGAAGTGTTTCTTACACTGATAAGGGTGGTTTTGCAAAGTACGGTGATTTCAGTGTCCCTGTGCTAGGTAGACTAATTTCACAAAGTGCAGTTATTTTGAAGAGTCTATTGTGCTACTGAGTGTAATTACAAGTTTCTGGCATAAAATTTCTGATGCAAGTGTGTTTGTTTGTACATAACTCTAAGAGTCTTTATTACTGTGTGTTGGCATGGCACAGGCATTTTGCACACCCAGTCCACTTGTGTTTGATCATAATACTGTAGGGAATTGGACAGTATTTGAGCAGGAATATGATATTTCATACAAGCAGCTTTTCCTGACAAAGACGCATGTATGAGGGCATTTATTCTGCTTAATCTAGTGGGGGGGGGGGTCAGAAGCCATTGAAAGAGAGTGTTCATTTGTGTATGCCCCAGCAGTATATGGAAGAGAAGGGGAAAACCATCATATTGTTGTACAAGCTGAATCAAGGGAGGACCCAAAACATATATTTAGAGAAATGTGTGACCCCCAGACAAATGTTACATTGGAGATGCACTTATTTTATAAAAGAGACCAAAAACCAGCAGCTTATATTACTGACTTGAGAAACAATGCTAAAACATGTAGATTTGGTGATTTGAAAGATGAGCTGATAAAGGACAAGCTTGTGTGTGGTGTTAGTAATACTGCAGTGAGAAAGATTTTGCTTCGAGACAGTGATTTAATGTTGAGCAAAGCCATAGAGATTTGTCAAATACACGAGCTTACAGAAAGGCACACAATCATGCTTGTAAGTGATAAGAGCATGGTTTAAGCAGCCTCAAGAGGAAATGTAGACAGAGTGCAGCATGTGGTTAGCAGAAACAGGCCTAAGCACATGGTAGCTGCAGCCCCTGCGGGATTTCCAGGGTCAGCCCGTACCTTTCCAGCAAGTTTTAGGACTAGCTCAGTAAAACAAACATGCTCAGTGCAGCATAAGGGTGAGTCAGCAAAACTCAAGTCAAGTCTCATTATTAATTGTTGTAATTGTGGTGGCAATCACGAGTCCAAAAGAGAAAAGTGCTTAGCATTTGGTCAGAATGCCACAAGTGTAAAAAATGGAACCACTTTCAAAAGCTTTGTAAATCAAGCAATCAAGCCTCATTCATTTATTAAGAAAGGTCACTCAGAAAAGCAAGTTGATCATATAGAAAGCTACAATTCTACTTTCTATGTAGATGGTGTGTCAGTGGTTGGTAAAAAGGTTAATGCAGTAGATCTGTGGCAAAAAAGATTAAGTGTTTTGTACTGCCCTGATACATGGACACTGGTTCAAAGTGCAATGTTGTGTCAGCAGAAACATTTGCTAGAGTAAGAGCTGGTGAACAACTTAATTTGGCCATTTGTGCGAAGCCTGTTGCTTATGGAGGTGAAGAGATTCAAACCGAAGGCTCAGTAGTGTTTTCATGCTATTCATCTGGGAACAGTTACAGCTTGCAATTTTATGCAGTCAAAAGACCTGTACAGTCATTATTAGGTCTCAGAGACGGTTTAAAACTGAAACTGCTTTCTTTTACCAAAGAAGTCCATCACGTAAGCACATGTCCTAGTTCCATTTTCACTGATGCTATTTTCACAGAGAATGCTGATATTTTCGAAGACAAGCTATGTAAATTTCCAGCTGAGTACTCCATGAAATTAGACCCAGATGTCAGTCCAGTGGTCAGACCAGTAGAAGAGTTCCAACAGCTATGCAGGACAGAGTCAAAGTCCAGTTAGATAAAATAGTGCAGCAAGATGTAATTTGTCCAGTTACAGAACCTACCAAGGGTGTCTTCCATGGTGGTTGCTCATAAGAAAGACTCGGATAAAATCAGAATATGTATTGACCCAAGAGACTTAAACAAAGCATTGAAGAGACCCCACCATCCTGTGAGTACAGTCGAAGAAGTTGCTACCCTCATGCCAAATGCCACTGTTTTTTCTGTCTTAGATGCGAACAGTTCATTCTGGCAAGTTATGCTTGATGGCAAATTTTCACTACTAACTACATTCGGTATGCCATTTTGTAGATACAGATTTCTCAGAATGCCTTTTGGAATAAATTTTGTCAGTGAAGTCTTTCAGCATACAACGGAGAAAATTTTTTCAGGCTATCCGTGTGCTATAACAGTGGATGATTTACTAGATGGAGGCAATGGTGACACAGATCAGGACAGTAACCTTAGGAAAATTCTGTAAAGAGCATGTGAAATTATACTAAAGCTCAATCCTTGAAATGTAAATTCAGGCTACCAAAAGTTCTTATGTCGGTCATTTATTTACCTGTTTAGGCTTAAGACTAGATCCTTCCAAACAGCCATTCTTGAGATACCAGCTCTATACAGTGTCCAAGCCTTATAGCGTTTTCTTGGTATGGTTAACTATTTGGGCACGTTTATACCAGACTTCAGTGAATTATCAGTGCCCTTAAGAGAGCTGACATGCAAAAATGTTACCTGGTCATGGTTGGAACACCAGAGAGCATTTGATGACCTGAATCAGAAAATTTCCAGTCGATCTATGTTAAGATACTATGATTTCCACAAACCAGTAATTCTTTCCTGTGATGCTTCAAAGTTTGGTCTTGGTGCAGTTATTCTGCAAGAGGGCAGGCCAGTAGCCTATGCATCTAGAACTCTTACTCAAACTGAGATGCAGTATGTTCAGACTGAGAAGGAACTTTTGGCAATTGTGTTTGCATGTTCAAAGTTTCATGATTATATTTATGGCCGAGCTAGACTGATCATCAACCTCTAGTCACTATTTTAAAGAAGCCTATGCATACAGCTCTAGCAAGACTACAAAGAATGATGTTTAGATTACAAAAGTACAACTTCAAAATGGTCTAAACAAAAGGCAAACTTCTTTATCTAGCTGATACCTTATCCAGATCACCCAGAAATACTACAGAAAATCTTGATGCAGAGAATTTTGACTTCGATGTCATGGAAGTGGGTAATTTCTCTACCACAAGACTTGATGAGCCCAGAAGTCATACAAAGACTGATCCAATTTTGCAAAGGCTCACTCACTTCATCAGTGTTGGATGGCCATCAAAACAATCTTGTGTACCAACAGAAATGCAACCTTATTTTCCTTACAGAGATGAGATGTTGATGGAAGATGGTATCGTTTTCAAAGGTCCTAAAGTTATCGTTCCTACTTCCTTACAATATGAATACATTGAAAGTTTGCATTGTGGCTACACAGGTTTTGAAGCTACCAAAAGAAGGGCGAGAGGACTAGTATTTTGGCCTTCTCTGTCAAAAGATATCAATAAAGAACTGTCATCTTGTTCAGTATGCAATAGTACAAAACTGAATTTTCAAAAAAAGCCACTTCATCTAAACCAGATTCCTGAACTACCTTGGTCAACAGTAGCCACTGACATATTCAAGTGGAATAGTCAGCATTACTTAGTGTTGGCAGACTCTTATTCAGATTGGTTTGAGATTGATCTGCTACCTAACCTAACGTCCAGTACTCGTTACTAAATTGAAATGTCATTTTTCAGTCCATGGTAGTCCACACAAACTTATTTCTGAGAATGGTGCCCAGTTTACCAGTCAGTTATTTCAGAAATTTGCAAAAGAGTGGGACTTTATCCATGTTACCAGTAGTGTTGAGTACCCACAGTCAAATAACCTAGCTGAATGTGCAGTACAAAGTGCAAAGCAATTACTAGAGAGGTCAAAGTGTGACAATACCAATGTTTTCTTGAATTTACTTAATCTCAGAATTATACCCAGTGACAATTTACTTGGCTCACCTGCTCAGAGATGTCTGTCTAGGCAAATCAGAACAACCTTGCCTATAAGTTCCAGTTTGTTGGTGCCTAATGATAAAAACACTAAAGCAATCAAGCCTAACTATTCAAAAGGCGTTCATTCCAGAAGTCTAACTATGATAAAATGAGCAGATTTCTTCATACTTTTAAAGGGGGAGAGATCGTAAAGATGCAAACAGTGAAAGGTTTTGATCCAATTGGTCAAGTGAGAGGTGTACATCCTGAGACAAGATCTTACTTAGTAGAATCTGAGGGTACAGAATACAGAAGTGATTGTAGGCATCTTCTTCTGGTGTCTGAAACAATATCGCAGCATCATATTTTGAGGATGGGTATAATGGTTAATGCGTTAACTACACAGTCACAAGGTACAGGGTTTGATTCTCACCTTTGAGAGGGAAATTGGATAGCTTAAAATGGCCTGAAAGGGCAGCTAACCTAATACTCACCTATGAACTCACCTATACCTATGATACAGACTCTAGATCTCAGAGCAATCCAGACGATGTTCCTGTTGAAGGACATGTTTCAGTAACTATTCCCATTTCTGATGATGTCTTAGATGTCCTTGAAGTTGAACATTCAATAAGGACAGTTCCTGTTGCTAAACCCAGTCGTAATTTTTATGTCACACAATCAGGTCATATTTCCAGACCTAGTGTAAAATACACAACAACCTGGACATGATTGTTTCATTTCTAATTAGTCCTGTATAACTGCATGTCAAAAGATTATTTCTGTACAATTGCATGTCAGTGATTGTTTTCATTATTACTGTGCGTGACTTACTTCTCAAAGAGAGAGGATGTAGAACAGTGTGTGTTGTGACTTTAAGAATCATTTCAAAGTGAGGGCATGTGCATATAAATAGAGAGCATGTGCAGGCAACAGTGCCATTTTGAGTGTACAAACAGACTGTTAACATGTATGAGTGCGGTAGTCAGTCTGTTTATAAGTTTAAGTTTATGTTACTAAACCTCAATCCTGATGTGTTTGTATGTAATAAAGTTGCTTGAACTGAACCCACAACTCTTCATCTGTTTTATCCTGACCAGATGAGCGACAGGTATCTGTTAACTTATGCATGAGTGGAGGAACCAGGCAGGGTTGTCTGCTTCCCCCTTTGTTCTTTGCATTAAATTTAAAACCATTGGCAAAGAAAATAAGGGATTCAGAAAATATGGTAGGCAGGAAAAGTTGGCTCTATTTGCAGATTATATTATTTTATACATGACAAAATCAGAAAGGAACATTATAGTGTTGTGGAATATTTATATCTTCTCGGGATACAAAATTAATGAAGCTAAAACAAAGGCAATAGTAGTAAATTATGTATCCACACACAAATTGGTCCAACAATATCGATATTTATGGGGACATGGTAGATAAAATGAAGTATTTAGGAGTATGGATTAGAAATGACTGTTGTGGCAGCTAAAGATACATGGGTAGGGACTAAACAGAAGTTAATACAAAAATGGAGAAACTGTAAGATTTGTTATATGGATACTAAGATACAAGCAATTAAAATGTTTTTAGTCCCTTTAGTCTTATACACAGGTCAGGCATATGTTTATCAACCAGAGGAAAAGCTGTGGATAGCAATTAATTAAAGCAATAGGGACGAAAACGCGTATATTGGTGTGGAAAAGCGTTAATACATTGCTGCTGCTGTTCGTTTTGGTCTAAATTGTTGCTGCTGTTCGTTTTGTTCTAGTCAGAATAAACTTTTTGGATTTATATGGTTGTGGATGGTGGTGTTTGTCTTGGCTCTTCAGTGTTCGTTTTTTGGATTACTGGTTTTATTCGAACACTACACCTTGTTTCTATTTTTGGTTTTGGTTCGTGTTTGAGCTAAGAACGCACCTTCACGCTGTTTACAATAAATCCGGAAGGGCAGGAGGAAGTGGGCCAATCCAGGAAGTTGATTGGTCAACTGACGGAGTTGATTGACATGCTCACACCTCTGTGCCACAGTTTGCTTCCTGCTAAAATTAATTCCAACTTCAATGGAAGCGCAACCGAAGGGTTTCCAGGACAATCATTTAAACGAAAAAGGGAGCTCATGGGCGACTTTCAAGAAGCCGGTGACCTTGGAGAAATTGAAGGGACTAACTTCAATCCTATGCGTACACCTAGGATTCTTGATTCGGAAGCAGGAAGGGTTGATTTGAGTAGTGACAATATAATGGACAAAGGCGCTCGACCTAAATCCTTGGTAGCGCCAAAAGGTACTGGTTTTTTGAATATGAGAACCACTAATGAGTGGCTAAGAAGAGATTTTTTGTTCAATACGGACAGTAATAATAAAAATAATGGATGCATTGATGGTAATTCTTATGTTGTGAAACTTGATAAACTACACAAGTTAATGTTACAATACAGAAGTTTTAGCATAGAAAATGCTTATTTAAAGGAATGTTTAACCAAAGAAATAGTGCCTAAAGGGCTTAGGGTATATAACTACCCAAATAATGTACAGATTGGTTCACAGTTTCACGAAAGTTTGGTAAAATTGTTTAATAAATGTGGACTGGAGATAGTCCAATTGATTATAGAGGAAAATGATAGGAAACAGAATGCTTTAGTTAAATAAATAGAAGAACTGGATTTGTGTATTAAAAATGATTTAATATTTAGTATTCAGGAAGAGAAGGAAAAATATTACAAAATAAGAAGAGATATTGATATGAAATGTGATGAAATTATACAGCGAAAGATGGGGAAATTGAATAGGGACATTCAGGAGTATGTTAACCATATTAGTTATCCGAAACCTGCACAATTTAAAATGGATAATAAAGTTTTTAATAATAAATGGGGTAATAAAGAAAGGGACATAAGGGAGAGAGAGGAAGTTTGGAATTATGATGAAGAATTCCCACCTTTGGAGGAAAATATACAAGAGTATCAACCGCCACAATATAGGAGAGGAAATGTTCAGAAAAGGGGGGGGAGAAGAGGGAGGGGGAGATTTTTTTAAATACCCCAGTCCCTAATAGGAATGTATTTGTACCACAAGATATTATTGTTGAGAATGTTAAGAATACATATGAAGGATTTACTATTTATAATTTTAGTAATTTGACCCTGACTAAGGAACATTTTAGTCTTTTGAGTAAAGGTTTAAAATTTATTCCAATTAATAAGGGGGACGCAACTATAACTATATTATATGTAAAGTTATTTGTTAGGAAAATTAATTTAACAATCCTAGCATCCAGAGCAGGATTTAAAAAAACAATGGTGAAGGGTCTGAACTAGAAAGAAGATCTACGTTCAACCTGCCATTAATATCTCAACTTAAAAATTTTGAAGCTGTACTGGAAAAAGAAGTAAAAAAAGTAGACGAAAGAAGAAGGTATTGGCACAAATATAATTTAAACAAAAAAGAATATAATGTGTTGAATGACTTAATGAATAACCAGGTAGTGAGAATAATGAAACCAGATAAGGGAGGGGGAATTGTAATTATGGATAAAATAATATATGAAGCAAAAATGAATACTATTCTACAGGAAATATACAGTGGTTTCAAAGAATGAGATGCAAGTAGCTTATAAAAGAATAGACTTAATTTTACAAGATTTGGTTTTAGAGAATGTAATTGACAACAAGACCTTAAAATATTTAGAAGTGAGGAATCCAAGGGTAGCAACTATGTTTGGCATACCCAAAATTCATAAGAAGCAAGATGATCCCCCCCTTAGACCCATAGTAACAGCGGAGGGTGCTAAAACTGTCCCTTTAGCTAAATATGTAGATTCTAAAGCTAAACACATATGGGTAAACAACAAAATAATTTTAAAGGACTCCTGGGACTTTCTTAGGGAACTCACACCTGAGGTATATAAAGATGATTTAATGTTCGTTACTATCGATATAATCGATTTATTTTCCAGTATCTCACACAAAGAAGGTATGGATTATTTTGAAGAAAGCATATTTTTTGATCAAAAAATGACACATGAAGAAAAAATTGCTACTGTCACACTCATGGACACCATATTAAAATATAATTTTCTAATTTTTAATGGTGAATATTACCAACAAAGAACTGGGGTGTCCATGGGAGCGGCGTGTGCTCCTACGTTTGCTAATATAGTCCTTTCTAAATGGGAAGAAAAATTTGTTATTAATTCGAATTTTAAAAAATATTGGATAATGTATCATAGGTTTTTAGATGATATAGTGATTTTTTGGACTGGAGGACGGGATACATTTTTGGAGTTTTTTGAATATATCAGCTCCACCACAAATTTTTTAAAAAAAATTTTTTTTTAATTTACATATGTAATAAATTCAGATATTTTAAATTACCTGGATGTGGAAGTATACAAGATGGATCATAAGTTTGAAACTAAAGTGTACAGAAAAATAACATATTGTAATTCCTTCCTACACTATGACAGCTCCCACCCCTTACATTGTAAGAAAAACATAGTCAAAGGACAGTTTGTAAGGGGATCTAGGATGACAAGTAGGGAGACTGATTTTAAGGAAGAATGTAATAAGTTGGAAATTATGTTTCTAGAGAGGGGCTATCCTAAGG
Organism: Protopterus annectens; assembly: GCF_019279795.1. Lineage (NCBI taxonomy): Eukaryota > Metazoa > Chordata > Ceratodontiformes > Protopteridae > Protopterus > Protopterus annectens. The sequence continues at coordinate 476,864,632 of NC_056747.1, read as the reverse complement.
AATTTGTTAGAGATATAAGGAAGGAGGTAGAAATTGGTAGGAAGGATAGGTTCCAACCCATTAAGGGACAGGAAGAAATTAGAGATATGGACAAAGAAGTCAATTGTGGGGATAACATCACGGAAATATTCCAGAAAAGGTTAGTGGTGGAATTTAATTCCTTTAACCAAAACATTAAAAGTATTTTATTAAGGGAATGGGAAAAATTCACTTCCTTTCAGATATGGAAGAAATTAAAACTATCCAACCTAAAGTTGTTTTTAGTAATTCACCAAATTTAAGAAACATGATGGAAAGAAAAGGAAGTGATAGGAGAACAGTAAGTAATAGGAGGATGGGCACCTTCAAATGTGGAAGATGCCAACAATGCCCCTATATTACGAACAAGGAAGAAGTATATAAGTAGGAAAAGAAGGATAGGAAGTAAATGTTTTTCCAATTGTGACACTCAAGGAGTTGTCTACCTAGCATATTGTATAAAATGTTATTCATTTTATATAGGTAAAACCGAAAGGGCTTTAAAAAAGCGAATTTACGAACATATGTATGATATTTCTAAAGCAAGGGAGACAAATGCACTGTATAAGCACTTTAAAAATTGTAGTGGAGCTAAATTTGTATTCTTCGTAATAGAACAAATAAAACCGGATATCAGAGGTGGTCCATGGGAGGAGATTCTAGAAAGTAGGGAATTATGGTGGTAGATTAATCTTGATGCGAGTAGAAAACCTGGGCTTAATGAATTTCTTTCCAATGGACCACTATTAAAATTAAGAGCTAATAAGATATGATACAAATTTTAATTCTGAATTAGTGTTTCATCTAATGAAACATGTGGTACAAGCATTAGTGATTTTAACATATTTAATATTTTTAATACTTTTAATAACTTGAATATTTATTCTCAATGAATTTTTTAATGACTAATTTTAGTGGTCATCAAATTTTATATTTAACACATGTGGTAATAGATTATATTGGTTATTTATTTAAATAAATGTTCTTAGTAATGTAGTAACATGGTCATACACTAGATGGGGTCCTAATACCATTGTTTGTATATACTGATCACATTCAGTTCTTCTTCTTTTTCACTATTTTTTATTAGTTTCACACAATATAACTTTATAATGTTAAGTAAGAATTTTAAATTAAGTATGTCTTTTATGGATCAAATAAAATGAAATGTTCACGTTTAATAAGATATACATAAATATCTTGAATATTAAAAGACATATGAATATTAATGAGTTTTTAAGAAAGATTAGATAGGCCCATTTGAATAGAATGCATATGTATTCATTGGTTAATTGGCCTTGAGCTAAAGTATATAATGATAATGATTTTAATTAATGTTATCTGAGGAAGTCCTATTACAAGGGACGAAAACGCGTATATTGGTGTGGAAAAGCATTAATATATTGCTGTTGCTGTTCGTTTTGGTCTAAATTGTTGCTGCTGTTCGTTTTGTTCTAGTCACAATAAACTTTTTGGATTTATATGGTCGTGGATGGTGGTGTTTGTCTTGGCTCTTCAGTGTTCGTTTTTTGGATTACTGGTTTTATTCAAACACTACACCTTGTTTCTATTATTTTATACATGACAAAACCAGAAAGGAACATTATAGTGTTGTGGAATATTTATATCTTCTCGGGATACAAAATTAATGAAGCTAAAACAAAGGCAATAGTAGTAAATTATGTATCCACACACAAATTGGTCCAACAATATCCATATTTATGGGGACATGGTAGATAAAATGAAGTATTTAGGAGTATGGATTAGAAATGATTCTGTTGTGGCAGCTAAGGATACATGGGTAGGGACTAAACAGAAGTTAATACAAAAATGGAGAAACTGTAAGCTTTGTTATATGGATACTAAGATACAAGCAATTAAAATGTTTTTAGTCCCTTTAGTCTTATACACAGGTCAGGCATATGTTTATCAACCAGAGGAAAAGCTGTGGATAGCAATTAAAAAAAACAGTTGAAGGATTTTATCCAGGAAGGGAACACAGCAAGGGTCAAATGGGATAAAATGATTATTCCAATAGAACAAGGTGGATTAGGATTACCGAATTTGAGGAGGTATTTTACAGCAACACAGTTAAGGATCTTATACATAGCACAAGCAGAAAACTATAATTCAACGTGGTAAGGAATGATGATTCTACAGGGGGGAAGCTCAAGTAATATGAAGAGATTGGGATTTTGGATGCAGACTCTTAAGAACAACAAAATCATACAGAGTATTATATTCATCAAATAGTAGGGAGTATTCTAAGAACTAAACCAGCACAAGAATGGAAAAAACAGATTCTGCCAATAGGAATGACTATGGTTAAAGATACAGATGATAGGCAAGAGGGGGCTGGAATTTATTAGAGAAAACTGGCAAAGGAACCAAGGTATTGACAGCAAATAACTAGAAAGGGAAAGGTAATAGAAGGGGCCAAGAATTTATTTGGACTGCAGGTTAGAGATTGTCTTCCCTATCAAGGACTGATATCAGAGTATAGGCAAAGAGAAAGAAATAGGGGGCTCTTAAATGAAAGATCAGCACTGGTAGAGGTTTTAATAGAATCTAGAACAGAAGCTGCCATTAGAAAATCAATAATTAGTAGAGCATATAAAATATTGCATGACGACTATAGGAATCAATCAGAGGTGCTTAGAAAGGTTTGGGAAGAAAGACTGGATAAGCAATTCACAAAGAAACAATGGGGGGTATATGTGTAGCTCTCAAATATGTACCAGAGTCTAGAAGATTTAGAGATTTAGGATCTTTACCTAGAAGTGCTTAGATAGGTATTTTATACCAATATAGACTCCAAAGAATTTTTCCTCAGGTGGATAGCAAATGTTGGAGATGTTACGGGCAGGAAAGAGGTGGCTGGGAACATATTCTTTGGGAGTGTAGTAAGATGGCAGACTTTAGGGATTCCCTGCAAACAGCTATGTTGGAGATGCTGGGCGAATGGACTTGACTGACTGGGGAGATGATTTTTTTTGAGGTATGATACAGAATCCGAATTGCCTAGACATAGTAAAGGCTTACTGAGTATAATTATGGTGGCTGCCAAAAAAGTAATTACTAACAAATGGAAATCAGTCTAGACCAACTTTATTAGTAGTAGTGAATATAATAACAGAGATAAAATAAATGGAACTGGGATCCTTAGAAAAGAGAAGGAGCAAACTACATAGGGAAAAAATGGGAATTGTGGGATCAATATATGCAGAGAAGGAATGAGGTTTAAGAGGCAGGACTTGAATGAGTTATATGATGCTTAACTGACAATGACTGGATAGATTATAAGTGATTTATAATGTTTACAACTATAGTTGTTTCAATGGAGTCTGTGATGTATAATGTTTGCAACTAAAGTGGTGTCAATGCTGCCTGTTTTTCATAGGTTTATAGGTTGGTACTGGGCTATCTGCCTGAAGGCATATATTAGCCCAGCCACATTGTGCGGTATTCACAGCCCCTTTAGTAGTTCCCTAGACCCTTGTACTAGCAGCTAGTACCCTTGGCCCCTATCTAGTAGTGCTGTTGGTGTGATCCCCGGTGTGAACTTTCTGTTACCCATCCACTCATCAAGGTTCCTCTTGAAGAGTGATAGTGAGGGGCTCTGTCTTATGTAGATCGGGACCCTGTTCCATAGTAAGGGAAGTCTCTGCGAAGGGAATCTATCCCTCCAGCATGTTGTATTCATTGTTGTGTTGAGGTTTACATCCCTAGAGCGTGTAGCTCGAGTAGATTTGGTTTTGCTATGATGGAGCATGTTCAACAATTCTGGGTTGGACATGGCTCTGTACGTTAGACAGAGATTGCCTCTGAGAAAGCGGTATGCAACAGAGAACAGTCTTAGCTTTTTCAATCATGCTGCATAGGGCAACTGTTTGAGGCCAGTAATCCTCTTGGTTAGGTACCTCTGTGGTTTTTCCAGCTGCTGGAGATGTCTAGCCAGGTACATTCTAATTGGTGCATTGTACTCAATAATGGTTCTGATGAGGGAAGAGTAGAGGGGCACCATTACATCCTTAGATCTTGATGCGAACCCTTTTGTGATCAGATGGGTCACATAGAAGGATTTTCTAACCACTTTGGCAACATGGTTATCAAAGGAAAGCTGACTATCTACTTGGGTCCCTAGATCCCTTATTTCTTCTTCAGATTTCAGGGGATTACCTCCTATGTTGTAGTTTGCGGGTACTCTGTTTTTTCCAAAGCGGATTACTACGCATTTTTTTGCATTTAGCTTGAGACCATGGCTTTGACACCATGCATCAGTCTCATTTAGGCCCTTCTGGAGTATCTCCATGTCGGCCGGAGACTCTATTATAGCACCCAGTTTGCAGTCGTCCTCAAACTTAGTCAGCCACAGCCCTTCCGTGCTTGCCTGTACTTCTGAAAAGTATATGCCAAACAGGATAAATATAAATGTAATATTATCTATGTCAAACATGATAATTTAATAAAGATGTTTATTGGAAAAAAAGAACAAGAAATGTAATATTGCCCTATATAAACATTTATCATTAAGTGACCCTTGCAACAAATTTGGTTTTCCAATCTTGGAGCAAGTAAACAAACCCATGTGGGGGTGACTGGGAAACAAAACTGGAAAGTTAGGAAATGTTCTGGCATCTGAAATTGAATGCCCTCAACTTTCCAGGTTTAAATGAAAGCATTTCAATACAACCAGTGCTTAAGTACAGCTCTATTAAATTATAATTTTCAATAGGTTTTAACAGGACTTCCAAGTACTGGATATTTTTAAAAAGTTTTAATTATACATTTAAATGTATCAACAGTGTTTTGTTACGTTAAGTTAATTGTACTGAGTAACTTAACTGATTCAGTTGATTGATATCCTATTGAAGTAACTGAATTTCTCTTTAACCTTCATTTTGATGAAGTCCAATGGTGTTTAAACGAAAGCGCTAAATGTTTTTATGAAATATTTTTATGAGACGTTTTATGGATTAAAGCTTTGATTTTACTTTTATTTTTGGAGCCTCGTGTTCTATGTCTTCATGTTTCGGTTATTAGTCTACTTATGTTTTTGAATGTTGCCCCAATGTTTTTTTATTACCTAAAAGGTATTATGGGGCTGGTCAATGTATTTGCCAGTAAACGAAATCCTAGAGGAGACAGATGCAGGCCATCCCTAGTGAAGTAGAGTGGTCTTTCAATCATATCCTCCCAGGCTGACAAATACTGAACCCCCCTTTGAATGACACCAAAAACTAAGCCAATTATTGAAGTCAATTATTTTTTGCTTATTTCATGGCATCACACTTGAAGAAAGTAGAACTGTGCTCAATGATAGGCTCATATCTGCCTTAGACACATCTGAGAGCCCCATCATTCCTCTCATCATATAGTCCATGGACGTACACCTCAAGTCATTGACACCAGCATGAGGTATGGCAGAGTCAAACTTGTTGTTCAAGGACTTGAGGGTGTGCATGATCTGACAGATCCTGGCACCAGACAAGCAACTAGCCATCACTCTTTCCTTGCTCAGCCTAGTAAAATGCACATCTGAATATCTTACAGTACAGTAATCCATAACAAGAATGTTTGGTTGGGTGGATGTGTGCCTTATGGGCTCAGCATCTGTAGCTGGCTAGAGAAGTTATGGGAAAGTGCTGGTTCCTGATACCAACAGGAATGACTCTTGGGGCAGGGGTAACTATAACTGCTTGGAGTTCTGTTTTAGAATAATTTTTGCATGGACTTTTTACTGAGTATTTAAACTTCAGTATAAAACAACTAGCCTGGAAACCTTCTTTTGCCACCAGTAAGAACCAGTAAACTAATTATAGTATAAAGTCTCACTAATTTAATACTAAAAATCAGTGCAAGCAGTATCAGATGTTTCAGGAAATTACAGCATCTCTTTACTGCACCTAATGTTCATGTTGCCAGTGGGCTGATGACATCGCTCACCTTTCTCTTTCCTGCCTGATTAATATGTGGCAGTGGGTCTAAGATCCATGTAGTGTTCCATTAGGTCTGCATATTTAGCACAGCAGGAAGCTGAACTATCCATTCGTCATTGGACTCAAGGGGAGCAGGACCTGCTCTAACTCTTCTGGAGTTTGAGAGACATTTTTGTCACTGAGGGAGTCGTGGTTTACTAATTTGAAGGAGGAAGCTATTGCTAATGTCCTTCTCTATCACTATTGCAGTATTCTTAACAGTAGGGATCTACTGCCCAGGGCAGCCGAATGTTCGGCCAGTATACCAAAGCCTAATGATCTTGTATGCACCATGCATCACACCTATGCTCCCTGCACAGAACACAGGGCATAAAAGTGACATACAGGTGCAGCTACCCAGAAGTGAACTGCCCCTGAAGAAAACTTCTTTGCCACCAGCATGAACACCATTATTGCTTGTTCGTCTGAATGGCTTCTTACCATGCTGAATACCTAGTCACTAGATAAGTCCCCCCATTGAGGTTGCCTTTTTTTTTTCTTGGTCTTGTATTTTATTTTGCTTACTTAGAGTTCATGTCTTAGAAAAAGGGAAAATGTCAGTGTGGGAGGCAGATTCCCCATTAGAATCATCACAAACAATGTCTTTTTTGTTTGGGTGCTTTCCACAATCATACCTCTTGTAGTATCTGTAAGGTGTTTGTGCCTAAGACACTCAAAAGCCATTTGTCTTCCCTGGCCATTTATCTTGAAAGCCAACAGCTTAACCAGTTAGCCCAGGGTAACATGGCAAATCCTTTAACCCAGAGATACTCCCACTAGGTAAGAAGAAGGCCAAGATGTCTCGGGTGGATTCTTTAGCTGTCCAGTCTCCACAGGAAGTCTCTCTAGAAGTGGATAATAGCTCTGTAGGCCGTTTGATGTCTATATCAGATTCCTCTGCCATGACCCTATCAGAAAGAGGCGTGAATCTGTCTTTCCACACATCCTTTGAGGCTTTGCAGGCATCTGCTCCATACATCAAGGGAGAACTGAAGTTGATTATCTCGGAGGGTCCTAGAGGGATTTTGCAGATACTGGTCAGGGAGGAGGTTCCAGGATCTCTCATCGAACCTCGCCAAGGGTCAGAATCCTTCCAATAAAAGACAAAAAATAAAGCATGTTTTGGTCCATCCTAAAGATCCTAAAAGAGAATGGCAAGAGTTTACTCAGGGCTTGTTTTCTGCTTTGATGGTCCTGAAGTCTCCTCAAGGGGTTTTGGTGCCTGCTCCTCCTTGAACCTGTACCCCTTCTAAAAGACATTGGGAACCGGATTCCTCAGACAGGGATTCTGTGTCTGATGAGGGACTTTATCCTATTCTTTACAGATTCCTTTGCCTTTGACTTGTGGTTCTGATGAGAAGTCTGTTAGCCATGAGTCTCCTTTTGAGTAACTGTCCTATGCAGACATAATTGAGAAGAGGATGGAATACTTTAAGGGGGATTATTCAAAATTTTCTGATATTCAGAAATGCTATGAGTTGCTTTAGGTGGATACTCTTGAGCCATCTGCAGTTCCTTCTGTGTTGGCTGCCTTGTGGTTCTATAAGGTTTCTTAGAATTATCAACTTTTATTTAAATGTCCTTCTGTTAATACTGCTGTGGTGTCAGTCTCTTCTGACAAAACTTCTAAGCTCTTGCCCTCTTCCAAACTTTTGCCTTCTAGTAAGGATAGTAGGGCAATGGGGTTGATTGGTAAGAAAGTTTATACTGCTTCTACTTTGGCCTTTAGGGCTGTTAATTACCAGACCCACATGACCTGACCTATGCTCTGGTCTTGATTTCTCAGGCTTGTCAGGTTATTTCGGACCCCCCTGATTCTGAAGGCAAATCCTCTGCCTTATCTATTTTAGGTTCTGATTCTCAAGTGGCTCACCACTCTATTAAGCATAGCTATGATGCCTCTTCCAGGGGTGCGGCTTTTGGGTTTGGGTCTGTCATAAGCCGTTATTCTTGGCTTTGTATTTAGTCTTTGTCTGAGGACATTAAGGCCAAGTTGTTGGATGCTACTTTGCATAACAAACATCTTTCTGGGACTGCTGCTGTTGACCTGTTTAAGTCTCTTCAAGAGAAAGGCCAAGCCTTATATTTTTGTCTCTCCTATCCCTAAGTTACAGAGGAATCAGAGGAATTATCCTTCTAGATTTGTTTTTGTTCGCAAACAACCCCACTAAGCTTCCAAGGGTAGGAAAGGTGGTAGGCAGGCCCACTCTGTTAACACTTCTCAGATTTCTATGGCCCAGTAGCCTCCTTTATCTGATAAGTCTGCTTCTCTTTGACAATTCACCCCCCATTAGATCAAGTTCCTTTTGTCCCTTAAGCTTTCCCTTTGTCTTCCAAATTGGCTGCTCATCACTTCAGACTCTTGAGTCTGGAGTGTTTCTTCCCGACCCCTACTCTGAAAATTGGCCCATTCCAAGTTGGACTTTCCCAGTAAAAAACAAGTTATGTACTTACCATAATGCTCCATCTGTGTTGTCTATCTTCATTTATCTATGACAGATGGGTTCGGTTTTGATATCGGAACCAACTTGGCCATTACTACAACTCGCACCAGCCAAAAAAAATCTTGAGCTTCACATCTACCCACAATCTCTCTCTCTCTATTACCTCAGATCGAGTTTGCAGAAAGTATATAAACACACACACTCACACACATATATATATATAAATATATATATATATATATATATATATATATATATATATAAGGGAAGCCCAGATGGAAGCCATATCTACTGTGCTTGAAAAAAATCATACTTCAAGAATATATGATCTGCTCCACCAAAAATTCTTTTGAGGTTGGGGGATGGATGGAGGGGAGTCAAGGATAAATAAAGACAGACAACACAGATGGACTGTTATGGTAAGTACATAGCTTCTCCATCTGATCTGATGCTGTCAATCTTCATTTTATCCTTGACAGACAGGACAGAGTCCCCAGCTACCAAAAATCTTGGATGGACTCAAGGAAGAATATTCCTGAGCACCACTGAAGAAGTGGGCGATCTTACCCAAGTCCAATTTGTAATGAGCAATAAAGGTATGGGGCGAAGCCCAAGTAGCTGCAGCACATATATCATCCACTGAAGCTCTAGAATGGAAAACTGCAGAAGTGGCTATAGATCTTGTAGAATGTGCTTTCACAGGCTTGGACAAGGTTAATTTATTCTTATCATAAATTTACCCACAGTTACCTTGCTGACTGCCTTATCCAACTTTGCACTGGAAAAGGAAAGTCCTTACTATATTTGATTTTCGAATGTCTTTAGTTCTGTGAAGACAGAAACATAGCTGTCTATGAACATCAAGTAAATCCAAGGCGTATTCCCCTTTATTGGAATAATTTGGGAAGAAAACTGGCAAATTAATCGCTTGATTGACGTTAGCCTCTTATACTACATTGGGTAGAAAGGAGGGCTATATACGTAAAGAGACTCTATCCTTGTGGAAAATCAGATAAAAAGGTTCAGATGTCAAGGCCTGGATCTCTGAAACCCTACTGGCGGTGGTAATGGCTACCAAAAACAGTGTTTTCTAAGATAAAAACTTCAGGTCGCATTCCGCATAGGATTCAAAGGGAGAATGTATTACAGCCTGTAATACTAAGTTCAGATCGCAAGGAGGAGTCAGATTTTTGAAAGGGGGTTTTAACAAAAGTGCACCTTTTAGGAATGATTTACAAAGCCTGTGCGAGACTAAAGAACGTTCTTCTAAACCATCATGAAAATTAGAAATTGCAGCTAATTGTAATCTGAAGGTGGAAGGGGAAGCTCCAGCATTGAAAAGAGAGGTTAGAAAGTCTAAGATATGTTGCTCTATGGAAGCAGAAAAGGGAATAATTTGCTTTTCATGGGTCCAAATGGTAAATCTCTTCCACTTACTAGAGTACAGTTTTAGAGTGGAAGGTTTAAGAGCCGACAAGAGGATGTGGTGGGCTGGGAAGAAAACATCATGACACCTGGCAACTAATGGAATTGGAAAAACCACGCTGTCAGCTTGAGGTTCAAAATGTCTGGTGAACAAGACCATCTGGATGGGACAGAAATTCTGGAACTGCATCCAGAATCCAAGGTTGTCAAATCAGATAAGACCAGAGGAAGGGGAACCAAATCCATTGAGGTCAAAAGTGCTTTCTGTAAAAATTTTGGAATTAGGAATTGGGGAGAAGGCATACAGGAGACTGGGTGGCCAACTGTGGAGAATAGCGTCTCTGGGTGACTTCCCAGAGGGGGAATCTGCGTGAAGTAACTGCTGCACTTGTTTAGGGGGAAGCAAACAGGTCACACCAAGGTCGACCCCATTGAAGGAAGATAATTTTCTCCACTTCTGGATTGAGAGACCACTCTTGAGGCTGAATGATACATCTACTCAACTTGTCAGCAATCACAGTGGGACTCCCTGGAATGTGTGCTGCTATTAGAAACTGGTTGGAAGAGATCACCCACTGCCACACTCCGAGGGCTTCTCAACAAAGGGGGAAAGACTTGGTTTCACCGTGCTTTTTGATGTACCAAACAACTGAAATATTGTCTGTTTGAATTGCAATTATCCCCTGAGGAACAGCTGTCTGAAAAGTCTACAATGCAAGAAGCACTGCTCTTAGCTCCAGGACATTGATGTGCAAGTTGGCCTCTAATGGGGACCAAGTGCCTTGGATAGTCTTAGCCAAATAATGTTCCCCACCCCATCTGGGAGGCATCCATTGTTACTATGGCCATGGGCTCTGGAAGAAGAAAGGGACAACTGTGAATAATTTGTTCAGAATGTATCCACCAAAGATCAGTCTTATATGAAACCTAGCTAAAGGTACTAAAGTTATTGATGCTGCCATTAACCCTAGAGCGTGTAAAACTAATCAGGCAGGAACCTTCTTTTTGCAGATTATCTTCTGAACTTGTACCACTATTCTTTGAAGCCCCTCTGCAGGAAGGGATGCTATAGTTTTTGCATATTTATTACAGCCCCTATGAATTCTAAATTTTGCATTGGTATTAAATGTGATTTCTCGATATTTACCATAATCCCCAGATGGATGCATACACTGAGAGTGTAATCTCTAGCTACTATTAACTGATGCCTGGTTGAAGTGGTTATGAGCCAGTCATCCAAGTACAGAAACATCCTGAATCCTTGCAGTCTCAAGTGAGCTACTACTACCATGCATCTTGTAAACACCCTGAGGGCAGTGGTAAGACCAGAAGGCAGTACTCTGAACTGGTAATGACTGACTCCCAGCCAGAAGAGATGGAACTTTCTGGAGTGTTTGTCCATTTTTATATGGTAATACTCACCCTGAAGATCTATTGAGCACATTTAGTCATCTTTCTAAGGGAAGAATAGACTGTACCGTGACTATCTGGAACTTTGTTTGGCAAACAGATTTGTTCAGCACACTGAGATCCAAATATGTCTCCGGTCCCCTGTCTTTTTTGGCACTAAAAAGAATCTTTAGTAGGGTCCAGATCCTTTCTGGTCTGGAAGGACTTCTTGGATGACTTTTGTCCAGCAGTTTTTGAATTTCTTGCACTGCTGAATCCCTCTGCCTGGGTGGAACATCAGGGATTTTCTTGAGTAGAGGGGGAGGGGGAGAAAAGGGAATGATATAGTCTCTGGATATGATCCACTGCATACAGGAATCTGTTGTTATGTTTACCCAGGTGTTTAGGTGCAAGGATAAGCATCCCCTGACTGCCTCCAGAGGAAGACAATCAGGCCTCCATTCAGGAAAGCTGAAAGGGCTTCCCTGGGAAAGAATCCCTGAAGCCCTGGTTTTGCAGGTCACCTCTGCGGCGAGGATGGCATCTTCCATTTTGGTTCTGCCCTCTGCCCCTGGGGGAACTGCCTTCATGTGTCTCTTGGTAAGGCCCTTGGGATTTTCTGAACCACATTTTTCCACCACTCCTTTGGTCCCTAGAAAAGGACCTCGGGGGGGGGGGGTGGACAAATGTACGCCCACAGCAGAAAGGGTCTTACCAACTTTTCACACCTGGATAAAGTCTGTTTCACTTTAGGGCCAAACAAGAATGTTCCATCAAAGGGAGCATTGACAAAAGAAGACTTGAATGGTTCTGCAAAGTTACAAGGGCGCATCCAGGCATGTCTCCTTATGGCTATGCCTGTACCCGCTGCTCTGGAAGTCCCTTCGGCAGAATGAGTGATCAGCCTCATGGATGAGTTAGACATAGACTCCAGGGTGGCTAACTGGGAAGCCACTTTCTCTTGAACTATCTCAGCTACAGCTCCTACCAGGGTGTCTGACAATTCCTTAATCAGATCCTGTTGAAGTCTTGTGAAGTGTGCCAAAAAGATCAAGGACCTTATAGCAAAGGTCGATGAAGTGTAGACCCACTTCCCAAATTTGTCCATAGCTGAGACTACCTGTTGGGCAGATGGACAGAGGAACTCTCCTCAGCAAGTTCCTTTTTTAGTGGCCACCGCTACAACCATGGCATCCACAACTAACTCCTTGGCCCAGAACTGCTTATTCTCAGGGGCAGACAGTATTTTATCAGGTCTTTAAAGGATGGGCTCGATGGTGTCCGTAGTCTTCCACACCCACTGTGAAATCAAATGAATGAGTGGGTGCCAAAAGCCTACAGGTAAACAGATTCCTTTGAGGAAGGGTTCTGGGACTTCCAGCCACCCCTGTTTTAAAATTCCTAACATATCTCCAAATGAGACATCTTCAGTAGGTGACCGTGGGGACACTTCCCCCTCATCGAAATCTGTGTCCTCGGTAACTGATTCCTGGGGGAATCCAAGTGCTTGTACTTGCACTTCTTTTTCTGAGGGGCCTTCTCAGGGGGGGATAATCTGGGGAGGTATCAGAAGATGACAGAACCTGAGCCTGAGGAAACCTGAGACTTCAGCACCTGCTGTCCCAGTGGAGAAGCAGGAGGAATAATTAAGCTAGAGGGGGCACCTGTTCCAAGGGGGAAGGCGCTGACTGAGTCACTTGAGAGGGCCCTCTCCATAGCCTCGAAGGCCAGCCCCCCTAAAGAGGGAAGAAAGCCTGGAACAGAGACAAACTGTCTTGGGAACAGGGTCACTCTCCACTCTGAAGAACTGACCCTCGAGACAGAAGCCGGTGCCGAACTAACTAGAGCCGAAGCTCCAAGGAGCAGGGATGGCTCCTAAAAACCTGGAGTTGAGACCTGCCCCCAAGAACTGACAGGGTAGCTACTGCTCCAGGAGGTCTCCGGTTCTGAAGCCACAGTAGAGTTTAGGAGAACTACCAGTTCTGAATATGCAAATAACTCCAGGGCTGGTACAGTTGGCACCAGGAGATCTGGAACAGATGAGTCTTAAGATCTCAGAGGAGGTTAGAGAAGGAGTAGTTAATGTGGTAAAATAAATTTTGGTGCCAAGACCCAAGGCAGTCCAAACTGAAAGGGGGCCTGAAAGTCCTCTAGCCCATAGAATTTTATTCACCAGCCTCTCCATGTCGAGTTCATAAAGGCTTTTGGTGGAGAGGACAGGTGAATTAAAAGGGTACATAGTCCCCTGCAGAAAAACTTCTGCAAGCTCTCCAGTGAAAGAGTCAATAGAAGGTGAATAAGAACACCTAGGAAATGTGTCATGGAAAGTGAAGCAGTAATTTTTTTCCAGCAACGAGGCCTTCGAAGTCAAAGGACTTGAGATAACATTCGGTGCTGAAGTAGTTGTCTGCACAGGTTATTTATAAGCAGAGGCCTGTGGTTCCGTAGGCAGTTTCAGAACTGAGGGTTTCAATTGCTTTGTTTTCGGAACCGATGGAGAGGTTGGAACTGAGAGACTCCTTTTCTTTCCTTTGTCCATTGTAGTTGACAATGAAGGGGAGGAAATGTCAGTTTTTACTTTGTCCACAGAAAATAAGGCTTCACTAAATGCTGATGGAAGCAAACCTTTCAAAATAAGCTTATTGTGCCTTTCAACAAGGGCTCAATGGCTAAAGGCATGACAAATGCTGCAGTCTCCTTGTAAAGTAAATGGAGGGGACCCAGACAACAGATGCAGAGAGAATGAAAATCCAATGAATGTATTTTACTGCCGCACTTCTGGCATTTTTAAAGCCAGAAGGGCCCTTACCCTTCTCAGCCATGCCAACAAAAGGAGATACAGCTGAAAGACAGCCACTTACACTTACACTCGCACCAAGCATTTCAAAAGTACTAGCAGTGGAAAGAGAAGTTTTTTTTTTTTTTGAAGAGAGAGAGGGGGGAATAAACAATCAGCAATGATAGTTGGAGAAGTACACAATCGTGTATGGGAAAGGGGTAAGAACTAACAAATGAGAGGGAGTGGGAAACTATCAATAATGATAGGGGAATACACAAATGTGTAAAGGGTAAGAGTATCAACAATGATACTATAAGACTATACTATGTGTAAGGAAAAAATTAAAGGTATAGCAATCAAGAAGAGAGAGAGAGAAGAAAATTCTGAGAAGTAAAGAGAAAGAATTTACCTAAACCCACTGAAACTCGAGAGCACTGGCAAAACACGACCATTTTGGAGAGTGGCAAATGAGATCTGAGGTAACAGAGAGAGGGATTGTGGGTAGAGGTGAAGCTTGAGAGTTTTTGGTTGGCACGAGCTGAAGAAACAGCCGAGTCAGTTCCAATATTGGAACCAAACCCATCTGTCAAGGATAAAGTGAAGACTGACAACATCAGATCAAATGTTAAATAAATAAACTGAGTTCTTTCTATCATCCATCAGGGTTATTTCATGGTATAGAAGTGTCTCCCTCTTTTTTCGGGATTCCTCAATCTCCTCTAAAGCAACTTCATCATTTCCTGGAGGTTCTAGGGTCACTGGTGAACCAAGAAACCATTCAGCCCCCCCCCCCTTCCCATGTGAGAAAGTGTTTTTATTCCAGGATGTTCCTGGTTCCTCAAAATGAGGGCACTTGGAGACCTATTCTGGATCTCTCTCTGCATGACACCTTTTTCAAGGTCCCTTCTTTTTGGATGCTTACTCTTCAAACCCTGTTTCCTATTTTACTACCTTAGATTTTTCTGTTGTCTTTGGATCTGAAGGATGCTTACTTTCATTTCCCTATTCACCCACTTTTCAGGAAGATTTTACATTTCTGTTTCTTCCTTTCATTTTCAGGTCTCTGCTTTGCCCTTTGGCCTCTCTACTGCCCCATGGGTATTCATAAAATGCCTAGCACCTGTGATTCTTTTCTGCAGGCTCCAAGGTACTCATATTTTCCTTATCTAGATGACATGTTCCTTCATGCACCTTCTCCCAGTCACGTGTTACAGGATCTGGAGTACACCATCTCTCTTCTTCAAAGTCTGGGGTTTACTATCAACTTCCAAAAGTCCGTCCTGACTCCCTCTCCAGATCATGTGCATCTGGGATGCAGGATTCAGGCAGCGCCAGTGCTGGCCTCTCTTCCTCCTCCAAAAGTTTTGTCCCTCTCCCTCTTGCCAGACTGCATATCTGGAAGCTTCAATGGTACCTCAAGTCAGTTTGCCTAAAGAAGGAATTTAAGTGGTGGATTCACCAGTTTGCTCTCAACCCAGGCCTACCCTTTCAACCTCCAGTCCCTTCTCAAGAACTGCTCACTGATGCCTCAGACATGGGGTGGAGGGCATCATTTGGTCACCTGAAAGTTCAGGGTCTGTGCCCCCCCCCATCAGAAGTCAGATTCTATAAACATCAAAGAAATGAGAGCTCTGATTCTGTCCCTTCAAGCTTTTCACCCCATGTTCTCTCCAGGTCACTTAAAGGTGTACACAAACAACACTACAGTGATGTGGTATGTCAACAAGCAGGGAGGCACAAAATCTTACCTCTTCTACAGGATGGCTCTTCAGGCTTAGGAGGTGGCTTTCATTCATCAGTTAACTCTTCAGGCAGTATACATTCCTTCAGAGCACAATCTAGTGGCAGACTCTCTGAGCAGATCCAAAACACAGGCTCACAAATAGTTGCTTCAAACAAACACATTTCTGGACATTGGCCATTGGTGGGGTATTCTTCAAGCAGATCTTTTTGCCTCCCCTCTGAAGAGACAGCTCCCTCCCTTCTGTTCCAGTTTACCATGGCATCTGATGTAGAAGGCAGATTCCCTTTCTTTTCTTTGGAAGGGGATGTTTCCTTATGCTTTCCCCTTCTCTTCCTCTACTTCCAAGTGTCTTGCAGAAGATTCAGCTGGACTGGCTAGGACAGCACTGGTTCCCCTCTTAATGCATCTGGCCAGGGGCAATCACCACAAGTTACCTCACTGTGTGGACCTCTCACACAGGACAAGGAAAGTCTCATCCATCCTCACTTGTCCACTCTTCAACTGACACTGTGGGTGGTAGGGTTTTAATCCCTTTCAGGCACCTCTATTCTGAGGTCATGCTCAGGGTTTTACAGGAGGCAAGGAAACCCACAAACAGAAAATATTATACATCCAAATAGAAAAGATTTTCTGTCTGGTGCCATGCTTGTAACAAGGACTCTTTGTGGGGGTTACTTTGGTCCTCTCTTACTTGTGTGAGTTACTCCAGTCTCGCCAGGCCAATTCTTATGTGAAGGCCCATTTGTCAGCCATTTCTGCTTGTCTGCCCTTGAATTCTCCTTTAGCTTCTCATTTTGAGGTCAAACAATTTCTTAAACATGTCCTGCATATTAGGCTTCCAAGCAAACCTATTCCTCCTCCTTGGGACCTTAAATTTGTTTTGGAAAAATTGAGTCAGGCTCCTTTTGAGCCTGCAGAATCTGCTTCTTTGCAAAATTGGATCTTGAAGACTGTTTTATTGCTTGCTGTTCCTTCTGCTCGGAGGGTTTTCGAGCGCCAGGCCTTTATGGCCATTCCTCCTTTTTTGTTTTTTTTTTCACATGGACAGGGTGCTCTTTTGTCCTAATTTGTCTTTTATGCCCAATCTAGTAAATGAGTTGTCCTTGAATCAGTTGGTACCTTTTTCCCTTCTCCTCTGTCTACTAGTGAGAGGGTCTTGTATACCAAACTAAGGCCATTCATAAGTCTGATCATTTTTTTGTTTCCTTTCATCCCAGGACATTGTGTTTGGCTGTTTCTAAGCAAATAATTTCCTCCTGGATGCTCTTCATAGCAAATCTTTGTCTACTTCTATTAGAGCTCATTCCACTAGAGCTGTTGCTGTCTTCAAAAGGTTGGACACCAGTTCCATCCTAGAAGCTGTCACTTGGTCTTCAGGGCATACATTTACTAAGCATTATAAATTGGATATGGTTTCTAGGACCAGAACTAGAGTTACCACCTGTCCCTCTTTGCGAGGGACAGTCCCTCTTTGGACAGTTGTATCCTGCAAGAAAAACTAAAAAATGGCAACTGTCCTGAGATTTTAGGACAAAAATATTTTACAACTTTTCTTTATAATGTTGCATAAATTATTTTGTATCTGAAACACCTAAATGTTATATGAAATAGCATAAGCAACTCAAATACTACAAGAATAAGCTTTTATTTTGGCAAAAAAGTAAAGTGCTGTCCTTTGCACTAGCCATGAGTATGTTTTGTCCTGGTAAATCTCAGCTATTTACAGAAAATGTCCCACTTTAGGTATTTGAAAAGGTGGCAACCCTAACCAGAGCAGGTTTTGCTAGAACCATTTTATATGGGTTTGTTGAGGGCTCCTCTCAGCCTTCCAACCCTCATTCTGTTTCTTGAGCTCTTTTACTCTCCCTATCATTAAGAATGCTGCAGCAGGGATGTAGAAGGATATAATACAATTGTGTAAAATCTTACCATAACAGTCCTTCTCTTCACTGTTGCAGTATTTGCTCCTCCCTCCAACTCTCTCTTATTTTGCCTTTTGTTTTAGATTCCCTTCTTACTGATGGTTTACCCTTTTTTTTCTGCATTTTATCCTTCTGGATGTGCATGGATGCCTTTGTCCTATGGAGACTATTCTCTTCTGGGGCAGTTCAGTTCTGGGTATCTGAATCTGTATGTCATTTTTACACCCTACATTCTTTGTGGGGAGCATAGGTGTGACATATGGCTCATACAAGTTTATTAGGCTTTGGTATACTGGCTGAATGTTAGGCTGCCCTGGGCGGGAGGTCCCTACTGATAAGAATACTGCAACAGTGAAGAAAAAGACATCTACTGCTATTTTAAGATTTTACACAACTGTATTATCATTAGGGACCAGAAGCTGGAGTCCACAAGATCATCTGAAGCTGCCAAAGAGGAGTTCTGCTGCTGCCTGCAAGTTTCTCCAGGAAATCGGTCATAGGAGATCTGACGTTTACTATATAGGTAGATGGAGATTTGGATTGTTTCTGTTTTTTTTCCCCCACTGCCATGGCTACACACCTTCTGAATAGGTTTGTCTGCCTTTTTATTCCCCCGAACTGCAAAGAAGACAGTATTTAAGTAAGACTGACGTATTATTGTTCTTCCAGTTTTGCAGGGCAGCCATGATTTTGTTTGTATACTTATTTGTATTTGTTTTTTTTTTTCCATTTGAACCCGTGTCCAAAGCAAAAACTGTTATTCTAGATCTGTCCTTAGTTTAGAAGTGCAAAGTTATAATTCTGTCCACATATATGACGCACCTGATATTGGTCTCAAGTTTGGAGGTTTAGATGCATGATTGCATCATGTTTGTCAAATCCTATGAGGTTAGTAGTTACTAAATAAACAGTTTCAGACTTCAGTTTAAAGTCCTTAGAAAATGCATGTTCATATAAACCCGTTAATTTAGCTCAACAAACCAATAAATTAGTCTCTGATTTTCTCCTCTTGCCCACACCATTATTATTTGCTTTATCCTTGATTCTTGAATTAATATTTGGTCTGCACTTCACAAAATTTGTTTTTCTGGGGGAAAATATTGAGGTGTACTGTCACTAAATAATGTAACATTTGAGCGTTAAACATTATATCCTTCAGAATGTGAATGTTAATGCAAAACTTGGCAGTACAGCAACATTTTAAATTTATAACAGCAATATTAAAAATCACTCTCTGATGATGGCCTTTTGTGACTCCACTCCCCATTATTTTTTCTTTATCTCTAATTAATGCATCAAGAGGTTGAATAAGAGGCTTAGGGGACTGCTTAAGTACGCAGAAAGATGCTTGGAGGGTTGCTCAAGTGTCCAAGATGTCATAATGACCAGAATTGTGTCTTGTATTTTTGGTCTGTTCTTCATTAAAATAAAAAAATGCATAATTTTTTCTTTGTATGTCCTGGCAAATACATATTAGTTTTCAGTTTCAAATAATAATAAGATATTAAAAACTCAGACTTTCTATTCTTAAGGAAATGCATTTTATTGCAAAACCTGTTGCTGCCCCAATCTATGAAGTTCATAAGAACAGTATGTAAAATCGGTTTCTGATTTTTGGGCCTTTGTCCCCCCCAATTATTTTGGCTTTGTCTCTTCAAGATGGGTAATATGTGGTTGAGCCTGGTCTATTTTAGGCTGAGGAATATTTGGGATGGACATCGTCTTTACTATCAAGCCAAACAAAAATTTGAGTAGCAAAGGTGTGTGATTCTGATCATCTTTTCATTGATGTATGAACACTGTTAAGAAGCCCACATCTACCAGGTAGCTTACATAACCAGCAGTCAAAGAAAGTGCTCGAGTATTGTTAATTTTTGTTTACAAAATATTGCAAATGTGATCATTTTTGTTCTATCTATGATCTTCTGCTTTGTGGACTATTCAACATTAGTTTTATCATTTTTACTTTCTTTTTTGTATTGTTTTTTACACAGAGAATGAAGCAACTTAAGCTTTGGACAGTGGGCATTACATCTGAGTTCTGTCTTCTATAAAGTTTGATTTTTCTGGTCAATGAAGATCAATCATTTTAGTAGTTGATTTCATGTTAATTTTTGTACAGAAATGCAGCAAGTATATCAACACCATATTTTTTTATGATGATTCTCAGAAAATATTCTTCTGCTTTTCTGGTGTGTTGGAGAGTATTACACACTATTATTATTGTCAGACATTATAGTTCCATAATAATTATTCAGAAAATGCATGTTGTTGAGAAGCCTGTTGTATGAAGTAAAACAGAGTAATTAAAATTTGCCCCTACCCTGGTTTTCAAACCCATGTCTGACACCCCCCCCCCCCCCCACACACACACACACACACACAATCTCCTTTGTCCAGAATTACTTTTAGCAGTATTCTGGAAATGTATGTTGCTTAAAAAATAAAATAAAAAAAATAGAACTAATATGCCATTAAGTAGTGGCTGTCTCCCTTACAGAAAAGTAGTTTATTGGATTAAGGTTGAATTTTAATAAAATCAGAAGCCAGCAAATACTAAACATAAAAGAAATGTTGTCCAAGTAATCACAACCACAGCTGCTATAGTCCACAACAGTCTTTTATTAACACAGTTACTGAGCACTTTCGTCTCAATAAAGAGAGACTTCATCAGAATAACAAGCAGCCATAAAAAAGGCAGTTTAAATACTAAGCATCAATTAGAACTCCACCAATAAAATGTTAAACATTATTTGAATCCTTCACACATCAATTAATTATTTAAAAAAACATGGACAGGATCAGCACAAAACAACTTTTTTTCAACATAAATTATATATTAAAAAATGTATATATGTTAAATATATATACCCAAGGTTTTGAAAAAAATATGTACCTTAAAGTTTGCTATATTTTGCTTGCTTTTTCATATAAGATTGGAACAAAAGAAATGGCATCATTCAAGCCTGGGGGGAATATTGCAGCTAACCTAAGCTGCCATTCTGTTTCTTTTTTCTTCTTTCTTCTTTTTTCTTCAAAGTATTTTTCCACTTTTTTTTTAAACAAAAAAGAAACAGAATAGCAGCTTAGGTTAGCTGCAATGTTCCCCCAGGCCTGAATGAGGCAATTTCTATTATTCCAATCTTATATGAAAAAGCAAGCAAAATATAGCAAACTTGTTCTGGCTGCAGTGTGATTCTCAAACAATCTGGAAATATATCGCCGATTGATAAGTATATTTCCTGGCATTTTAGCCTCTCAGAGTTCTGCATTGTCTTAATTTTGCCTGACTGAATTATTTTATATATTTTCTGGCAATGTTTGCTGTTTGTCATCTGTCCTGAAACTGCTCCCCCCCACCCTATTCTTGAGGAGGTGTTATAGTTGGTGGCTTTGCAGTTGCCCGCCCTACTGTAAATTTGATCTGGGACACCCCTCCCAGTCTGATATTCACTCTACTTAATACAGAGACAGCACTTGAGAAGGCCAACCCACTTAGGTCCTTAACCCTAAATTTTTCTTTTGTTCCTTCTTCCTCTCTCCCTGCACTTTACTAAAATAAAAACACTTTATTTTGCTTTTGCCTCTTCTTAAAATTACTCAACTGTATTTATTCTGCTCTATTTATTACTGCTTGGTATTAGCCTGATTAAATTGCAACCGCTACTCTAAGCCTTTTGGTTTAAGCACTTGGGCTCCAGACCAGTTGTTTTACATTAAGAAGGTTTGTGGTCTGCACTGTTGTGGGAGGAGAGGCTAGATTCTGCCCTTCTGAGCTGGGAATTTCTGGTTAAATGCTTATTGTGCCTGCTTATTTGAACTGTTTCTTTCTGAAATTGGTGCATCTTGGTTGCTGTAGCATAGACTACATTCAGGTATCCTGAATCTAGTTTTGTTTGTATAACTTGAGCACTAATCCAGGCCTTCTCTTTTGGAAAAGGTTCCCCCAGCACCCTAGTGGCAGGAGTGTGCAGTTAGAACTTGCCTGATTGAAGACTGCTGGAACAGGGCTCAGTTTTGAGCTTTTTTACTGGTTAATTGGATAATTTGTTTAAATCAGTTTGCTCGTTTTCTATCGTTATATAAAAAAATTGCACTTTATTCATCTGCTTTTACTGTATTTGTGTTTATTCCTACTTTATTACTTATTTTGCTTTTGCTGCTTGTTCTTAAAAATACTTAATTGCATTTATTCTGCTGCATTTATTACTGCTTGTTAGTAGCCTGATTAAATTGTAACTGTTATTCTAAACCTTTGGTTGAAGCACTTGGGCTTCAGACCAGTTGTTTTACATTAAGAAGGTTTGTGGTCTGCACTGTTGTGCAGGACAGGTAGCTTACATCCTTCTAAGTTGGGATTTGCTGATTGAAGGCTTAGTGTCTGTAATTCTAAAAGTGTATTAGTTCTGGTTTAAGCACTAGGGCTTTGGGCCAGTTATTTTACATTAAGAAGGTGTGGTCTGCACTCTTGTGGGAGGAGAGGGTAAATTCTGCCCTTCTGAGCTGGGAGTTTCTGTTAAAGGCTTATTGTGCCTGCTTATTTGAACTGTTTCTTTCTGAAATTGGTACACCTTGTTTGCTGTAGCATAGACTAAATTCATACCTGCTGAATCTAGCTTTGTTTGTACAACTTGAGCACTAATCCAGACCATTTTTTTTGGAGAAGGTTCCCCTGCACCAAAGTGATAGAAGTGTGCAGTTAGAACTTGTCTGGTCGAAGACTGCTGGAATGAGGCTCAGTTTTTAGCTTTTTATTGGTTAATTGGTTAATTTGTTTAAATCAGCTTGCCCATTTGCTACTGTTATATTAAAAAATATATACACACTTTATGCATCGCCACTTAGCTAGGGTTAAACTATTCCTGGCACCATAAAGTCTGCTCTTAAAAATTTCCCTTAGAATGAACCAGTTTTTTTAGTGTTAGCACTAAAATCTGTTTCTTTGAACTCAACACTTGTTCAGAACTCGTTGTAAGCACTAAATAAGATACAAATTACTACACCACTCAACCTTCCTCACTTGTCTAGAGGAAAACAGTTTTTAGTACTTAATAAATAAACACTTACCCAGGCATGTCTAAGGGTCAGTTCCCGGTGGTTTCTCCTGTCTACCTGATGAATCTGGGCATCTTGGGGCAATTCAGCAATGCCTACACCACCAAAACACACACACAGAAACACGAAACGCACCCCTACATTCGCAGAGGCTCTCAATAAAAATCTGCTCAAGGAACAGAGACCTCCAAAGCAGAAACACAATCAACCTCCACCCCCCCAACACAACCCAAATGACACATAGCCCACAAACTCAGAGTGCCACTCAACCACAGCCCATAAGGCATAACAACGTACCCAACACTCTAGTAATAGGTTACTCTATAGTCAGGCACATTGATGTTCCACTCACCAGGCTAAACAAAGAGAAAGTTACTGTCAGCTGCCTGTCTGGTGCCAGGATCCATCACATAATGCACACACTCAGGTCACTCCACAAGTACAAATATGACTCTGTCATTGTCCATGTTGGTGTTAATGACCTGAGATGTACCTCCCTGGACTACATGAAGAGAGACATGGAGGAGCTCTCCAATCTTGTAGCCCAGGCAGGTATGACCCTAGCCCTGAGTAGCATCCTGCCATCACCCAGAATAATACTACAGTACAAGGACAAAATGATTGACTTCAACAATTGACTAAGCTTCTGGTGTAATTCGAAGGGGATCCAGTATCTGTCTGCCTGGGATGACATGATCGACAGACCACGATGCTTTGCCAGAGATAGCCTGAACCTGTCACCATTGGGATTCCGGATAATGGCTAAGGGTCTTGCCACCCCTTTAGTGCCTTTTTTAGGCAAGGTTCAAATGACAAATTCACCACCTTAACAGGTACAAGCAAGCAAAATCTGAGGGTAATGCTACTCAATGCTAAAAGTCTAAACCTCA
Source organism: Protopterus annectens (assembly GCF_019279795.1). Classification (NCBI taxonomy): domain Eukaryota; kingdom Metazoa; phylum Chordata; order Ceratodontiformes; family Protopteridae; genus Protopterus; species Protopterus annectens. The sequence goes on along the minus strand of NC_056747.1, from coordinate 476,840,988 downwards.
AAATGCATTCATTCACTTGAGGCACTCCCTAAAATGGTGAACATCGACATCTGTGCAGTGATAGGGACCTGGTTCAAGACTCCAGAGAGCTCCCCTGCATTACCAGGCTATAATTCATAGCACACCTTTCGGCCACATAACCTGGACCGAAACACTAAAGGCAGAGGTGTGTCCATATTCATTAAGGATATCCACACCTCCAGGCTAGTTGCTCAGCATAATGCATCCGAGATTATCCAAGTGCAATTAACTCTGGGCAAGACCACAATCCAAATTGTAACTTGCTACAGATCCCCCACCATGCCCCAGGATTACCACTCCTCATCTGATACACTGGAAAATATTAGGCTACAACCCAACACCCTAATAATGGGCGATTTCAACTACCCCACCATTAACTGGGAAAACTACTCATGTACCAACTCTTTTGCTCAACGTTTTCTGGAATTCATAAATTCCAATGCCTTGGATCAACTTATCCACACCCCCACCAGGGGCAGCAATATCCTATTTGATTATTATGGATTTAGTATTTTTTTTACATTTATATATATATTTACATCTATTTACACATTTACATTTATATCTATATTTATATACATACTTTTATATACAATTTTCATCTACATTTCATATTGTATATTCATTATGTCTTAGTTGTTGAAATCATTTTTAGTAATATATTTATTTAATCTATTTATATATATTTATACATTTTTTTAGGTTAGTAGCATAGTATCAAACAGAATGTTTAGATGTTGTTTCTATTTTAAGTAATTATTGTAGGCATTTTAACAGTACGTATTTAACAGTGACAATGTGTATATCTTTAAATTTGATTAATTTTTGTTTAACTGTTTAATTGGATTGATTGGGGTTGCATATATATACATGGTGTTAATTGTGACTTCAGCATTCTGAAGAAGTCCTATGTGGAAGAAACCTAGGTAAACCTTCGTCTGATTGTTCGTTAATAAACCTGTGTTGGCCTGGATTCGTTTTCCCACTTTATTTTATTTTTGGTTTGTTGTGGAGGTTTGGTTCTTGGTTTGGATTGTGCTATGGAGAACGACTGTTCCTTGACCAGCATTATGGATTTATTACAACGCATTAATGTTCAACTAGAGGAACATTCCATTCAAATCAAAAATATTACTGAGAGACATTTGCCTACATCTATTTCATCTTCGTCGGGGAGTTTAGGCATGCCACTCACCCAAGCCACTTCTCATACAGGTACTGTGCCGGTCACAACTGATTGTAATGTTCCCCCAGTGTGTAATGGGAATGTTAAGGAAGTGCGTTTTGACATTGGTAACAAGCAGCCACTTGGTCTTAATACTGCGCACTGGAAATCTAATAGTTTTAATTTTGCTTCTGACTGCGTACCCATTAATCATAACAGTGTTAACATGGGTAAAACTTTGGCTGAATTATTGAAAGAGAACTCAGCTTGAAAATAGCTATTTAACTAGGAATATTGAGTTGGGTATGGTACCGAAAGGACTGAGTGTGGAGATACCCGAATGGGGTTGACGGCAATAAACCTATGTTGGATGAACTACATGATCTCTTTAATAAGACTGGTTTAGACATTATGAATATAATGGTGAAATACAATAATATTAAGATTGAAGCATTTGTTGCTGACTTAGAGTCTATCAATGAAAGTATAGTCCAAGATTTATTGTTTGATCGCTATTACACTAATTACACGAACATCATTAAGGACATTGACAATAGTTGTGCGTCAATATTTAATAAGAAATCGCAAAAAATTAAGAGGGACATGAAAATTTACGAAGCTGGTAGCGTTTACCCCAAATCTAAGAAGGATTCACGTCGACATTCTAATCGAGGAGGAACATTCAATCATCCTAAGGAAGCTTGTGGCGTCATGACGTCAGAGGATAATCCAGAAGTCAGTATAAGCGGTGAGGACGAACGCCCTTTAGAGGATGGTGTAAGGCGTTAGAAGAGGATTCGGAACAGGGAACAGTCTTCCAACGACGAGAACGATATGGGTCATTTGGGGACACGACCCAAAGTTGGGCGCCAGGGGTTCAACGCTCAGCAAGGGGCTTGGAAGCCACGCAGGTAAACTTTTCCCTTTGTTGTTCGGGTAGAACATCACTAGGTGGCGTGGATAAGTGTAATTTACAAGTGTCAGCCGGAGATGTTAACAGCCTTTTTCATGGTGCGTTTCATTTAACGCCAAATTCACCATTTGTTGCATTTAATAACTATTGTAGTCCAGACTGTGATTCTGAATTTTTGGAATGTGGAAATTGTGAGGTGAGTAGGGGAGCCATTTCAGCAGTTGAAACCACCAGGGATGTGGTTGTTGGACAAACGCGGCATGAAGTTTTTCTGAATGCTTGTATGTTCAGTCCAAGGTGTACTTTTGCACATCCCAAGCGTGTTATAACAAGCTGCGACATTATTAATAATCAAAGCCTCAAGTCCAATGCATGTGTGGATCACGTAACGGATGTTAAAGACATTGATGAATCTTCATTATTTTTTAAGTGTACAGGTGATGAAAAAGTTCATTTGAATGACTCTTTACTCAATTTAAGCACCTATGATTATTTTATTGATGATAATTGTGGTACTATTAATGACAATATTGAGTCTAATCAGCAACACGGCCCTTATATGGGTTTGTCTTCCTTCACTGATCCTACATTGGTGACACTGAATGGGTTAGACGTGAACAATCAAAGTTTTCCTTCTAATGTTTCACTCAATTGTTCTTTGGATGATCTTTTTGGTTGTGAAATGACAGAAGTTAATGTTGATGCTTCTAATTACCCAAATTTTAATGTTAGTGATGTTGACAACATTCATTTGGCTGACTTTGTTTCTAATGAGCCAATGGATGGTCTTTTGAGTAATCCCATTATTTTGGTAAATGACACACATGATTTTAAGTTATACAATTATTCCAGTGCTAATTTTGGTACGGAACATGCTAATCTTTTTTCTAAGGGTTTTAATTTTGTCCCATGTAGGAAAGGTAATTTAGTTGAAACTCTTATTGATTTAATGATTAACTGTTTAATTGGATTGATTGGGGTTGCATATATATACATGCATATATATACATGGTGTTAATTGTGACTTCAGTATTCTGAAGAAGTCCTATGTGGACGAAACCTAGGTAAACCTTTGTCTGATTGTTCGTTAATAAACCTGTGTTGGCCTGGATTCGTTTTCCCACTTTATTTTATTTTTGGTTCGTTGTGGAGGTTTGGTTCTTGGCAGCAATATCCTAGACCTGGTCATTACCAACATGGGCTATCGGTGTTCCACACCAGAGGTCAATTCCTCGTTGATAAGATCCGACCACAAGCTAATCACCCTAGACATCCACATCCCGCCCCCACCCCCACTAGGGAAACCACCGTAAAAAAATTTCTCCAAAGCCAACTTCACACTTCTTGAAACAGAAGTGGAAAACTTCATGACACACATGCAGGCGGACAATAGAGGTACGACTGCTGAATCCTACACAAATGCACTTTATAAGCACTTACATGAGTGCATCGATCGTGCTATCCTCCAAAAAAAGGAAACCAATCTGGTGGTCCCCTGCCATAAACAAATTCTACAACAGAAGAAAGAAACTGTTGCAAAAAAGAGTAAAATCCTATGATTGGAGGAACTCCCTGGTCAGCTTCAGTAAGAAGCTGAGATCCCTCATAAAATCCTCCAAAGCTAGTTACGAAAACAAAATAGCCACTGATTCTATAGAGAACCGCAACGCATTCTATTGCTATGTCAAGAATCTCAATGGCAACACTCAGATCTGCTCTGAGTTACAGCACAATGGCACTAAATATACAGAACCAACTGATATTGCCAACATCCTGGCAGATAGGTTCAGTGCTAACTTTACCCCCCTATCACCCCCCTAAAGGGCCCGTCTCTATACCGGAAGAATGCAAAGTTCCTGTAATCACACCTGCACAGGAAAAAAAAACACACTCTCACCACACTCTCCAAAGCCAAGAACACAGTATCCATGGGACCTGATAACATCCCAGGCTGCATTCTACACGAACTGCAGAATGAACTGGCACCCAACCTAAGCACCATGTTCAATCATAGCCTCACTTCAGGATTTGTGCCCACTGAATGGCGCACAGCAACGGTTATCCCACTCCACAAAGGGGGAGCCGCCATAGACCAAGGGAACTACTGCTCCATTAGCCTAACAAGACTGGTCTGCAAGGCAATGGAACGTATCATCATGGATCTTGTACAAAAAGACATTGGTAATCACCAAACTCTGGACCCCACCCAGTTTGGGTTTGTAAAAGGCAGATCATGTCCCCTAAACCTGACAGACTTCTTTGAAGCAGTCACCAAAGCCGAAGACGAGAGTAAGGTGGTTTACACAGCCTATCTAGATCTCGCTAAGGTTTCTGACACAATCCTCCACTCCGGAATTATAGATAAACTCACTAAACTAGGTATAAATCCCTATGTCACATGATGTGTTGCCAGCTGGCTCACTGACAGAACCCACACTGTGAAAGTAGCAGACTCCACATCCAACTTCAGACCAGTGACAAATGGAGTACCACAGGGTTCAGTTCTGGGTCCTCTCCTGTTTGGTATCTACTTTTCTGAAGTACAGGCTAACACAGAGGGTCTTTGGCTAACAAAGTTCACAGATGACTGCAAACTAGGAGGCATAATCGAAACTCCTAACAGTGTGGACATCCTACAAAAGGGCCTCATGGAGACACATGTCTGGTGTTAAAGCCATGGCCTCAAGCTCAATGCCAAAAAGTGCATTGTCATCCCTTTTGGTAAAAACTCTGTACCCATGAGCTACCACACAGATGGTAGTCTACTTAACACCGAAAATGTGATGAGACCTTAGGACACAGGTGGACAGTGGTCTCTCCTTTGATAATCACATCGCCACAGTAGTCAGGAAATCCTTCTACATGGCACACCTCATCACAAAAGGTTTCTCATCCAGGAAAAAAAGAGGTCATTGTTCCCCTCTACTCATCACTCATTAGACCCATTATAGAGTACAACGCCCCGTTTGGTACGTACCTCACAAGACATCTACAACTGGAAAGGCCGCAGAAATACCTCACAAAGAGGATTACCGGCCTCAAACAGATGCCCTACGCAGACCGTCTCAAAAAACTCCAGCTTTATTCCATTGCATATTGCCTACTCAGAGGCGATCTCTGCCTAACATACAAAGCTATGTCAAACCCAGAGCTGTTGGACATGCTCCTTTTAAAGAAATCCCAATCCCTCCGAGCTACACGCTCTATGGACCTAAACCTTGTCACTACAATAAACAGAACATGCTGGAGGGATAGATTCATGTCCCAGAGACTTCCCATACTCTTGAACAAACTAGCTATCTACATCAAACAAAGCTCCTCATTAGCACTCTTCAAAAAAAATCTTGATGATTGGATGGGAAATAGGAAATTCACCCCGGGGATCACCTTTGTGGCTCTGCACAGGAAAATAATTTTCTTGGGCGGCGAAAGCCAGGGTACCTTTTTGGCTAGGCTTATATAGGTCCTAGCAGCAATAGCCTAGTACCTACCTATGAACTTATGAACTTTAAGATACATATACTTTCAAAACCTTGGGTATATATATTTAACAAATATACATTTGTTAATATATACTTTATGTTGAAAAAAGTTGTTTTGTGCTGATCCTATCTATGTTTTTTTAAATAATTAATTGATGTGTGAAGGATTCAAATAATGTTTAACATTTTATTAGTGGAATTCTAATTGATGCTTAGTATTTAAACTGCCTTTTTTATGGCTTCTTGTTATTCTGGTGAAGTCCCTCTTTATTGAGACAAAAGCGCTCAGTAACTGTGTTAATAAAAGACTGTTGTGGACTATAGCAGCTGCGGTTGAGATTACTCGGACATTTCTTTTAAGGTTGAATTTCAGTTGGTCAGTAATGCCCATGACAGACATTAGTTTCATACTTCTGCACAGGTAATGTGTGCTGATGCAAAAGATCCCTGTAATTTTTTGCAGTGAATTACAATCCACCTATTGCAGGCAAGACATTAGTGTCAAGTGCTCAGAAAACAATTGACATTAGTTTCATACTTCATATGTTGTTGCAAAAGATGATTAGTTTTTGAAGTGAATGATGGTAGTCAATGGTTATGACAGACAATATAATATGTTTGTACTTCTCTTTGTTCAGAAACTGCATGCCGATGCAAAAGATCTGCAGTGAAATGTGAACACCAAAAAGCACAAGCTGAACACAAAACATGCAACTGCAAGGAGGTGAGCAAAATGTTTGAAATGCAGCAAACAAACTGCAAAGTATTGGAAGATGAGGTAGCTTTTATCAGCCTACTTACAAAACACAACTTGCCATTTACTTCATGGGATCATTTGCTGAAGAAGTACTACATGAATCCATGGATGGTGCAAAGCATGACCTGCAGATCAATAAAGGCTGCATGTATTGCAAAGAATGTAATGGGGCCAAAATACCAACAAGATGAAGTGCTAAAGCGTTGCAAACTGCCATACCTTGATCAGAGTACAGATATGTTGGATGAGAAATTGCTTTTAATTTTACTTGGTTTTTGGACTAGGGCATTGCCAAAAATGTTGCTAGATTCCTTGACATGCCCGCTTATGACATTGGAAGTGGCTAACCTATTTTTGATTAGATAACGGAGACTGACAAACTTCAACATTCCAGTGAGCAATATGGCAGCTTACTCCTCAGACAATGCTGCATCCATGACTGGAAAATGGAATTTGGTGTTGTCTTGGCTAAAAGAATTTAATCCCCATATTTTCAACATGGGTTGTTTGTGCCACATTGCAGAATTATGCATTAATTCAGGTGTAAAGGCAGTGGCTCTACCTGTGCAGGAGTTAATATCTGACATTTACTGTCACTTTTCAAGCAATACATAGTACTAATAGAAGAGTTTGAACTGTTTGTGAACAGTGAACCCCTCAAAATCATCAGATTTGCTAAACGTAGACATCAAGTGGGAGCATAAGTAATGAAAAGAGTGCTTGATTTATGGCCCTCCTTGACGTCCTATTATTGTCCCTTGAGCAATAATCTGTGAACATGGAGCTTATAGATGAGAGACTGCAAAGCCATGACATTAAACTGGCATCCCTGTTCCTGCTGTATGCACTTGAACCACTGCAAACGTCAATCTAGGAATACAAAGTATTGAAAGTAAACTGCTGACATTGCATGCTAACATACAGAAGGTAATATAGGCATATAAAACTTGAATACTAAAATAAGCTGTTGCTAGGAAGTTTCTTGACAAGATGATTGCTATTACTTCTTCTTGAAATGCAAGAGACCATCCTGCATGACACTGAAAGCCACATTGGTCTTGATGCTGAAACATACTTGGATGACAAGAGCGATACAGTAACAGCAGAAAGTTTTTCAGGGGGCTAATCAGTTTTACACTGCAGTTCTGCTCAAAATGGGAAAAAAAAAGAACCTAGGTAACTCGCTAGATCCTGGTATGAAGCTGAAATTTTCTTCCACCACGATTAATGATATTGGCACTCATCTTGATTTTTGCAGCTCTCTAACAGAGTGTTGCAAGCCAATAAGCATTTGTTCCTTTGTATCAGATGACAGAGTGGCCATATGGATCAGGCACATCCACTTTTCTGAGGTGCTGGTCTATGGTGCTCAGTAACCCTGCACTGCAAGTCCTGACAACCTTTCAAATACTAATGCTGACTGTCCTCTGTTTGTCACACTTCAAAAGTGAACCACAGCAGGCATTCAGTATGGTCTGCAAAGTAAAAACTGAAGTCAGCCAGTTACTCAGACCCAAGACGTTAAATACTTTATTGACCATAAAAATGAATAAGGACAATGACTGCTACTGTGTGCAGCTTCACAAGGACATGCTGCAGGCTGTAAGAAAGGTAACAACTGCATACAATAAGGAACATTCTACAGTGTCAGCTACAGAATTTGACTTTGCCCAGATCAAGTTGAATAACTGCTCTTTTATATTGTATATTCTGACTGTGGGGACATGATGTGTAGACCTGTGGTGAATAATCTAAATGTTGGAGCATCTGGACTTCTGAATAAAATTTCAAATTGTATACTGCTTCCATATTATGAGCACACACAAATAATGGCAGACCGGATAAACGGTTCACTTACAACAAATATCAAGGGCCAAAAACACATTAAGTGAACCACGACAATGCAGAAAAGCCAGTCAAACCACCGTGTCTCTGATGAAAAACCTTTAATCAATTATGTTAGCACTTTCGTAGAGGATGAGTGAAAAGGAAAATTCAACATGAATCGCCGAATACTTAAATGATAAAGAAAATGTGGCAAGGCAAGGATAGTCCCTAATTTGGAACATCTCTTCCAGATTTTTGACTGGTTTTGAGTGCTCTTTACTTGAAAAGGGGCTTAATTTTATACCTACACAACGTGGAGAGGTAACAAACTCAGTTCTTGATTTAAAATTGTTTACAAGAAATATAATGCTGAAATTAAAGTTTAAGGACAAAAACTTGGTTAGAAAAGAGTTAACCTAGCACATAAGTACCTGTTAATCACCCTATTATAGATGTATTTATAAAACTTTGTGAGAATGATTTGTATAATGTTTTACAAATACAAGGTGCAAGTAAAATTTTAGAAATTTAAAATTAGAAGAGTATAATTTAAAGACTTTGCAGGATGATCAAACAATTATCAGGCCTGATGACAAGGGGGGGGGGGTTGACTGTGATTATGGAACAAGACTATTATTTTGGCACTATGAAATCAATGCTGAATGATGAAGACATTTATAAGAAGGTCACTCTAACTGAGGTTAGTACAATGATCACTGGAATTAATCATACTTTATATGATTGGTTATTAAATAGAGTTATAAATTTGGATTTATATAATTATTTTATTGTGGATTCCCACTTGATACCAGTAATACAAGGACTCCCTAGGATCCATAAGGATCCTCTCTTTCCACCCTTTAGACTGATTGTGTCCGGTCATAATTGGTGCACTGAGCCTTTATCAATTTTTATTGAAAAACATCTTAAAGTAGTTCTTGATAGGAACCAATTTATATTAGAAGACTTTAAGACAGTTTCTTAATGATTTATATAAATGTGTCATTGGATGGGATGGAAGAAATTAAGTTTTTTTTGCTTAGTTAACTTAGATGTACAATCATTATTTACAGTCATACCTAACATGGAAGGCATAGAGATGCTTAAGGAATATTTATTGGATGATGGATATTATGACTGTAAATTCTGTTTTTTTATTTTATATAGTGTTTGTCATAAAAGGAGATACTGCCAGCCCAGCTATCTGAAATTTTGTAAATAACTATATGTCATTTGTGAATATCAACATGATTCACATGCTTGTGTTACAAATGTATTAGAATAGAACTGCATGTCATATAAGATGGTTTGTACAGATGTATGCTGAACAGATATTTTGTAAAGTACTGAGTTAAAATGTAACCACAGCATGTCCTACTGGAATAGGACAGAAATGTACCTGCACTATTGTAACTGTTTAGATGTATGTATTTTAACAATGGAAACTGAAACACAAGAGGTTAACTTCAGAAAAATAGCTGAAATTAAATCACTTTATGGCCATGTAATAAAAGGATGTTATCTTTCAGTTTCAGTGCAGTAACAGACACAATGTCTACAACTAGAAGTTTTTCTGTATTGTTCTGGAAGTGTTTATTGTTTTATGACTTCCAGGATCTGCCTTAGATCTAGGAAAAGCCCTTGTTTATGTATTTTTACAGGTAGATGCTACATGCTACCAGCCTCATCAATTGGGGTTTTACCTGGGATACAGTCAGAGGACAAGAAATTAAGTCATTCTGCAAGCTATCCCAGCAGTAATATTTTGTATATTAATTTAAGAAGTCTCTGAGAGAGACTGAGTATTTTGTCTTTGACCTGAAAACTTCAGCTGAAAGACCCATTCACCACATCTGACATGCTTGCTCTGTAAGTAAATTAACTAGGGTATAGTAATTCTCTTAGATTCAGTCAGGAATTATAGTGAAGTATAGTTAAGATGTTTTCTTTATTTATTTGAGACTGTCCTGCAATGTTGTTTTAAATATTTCCTGTGATTTTGAACTCTGATGTTACTGTGATTATATACTATTTTCTTGTATTTAATATTTATTATTAAATATATTTAAACCTTTCACTGTGGCTGATCCTTTGTAGAGATATTTAAGTTCTGGGAGTACTTGCATATTTATTTGGTGACACTGTGGGCCATTCCTAATAGCCTTGCTCTTGGTCAAACTACCACTTGTATTGATAGCAACATTACGCAGTAAAACTGGTACCCTTTGTTAAGGGACTTAAAGTAGCTGATAAAGAGATGGCTGGTGGCAGTAAAAACTACCTTATAGTCTGGGCAGAAGGGGGCATAGCTAGTAAACTTGTGCCAGCCTTTCCCAGGTATGTGTGCGGGGGTGTAAAACAAATCTCCAAGAATTAGAAGTTATGTACCTACCATAACGTTCCATGTTAGTTGTTTTCTCTCGCCTTCTTTCTTGCTGGATGGATTCGGAGCCGATCCTTGGCTCCGACTCGGCACTTGCTTAGCTTGAGAACTCCTTTTACCAGCTCGAGGCAACCCTATATCCCATGATGCAAGGCGGGACTACCTCAGATCTCGTTTGGTAGCTAACATACCCTGCTAAGGACTAACCTAATATAACTAGGAAAACCAAGTTCATAATAAAGGACTCCTCTAATGAAGGCTCAGGAGGAAACAACCTGAGAAGAGGAAACTCTTCAAGATCTGTCCAGGCCAGGGGGAAGGAGGGAGGGAAGAAAGAAGGCAGAGAAGACAACTAACATGGAATGTTATGGTAGGTACATAACTTCTAAATGTTAAGTTGTCAATCTCTTCATTCTGCTGGATGGGACAGCGTCCTAGCACCTGTATCCCGGGTGGCTCAATGGAACAGACTCTTGAGAACTGTGGAACCAAAACTGGCCCTGTCCCTAGAGGCCAAATCCAATTTGTAATGAGAGACAAAGGTATGAGGAGTGGCCCAAGTAGCTGCTGCACAAATGGTATCAATGGGTAGTCTATCCTGAAAAGCTGCCGAAGTGGATAGACTCCTGGTTGAGTGTGCTTTTGGTTTAGAAGGTAGTTGCTTGCCTCTGAGCGAATACACGTAAGAAATGGTGGAAGACAACCATCTGGATAAGGTCACTTTTGATACCGGAAGACCTTTCCTGTTTTCTGCATAGGAGACAAATAATTGGTCTGATTTCCTGAATTGTTTAGTTCTATGCAAATAGTACCTGAGCTGACGATGGACATCCAAAAATGAAGCTTTTGCTCCGCTTTGTCAGAATAATTAGGGAAAAAGACTGGTAAATCGATAGATTGATTAATGTTAGTTTGAGAAACAACTTTGGGAAGAAAGGACGGATTTGTTCTCAAGGATACCCTGTCCTTGTGAAAGACCAAGTAAGGGGAACGGATGCAGAGAGCTTGAATCTCGAAACCCTTCTTGCTGAAGTGACAGCCAGTAAAATATAGTTTTCCAGGTCAATAATTTCAATGAACATGAAGCAGACGGTTCGAAGGGTGGTAACATTAAGGATGCTAACATTAAATTTAGATCCCATTGTGGAGGAGGATGTTTTATTGGCGGCTTCAGGAGAAACACTCCTCTCAGAAAGGCCTTGCATAGTCTATGTGACATAATGTTATGATCTTGCAAGCCAACATGATACTTGGAAATAGCAGCCAGTTGAACTTTTACTGTAGATGAAGAAGATCCTGACTGAAAAACTTCAGCCAGGAAATCTAAAACAGAATGCACAGGAGCAGTAAAGGGATCAATATTTCTGGAATTTGCCCAAATGGAAAAACGTCGCCACTTGCTAGCATAAACGGTTCTGGTGGACGACTTTAAAGAAGCCACTAAGATATCTCTGACCGGATAGGAAGCCTGGCTAGGGAAGGAAGTGGAGCAACCAAGCAGTGAGGTTGAGAGAATGAATGGCCCGGTGCTGTTGACCCGACTGGTGGATCAAAAGATCCGGAACTGGGTCCAGATGCCAGGGCTGCACCAGGAGGTGACGATGCAGAGACGGAAACCAAATTTGTCGAGGCCAGTAAGGGGCAATGAGAATCAACTTGGCCCTCAAAACGGTGGCTTTCTGAATGACTTGTGGAATCAAGGGAAAAGGAGGAAAAGTGTACAGAAGTCCCCGGGGCCAATCCTGGGTTAGAGAGTCTCTCAGGGGTTGGCCTGGTAGGGGAAAAAGGGTGAAAAAGTCGGGGCACTTGTTGTTTTGGGGTGTAGCAAAAAGATCGCAACAAGGTGTGCCCCATTTCAGAAAAATCTGGTCCACTATAGATTGATTGAGAGACCACTCGTGAGGCATGAGAATGGATCTGCTCAGCCTGTCCGCCAAGAGGTTGGACCTGCCGGGGATGTGCGTTGCTATCAGAAACCGATGAGAGGAGATTGCCCATTGCCAAAGTCTGAGAGCTTCTCGACACAACGGATAGGACCTGGTCCCGCCCTGCTTGTTGATGTACCAGACCACGGACATATTGTCCGTTTGCACTGCAATAGTTCCCGCGGGAAGAAAGTCGTTGAGGGCTTGCAACGTTAAAAGCACCGCTCTCATCTCCAGGACATTTATGTGCAGATGGTATTCTATGGGTTGCCACGTGCCGTGGACCATCCTGCCCTGATAATGCCCCCCCCACCCGATCAGAGAGGCATCCGTAGTAACTGTGGCAACCGGAGGAGGGGGAACAAATGGTCGGCCCTGATGAAGAAGAGGGGAAGATATCCACCAGTTCAGATGAGTCCTGCACGATTGTGTGACTAAGATTTTGTGACTCATCGGAAGACTGTGGAACGACCACTGAGTGAATAACATCCACTGCAGAAGACGCATGTGGAAGCGAGCCAGTGGTAGAAGAACAATGGCCGCAGCCATAAGACCTAGAACCTTTAGTATCAATCTGGCTTTGACTTTGCTGCTCTGCAATAAAATCCGAACGTATTTTTGGATGTCCAGAATTCTCTGATCTGTTAGTCTGGCTAACATTTTGACGGTGTTTAATTCTGCCTATAAAGGTGATAGATTGGCAAGGCCGCAGAGAAGATTTTTCGAAATTCACTGAAATTCCCAAACTCTTGCATAGCTGCAGAGTGTAGTCTCTGGTCTAAAGAAGCTGACACCTGGTGGTGGTGGAGAGGAGCCAGTCGTCTAAATAAGGAAACACCTGGAATCCTTGACGTCTCAGATGAGCTGTGACCACTGCCATGCATTTGGTAAACACTCTGGGGGCTGAAGTGAGGCCAAAGAGCAGGGCTCTGAATTGATAATGACTGGTCCCTAGCCGAAAGCGGAGAAACCTTCTGGAGCACCTGTGAATCTTTATGTGATAGTACGCGTCCTGAAGGTCTATAGAGCACATCCAGTTGTCCTTGCCCAGAAAGGGCAGAATGGACTGAAGCGTGACCATCCGGAATCTTGCCTTCTTGACAAATCTGTTTAGACTGCTCAGGTCTAATATTGGTCTCCAATCTCCTGTCCTTTTGGGGACCAAAAAGAATCTCGAGTAGACGCCGGATCCTACTTGGTCTGCTGGAACAGTCTGGACAGCTCTTTTTTCTAGGAGCTTTGAAACCTCCTGTTCTGCCAAATCCCTTTGACCGGGTGAGATGTCTGGAAGGGATTGTTGAGGTACAGGATACCTTTCGAAGGGGATTTTGTAACCCTCGGATATGATCGACTGTACCCACATATCTTGTGAAAGGGAACGCCAGGCTACTGGGTACAGCGAAATCCTTCCCCCGACTGCCTCCAAGGGTGGACAGTCGGGCAACACCTCAGGGGTGCTGAAAGGGCTTCTCAGGAAGAGACTCCCTGTTGCCCTAGTTCTGAGGACCCCCTCTGCCCCTAGGGCGGCGTCTATTATTGTTACCCCTCTGCCTCTGGGGGTAAACTGACCACGTGTGTCCGGCGCAGCTCCTTGGGCTTTGCGGAACCACATCTTCCCTCCCTTCTGACCCTTGGGATAGGGTCTAGAAGGGGTGGAAAAATGGACTCCAACAGCAGAAAGAGTTCTGCCGTCCTGCTCACACCTGGTCAAGGTTTCCTTCACCTGAGGTCCGAACAAAGCCAAACCGTCAAAGGGAGTATTGGTGAAGGACGCCTTAAAGGGGTCCGCAAAGTTACAAAGCCGCATCCAGGCTTGACGTCTAAGAGCCACTCCTGTGCCTGCGGCCCTGCTCGCCCCATCGGCTGCATAGGATATGAGCCGCATGGAGGAGTTAGTTAAGGAATTCAGGATTGCTAGCTGTGAGGCAATCTTTTCTTGAGCCCCAGCAGCAGAAGGATCCTGGACCACTTCACCTAGTTCCTTGAGAATATCTCTTTGAAGCCTGGTGAAGTGACAAAGGTAGTTCAGCGAACGCATAGCAAAGGTCGCTGAAGAAAACATCCGCTTTCCATACCTGTCCATGGTCCTAGAATTTTTGTTAGGAGGATGGACAGGTACTGAAGGATCCGCAAGTTCCTTTTTGGTGGCCGCCACCACCATAGAATCCACAGAGACGCCCTTGGAAAGAAACTGCTTGTCTGTAGGGGCCGTAATAAATTTGGTGGTCTCCTGGGGACAGGTTCCACAGAATCTGGAGCTGCCCACGCCTTCCGAGCCACTACCTGCATAAGTGGGTCGAAAGGCGGAGACACCCAGGAGGTGGAGGGTCGGGATTCAAAAGCCTCCAGGTATACCGACTCATCCTCGGAGGGGTCAATGGAGGGCCAATTCCCCCTCTGTTTGAGGAGCTCAAGGATGTCTGAAAAGGAGACATCCTCAGAGGGGGATCGTGGGGAACCCTCCGACTCATCTAAGTCGGTATCATATGTAGTAGACTCAGGGGTGTCTGTGTGTTTCCTCTTACACGTCCTCTTCCGAGGGGGTTCCCCTGCAGGGTCAGGAGAAACCTCGGAAGAGGAAGATATTCCCAATGGGGAAACCTGGGGCGATGGATCCCTGGGCCTGAGAGCAAGAGGCTGGCAAGAGGCGTCTACAGGCACCGAAGAGGGAGGAGCTAGAGGGATGGACCGTTGACCTGGCTCAGGTGCCAGGACACTCCTCATCACCTCAAAGGCTCCCCTCCCTGGGAGGCCGGAATATTCCCGTTCCGAGGAAATAGGAATTCCCGGCTCCACTGAGAGGGAAGGCTCCAAGGCCGATGTCGGTGCCGAGCTTACCACACCCGAAGCCCCGAGAGGGAGAGCGGGGTCGGACAAGGGTCCGATGCCACTAGCCCCCTCGGAGCCGACAAGGGAAACTCGACGACCGGATTCCTCCAAGGAAGGTCTCAAGGAGGAGATCGGAGCCGAAGACGACGGAGCCGAAAAAGGATGTATCAGCTCCGGCGCCGACACAGTCGCTGTCCCGAGAAGCTCCGGCTCCGAACTCTGGTGGAGAGTCGGAGGAGGAAGTTCAAGGGGTGAAGCAATAGCCGAAGTCTGCTGAGACGGGCTATGGAGCATTTGGGCCAGTGCCTGCGACTTCAACAGCCTGCTTACTACCCTCTCTAAATCGTGGTCAGACAGCCTGGAAGATCTCGAAGATCGGCTCCGATGACTCCGCTCCGACAAAAGAGGAGACCCCGGAGCCGAGTGGATAGATTCCAAAGAAGGGGACCGAGATCTCTTCTTGGATGAAGTCATTGGAGCCGACGTCCTCTGGGTTCCAGATGGAGCCGAAGGCTTCTCGGCTCCGATACTGGATAATATGTCGGCTCCAGCCGGAGCCGACAAGGCAACAGCAGATTGGGTGTCGGAACCGATCGGAACCGACCCTACCTGAGAAGAAGAAAGATCGGCTCCGGTCGGAGCCACCGGGGAAGGCTTGGAAGCTGTAGCCTGACCCTTAGATGGCTTGGAAGGTTTACTGGACCCAGGTTTAGTGGGTGAACCTTCCGGCTTTAGTAAGCCATGGAGGATTAATTTATTCCTCCTTTCCTGCAGGACTCGCTGGCTAAAAGAGTGACACAAAGCACAGGAGTCCTGCAGGTGTAAAGGCCCCAGGCAGTAAACACAAGAAGTGTGACCGTCTGTCAGAGACATTTTCTGACAGCACGAGTCACACTTCTTGAAGCCTGAGACCTTTACCTCCTTAGACATCGTCCAAGAAAAAGAGTAACAAAATACTCACACACACACCCCAAAACAGTCACACAATTAATCCCACAAACACAGACACACAGATAGGGATTAATAAGGGAGGCCTAGGCCTAACTGAAAATTGTTAAGCTTTTTATAAAAAATAAAAGTTTTTAACTATATGGGGAATAGGGTGGATTGTATGAACACTACACACTATAAAAAAGGAAAAGGGGAAGATAAACCCTGACTAAGCTGTTTGAAAACTCAAACTTACCTCAGCTGGCAAAAAAGGAGACCTCTTCGCAAAGCGGCAAACGAGATCTAAGGTAGGCCCGCCTTGCATCATGGGATATAGGGTTGCCTCGAGCTGGTAAAAGGAGTTCTCAAGCTAAGCAAGTGCCGAGTCGGAGCCGAGGATCGGCTCCGAACCTATCCAGCAAGAATGAAGGCGAGATTGACAACTTAACATTGTGTGTGTCAGCTACTTGGGCAGGGACACAAAGCACTGGTTGGACAGAGAAGGTGCTGGTGGTCTTGGCTTGGCCACTCAGCTGACATCTCTACTCTATAGCTGTGTTAGTGGGGAGTCTTACTGGGGAGCCGGAAAAAGAGGGAGAAACCAGCCCCTGACTGACTGTGGTCTCTGTGTGCTTTTAAGGAAAATTGTACTTGATGCAAAGAGCTGCATCTGCAAATACTGTGTGTGTACCTGTCATCCTCCTAACGTACGTCCCCCACCAGTGCTAGTGGTAAGGACTGAGGCTCCTTGATTACTGGTCCAGTGGTGGGGCGTCACAGTGTTCAGTAGTAGAGGTTTTTTTATTTTATATAATGATTGTAAATTTGTTGACTTAACATGTTTATTGATGGAAATGGTCTTAGAATATAATATACTATTATCTGACCATGAAATCTTTTTATAAAGGCATGGAGTAGCCATGGGCACTTCTAGTGCAAATAGCTATGCTAACTTAGGCATGGCTATGTAGGAGAAATAAACCATTTCAAAATCAATGAATAAGGAACAAGTGTTTTTATAGATGCTTTGTCGATGACCTCTTCCTAATTAGCTAAACACATTCCCATGTATGATTTAACACATTCTTTTAGGTTTCTGGCCATTGAGGTGATAAAAAGAAATGAACATGGAGGTGATGTTGAAAATTTAACACACATTTCTGAAGTGAGATAGATTATTAGACTAACAGTTGATGCAGGAAAAGGCATTAATGACAAAGTTTCATTGAAACTTATCCTTAGAACTAGGACTCTTCCTAAGTGAAATGTTTTTATATATATTTTTTTTCATGTTTTTGTTTATTCTTATTTTTTATGATTAACGTGGGAGAAATATTGGGGTGAAGGTCATTCGTTGCCAGTAATGATGCATTGCCCTTTTAAATAATCGCAACAATTTTGATGTGATGTTTTAAATTTGTATTATGACTGGCTGACAAGATTTTTGTTTTTAACCCTGTTGTTTGATTGGTAGAAATGTTCATTTATTGTGTAAATATATATATATATATATATATATATATATATATATATATATACATATATATATATATATATATATACACACACACACACACATATACATATATATATATATATATATATATATATATATATATATATACACACACACACACACACACACACACATATATATATATATATATATATATATATATATATATGGGTTCACTACATAATCTTGAAATTTTGAAATATCAAATTTCAAAATCCCAAGACTATGTAGCGAAAACCCCTAAATACCGAAAGACCAGAAGTGAGAAATTCAGAATACCGAACGTATAACACACATACAGCACACACATACACACAACTTCCCCCCACAATCAAACATATCATCCTACACTACAGATAAGCAGGGGGCAACCCCCCCTACACCCCACACCCCCCCACTTAAATATACTAACTCCGAGATCGCACAGACACACAAGGGAAACTCACACCCACGCATTTCACAGTCCCTCACACACACATCACAGTCACAACACACACTAAAGCCCCTAACCAACACACTTACACATAGATACTTACCTGAACTTCCACCTATCCGTCAACAAACTGCAACACCAGAAGCACTACTTCAATATCTCCGAACATCGGGATTTTGAATTTCACGCTTCTGGTCTTTCAGTATTTAGGGGTTTCGGCCACATAGTCTCGAGATTTTGAAATTCGATATTTCAAAATTTCGAGATTATGTAGTGACCCCATATATATATATGTGTGTGTGTGTGTGTGTGTGTATGTATAGTTTTTAACTTTGTTTTAATGTCTGAAAGGTTTTTCGTCAGAGACATGGTGGTCTGACTGGCTTTTCTGCATTGCCGTGGTTCACTTAAAGTGTTTTTGGACTTTGATATTTGTTGTAAGTGAACCATTTATTTGGTCTGCAGTTATTTGTGTGTGCCTCTATTTGTGTTAGCCACCTATCTATACATTAAAACTGAAGATCTGCTGGGGTGTGCAGGATGGGAAATCCTAGCATGCCGTACTTGACTTGACAAACTGAAAATATGAAAATGTTCATATCACGTGCTTGTGCATATATGAGTATCTCTTTTTAATAAAGACTTTCTTCATATGATGTCATGTTGCTGTGTAATTGAACGTCTATGTGTTAATTTGCTTACTTGCATATTCAAGTCTTGTGCTAATTAAGTGGCCTTATGCCCTGATTTTCAGGTCCTTTGTCCCAGAGTCTCTCATCTGGAGGTTGAGAGATATGAACCCAAGGTTAGGTGATATTACCATACCCCTCCCATTTAGAAAACCACAGAATACTACTGAAGTTGTATACATATATCAAAAAAATGTCAAGAACTACAGCTACTGAAATTGTAGTTTATTTTCTGAACATTCTGGACCTGCAGTTTTTGTTCTCACACTTAAGATGGTGAGATTAATTCAACTGCCTGAAGAACACTATTTTCCTTAGAACCTGATAAGCTGTTTGTATTTTTTGTAATTAGACCTAAAACAAAATTTGAAAAAGATAGCATATGATCTATGTATGTAAGATCCCACCATGTTAAGGTATTAAACACCCTTATCTTACCTGTCCAATAACTTCCTCTCCTTGAAAAAATGTGAAGTACCTTGAGGAATGGAAGACATACTAGATAAGTCAGAAATTTCCACAGTCAAAACTGCAGCATCTAATTTCACATTATAGTTAAAGACAATGATTACTTTTACCAAACTTATACAGTAAATCAGCTAAGTATGGGGAGGTGGATGTCAATTAGGATGTGAATTTTTGTTCCAGTGATTTTGGAACGTTCTAAATAGAAGAGTGACTCTCCCATGGATTCTGATACTTTAAGCACTAAGGCAGTCTTCTCTTAGGAGAGTAAATCTCCTAAATGGGCAGGTTAAAATGTTTTCAGTGGTATTAATGGCCTCATTAAAACTTGTATCCTTGACAGAGCCGGCCTTAACATTCTGAGGATGAATCTTACTTAAAGCAATATACTGAGGGTAGAGGCACTGTCAATTGAACACGGACTCCATACTCTTGAGGCTGGAAAAGGATAGGGTTGCAGTAAGCTGCCTCTCAGCAGTCAGGATTTCAGACATATCAAAGGCTGTCAAGACCCTCTCCATCAGCAAGTATGACAACTTACCTACATTCCATGCTACACAAGCTTTAGTCAAGAGTAAGACACTGTCTCTGAGAGACATCCCCCCTTTACTGAGGATGAGACCTAGAGTCAAGGAAAAGATAATTGGGATCAACAATTTGCTAAGTAGCTGGTGTCACTCCGAGGGAATCCAGTTTGTATTGCCTTGGGACGAGCTGGTAAACAGCCCAGATTGCTTTGCAAAGGATGGCCTACATTTCTCATTCAAGGGTTTCTGCATACTGGCCAAAGCATTTACTACCTGCATTCTGCCTTTTTAAGCACAGTTCATCTAATGAACATCCCAGCCTAACAAACTGATTCCCAAAATTGACAACCTCAAGTTAGCCTTTCTCAATGTCAGGAGTATGAATAATAAACTGCATGATGTGGAGGAACTTCAGTATATGGCATGTCTGTGTAATTACCAACACATGATTCCAATGTAAAGAAAATAAACCACTATGTGCCTGAGTTTTGTATACGCCACATTTTTAAACTTACTTGTATTTGTGGTAGAATCTCACTGTTAATTTGGGACAGCATCCCGAAAGTGAAACCCAGAGACCCTTCCCAGTGAGAGTACAGTTGTGTAAGAACTTGGAATATCCTGTCAATTATAGCGTAATGTCCGGCCATCATACCAAAGCCTTTACACTTTCCAGGTAGCACACATCTGACATATGTTTTATGTACAAGGTATAAGGTACATATGTGATGTAGAGATGCCTAATCCTCTGAACTGAAGTGCCCCAGAAGACCCAGAGGAACCCAAGAGAAGGCAATAACATGTACATCTAGGAAGGAAGAAGAATTAGGGGAAGGAGAAAAGGATGGAAGAAAGACCCCCATGGCCAGAAGGTGGACAACAGAAAGCAATAGGAGGGCAGGAAGAAGGAAAGAATACTGCAACATTAAGAAGTAGGACATCTACTGTTATGGTAAGAACTTACAAATAAGTTATTTGTCCATTCTTATCACTGTTACAGTATTCTTTTCTCTTGGGAGCTACTGGAAACTAAGGCAGGAGGAAGGTAGAAAAGAACCCTTCACATAAGCATGAAGGATGGCCCTGGCAAAACCCACCCTGGCCCTGGAAATGACATCCAACTTGTAATGTTTAGTAAGAGTGCAAATAGAACAAGTACCAACTTCCAAGATGGCTGTAGCATCCAGACCCTTGAAAAATGCACCAGAAGCAGCCACTGACCTGGTACAATGAGCATGAATAGAAGAGGAAAGCTGCTTGCCATGACAAGAATAGCAAAAACAAATTGCCTTAGAAATCCAGGAGGAGATGGTTTGCTTAGGCCCCACCAAACCAAATTTTCTGGCATGAAAGGAAATAAAAAGTTGCTCAGATATTCTGATATATTTGATATTGTCCAAGTAATATCAGAGCTATGTAAATCCAAGATGTGAAGAGCACTCTTACTTGTAGTTTGTGGAGAAGGGAAAAAAGAAGGAAGATGAATGGACTGATTCAGAGACAAATCATTAACCACCTTGGGCATAAAAGGATTGGTATTAAGAGACATCCTATCCTTGTGGTAAACCAAAAAAAGAAAAAAACACCATGAGTGCTTTAAGTTCAGAGAACCTGTTGGCAAAAGTAAAGGCCACCAACAATACAGTCTTCCAAATACAATGTTGTAGGGAAGAAGAAAAAGGCAGGCTCAAAAGGGACTGAGTCAATTTTTCAAGAAAAAAAATAAGGTCCCAAGAAGGAGGAATAGACTTTCTTGGAGGCCTGATATGAAGGACGTATTTTAAAAATTATTTGACTTCAAAACTAGAAACCACAGGTGGATTCATAGTCCAACAGGTGGAAATGGCTGAGAAATGAATTTTAACAGCTGAATATGCCAAACCACTACTGAGCAACTCACACAAATAAGAAAGGACCCTAGGGATCTCCACATAAAAATTATCTAGGTCATGAATGAGACACCAAATAAAAAATCTCTTCTATTTAGTCACATAAAATTTTCTGTTAGTGGGTTTCTGGCCTCCTACAAAACCCAAAGCATGTCCTCAGAAAAACTCATGTCTGGGAGAAATCAAAACCATATCAGCCAAAGTGTCAGTTGAAGGGTGGACAAGTGAGGGTGGATGAGAGATTCTTTGTCTTATGTGAAAAGATCTATCCTGTGAGAGAACTTGTGATGACTGCCCTTGGCCAGATGAAACAGAGGGGGGAACCAGTGTTGTCTAGGCCAAAAGGAAATCACCAAGCTTTTGGGTATGTCTAACATGATCTTGTGCAGGACCTATGATAGTAGAGGAACAGGGGAATGGACACACAGAAACATCCCTTTTCAAGAAAAAGACATGGCATCCATTTTCCAAGCCACAGGACTTTGCACTCTGGAACAGAACTGGGGAAGATAGCTGTTCAGAGAAGAAGCAAAAAGATATACCTGAGGAGTACTCCATTGATATACAATGTCCATAAACACCTCCCTTTGAAGCATCCATTCATGAGGATTTGCCCTGGACCTGCTCATAGAGTCTGTCACCAGATTGTGCTCTGGAGGAATGTAGATTGTCTGAAGAATCAAGTGATGGTGGACTGCAAAATGTTAAGCCTGAAGAGCCAATCTGCAAAAAAGGTAAAATTTTGTGCTCCCTTGCTTGTCATTTTACCACATGACACTGGTATTGTCTGTAAAACCCTTTAGAAGACTTTGAACCCAAAGGGAGTGAAAAATCTAGAGAGCTAATAGTACAGCCCTCATCTCCGTGATGTTGATATAGTCTGTTATTTGTTGATGGGATCAAAGGCCCTAGACTGTTTAGGATGTTACAGAATGCTCCCCAACCTTTATCAGAAGCATCAGTGTACAGCCTTTGAGTAGGAAGAGGAACCTGAAAAGGTAGACCTGGATTCAGACAAATCTGATGAATTCAGCTGTGGAGCTTGAGCTTGTGACAAGGTAAGACAGAGACTGGATACTCCAGCGGGTGGTAGTGCTGGAGCCAAATAGTCTTGAAATACCACTGAAATTTCCTCATGTGGAGTATGGCAAAAGAAACCATGGGAATGGTGGGCGCCATGTACTCTAGAGCTCAGAGAAATTGTCTTGCTAAAGGACTGGAAGAGGAAAAAGAGACTGGAAATAAGCAGTCAAACAGAGGACCTTGGGAGGTGGGAGAAAAACCAACATTGGAATGGTCTGAATCCTGCAACCCAAAAACATCTGATCCTGAGAGAGAGTCAACACAGACTTTTTGAGATTGAGGGTGAACCCCACACTGCACAGTTAAAAGATAGTGAAGTGCAGATTTTGAAGCAGTAGCTGCTGAGAGGGGGCTTGAATCAGAAGGTCATCCATTTAAGGAAATATCTGAATTCTCTGAATCCTGCAGGCTACCACAGGGGCCAGAAATATGGCAAATACCCTTGGAGATGTAGAAAGACTAAACGGCAAAGCACAGAACTGATAATTAGAGGAAGAAACAGAAATGCAAAAACTTTCTGAAAAGTGTGTGAATAGGAATATGGAGGTAAGCATCCTTCAAATCCAGAGATACTAGAAGAGCTTGAGGAAGCAGCAGAGGAAAAGGTGCCCGAAGAGACAACATCCTGAAGGAAGGGACATTGAGAAATGTGTTGAGAAAGGACAGGTCTAGGATAGACCTCCATGACCCCTGCTCCCTGGGTACCAGAAACATTCTGGAATAAAAACCTGTTCCCTGCTGAGACAAGGGAACAGGATGGATGGTTCCCTGATCCACCAGATCCTGAAAAACCAAAGGAAAATGAGGAAGCTTTCAAAGAGGAGGCTGAGAAAGTCTGAAAAATGGAGGAAGGGACTTCCAAGCCATTAAATAAATATCCAGTTGGGAAGATGAAGAGAACCTAGGCATCTGTGGTTATCTGTCACCAAAACAGAAAAGGATAGGGTTAGCCTGAGCAACAGAGGAATCTGGCTGAGAGGAAGGAGAGGCTGAATGTCAGACAGAGGCAAATTTGTCAGGAAAAGAAGGTTTAGATTTTTGGCCTCTAGAAGCCTGATTGGGTTTGTTTGGGAAAATCTGCTTAGGGAACACTCTTGCTCTTTGTCTAGGCTGCCTATGGACAAAAGAAGATTTAGATGGATAGTTATTCTGGAACGTAGGTACAGGGGAAATAAGAGCTTGAGTAACCTTACTCTTATCCTAAAGAGTTTTAAACAGTTCTACAGCAGCAGTACCAGAGAGATTCTGGCTGTCTAAGAGGGAATCTAAAAGTCTGGCCTTAATGTCCTCAGGTAAGGCTTGAAGGTGCAACCAGGAGTATCCTGTTATGACAGAACCAGATGCAGCATACATAGAATAGGCATCAGCAGCATCATAGCTGCATTTAATGGAATAGTGAACCACCTGAGAGGCAGAACTCGGAGGAGAAATGGCAGATGTCTTACTGCCAAAACAGGCATATCATCCAAAGCCCCCTCTAACTGGGAGATAATAGCCACAAAATATCTAGTCATGTGGGTCTGATAATTAATGGCCCTAAAGGTCAAAGTAGCAGAAGTATACACTTTTTCCAATACCTCTCCATAGCACAGCTGTCCTTATCAGAAGGTAAAAGCTTGGAAAAAGATGGCCTATATGTGGACATGGAAACAACAGTAGGATCAGATGAAGGACTTTTTTACATGTATTTATGATCCTCATTGACTTTATAAAATATATATCCGCAGTGGTGGTGCTGCGGTAGCATTGTCGCCTCACAGTAAGATGCTGTGCGGTTCGATTCTCAGCTAAAGCATCTTCTGCGTGGAGATATGCGTGGATGGGCGTACCTTCGTTGAAGGTTGTGCGTCCGTGCTTGTAACTCGGCACGTAAAAATCAACTGCCAGTCATTAGCGGACCAGAGTTCCGCTGTGGCGACCCCTAACCAGGAAAAGCCGAAAGACACATATTGACTTTATAAAATATGTATAGCTTCTTAGGGGCTAGAGATTGAGAAGCTGCAGCAAATGTATCCAAAAGGACAGGTAAAACAGGTGGGACTGCAGAAGGTCTGGCCGAGTCCATTTGCAAGTGTTCTTAATACCTCTTTTGTATTTCAGAAACCTGGGAACAGTTGTACTTAAAATGTTTCATTATACAGACCACCATATCCCCTAAAGATAATTCTTCAAAAGAAGAATCAGGGAACAGTGAATCTTCTTCATCAGACCCTAGGGCAAGTCAAGTGTGGATCTGCGAAGAATATGCCACGAATTCTTCACCAGAATCCACCTCTTCATCAGAAGAATCAGGATCCCTAGGTCTCTTAGAAGGGGGCAGAAGACCAGGACAAAACCAGGGGCACTTAGCCTTTGTGGGTTGCTTCAGGGCCATAAGGGCATTGAAAAGCTCCTGAGTAAGGTCCTGCTACTCTTTATGAGGATCCTTAGCCACAGAAGCCACATTTCTGTTTTTCTGCTTCTTTTTTTTTCGAAGAAACTTCTGCTTTACCAAATCTAGGAGGTTCAGGCCCTTGCCTAGATTCGCTGAGGGTACCAAGCACCTCTTCCCTAATATTTGGGGAATCCCCCTAGGCCCCTCATATATAATCAGCCTTGGTTCCCCTCTACATCTGTAGCAAATGTATGTGCAGCCTTGGCGAACATACAAGCAGACAGCTGTGTTGGCTTCCAACTGGATCACAGCAGAAGGAACTAGTGTTGGCAGCGGACGATCATTGGGCTCTTCATCCAACCTAAGGGAGACAACCAGTGGAGACTGGACAGCAGCAGGATCACTATGTGCCTTTTTGACGTTTTTCTTAACTGGTGGCTGAACTTCGGGGCAGGTGGATTTGGCCATGGTACCCTGAATCAAAGGCTTCAGATGCTGGTTTTCCAAATAAATAGAGAGGGACGACAGATGACTGCAGACTGTCTTAGGGACAAATGCCTGACAAATTTCACACTGTGTATTATTGTGTGTAGCACTCAAACCAAAAAGACACTTCTTGTGTCTATCTTTATGTAGAATATGCCTCCCACACTTATATTTTCCTTTCCTGGATGACATGAAAATAAACTACGAGGAGGAAAACATAAAGCAAGGAACCCCAACAGGCATTTATCTTTAGAAGGCTCAGTAGGTGAACCAGCTTGGTGAACAGTGCATGGACTGAATTCAGAGGTATATTTGGACTGGTGACAAAATTGCTGTGAATAAGGCATCCGTATTTCACACATGTACTTTACGCCTTGTTTGTAGGACATATGTCTGACGTATGATACCTGGAAGGTGTAAAGGCTTTGGTATGCTGGATGTACATTAGGCTACCTTTGGCAGGATATCCCAAGAGCAAAAA
The DNA here is from genome assembly GCF_019279795.1 of Protopterus annectens. NCBI lineage: Eukaryota > Metazoa > Chordata > Ceratodontiformes > Protopteridae > Protopterus > Protopterus annectens. The sequence continues at coordinate 476,814,813 of NC_056747.1, read as the reverse complement.
ATACTGCAACAGTGATAAGGAAGGATATCTCAAACTTCAACTTGTAGGGTGTTATCAATCCACATTAATGGCACCGCACGATCATGAAAACTTTCTGGCATTCCTTGAAAATATCTCTATAATCAATGGTTCATAAATCACTGGCAACTTCAGCTAGCCCTCTAAAGAATGGATTGCCTATACTACCAACATTAAGGTATGCCCAACTCTTTTTGGACTGGGTAAAGAAAAACTGCCTGGATCAACTTGTCCTCAATCTCACCAAGGGAGGAACATTCTTGGCCTTGCTTTCAAATGCTTGGCTCCAGTCTGTTCCCATCCCCAATCATTTGTTATGTCAAACCACCTACTGATTACCTTTACCCTCAAAACATCCACTCCCTGGGTAACCAACACCATCTTCCTTAGAGACTTCAAAATGGCAAATCTTTTACTACTATATAACAAGATCTTTAAATTTATCCATGAAAACTTTACAGTTGACCCGGGATATACAGCCAACTACATTAATTTTTTTTTGCCCATTTAGACAAATGTATTGATCTGGCAGGATTAAATAACCTACCAGAATCAAATATAAAACTAAATTCATAAACAAGCCTCCCTGTTGGTCAGTCAATAAACACAAACTATATAACAGAAGAAAAAACTGCTCAAATTACCACGTAGGGTCAGAACCCTCAGCATGGAGATAATATAAAAAAGGGTCTATATTATATATTCTAAGTTTTCGACTGCGGTGGTGGTGCTGCGGTACCTTAGTTGAAGGTTGTGCGTCAGGGCTGGCAACTCGGCACGTAAAAAACAACTGCCAATCATTAGCAGACCGGAGTTCCGCTGTGGCGACCTCTAAACGGGAAAAGCCGAAAGACACAACAACATTATATATTCGAAGTTTAAAAATTTTGAACTTCATATGTTCGACAACATATGAGCGAAACTTGTATCTTCGAATATATAATAAAAACGTAAACAAAAAAAAAAACACTTGCCTTAATGCTCTGAGCAGGGGGGGGCAAGCCCCCCTCTCCCCCCCTACTTAAATATACCAACTCCAACATCGCATTTCAGTGCAGAAAAGGGAAATTTTCCCATTCTGCATGTACGGAGCCACTGCCTTTCACCTTCAAACCTTTCAAAGTTCGATCATATGGTGTCGACCATATGACATTCAAACTTTGAAAAGTTTGATAATTTAATAGGGACCCTATAAAAAACACTCATTACAAAACTGTAGGCAACTATAAAGAGCAGCAAAGCATCCCATGAAGTCAAGCTAGCAAATGATGCAAAGGATAAATATTAAGTCGTTCTTCAGCTATGTCATAAAACTAAGAAATAATTCACACTAATACTTTGAACTTTTCTATAATGGTGTCTACTACTCAAACCTGAAATACACTGCTTGCATATTGGCAAATAAGTATGAAGTCTACTACTTCCCTGAAACTGTCAGTCCAACTCCAACTATCCCCAGTCAACCCCTCCATCTCACACCATCACCAAGTATAATGCCCTTAAAGTAGTCTCAAAGAACAAATCACTTCTTCCATGAGTCTCAACAACATACTGATTTGCTTAATAAACCGTATTAAACATGCACTCGTTGATGCACTCATTGATTCCCTTTCCTTTCCTTCCTCTCAACATGGCATCCTCTTCTTGCTTATTTTTGAAAAGAATTAAGCAAAGTGTCAATTTACTACCTCTGCTTTCTCCTACCTTTCTTTGCTCAGTCTGTTCAAATCTGTCTCTCCCTTCCTACTTTCTATGTACATAAAAAAGCTTCTGTTCCAATTTTGATGCCTTCTGCCACTTTCCTTTCAACTTCCTTTGAATCTCTCCCCACTTTTGTTAACCTCTGGCTCTTTGTACAATGCTTCCTCCATGTCCCCACCCCTTCTTTCTATCTTCTGGAAGCACAATCATTTGTCAAAGCCTTTCTCCTGTTTTCACATTCATTGCTTCCTCCTCATGATTGTCCATACCTCTGTAAATTCTATCCAACATATATTAACATAGCTTGTTTATTCCTTCAGTTTGCTCAGAGTAAACTATCTTATTCTTGACCTTCTCTCCAAGAACTGTCCTAGAATCACATATTATTATCTTTTTCTATAGCTCTCAATTTCTTTGCTCAAGAATCAGGGAAAAAGCCAAACATAAAGGTGGCACAGTCAGAGGCCCAAAATCAGGAACAGTTCTTAAGTATTATCTATTTCAATTAAAATCTTAATAGAACAGATTTTACATTAACATGCATTTTCTCTTTTAAGTATGAAACGCTAACATCTGATATTTTTGACTGACTGCAATCATTGATGATTTACCAGAAAATCAAAAATTTTATGAGGGACAGATCAAAAATATGAGGCAAAATCAGGGCATTTGAGAGGTATGTTATTCCCTCTGGGTTCTTACCAACCCCTGTACTGTAAACCTAAGAGTGTCATGATTATTTTTGGCAAAATATCCCTTAACCTGGACATTTATGGCCCCCTCTGCCTTTGTTAGAACTACATTCGAAATTCGGTTATTTCTAGAACAGGTCAGCACCCTCTGCATGAATGCCCCTCATAGTTCAAGATTTCTTTTAATCATCATTCCCGTTCTACACTGGTCGCTCATGACAGACTCAGACCCCCAAATATGCCTTCCTCTTACATGTTTTTAGTAAGAAAGTGTTGTGGTCACACCAGTTGTGACAAGTGTTTAGACAGGTACATACCAAATGGGGCATTAAATTTAATGATCGACATGATGAGAGATGAATACAGTAGAATAGTTGCATCCCTGGATCTTGATGCCATGTATTCCAATATAGGCTGTGCAATGAAGGAGGTCTTCCTTACAATGATGGTTATGTGGTGATCAAAGGACAGTTTGTCGACATAGGTTCCCATAACTCTGACTACTGGATCAACATTTAGGAGTGTGTTGTTAATGTGACATTTACAAGGGAAGCCATGCTTGACAAGGGATACAACTATACATTTCTTGGCATTTAGTTTTAGTCCGTACTTTTAATGCCAGGTATTTGTTTTTGAAAGACCATTTTGGGGGATTCTAATGTTCTCTGGGGAATTTGATGATGACACCAACTTTACAGCCAACTGCAAACTTGGCCAGCCATATGCCTTTGGCATTTACGTCTGTGTGGTCAAAGTATATGTTAACAGGAGTGGCTTAAGGACAGAACATTGGGGTACACTGCTACTGACAGTTTGGATTCCTTCTGGAGGCAGTAGAGTTACCCACTCTAATTTCCTGGGTTCTGTTTGTGTGCCAGTTTGCTATCCACTGAGTCGTATATGGATTTACATTTAGCTGGGAGAGTTTATCTACAATACCCGAGTGTGGGATGGTATCAAATACCTTTGCAATATCTATATATCCAGCATGTACAGATATGCCCTCATCCATTGCTTGAGAAACCTTCTCAAAGAAGTTGACCAGGTTAAGTAGACAGGATCTATCCCCTGACAAATGCAAACTAGCTTGGGTCAAGGATTTGTAGGTTACACATGTCCTTATTTATTAATTCCATAATTATTCTTTCCATAGCCTCATAGATGAGGTTCATCAAGTTTATGTGTCTATAATTACCTGGGTCTGTTGATACACCAGCTTTATGCAAGGGGATGAATGTTGCTGTCCTCCATTCATCTGGCACAAAGCCACTTTGGAGGCTGATATAAAATAACATCTGCAAGGGGTCTGACAGGCCATGCTTCAGATTGAACAGTAAGCAGCTTGGTGCATTATCTGGTCTTACAGAAGTAGTGCTCTTGGCCTTGGTTAGCACCTTGAGGACTTGTTTTTGGGATATTTGAGGAGGGGCTATACATGCAGGTATGACAGCTGGGAATACAGAAGGGAAGAGAGGGGAAGTTTGAACTAAATTTGTCCTCTAGAAGAATGGCTATGTCTTCTGGGTTTGAGTATGTGATATCCTTGGCTATTAGTTCTGCGCAGTGCTGGGCAATGTTTATGAGATTTGTAACATAGTTAAGGAAGGTTTTGTGGTTATTTTTCATCAGGGTGGTTATTTTTACATCATATGTGGCTTTGGATCATTTGATCAGGGCCTGAAGTTCCTTGTTAAGTTTAGCAATAGTGCTACTGGAATTTTGAGAGTTAAATTTAATCTCGTGTGCAATGAGTTTTTTTTAATGATATAGTCTGTTTATATTAGGATCATACTATAGGGTATTATTCTTAAATTTAATATTGCATTTACTTCTGAGGGGGACAGATGCATCTATTTATATGTGCACAGAATTTGCTGGTAAAAGATTCTACATAAATAGTACAACTGACAAGATGGAAGGGGCCTTTGAATTTAGCAAGGTCATCACTCAGTATTAGTAGATTAGCCTTGGCATAATCTCTGAATACTGAGGTATTTGAAGATGCTTCCAGCTTCAGTCTTAAGGTGAATGTGACAGATGTGTGGTCCAATTTAACCAGGGAGGAACTTATTGCTGGGGAGCAAAGCTACCCCATATTGGTAAGAACCAGGTTCAGGATTTTGTTACCCTTGATTGAGATGTGGACTGACTGGTCCAGACAGTTTGAATTGATGAAGTCCAGAAAGCTCTACGTAAACATATTTAAGGATGTGCAATTCTCCCAGTTAATGGCACGGAGCGGGTAGTTTCCTAGGAAAATGCAGTTTGACTTAATGCATAGCAACTCCATATTGGTTAGGTAAGAGGTATGAGCTAAAGGGGAACATAGAGGTGGGTCCTAAAATTAGCTATGACATAAGTGGTTTTATTAATAGTAAGCTGGATGTGGAGGAGTTCCAGGTCATCTTGTCTAGTAAGTCTGATGGTGATATGGCTTTTTAAGAACACACTGCCTTAGCTGCTTCATCTAACAAGGTAGGCCTGAATGCATGATACGCACTGAAACCCTGCACTGATGAAGCGCTCACTGTTCTTAAACCAGGTCTCTGTGATGATGCATATATCATTTTTTTTCTGTTGTAAGGAGTGCTTGTAGCAAGTGGAGGTTTTGTTAAGGTCCCTAGTATTGAGCAACAATAACTTTATGTTATCCAGATTTTGTTTTATTATATTGTAAGCTTTACAGGACTGACATTGGCTAAAAAAGGCACAATGTGAGTGGACGAGGATTTAACCAACATACAAAAGCATTGGGGGTGGGGGGAATAGGAGCAGACCATTCTTGACAAAGCGGTTTGGACTGTCTATGATCTCCTCCCAGGCTGACATACATTGTACAGCATGAGAATGACTCCAAAAGCTAATTGTTGAAGTCAACAGTCTTTTGTTTACATTGCATCATTATTCTTGGTGATTGTAGAATACTGCAGAAGGCTAGGTTCATACCTGACTCAGCCCCATATCTGAAAGCTCCATCATGTGTCTCTTCAAATAGTCCCAATAGCTATGTTCCAAGTCATCCACACCCATAGTATTAGGACTGTGTCATAAGTGTACTTGCGCTGCAAAGACTCAAGTGCATGAATAATGTGGCAAATCTTGCAACTGACTATGACCCTCTCGTTGCACAGGTAACACCCAACAGGAAATATACATCTGCTGAGTCGTGCATCAGTATGACTTACTCTGCAGTTACCAGTGACTAGGATACTGGAAATGTGTGGAAGTTTACCTTATAGGCTTTTGAACTGAGTCAGTATGACTATTAGATGTATGTTTCCCGGTGGGTGTTACTTGTGTTGTGTGTTTGTGAGACTGCTGAGGGTACTTGTTTGTTAAGTTACATTCAGGAGTCTTTTGTGGTTTAGATAGGTTATATTTAACAGCCTCAGCACATGTAGGTCTCTGTACTTGGAGAGCGCTGTGCTAGCGTAGTACTGTATGGTATTGACAACTTGCATGTTATTTGTTGTGGGTTTGTATAAGAGCTTTGCCTCCACTAGAGCTACATCTCTTATATACTGTGCCAGTTTGTTTAAGTAATAGGTGGTTGTCTTAGGATGCCCATTTCAACCAAGCTGGCTACAGAGACGATTGGCAAGTGCATATCCATGGTTCTAGGTTCTTACTATTGCAGGTTGAAGGGGGAAGTTGCACTTACAAAGGTCTGAAGTTGATTACTGGAGGCAGGGGTGTAGTAACCAAATTCCATTTTGTACTCACAAGCTCTTAGAGCTACCCCCCCCCCCCCCGTTGGACACCTGGCACTTAAAAATAGACATGTCTCTCAAAATGCTACCTCCCAAGCACTTAATATATATAAGTAACACTTCCAGCTGTTCCGATATTGTTTTTAGATTAGCAATACGGCACCTATTGTTAAAAGCATTCACTTAGACAGTTGCAGACATAATATGACCTCAAAAAAAATTGTGTTGATGTGATGCTCAGAATAAAATGTACTCAACAGACTACAAAGAATATGCCTGTCTACACCCTTGACTGGAGGTGCTGTCTGCTAGAGCAGATAGTGCTGGTCTCAGCACAGCTGCACTCAGTGAAGAATCAATGGTCATTTGTTCCTTCTCTCACCAAAAGCAAAAGAGCAGCACTAATCCCAAGTTGCTTTTTAAGAAGTACAATTAACCCATATGTTTATGGGTTCAGTATACTTGCTACTCTCTTCTCTTAGCAGATAATACCTGATATGCCATTGCACCTTTAAAGAATGAATAATGTACCCAAACTGCATACATTCATGGGAAAAGAACACAGCAAATGAACCGAATGGTTTAAATTTATTTCAATGGCTACTCTAGGCATAAATAAAGCATTAACCCACAATAAAAGCCTCTCTTTATGAAAAGTGGGGCAGTGGTGTAACTAGTAGTGTTTGTAACAGATTTTTGTGAGATGTAACTGCCATTAGAAACAATGATTGCAGGATAAAAAATACAACTCTTCTGATGCAGCCTGTACAAATGGGGAGGGAAGGGAAGGTAAGCTTCTCCAAAATTATGTAAATATCTAGCGGGGAATAGCATATCTGATTGAGGGTTTAAGAAGAAAGATACCTCTGAAAAAGGCTTTACATACCTCAGGAGAACAAAGGACATGAAGTCCTGGCCAGTATGAAAGCTATACATGGCAGCTAAATGAACTTTAATGGAGAAGCATCCAAAGTCTATGTCAAATATTTCTGAAAGATAGTGTGAAGGGGATAAAAAAGACACTACAATTTAAGTCTACTGTTGAAAAGTGTCAGAGAAAAATACTTCAAAAGACCAAAAGCATAAGGTTCAGTTCAGGTATCTTTATTCTTGCGCAAGGAGACAAAAAATGCAGTTATAGAGTTTGTCTGACTAAATCAGGAAGTATCACAGTTATTATACCTTTCTTTCAAGACATTGCCCACTACGACTGACGTAGCAGATCACCAGTTCACAATTCTGTTACTTTACAGATGTTTCTCACATTTCTAGCTGACTCTTCAAAGTTTAAAAAAGATTTTTCAGTAAACAGGATGGCCTTGACGACCACATGTCAATTATAACTTTCCTGCTATGTGATGTTACAAGTCTAGGTACTATGGCTAATTCAAGCACAATGCAAGTACAGATTTCTGAAGCAGTTCATTGTTTATAGTATCTAACTATCTTGCTGCTTGTGCACTTTTTCATTAGCACGAACAGAGCTTATTGTCCATAATGAATGGATCTACAGAAATTATTATTATTCTCCATTTAATTTCCTGACCTAGCAGAAAATCACCTGCTTTCCAGTACATTTCCAAAGCATAAACATGTATTTTGCTGTGCTAGCAAACTAGGTCAGAGTGCATCTTGCAGTGTCAGAAAGCACAATTTCAGAAAAGCATGTTTTCAGTTTCAAATAGAACTAATACTGCATACAGAATAAAAACGTGTTAATCTTCCCTTATTTAAAATAAGCATTGCACACATATGTTAATACATATTTTTTTAACATTTCCCCCCTGTTAATACTTTTTATTCTATTTCAAAAGCATAAACAGTTTGTTTCTTCTCCTAACCTCTTCCTTTGAGGATTTGCAGCTAAGAGAGTCATTCAGTTTAAACTTATGAAAGTGTTTCCTTTTTCAACAGTTCTTCAATTTCAGTACTTTGATACAAAGTCTCAGAAACTGACATGTCTATAAAATCTTTGATTAATTTTTTCATGCAGGGAATTCCACAGCAAATACATGCTCCTAACAAAAGTAATCCCACACAAATGGTAATCAGGATGTTCATTAGGATGGAACCCCACCCCCCAAACAAATTCTGGAAAAAGTCCGTCAGTGAGTTCGGGCCTGGCCTGGCCTGGTCATGTCTGACACTTGCTGAATCACTTCCAAATGATCGTTGATCTCGTGTTTATTGTCGGGAATAAACGAACAACACTTGTCTTTGATTAAAGTGCACGTACCACCTCTCACCGCTAGGGTGAAGTCAAGAGCCATGCCGTTTTGAAGCACCACAGTTCTCATTGCATTCAGTTCATCAGTCATTAAGTCAAGAGCAGAAAAAGTTGCATTGCTCATGACCTCGAGAAGTTTCGATAGCTTCCTCAGTTCCCAAATTGATTTAACTGCACCATATGCAGGGGCTATGCCAACCCAGGATATGATAGTGTCACTCAAGTCCATGTGTGCTAGTTTACTTTTGTCTTTCACGGAGTTATGGTTTCTCCAGCCTGCTACGATCTGTCCCATCGGATTCTCAGGTTTCTTGATTGGATTTTCAGGTTTCTTTGCGACGTCTCTGACATTTCTAATTCTCCCATGAAGCAAAGCTGTAGTGTGTCGTATGGCCGGGACCAGGTAACCCAAAAAACAACTGCCGGACCAATTCTCAGGCAACCATTTGTATGCCTTTTTCCCACATATGAAATAACAGTTTTCTACCTTAGTATTGATATACACCTTCCCTGCAGGAAACATTTTCTTATCTATAATAAACAGTTGCTTTAAAAGAACAGGATTATGTTGTATATCACTGACAGTTTTATGCAAGGACTCAAAGTATGAGTCATAATCTGCATCACAAATTGTTTCTGTATTTTTAGCATTTTTAGGTTTAATATAACATTTATAAGAAACAGTCACATTACATTTACTCCAACCTACTTGAATCGTGTCATTCTTAAAAAAGCATATAATTCCTGTTTGTGTAACAGGTAGAAATAATGCAATTTTGTCTCTAGATTTCACATGTGTAGTCTCAAATATCAAGTTTTCCCAGGTCTCATTGACCCTTAGGGGGACAGCAGCCATCAATAATCCCCCGTATGCTGTTGGTATAGCTGTGCAAATCCAACAATTTGAAATATTAAAAGTCTCAGCATACACATATTTAATTGCTTGGTAAGTGTTAAAGTTCGGATGCCAGTCTATGAGTGTTGAATCACGTTTGTTCAGTCTAGCTGGTGTGGCTGAAAAAAAGAAAGGCCACAGCAAAAAGAACATTGTCACTAATGCAGTTATTAAGATGATTATGCAACACTGCTGAAGTCGTTCAGCATTCCTATTATCTCTGGGTCTTGTCATTTTACTGTTGCTGTGTGTTAGCAAGAGTTTTATCAAGTTCAAAGCTTTTGACTAGTTTACAGTGTGTCAAATGAATCCAAGATGAACGTTCCACAATCTTGACTGCTGTGGGCGTGCTCAGCAGTACTTTATACGGACCTTCCCACTTTGGTGTCGTCCAATTCTTCTTTTTGATTGTCTTCACCCAGACCCAAGTGCCTGGGGCTACTGCTACTTCGAATGGTTTAGTTTGGTCTTTATCTGAAACAGAATTAAACTGTAAAAGATGTTTGCTATTAAGCATACTCCTCATATACTCTGCAAGTGTCCAATCTGCTTCCTGGTCTGCAGGCATGAGAGGTTTCCATTGAGGTATATAATAAGCTCATCCGAAAATCTTTTCGAAAGGTGTCAGTCCTTTTGCATTCGGAACAGTTCTCATGCTCAACAGTGCCAGGGGCAAACAGTACACCCAGTTCTTCTGTGTATCTACCATAAGTTTTTTAAGCTTATTCTTTAAAACTCCATTGTGCCTCTCTACTAACCCTGCAGATTGAGGGTGATATGCACAGTGATGTTTTAAAGAAATCCCAAAATACTGGCTTAACTGTTGTATAGTTTGGTTAACGAAATGTGTACTATTGTCAATGTAGATCCTTTCCGGTATGCCAAATCTAGGAATGATTTCTTTAACTAGGGTCTTTGCAACAGTGGCTGCATCTAGTTTACTAGTCGGAAAGGCCTCCACCCATTTGGAGAACATATCCACAATGACAAAGCAGTACTTTTTGTTTTCACATTTGTTCAATTCTATGAAATCCATACAGATAGTATGAAATGGATATGGTGGTGTAGGGAAACTCCCTTGCTTGGGCTTTAATGCCCCTTGTGCATGATGTTTATTACAAGTGTGACATGACAGGCAAAATTGTTTAGTGTAGTTTGTAAATCCGTACGTAGCGAATACCCGATTCACTAACTGTACCATCCTCCCTGTTGAGACATGGCTCTGCCCATGGCTCAACAAAGCTGCATATCTAAATAAATTAGACTGTAATATCAGTTTTCCCTCTTTGGAGATGTACAGCCCTTCCTTGAGAATTGCTCCTCGTTTTTTCCACTTTTGTTTTTCAGCTTGTGTAGTAAGTGTTTGCATTGTTTTCAACATTTCTAAGTCTAAAATCTCAGAAGGTTGTAATTCCTCGTTCAAAAGAAATGCTTCTGAGGCTGCTTGCTTTGCAGCTGTGTCAGCTCTCGCATTGCCTTTTGAAGTCATATCTTGTTTTGTATGAGCTATGCATTTACAAATAGCTACTTTCTGAGGCAACTGAATAGATTCTAACAAATCTAAAATAAACTGTGCATGATTAATCGGTTTGCCAGTAGATGTCACCATTCCTCGCTTTTTCCACTGCTGTGCAAAAACATGTACAGAAGAAAAAGCATACTGGCTGTCTGTAAAAATGTTTACGCTTTTACCCTTTGCTAAGGTACATGCCCATGTCAAGGCAATCAACTCTGCTGCTTGTGCAGATAAGTTATGTGGTAGAGGTTTCGCTTCTACAATCTCAGTATCAGAAACTACTGCATAACCTGTTAGGTTCCGTCCTGTAGGACTCCTTTTGCATTAGCCATCCACGTAATATGTTACCTCGGCATCATCCAAGGGAACATCCGTGAGGTCTTTTCTAGGCAGTGTCTTTTGCTCAATTACCTGCAGGCAATTATGGGGTGTGCAATCCACAGGAGTTGGGAGCAAGGTAGACGGATTCAAAGTAGGTTCATAGGTTCATACTAGGCTATCTGCCCGAGGGCATTTACAAGCCTAGCCCATAGTTTTGTGGCTTACGCCACCCCTTTAGTATGGGGAAATTATTTTGTGTTGAGCATGAGTGGTGATGAGACACTGGTAATATATATGATATCTCATCCATCCATTGGTCAAGATTTCTTGAACAAGGCCACAGCAGGTGCTCTGCCTACATATACCGGTATAGCATAGGGGTGATGATCTATCCTCCAGCACGCCCTTTAATTAATAGTCCAGTCGAGGTTTCCAAGTCTGTGCCTTGTGACTCTCGAGATTCTATTTTTTGAGGTGAAGCATATTCATCAAATCTGGGTTTGACATGTATGTATGTTGTTAGGCAAAGGTCACTCTAGGCAAGCGATGACTGAATAGAGCTGGAGTTCTTTCAGTCGGGCAGCATAGGACAAGCCCAGTTTGCAGTAGTACATCGTTCAATTGTCATGTGAGGTTGGCTCAGCAATATAGTCATACAAGAAAGATGCCTAGCAGGGGAAAGATATGCTACTTTTTCTTGCAGTAAAATGATTGCAACTGCATGAGGCACTCTCAATGTGAGAGGGTGGAATAACACTACTGAGGCTGAAGCCTGCACTGCCATTGTGGCTGCAACTACTGCTTGTACACAGTGGGGTAGAGACCGCGCCACTGGGTCCAGTTGTGATGAATAATAAGCAATGGGGCATTGTTTGTCCCCATGCTGTTGAGTCAATACTGATGTCATATAACCTTGCTTGCAATCTACAGTTTGGAAAAAATGCTTGTGATAATTTGGTAATCCTAAAACTAATGATGATGCTATCAATTGTTTCAGTTTGCAGAAAGTTAATTCTGCTTCTGGTGTCCACTGTATTAAATCTTGTGCTGCCATAGGCTTCTTAAAAATCAGGTCGGTTAAAGGTGCAGATTCCAAAGCATAGTTTGGGATCCAGCTTCGACAAAAATTAGTCGTACCCAGGAAGGACATCATTTCCTTCTTGGTTGTGGGTTTTGGTGGTTGTAAGATTGCTACTTTTCTGTCCTCATCTAATGTTCTGCCATATTTGGATATTACATATCCAATGTATTTCACTTGTTTTCTCCAAAGCTGCAATTTATTTTTGCTTACTTTGTGTCCTTCAACTGCTCGGAATTTTAATAATGCTATAGTATCTTCCTTACAATCTCACTGGGTAGGGGCAGCCAGCAGGATGGCATCAACATAAAGTAAAATTTGACTACCTCTCGGTGGGATAAATCCCACTAAATTACTTGCCATCTCTTGTGAGAATATCGTTGGGCTTTCACTATAGCCCTGTGGTAGTCGCGTATATGCATACCGCTTCCCCTGAAATGTAAATGCAAACCAATACTGGCTGTCAGGGTGTATCGGTATCGAAAAGAATGCGTTGCTGATATCTACCACAGAAAAATACTTCTGTTGAGGTTTTAAATCATTCAACAAGGTATGTGGATCTGGCACCGTAGGTGCTCTTGGTATTACTGCGTCATTTACAGCTTGTAAATCTTGGACCATACGCCATTGTCCATTTGCTTTTCTAACTGGGAATAAGGGTGTGTTACATGGCGAATCAGGAGATTCCACCAGTATTCCCTTCTTAAGCAAAGCTGCTATGATAGGTTTAATACCTGCCTCTGCATCTTTTCTCAAGGGGTACTGTCTCTTTTGTGGTCTAAATGCTGACTTTGGCGTGATAGTAACTGGTCCTGCTGTGCGAATAAGTCCTACGTCTGATTTTCCTGTTGACCAGAGAGTTTCTGGTATGTCTAACAAAGCTTTTTCTTCCTCTTCTAATAAGAGGGCTTCTCAGCTGTCTTTGCTGGACTGCAAGTGTACAGCTGGATGTGTTTGTGTTATCCAATTCAGTTTCTGTTTTTGTATTCCCTGTTCTAACAGTTCTGATTCTGTCTGTTTTTCCCATTTTGTAACTTTCTCTCCTAGGTCTATCCATTTTAAATCTTCTTCTTTAGTTAAACTAACATGCGGTATTAGGTTTGATTTGTAAAGTGAAAAGAACTCCTGGGGTAATGAACAGCTAACTACACTGTTCCCTTTCATGTCCCAGTACAAATTACACAGTACTAATCTGTTTGCATGATTTTTAAACAATTTTTGTTCATATTCTTTGTCAGGTCCTGGTGTATTACAATAATACAGAGTATAGTGCAACAGGTGTTGTATGTCAATACAAAGGGAGGGGAACTTACTGATAGCTACATTCATTAACTCTTCAGTTATTGCTCCAGGGCCAGTCGTAACTAAGTCCTGGCTGTACCAGTAAAATGTCTCACCTTCCATTTGCACTGCAAAAGTATTAGTTTGTCGCTGTGCTTCCATACCCTGCATGGTTGGAACTACTGCTATGCCTAATAGTTGCATAAGATCTCTGCCCAAAAGGTTCACTGGGCATTTTGCAGAAACAACAATTTTGCTTTTCTGGGTTAATCCTGAAACAGGATTTGTTATTGTCATGTTATGGGAGAGAGGCTCCCGATACAGCTGTCCATTAGCTGCTTTTACTAGTATAAAATCATGTGATTCTGAATTTTCTGGTAGTTTGGAGGGGTGTACCAGGGTTCGTGATGCCCCTGAATCGCACAAAAATTTGACTTCCCTCCCTTCTACCAGGAGTGTCACTTCTGGTTTTGTGTCAGCTAGATAGAGCTCTAAGCTCAGTAAGGCTAAGTCTAATATGTTGTTTTCTTCATTATCGGTAGCTTCCTGCACTTCCTCTATTATCACATTCTCATTTGTCCTTTCTCTATTATTCCTATCTAGTGATTTCTGACTTTCATATAGTCAGTCCTCACCCTCATCGTTTTTGTCTTCCACTGCTGCCTTCTTATTTTTCCTGCAATCCCTTGCCAAGTGTCCCTTTTTCCCACATTTAAGGCACTCACCTCTTTTCTTTCTCCCTTCAAAGTCCTCTGATCGCTGATCAGATTGTTTATTTCCCTGGGCATTCTTTTTGCCTTTTTGTCCAGACTGTACTAAATAAACTTCTCCATCTTCTACAGCAAATACTTGGGCTTTCTTTTTGTTATTAAAATGCCTTTCAGCATGTCTAGCATATTCAAGCAGTGATTGTAATCTGCTTGTACGATGGTCTACCATATGTTTAGTAATGAAACTACTTATGGATGCAATACTGTCTTTCAAAAATGCATTCTTTAACTGCTGCTCATATGGGGAATCTTGTGTCTGATCTTCAGGCACCTACATTCCACAGTGATTGTTAAAACATTCTAATAATCTGGCAAAATATCTATCAACAGTTTAACTTTCTTGTTGGATGCATTGATTAATGCAAGTCCAGTCTGCCCTAGGCTTCCATCTCTCAGAAATTCGGTCTGTCAGACCTTTCACTCTGTTATCTAGTTCTGCGCTGCTATGTGGGAGGGGCCTAAGTGCAGCGTCACGGGGATTCCAGTTGCCACTGATCATGTGCCAATCTGGACCTACTATTTGTATGACTACTTTTTCTACTTCCTCTCCGTTTAAGTGATAACTTAATCTCATGCCCTGTAAGTCTTTTAAGGACTTTCTAAAATTAACTTTTGGATGGGGAATTCCCTCTGTGGTTTTCCGGATGTCTTCCGGTGTCCACGGTCTGTATACTAAGAGAGTTGGGTCCTGCCCTTCTTGTCCTGCCTGAGGATTTGGTACTTCTATGAGTGGGCATATCTCTTCTTCACGCATAGCCCGTGAATTTCCATTCATTTGATATAATTCAATATCCCCTTTTAAATTACGTGTTCGAGACCTAGTCTCGACAGGATCTCTAACAAATGGTAGTGGTTTTATAGGAATAACTGGATATTGTGGAGGTGGGCCAGTTTGTTCTTTTGCTTCATATTCCGGTAAGGGAGTTGATAAGGGAACCGGAACCGGAGAGGGCGGTGGGGCCGATGCTATAACCAAGTTATTATCCTCTTTGTCTAGAAACATTGCTTTTGAATTTTTATTCTTTTGTTCTCTTCGGTTTGCTTCCTCAATCCACCTGTGTGCCTGAGGAACTCCTAATTTACGCTGTTTTTTAACCCGACCTTTAGAATCGGTTTTTAGCTGTCTAATAAGTTTGATAAGCGAGGATCTTTCTAGTTTCCCATCAAATTCATATTTATTAACCCATTTAGTATAATATCTAACATTGTCGGCGCGCTGTGATTGCATATATTTTGCGTCTTCGGTTAACGGTGGGCTTTGGGGTCTTTTCGTTTTTGTGCACGTATTACCCATTTTGTTCTAACCTTTTAAATGTTACGTAACCCTTTTGTTTTTAATGTGGTACCACCAAGTATTTACAGTCTCTTCAGACTACCTGCCTACTTATTCTGTTTCCCTGATCTATGACAAGATAGCAATATTTCTGTCCCTGAATTTTAACAAAAATTCTCACAGAACAAATACAATCAAGTCCCTGATCTAAAACAGAAAAAAGTAGATTCACCCTACCTGAGCCTCAGCGATTGGTCACTCATTGTTCAAACGGAACCCGCCCTCAGTCGTAGATCAGAAAAGTGGCTGGCCTCTTTTGCACAATTCAGTTGGAGGTCTTTCAATGAAGAAGATCCGATGTGGTATCTTCCCTGCGCAGTTTCATGCCACCTGGCCCATCTGATCCCAGGCTAAACGAGGGTTTCCGGCTCCAAAGAACCAAAAAAATGTCAGAGAAAAATACTTCAAAAGACCAAAAGCATAAGGTTCAGTTCAGGTATCTTTATTCTTGTGCAAGGAGACAAAAAATGCAGTTACAGAGTTTGTCTGACTAAATCAGGAAGTGTCACAGTTATTATACCTTTCTTTCAAGACATTGCCCACTACGACTGATGTAGCAGATCACCATTTCACAATTCTGTTACTTTACAGATGTTTCTCACATTTCTAGCTGACTCTTCAAAGTTTAAAAAGATTTTTCAGTAAACAGGATGGCCTTGACGACCACTGGTCAATTATAACTTTCTTGCTATGTGATGTTACAAGTCTAGGTACTACAGCTAATTCAAGCACAATGCAAGTACAGATTTCTGAAGCAGTTCATTGTTTATAGTATCTAACTTTCTTGCAGCTTGTGCACTTTTTCATTAGCACGAACAGAGCTTATTGTCCATAATGAATGGATCTACAGAAATTATGATTATTCTCCATTTAATTTCCTGACCTAGCAGAAAATCACCTGCTTTCCAGTACATTTCCAAAGCATAAACATGTATTTTGCTGTGCTAGCAAACTAGGTCAGAGTGCATCTTGCAGTGTCAGAAAGCACAATTTCAGAAAAGCATGTTTTCAGTTTCAAATGGAACTAATACTGCATATAGAATAAAAACGTGTTAATCTTCCCTTATTTAAAATAAGCATTGCACACATATGTTAATGCATATTTTTCAAACAAAAAGGAAAATATCTACCACTTCACAGAACGAGCTGTTGTACTGTGATCTAAACTGAACTACAGAAACATTATGATTTGAGGGGTTGGAGTCCGGTAATGAGATGTATTTCTTTTTGCAGAGATAAACGTATTTGTTGATTTGTGTGTACACAAAAACACCACTGATTTTTGGGGGAATGAGTTAGTTTTACTGTGTAATTTGTGTTAATATAGTGTTAAGTTAATTCTGGAGCTTACCGTGAATGTATTTAAGACACAAACCTGTGTTCAGAAAGAAAAAAAAGTTCTGTGTTTTTATGAAACATAATTAGGTAATGTTTTGAATCCAGGTTTTAGAAAATGTGTCATTGTTTAGGCGTTGAATTTGTAGAATAGCAAAGCAGGAAAAGTGAACAAAGATATTTTAATGTTTAATGCACCATGTAATTTTACTCTAACTTTAGAGCTGAGACTTGAACATGACAGACAAGATAAAGAAAACAGCTACTTAAACTGCATGGATATTATTTGCTGCCCTAAAACTGTTAATTCAGTCACTGGACTAAATTTTTGTCAGCATTTGTGTAAGACAAATTATACATTATTCAGCAAAAATATAATTGAAGGAAACCACCTCAACTGAATATTCCAAAGTTAAAAATGCCTTTTTTATTAACAAAAAGTTAGCAATTTTGTGCAATAAGCACTTTTTCAGACCTAAACATTGAAACCAAACTCCATCCTTATATACATCATAAAAACAATGAATTCACATAGCAACCACTAATTAACATCTAAATAAATTAATGCCGCAATTTACCTAATTTCAAAATTGGCTTAAGGGGAAATCTATCATTCAAGCCAAAAAACTTACCTGCTTGCAAAGTATCTATCTATTTTGTTTCAGCAGCTTCAGTTCCATCAATTAAAGGACCACCCCTTAAATTCTTATGTACTAACCGCAGCACTTGGAAAAAAAAGAGGGGCCAAGATTCACTTTAATATGTTTAAAAAGTACATTAGAATCAACATTCTTCCAAATTTCACTCAAGTGTTCTATAATTCTGTCTTTCAAACTACAATTTGTTTTACCAACATAAAAACATAAACCGTCTTTACAGGTAGCCAAGTATACCAAATCTTGGCTCTTGCAGTCAGCATAAAATTTCACTTCAAATCATATTTTAGTTGATGGGTGGATAAAATAAATAACTTCTGAGTGGTTGCTATGTGAATCAATTGTTTTTATGATGTATACAAGAATGGAGCTTGGTTTAAATGTTTAAGTCTGAAGAAGTGCTTATTACACGAAACAGCTAACCTTTTGTTAATAAAAAAGGCAATTTTAACTTTGGAATCTTCAGTCATGGTGGTTTACTTTCATTATATTTTTGTTGTTTGCTTTTGTGGATTGACCGTTAGCTCCATACTACTTTAATTGATTTATACATTATTCAGATCAGAAAATAACAATGCAATTCAGAGTGTAAGTCAAGTAGCAAAGAGGAAATTCAAACTTAGATCAGGCAGACAAAGGTAACAAATTAGGAGGCAATAAGCTGCAGCTTTAATTCATTGCAAGTATCTACAGTAAAACAAATTAAATTAAAAGGTCTTTTTTGTTTGCTTGGTAGAATCACTAGTTAACAGTTCTTCAAGGGAGTGTACACTCCCTACTACAAAATATCCAAATGAACAGAGTACCCCAAAAGTTTATAAATATTCTGCTAGCAGCTGCACTCACAATATTAACAAGAAATTAATTTTTATTTCTAACTGCAAAATTCTTCAGACAGAAACATGCTACATTCACTATTTTCTCTTTCAGTTTTCTAAAGTAATTAATGAATATCTCATTACTCCTTTTGACTATTGGGAGCTCAAAGTCCACAGTTAAATCTTAAAGATTATATAAGGTAATCAGGATATTTGAGTGGTATGGTGGGGAGTTGCAATGCCTTGCACTGCATGCAATTTTTCATTTATTTGATCACAATGAAACACTTGAGGTGTACACAGATAAGAAAGTGATTGTAATTGTTGGGCACATATGTGTGCACGCATGTGGGTATATGTATGTACGACTGTGTTTTTGGTGTACAGTGTCTGCCTGTCTCTGCCTGTCTGTGTATATATGTGCAAGCATCTGAGTTGCTGTATAGGTATGAAAGGCTGTCTCTCTACTTCTGCATTTGTTTTGTTTTGTATGTGTATATATGTAAATAATCATGGTTATGTAGACATGATTAAATACTTATACAATGCATATTATGGATGCAAAAATAAGTCCTTCAACAACAATTAAATATCTTACAGCAACTCTGAAATATTAGGTGCATGAACTATTTTACACCAAAAAAATATAAATTAGTGATGAAACAAGCTCAAAACAATTAAACAAATAGTCCATTTTCTAAGCATAATAATGCCCTCCAGGGTGGGAGCTAAAGGGAGAAAACAGACTTCCAAGTGTGCAACACCCACCCTCTTAAGCATATTGCTCACATGAAACATGAAGTTTGGATGTGATGTCAGGTAGTAGAATCTGTTCGTATCATAACAAAATTCACTGTATTTGCAAAGTGCAACTAAAAGTGAAAAAACAACCTAGAACTGCATTCACGTGTGAAAAACAAAAGACTGTAGTTGCATGTTAAGCAGCTTGCCAGAACTGTAAATGTAAAATGCTTTGAGGAATTAATTTGAATATCTGAAGCACTTAAACTTATTTTGAATCGGATGTAACAAAGAGATTTTTTCAATAAATGAACCTATTCAATTCTCCAAATCTTTTGGGAATGTTGTTTCAGTAAGCTGGTGCTACTTTGGCAAAAGTCCTTTCATAGCTGGCTAGAGAGCACTCTGACCTAGCAAAGCTGCATGCAGTCAGTTTTCCTGTGGGAGTAGCTTTGGTTTGTAATGTTAAGTTTGCAAAGGAGTGAAGCGGAATATCCTTTAATGAGCATTTTAAATGTGTGTTGAGAAGAAGAAATGCCCTGGATGATGCAAAGAGCCATTTTGTGTTTGTAGTCTTACAGAATGATGCCCTCTGTTGTTAGCTATATTAGCAAACATAAGAATTTTGTTTTCTGAAGATTGTATTAAAGAGATGTTTTAAGAAGAGCAAAAGGAAATAAGAGAGTATTTATTCAAGTCTGTGAAGGATTACATTTGCAGCAAGAGACCATCTAGCTTCTATAGTGAGCAACTACGAGTGCACAACCCTGGTTCTTGTTATTGGTTTGCCCACAGTAGATCTCTCTCTGCTATAATTTGAGATGCTCCATGGACAGCAGAAAGAAGTGGATCTTGCCTGACCAGGTACTTCAACAGAGGCAGCACATGCATCTATCACATGTAACAAGAAATATTTTTGTAGGAAAACTTATTCCTGGAATAAGTGCCCTGCAATAGGTAATTGTAAAATACCCAGTATAAATGTCTGCTCTGTAGTTCTAAGTACAGGCACATATTCATGCATGACTATGTCTAGATTTGCTGGCCTTTTTTTCCACATACCCTATTAACATGCATGTCCCTCCACCAGATAAATTGATATAATACATCTTTACAATTTCCTCAAGCTGCAGAGATACAAATCTACTCTGTTCTAAGCACGGTTTTGTAAAGCAGTATCTTTTGATTTGGAATAAATGTTAAAGGCAGAAGAAACCTGTACAGAAGTTACCTGTGTGATAACTGACAGTTTGTCTTTTTCACACTAGACATGACCACAGTGATTACATCCTACTGGTGAGGAAGCTGCTTGCTACACTCCCTTCCAACTGCTAATTTCAAAGTCACCTCCCATTCCATTACTTTTATAGCACCTGGACTCCATCTACAACTCCACCTAATTTCCACCCTCTTAAAGGCATACACATAACTACAGACAATCCCAGTCACATCTCTAATACGGCAGTCAACCAGACCTTAAGCTAAACTCCTCTCTTCTTCCCCTCCTACAGTCTATCTTCATTCCAACAGACACTGCTACTTTTGTCTTTTACACACTAAACTAGTATTACCCTCAATCTACTCCCTAGTTTTAACATTTTTTTCCTCTTTACATTCACACCACCCACCTAACTACTCCTTAGTTTTAACATATATTTTTTACTCTTCACATTCACCCCTCTTCCTCTCTCATTCCCTTCAATTTCATTCTTAATTACTCCATATCTACAGTGCTACTACTCTACACAATTATATTATTATCCTTCACAATTGCTGCCTTCCTTACATCGTACCAACACCTACCTCTTTATACAATTTTCCATACATGCTCCAGTTATCTCCCAAACGCTAAACATCTCAAATTATGTAAAAGCCCCTAGTATCTTTTCATCTGCTACTGTCCAATCCTTTAAAATAAAGAATTGCACTGATGCCAATTTAAACAGCAAGCCTCCTCCTAGACCAAGGCTTAAATTTGAAGACATACATATACAATCTCCCTGCAGTCTTTTCACTTAATCCATCCTAACCCAGGTCCTGCAACTACTCAACAATATAAAAAGTCTGCCACATCACAAAACAGTCATCCTTCAAAACCAAATGGTCACTATGTATACATAACTAACCACAGAAGTATACGACACAAACTTGGTAACCATTTAAAATGTTAGGACCTGCTAGAGCGATTTTCGAAATGTCAAGAATGAATGGCTGAAAGATCGGACTTAGTCTGAGAAGACACTTCCTACAATGTTCCCTTTCCTCCGAGGTATGGTGATCTCGGAGTTAGTATATAAAATTTTGGGGGGTTGTGAGGGGCTTGCCCCCTGCAAAAAGAAGTTTTATGGAAAAGACAGATTTTCGAAACGTGCTCTTCTCCCATGTTTTCAGTCCTTTTTTGGGGGCTTTTTGGCACTCAGTATTCTGAGTGCCAACATTTCAACAGAGAGCCAACACACTTACTGATATTCATGCCTGGATAGCCTTTCTATCCCCAGATACAACAGTAACCACAGAAACGTGTCTTAAACAAGAAATTAAATATGAAGACATCTTACCACAAGGAACAGAACTCATAATAAAGTGGTGGGGTGACCATTATGTACAAAAATACTTTAATCCGCTTTAGGTCTCTTATAAGCCCACCCACTCTTTTCAGTGTCAAAATACATTATAGCATCTGTTAAGAAAATGTATAACTGCAATGTGCAAGCTTAGATGCATTTACGGTTAAAAAGAAATGAATACGTTTATTCTGCTTATTCTGTGTGAAATATGTGCAGCTGCAGGAAACCTTGATAAGAGAACAATTGACGCCTGAAAGTCTACCATAGTCAGCAGAATGTGTATTGAGGCCAGGGTTGTACCTTGACCCTAGGCAAATGCATCATATCAAGAACTGGACAGCTGAATAAGTGTGAGAAACAAAGGAGGGCTGAAATTAGCCCAAGGCCAGGTTGTTTTTCTCAAACATGTTTTTGCAAGACAGCAATTTTCTGACCATGTCAGCAGTAAATCTAACAATATCTTCTTTTCTGACCATGTCAGCAGTAAATCTAACAATATTTTCTTGTGTACATGCAGAGAACTGTATAAGAATAGCATGCTGAACTATGGAAAATCAGACAAACCTTGTACTTATATGCTTTGTCTCCTTGCTGCAAGTAATAAAGGGTGCCTTACTTGAACCTAACATGCATTGATCTTTGTGTTTTCCTTTACAGATTGGTCCTTCGGACTGGAAACTCTCACTTCACCTCGGATCAGATGGCCAGGTGGCTGAAACCGTACGGGGAAGAAACCAAATCGGTTCTTCTTATGTGAAAAGTCCTCCGACTGAATTGTCATCAAAAGAGGCCAGCCACTTTCTGATCTGCGACTGAAGGACGGGTTTTCTGCGAATCAGCGATCAATCATGTGGGCTCAGGTAAGGTGAATCTACTTTTTCTGTTTCAAGATCAGGGACTGGATGTGTATTGTTTCTGTCAGATTGTGTTTTCTTACAGTCAGGGATAGAAAAGGTACAATCTTGTCATAGATCAGGTGAAACAGATCAGTAGGCTTTAGACAGTCATTCTGAAGAGACTTTAACAAAATCCGTGGTACACGTAAAAATCTGAAGGCATCAGGCAATATTTTTCTGAACAGGCTATGTAGCAAACAAAACAGGGAAAAATGGGTAATAATTGTGCAAAGACACCCGGAAATCCACCGTTAACGGAAGATGCAAAATATATGCAGTCACAGCGCACAGACAATATTAAATACTTTTCAAAATGGGTTATTAAGTATGAATTTGACGGAAAATTAGAAAAATCCTCACTTATCAAACTTATCAAGCAACTCAAAACTGATTCTAAGGGTCAAGTTAAAAAACAACGACAGTTAGGAATTCACCAGGCACACAGGTGGCTGGAGGAAGCAAACCGCAGAGACCAAAAGAACAAAAACTCAAAGACAATGTTTTTAGATAAAGAAGACAATAACTTGGTAGTGGCATCGGCACCTCCACCTCCCCCTTCTCTACCAGAGTACGGAGCAAGTGGACAGACTGACCCACCCCCATTATATCCTATGCTCACTAGAGATAGGGACTTTATAAAATTGAAACTAGCTAAAGTTAGAGATCCCATCAAAACTAGGTCCCGAACAAAGGGAAATAATTAAGAAGAAGGCTCTGAATTATGGCAGGTAGTTAAGGATACACAACCTGTAGAAGAAGAAATATGCCTACTTATAGAAGTTCCGAACCCTCAGGCAGGACAGGAAGATCAGACTCCAACTATCTTAGTGTATCGACCCTGGGCTCCAGAAGATATCCGGAAAGCTACAGAAGGGATTCCCCATCAGAAACTTAATTTCAGAAAATTTTCAGAAGATTTACAAGGAAAGAGACTAAGTTATAACTTAAATGGGGAAGAGATAGAAAAAGTAAGTTTGACAGATTGTAGGACCAGATTGGGACATGATTTGTGGCAGATGGAATCCTTGTGACGCTGCACAAAAACCTCTTCCACACAGTAGTGCAGAATTAGACACTAGAGTGAAGGGACTTACAGACCGCATCTCTGAGAAATGGAAACCTAGGGCAGACTGGACTTGCATTAATCAATGTGTTCAGCAGGAGGGTGAATCAGGTGACCAATACTTTGCTAGACTGTTAGAATGTTTTAACAACCACTGTGGAATGCAGGTTCCTGAAGATCAAAAACAAGATTCCCCATATGAACAGCAGCTGAAGAATGCATTTCTAAAAGGTAGGAGTACACCTATAAGCAGTTTCATTACAAAACACATGGTTGACCATCGAACGAGTAGATTACATTCACTACTCGAATATGCTAGACATGCTGAAAGGCATTTTAATAGCAAAAAGAAGAAGGTGGCTCAGGTATTTTCCATGGAAAATGGAGCAGAAGTTTATGTAGTGCACCCCGGGAAAAAGGGCAGGAAAAATACACAGGGAGGTAGGCAGTCTGATCAACGATCAGAAGACTTTGAAGGACACAAGAAAAGGGGAGAATGTTTTAAATGTGGTAAAAAGGGACATTTAGCAAAGGATTGCAGGAAAAATAAGAAAGCAACAATGGAAGATAAAGAAGGTGAGGACTGACTATATGATAATCAGGAATCACAAGAACAGACCAGTAGAGAAAGGACAAACGAGGATGTGAAAAGGGAAGCAGAGGAAGTACAGGAAATCAATGACGATGCAGAAGAAGATGAAGTACTAGATTTAGCTTTATTGAGCCTGGAGCTCTATTTAGCAGATACAAAACCGGAAGTTACACTTTTAGTGGAAGGCAGTGAGGTTAAATTTTTGTGTGATTCAGGGGCATCACGGACCCTGATACACCCCTCCAAATTACCATACAATTCAGAGTCACCTGATTACATATTGGTCAAAGCAGCGAATGGGCAGCTATACCGGGAGCCCCTCTCCCGCAATATCACCATAACAGATCCTGTTTCAGGATTAACACAAATAAGTAAGATTGTAGTTTCTGCGAAATGCCTAGTAAATCTCTTGGGCAGGGATCTTATGCAGTTATTTGGCATAGCGGTGGTTCCAACTATTCAGGGCATGGAAGTGCAGTGACGAACAGACACCTTTATGGTTCAATCAGGGGGTGAAACGTTTTATTGGTATAGTCAGGACCTGGTTACGACTGGTCCAGGGACTGTGACCAAAGAACTGATGAACGTAGCCATCAGTAAGTTTGCCTCCCTGGACATTGATAAACAGCACCTGCTGCATTGCACCCTGTATTTTTGTAACACACCAGGGCCTGATAATGAGTATGAAAAAGAATTATTTAAGCATCATACAAACAGATTGGTACTGAGAAACTTATACTGGGACACAGAAGGGAATAGTGTAGCCAGCTGCTCACTGCCCCAGGAGTTTTTGACGCTTTATAAGTCCAATCGACTACCACATGTAAGCTTGACCAAGAATAAAAACACGGCGGGCAGACCTAGGGGAGAAAGTTACAAGATGGGAAAAACAAACAGAACTGGAGTTGTCAGGACAGGGAATACAAGTGCAAAAATTGAATTGGGTGACTCAAGCTAACCCAGCTGTACATCTGCAGTCTCGCGGAGACAGCTGATGGATACTCCTGTTGACTGAAGAAGAAAATGCCTTACGAGATATACCAGAGACCCTCTGGTCAGCAGGAAAATCAGATGTAGGACTTATCCGTACTGCAGGTCCAGTTAGTATTACACCAAAATCAGCGTTTAGACCACAAAAAAGAGAGTACCCCTTAAGAAAGGATGCAGAGGCAGGAATAAAACCTACCATAGCAGCATTACTTAAGGGAGGGGTGCTAGTAGAATCCCCTGATTCTCCGTGTAATACACCTTTATTTCCAGTTAAAAAAGCCAATGGATAATGACGTATGGTTCAGGATTTGCAAGCTGCAAATGACGCAGTAATACCAAGGGCACCTATAGTGCCGGATCCACACACCTTGTTGAATGACTTAAAACCTCAACAAGAATATTTCTCTGTGGTAGACATTAGTAGTGCATTCTTTTCAATACCAATACACCCAGACAGCCAGTATTGGTTTGCATTCACGTGTCAGGGAAAAAGATACACATATACGCGATTAACACAGGGATATTGTGAGAGCCCTACTATATTTTCACAAGAAATGTCAAGTAACCTGGCAGGATTTAACCCACCAAAGGGTAGTCAGGTCTTACTTTATGTCGATGACATTCTATTAGCAGCCCCCACCCTGCAGGATTGCGGAGAAGATACAGTAGCACTTCTACAATTTCTAGCTGCTGAGGGACACAAAGTGAATAACAGCAAACTGCAACTTTGGAAAAAAACAGTTAAAGTACTTGGGATATGTAATATCCAAGGGAGGTAGAACTTTAGATGAGGACAGAAAAGTGGCAATTTTGCAGGCACCGAAGCCCACCACCAAGAAGGAAATGATGTCCTTCTTGGGAACGACTAATTTTTGTCGGAGCTGGATTCCAAACTATGCCTAGGAAACTGCACCTTTAACTGACCTTATTTACAAGACACCTATGGCAGCGCAGGAGTTGTTACAATGGACAACGGAGGCAGAATCTGCTTTCTGTAAACTGAAACAGTTAATAGCCTCCTCCCTAGTTCTGGGTTGCCTAATTACCATAAGCGTTTTTTCCAGACTATAGACTGCAAACAGGGTTATATGACATCAGTACTAACACAACAACATGGGGATAAGCAACGTCCCATTGCTTACTATTCATCACAATTAGACCCAGTGGCACGATCTTTGCCACACTGTGTGCAGGCAGTAGTCACAGCAGCAATGGCAGTGCAGGCTTCGGCTTCAGTAGTCTTGTTTCACCCACTCACTCAAAGGGTACCTCATACAGTCGCGATTATTTTATTACAAGAAAAAGTAGCATATCTCTCTCCTGCTAGGCATCTCTCCTGCATGACCATATTGTTGAGCCAACCTCAAATGACAATTGAACGATGTACGACCTTAAACCCTTCTACCCTGCTCCCAACTCCTGCAGATGGCACACCGCATCGCTGCCTGCAAATAATCGAGCAGAAGACATTACCTAGGAAAGACCTCATGGATGTCCCCTTGGATAATGCCGAGGTAACATACTACGTGGATGGCTCGTGCAAAAGGGGCCCTGCAGGACAGAACCTAGTAGGATATGCAGTAGTCTCTGATACTGAAGTTATAGAAGCGAAATCTTTACTGCATCATTTATCTGCTCAGGCAGCAGAATTGATTGCTCTGACACGAGCATGTACCTTAGCAAAGGATAAATGTGTAAACATCTTCACTGATAGCCAATACGCTTTTTCCACTGTACATGTGTTTGCACAACAGTGGAAAAACCGAGGAATGATAACATCTACTGGCAAACCTATAAATCACGCGCAGCTTATTTTAGATCTTTTAGAATCTATTCAATTGCCTCGAAGGGTAGCTATTTGCAAATGTACAGCTCATACTAAACAACAGGACAATTTCGAAAGGTAATGCGAGAGCTGATGCAGCTGCAAAACAGGCAGCTGCAGAGGTATTCCTTCTAGATAAGGAATTACAACCCTCTGAAACCTTGAATTTAGATATGTTAAAAGCAATGCAGACACTCACTACGCAAGCAGAAAAACAGCGATGGATGAAACGAGGCGCAATCCTCGAAAAAGGACTGTACATCTCTAAGGAGGGAAAACCAATACTACCCTCTAACTTGTTCCGCTATGCGGCATTGTTGATCCATGGGCAGTGCCATGTCTCAACAGGGGGGATGGTACAGCTGGTGAACCAAGTGTTCACAACGTACGAATTTACAAACTATTCTAAAAAATTTTGTTTAATATGTCGGATCTGTAACAAACACCATGCACAGGGGGCGATAAAGCCTAAGCAAGGGAGTTTTCCCACACCACCATACCCGTTTCACACTATTTGTATGGATTTTATAGAACTAAATAAATGTGAAAACAAAAAGTACTGTCTTGTCATTATAGATATGTTCTCCAGGTGGGTGGAAGCTTTTCCAACCAAGAATCCAGATGCAGCTACAGTAGCAAAGGTACTTGTTAAGGACATTATTCCTAGGTTCGGTATTCCGGAAAGAATCTATAGTGACAACTGTACACACTTTGTAAATCTAACCATACAGCAGCTGAGTAAGTTTTTTGGTATTTCTCTTATAAATCATTGTGCATATCATCCGCAGTCTGCAGGGCTGGTTGAAAGGCATAACGGCATACTAAAAAGCAAACTAAGGAAATTGATAGCTGAAACAGGAAAAACCTGGCAGTACTGTTTACCTCTGGCATTGTTGAGAATGAGAACTGTCCCTACAGCAAAAGGACTGACTCCTTTTGAAAAGCTGTATGGAAGGTCTTATTACACACCCCAGTGGAAACCTCTCATGTCATCAGACCAGGAAGCTGATTTTACACTAGCTGAATATATGAAAAAGTTGTTGAGTTCTAAACACCTGTTGCAGTTTAATTCTGTTTCAAGTCAGAAGCAAGCCGAAACATCGGAAGTGACAGTGACGCCAGGAGACTGGGTGTGGATTAAAATCGTGAAGCGAAAGAACTGGGGGATCACCAAAGTGGGAAGGTCCCTACCAGGTGCATCTTTCAACACCTACTGCATTCAAGATAGCAGAACGGGCTTTGTGGATACACCTGACGCACTGCAAGTTGATGAGAAACTTCGAATTGGACAAAGACCTTACCTCTCCATCTGGACCCTAAGCACAAAAGTCTGGCTACAAAGGGGGGGTCAGATCAATAAGAACTGATCAGTCTCAAACCCAGTGAAGCAATCATCGGTGCGAAGGTCCTGTAGGGCAGAGAGTAAGATCACGTGTCCGAGTAAAATGACTGAATCAAGAAAATATCTTTTTGGAAGAACCGGAGAAGACAGAGACAATACAGAACAATAATTTCCACAGAAATATTGCATGACCATCCTACTGATCATCATGGTAACAATAATCTTTTTGTTATGGCCATTTCTCTTCTCTGTTACGCAAGTAGAATTTAGTAAGCGTGAGTAGCACCTGAACTTCAATACTTACCAGGCAATCAATTACATGTATGCTGAAACCGTCAATGTTTCGAATTGCTTGATCTGCACAGCTCTACCAACAGCATATGGGGGACTACTGCTAACTTCAGTTCCCCTAGGGGCTAATAAGACCTGGGAAAACCTAATTCATGACACATCGAATGTCACATCAGAAGATAAAGTAGCATTACACTTGTCTATTCGTCAAAAGGGAACTGTATGTTTTCATAAGAATGATACAGTCAGGGTAGGATGGAGCCATTGCAATGTAACAGTTCCTTATAGATGCTACACTAAACCTGATAACACCGGATCTTATTGCAATACAAACTATGATTCGTTTTTTGAAATGATGCATAGAACAATTGAGGAAGTAAAACATGATTCGGTTCTCTACAAACAACTGTCCATAATTGACAGAAAAATGTTTCACACAGGACAAGGGTATGTTTATAGTAAAGTTACCACTAAAGTAGAAGATTGTTACTTTACATGCGGAAGAAAAGCATATAAATGGCTACCTGAAAACTGGTCCGGTAGCTGTTTTCTGGGGTACCTGGTTCCGGCCATACGACACACGGCAGTCTTACCTCAAGGGAAAATTCGAAATGTCCAAGAAATCAAGAAGCTTGCTAATCCAGTGGGATAAATCGATGCACCCTGGAAATACCATCATGACTTAGGCCCTGGGAATAACAAAGGACTATTGCACATGGATCTGGGTAATGACGTCATATCGTGGGCAGGCATAATACCAGCATATGGAGCAACGAAATCGATCTGGGAGCTAAGAAAACTATCTAAACTTTTTGAAATAATGAGTAATGCAACCTTTTCTGCCCTAGAATTGGTAACCGATGAACTAACTGCCAATGAGAACAGTGGTACTTCAAAATTGCATGGCTCTTGACTTCACCCTAGCGGCGAAAGGAGGTACGTGCGCTTTAATCCAGGAGGAGTGCTGTTCGTATATTCCTGACAACAAACACGAGATAGACAACCATCCTGAAGTAATCCAGCAGGTGTCGGCCATGACCAAACCAGGACCAAATCCATTAACGGACTTTTTCCAGAAATGGTTTGGGGGTTGGGGCAGCATCCTCATGAACATTCTGATTGCCATCTGTGCAGGGATAGCCTTACTGATGGTGTGTGGATGCTGCCGCATCCCCTGTATGAAAGGACTAGTTAAGAATATCATAGACGCTTCAGTTTCAGAAACTTTATATCAGGATGCTGAATTCGAGAAATTACTCAAAACTGAAAAAATGCTTTCACAGACTTAAACTGAATGACTCTCTAACTGTAAATCCTAAGTAGGAAATGGGTATGAGAAGAAAAACTGTTTATGCTTGTTTTGAAGGTAGAATAAAGTATTAAAAGGGGGGAAATGTTAAGAAAATGTATAACTGCAATGTGCAAGCTTAGATGCATTTAGGGTTAAAAAGAAATTAATACGTTTATTTTGCTTATTCTGTGTGAAATATGTGCAGCTGCAGGAAACCTTGATAAGAGAACAATTGACGCCTGAAAGTCTACCATAGTCAGCAGAATGTGTATTGACGCCAGGGTTGTATCTTGACCCTAAGCAAATGTATTATATCAAGAACTGGACAGCTGAATAAGTGTGAAAAACAAAGGAGGGCTGAAATTAGCCCAAGGCCAGGTTGCTTTTCTCAAACATGTTTTTGCAAGACAGCAATTTTCTGACCATGTCAGCAGTAAATCTAACAATATATTCTTTTCTGACCATGTCAGCAGTAAATCTAACAATATTTTCTTGTGTACATGCAGAGAATTGTATAAGAATAGCATGCTGAACTATGGAAAATCAGACAAACCTTGTACTTACATGCTTTGTCTCCTTGCTGCAAGTAATAACGGGTGCCTTACTTGAACCTAACGTGCATTGATCTTTGTGTTTTCCTTTACAGATTCCTTGCAAATTAATTTTCATGAAAGCTTTTGCATTATAAGATCATAAAGTCCCCCAGAAAATGATATAGTTGCCACTGAAGAACTTCTTTCTTGGGCATCAAACAACATCTCGCTTGAGAGAATCATTTTATGAGACCTAAATATTAGCTGGCAAACTATTGACAGTAACAGTCTTTCTAATGTCATTAATCTATATGTTTTTTTCTCAGCTTATTTCACCTCCAACAAGGTACAAAAAAACACTGGTAGAGCCTATATCTTAGACTGGATTCTTCCTTTAATGCCCCAAACAAAATCCTCTCAACAGGTACATTTACTTGCCACCTTAAGTGATCACCTACACATCTTTGCAATAAGGCACCATAAACCTAACCAAAAACAGCTTTGTTACAACCCTGCTCGTCAAATCTCCACCTTTAATAAAGACCAATTCATTGCAGTACTAAAATCGGAAAAAAATGGCAAGATGGGCTCTTTAAACCCTCCCACTTGATGAAGCTGCAGTTCTGTTCAATTCAATATTCCTTAACATATTAAATGAAGTACCTTCAGAAAGAACTGAAAGAAATAAACTGAATCTGGCTTTCAAAAAGTACTGAAATGCTCATGAAAGAGAGCGAGAGAGAGACTGGAAACAACTGAAGCAAGTTAAAACCACAGCTGCCCATCAATAACATAAACATCTCAAAAACTCCTCTAACAATCAAAACTGATTAAAAATATATATATTAATATACAGGTAGCAAATTATAGCAGCCTCAAAAATTTTTTTTACTACGATCAGCCATCTGTTAAAACCTGATACACCAATACACCTACTTCATCTAACCATACTGACAGCATATCCAGTGAATTCAATACCCACTTCACCCAAACAATAACCCCCTTATTAAACCCTCAGTACAGGTAGACACAGAAGTTCTTCTCATCCCTTGCTAGTCCCCAAAACACCTGTACTCAAACTAGACTCAATCTGTGCAATCCAAAAACTATTACTGATCTTATAACCTACCACTCTTACCCCAGATAACATACCATCTGAGTACATGAAAACTGCTGCTGATGCCATAGCATTTCCTGTCTCTATCCTAGTCAACTGCTCCATCACTAAAAGCTATGCCTCAACCCCACGGAAAGGTGATACATTCTTCCTCTCCATAAAGGTGGAAACTCAAATGAACTGTCAAACCGCAGGCCTACAGCCATACTGTCTCAGCTCTCAAAAATTCTAAAGAATTGTATCCAGTCTCAACTCCTCATCCTTCTCAGTGACAACTGCCTCCTTTCCTCAACACAGCATAGTTCCTGTCCTTTTCATACTGCATACAGCTCTCCATAGTTTTATAATATCTGTTAACAAATTCTGAAACAATAGGAACTTAGTCTCAGCATTTCTCCTTGAGTTATCAAAAGCTTCTGATATGGTACCCCACCAGAAATTGTTTCAAAAACCAGCTTGCCTAGGAACATATGAAACTTCACTATCTTGGTTCTCCAGCTACCTCTCAAATAGGCAACAGCAATAAAATGGCAAAATGAAATCCACTTTCTTTCCCATTCAAGTGGGTGTCCCTCAAGAATCCATTTTAGGTCTCCTGTTGTTCAATATATTAATGATTTCCACCAAGCTTCTAAACAAGCCACTATCATACTAAACAAGGCACTGTCATACAGTATGCAGACAATTCAACAATAATCTGTTCTGCTAAAAGCATAGATACATTAAGACAACTTACCCAAGAGTCTTTCTCAACCATGGAGGCCTGGCTGTCTGATACACACCTACTCTTTAACCCTAAAAAACAAAACTGATTCAATTTATCCCTAAAGCATTTAACTGACTA
This sequence comes from Protopterus annectens, assembly GCF_019279795.1. Taxonomy (NCBI): domain Eukaryota; kingdom Metazoa; phylum Chordata; order Ceratodontiformes; family Protopteridae; genus Protopterus; species Protopterus annectens. The sequence continues at coordinate 476,782,370 of NC_056747.1, read as the reverse complement.
CAAAAATAATTACAAAATCAACTACTCTAACAACACTAACATAAAACTAGTTAGTCAAACTAAACTTTTGGGAGTCACTATTGATGAATATTTAAAATTTGATTATCACCCAAAACAAACAGTAAAAAACACCAACAAAAAGATAGGTACACTCTACAGTCAAATAATACCTCACTGACAAAGCCAGAAAAAGTATTGCTTAATCCCTACTCAGCCCTGCACTACTTTATGCTGTTCCCATCTTAATTAACCTAAAATCCACTCAACTCTCCCTCTTGGAATAGTGCTATAATGAGGAGTCAAATTTTGCTACCAGTCATTACAGGACATTTCCCTATCTGGCCTTCAAAAAAAAATTCAGTGGTTACAGCTAAGGCATTACTTTACATCTTCCTAACTAGCCACTTCCCATAATCTCATCTAGTATCCACACAAATGCCCTAGTTTGAAAAATATTTGCCAGCTTCATAGTGCAAGTAAACAGCTGAGATCCACTGCCATAATGTTACAAAAGCTAACTCCTCAACTGTTGAGTTACTGTACTCCTCTTTCCTGGCCAGCCGGTGATTCTTTATAGTCCTCTCTCCTGGCCAAAGTGTGGAACTCCCCTCCTCTAAGAATCACGGGAAACACCAAATCTTATGGCACAGACAACAGAATATCTAAAAGATACCTATTGGTGAAAATCTCCCCCTCATCCCCTATCTCGCCCTCTTCTTCCTACCTATCATAAAATGCTCTCTCTCACTTCTTAGTACTAATTCTTTATTTCTTCCTATTCTGTTTAAGTGTTCTTTATTTATTAATTACTTGTGTACCTCTGTTTAAGTAATGTTTTTTTTTCCAATAGCGTCCCCAACCCCCTGGAAAAGTTTCATAACTCATTACATGACGCTGCTATTAATTAATGATACTCTGTTTAAAATCTGTATAGTTAATTATTTGTATACCTCTGTTTGCTATGTTATTTATGCAATGTTGGAATTTTCCTGGAGCTTTTCTCCTCAGGCCTCCAGTGAAAAGGGGTAGCTTTCTGCCCAGTTGGACTATCCCCATAACAAATGCAATAAATAAAAATAGGTTTGACAAATTTTTAAGATATATTTACTTCTGTTAACACATTAATTTGGAACTCAGTGGACAAGTAAAAACACATAAGAGGATCAAACGTAATTCCTAGGTCTTTTAAATTGATATAAGCTGTTCCAAAATGTACTTGCCTTTGTATGTATGTATTACATACTACTTTGGATATCCACTATGGATCACAAAGCTATCTTCCCCATTATCCTGTACTTATCTTGCTCTTCTCATGTTTACTTTTCTTTATTTGGTATTAATTATTTTACCTTTTCCTATCTTTAAGTTCTGCTGATAATCTTACTCTTACAAGTTTCAGAAATTGTTTATATTAGGACACACAGTTGTCATTTGCACATGTGGGTGGTGCTGACTTGAATGACATTCCCATGGGGCTGTCAGATGTGGTAGTTATTTTTAAATGTTATTTTTATTATGTGAATAATAAAAAGTTTAAAGTGCAAGTAAAAGTATCTGAAAGTCTAATATCAGGTATTACTGACTTAATGAGAGTGAAAGACCACACACCTAGCAAGGGGTTTTCTGCCCCCCGATATACAAAATCTTAAGTTCTACTGCCTGATAGTCTATGAACTGGGTGGTGGTGGGGAAGCCTCTCTCATGGATATTAAGCTGCCTATTGTTTTTTTTTAATTTCTCATCTCATTAAGAACGACTTAAAATGATATGTTTATAAATTACAGTTGCAATGTGCACCCAAAGGACATCGAGAAGCGGCGTTTGTTCCTATGCATCCTGGTTTGTCAGGATGGACATTAATACAACTATATTTTTAATATCACATACAATTTATAATGATAAAATTAATATTTACTAATTATAATTACAACGTCCACCCACAGAACACCGGGGACAGGGCTAGCTGCTACACGTCCTGGTGTGTCCTAATTTAAACAATTGTCCACGTTTCTTCATTCTTTTATGCCATAGCTTTCCTACATATTTATTTTCTGTAACTGTTTCATACATTGGCTAATACTGTTTTTCATTTACGTTCCAGTATGTTTATATGTAATGCTACATGTATAATCATTTTTTTAATATTTTTCATTATTAATGCACCTGTAATTCAACATACTGTACTAGCTATTGTGGCCAGGGTTGTGTCTGAAAAAGATTGTGCCGGTGCACCTATCAGGTTATAAAGTACAGATTAAATAAATAAAATATTACTGAAACATACCACAACAGCCTTCAATATCCTAGGCTGATAACCCAGAAAAAGTTAAATCAAATTCATTAATTTAGCATTGCAAAACTCAACATAATACAAATAGTAACCTACAGACCAATCAATATCCAGAAAAGGACACACCACCATGTTTTAAGTGTTGAGGATGTCGTCCATATCGTCCTCTGGTTAAGACATGGTACCTGTGGTCGCCTGTGGGTAAAACCTGATAACCCCGCGCAACAAATATTCCTAAGGCATACACTGAAAAGTAGTTTTTTTTGTAAAATCGGGCAGAGCACCTAATAAAAGTATTTGCCCTTCTGGATAACTAAAATTGTACTATCAGCGTACATCTCAGCTTATTTTAATGTGGAGCTTTTCTCCCCGGGACCGAACAAAAAAAGTATTATATGGTCAGCAACTTTTGGGATATTAATCGTATTTAGCGATGTCCAGCCAGAGTATATTCATATGATTTAACTTACTCTTTTCATTTTCTAATGATCCAAGTGCACAGGCTACCATATTCTCCCTGTCTCTAAAATATGTCTGATAACCAGATAATGGTCTGCCAGGGGATCCCCAGCACTTAAAGGAACACACGACACACCCGATGCTTCCCGCCCTGCAGCTTTACGAGACGAGTTTGCGCACTACACTGGTACTTTTGCTAACCCCAGATTGAGCGACCTTAAGCACGAGGCTTCAGTTTTGTTTAACCAACCATTAACAAACTTTAGAATTTAAAAACACATAACAGTTCGGGAATATCTAGACAGTGTAACGGTACTACGCCATCCAAAGAGATTGCCGAGGCGGTTCAGAGTAGGCCGTCGTGGTGATAACTAGGGAGCAATTTTGTGATGGAGGGAGCTGGACACGGAGCTCAAATCACCAGGATCCCAAATTGCTTATAATTTGCAAAAAGGAAGGGGCTGCCTTTCAGCAAACATTTTGGCCACTTTAAGTAAAAAATATTTTTAGAGTTTATCAACTAGGTTGCTTTTCTTTTGCCAGTTTTAAAATAGGACGTTTGATTAAGTTGGTAATCGCTGCCCTCATTAACTTATTTGCAGCTTGTCTAATTTTTTTTCCTTAATCTATTTCATAACTGTGTCAGTGCAGGGGATTCAATACTAGCTATATCATCAGTTTTTTTCAGTGTTAGCACTTTCTGACGCCATTGCAGTTTGCCAACTTTATTTCTTGGAAGGTGCGGAGGGAGATCAAGAAGTGCAGTGGTCTGAAATACACTGCTTAACATATGGAATTTGAAAGTAGATTGTTGGCTACAGCCATCAACCCTAGTAGCTTCCCTGCCAAACTTTGGAGGCTTGTTACCAACCCACAGTATCAATCAATTCAGTGGGATATTAATGGTTTAGGAATAGTTATAGACCAAAAGCTCTTTCAGTCGGAACTCCTTTGTCGATCCAGATACTCTGAGCCCACAGAGCAGTTCAAGACCAGCAATTTCACAAGTTTTGTAAGACAGTTAAATTTGTATGGTTTTAACAAAGTAGCACAGGGCTGTGAGAATGGTCATGTGAATTTGTGTAGAGGAGGACCATCAGGTGCCAAGAACTGTGTTTGCCATCATTTTCATAACATGTACTTCAAGAAGGGTCACCCAGAGCTACTTATCAATTTGAAAAGACTGACTAAAGCTAACAGAGAGAAGTTAGCTCAGGGGAGAGAAGTCAACTATAGGCGCACAAACCGTTTTCAGAAACTACTCAGTACCTCACTGGAAGATGCTGGGAAAAATGAAAAGCCAGCTAAGCGAGATCATCACCTTTATCATTCCCAGAGGCAGGGCTCTGCAGGTAAGGGAAGTACTGTCCTTGTTGTACTCCACTAATTTTAACTGATTTAGTATTTTCCATATCTAAAATGTGTAATTATTGTGCTTGACATTTGGTAAGTATAATGAAAAAACTTGTAAGAACAGTAAGCCAATATTTAAGAACAAGTACACTGTAACAAGAGTGGCACAGTGGTACAACCACTAGCATTTGTGTTTTAGACTGGTGATAATGGAGAACACTGGACCTTGTGTAAGTGTAGATCCAGAATATTGAATGCTGTCATTACACAAGGCCTACTGTTCTCCAAAATGACCACATGTTGCTGCATTGCCAGTTTTTTCCATTATCACCAGACTGTTTCACTGGAGTTACTTTTAGGACGACTATGACATAACTAACAAAATTTCATTTTGTTTTTGGGTAAAACAATCAATGTGGAGGAGATGTACTTCAGAGCCTTAATTAGTTTTTCAGTACCTTAATTAAATCTCAATTTATTTTTTTAAGAATTCTGGACAAAGCCAAAAATAATGGCGGTACAAAGGCCAACAAAAATCAGGGACAATTTTAAGTATTACTCCAATTCACTTTAAAAAAGTTGGAACAACTCAAATGACTTGTGTTATTAATTCACTGTATTGTCAGTTGATTTATTGGAAAATTAAGTATTTTACTAAGTCGAGGGCAACAATATAAGGCAAAATCACAGACATTTAAGAGGTATGGATAATAAAGATGTTTTAGTTCATCATTTTGCCGCATTCTCCTACCATCTTTTAATCAACATCTTTCCAGTCTTCAGCACACATTGTATGTATTGATTCTCCCAAAGAACATATTGCTAAACAGTAAGGTTTATTTAAATGTTAGGATTTCTGTGTGTAATTGTTGCCATTATGCACTACAAAACCATTCAAGCCATTTTCTCTCTGAGTTCCACCATCTAACAAGATTTATTTAGTTTGAAAAAGCAGGAACATACTTAGCAGAACACTTAAAATAAGGCTCTTGAAAAAATTATACTGAACTTATGAGACTATTGCAAAGGCAGCCATCAAGCTATTATCACTGTAATTTTATTTATTATTTTATTTGATATTGTTGACCGGGAATGTCTGACTGAGCTTGCGCCCTTTTTCAGCAGAGGTCCGATGTTCTGACAACTCTGCCAAAATACTACTGGGGAACCACTGTTGCCCAGAGTTTGGCTGTCAGGTTTACTTTGAGGCTGGGATGCTTTATTTATAAAGTTTTCACACACTCCCTTTGTGTAGGTTTTTTGTTAGTGGCTTGTTTCCTCACACACCAAAAAGATGTGGTTATGTAGATTAGTGATGCCCAGAGTTGTACTTAATTGTGTGCAAGCAGGCAGGCACTGTCCAGAAATGCACTGGCATCCCCCTTTTTCTTGCTTTGATAGGCTTTGAATTCATGCAACCATAAAATAAGCGTGTATTAAAAAGAAATGGATGGAGGATGAACAGTACAGAATCAAAGTACATGAATACTGTTTCTTATTTTGACCTCAAAGCTGAGAGCTCATGTGCTGCACGGAGTAGAAACAATTGCAAATGTTCTTTTCAGATTTAGTGAACCCCTTTAATTACACTAAAACTTGGAGTAGTGTAATGTGAAAACAAAGTCACATAGTGGTTATAGTAGAAGTATGACAACGGGGTTAGTGCCTCCACACAACCAAACTCAGGTTAGTGAAGAGCTAAGGGAGTTAAAACCCCTTTTAAAAGAGATACTGTCAAAAGCAATATTTTCAGTATTTTGCCTTTTCTGTAGTATTGATGCGTGTTTGCACATCCATTACTCTCTATATCTAAAAACTGTGCTTCTTAACAAAATGAGGAATTCAAGAGCTTGCTTTTGTAGAAATACATTTATATTTTTATTGTTTACTTTTTCTCCACATATTTTAAAGGGTAACTGTTTATATTAGGACACACCCATCATACTTCTTGCACAAATGGATGTTACTGACTTGATTGACATTCCAGTAGGGCTGTAAGTCTGACATTTTTTTTTAATCGTTTTCTAATTCTTTGCTTCTTGAAACTTTAAAAAGTTTAAGAAGGTTAAACTATAAGAAATGGGAACTCTACTGGACATTACTGACAATGTCAGTGAAAGACAGTCATGCACATCTAGCAAAGGGGCTGCCATCCCTCTGCTTTACGTAGATTTAATTGTCTTGTAGTTCTTTGGGGGGTTGCAGAGGTCATTAGCCCCCCCCCCGATGATCATTAGGCTATTTTTTTTTAATCTCCTCTTCACGAGATTCGCACAAGTATTTGTTACTTGAAAAAATAAAAGGTCTGACATTATGAAGTCCACCCATGTCACAGCAGAGGCAGGGCTTGCTACTACTCAGCCCGGTGTGTCCTAACGTGAACAGTCACCTTTTCATAGGCTCATAGGAAGTTACTAGGCTAATGTCCCTAGGGCTCTTACAAACCTAACCAAGTCCTACCCTTATTTCCACGATTAGGTTCATAGGTAGGTACTAGGCTGTCTGCCCAAAGGCATTTATAGGCCTAGCCGGAATGTGTTGGCTTTCGATGTGCCCTTAGATTAGTTCCCTGTGCCTCTGTCCAGCAGAGCCACTGAAGTGATCCCCGGGGTAGACTTTCTGTTTCCCATCCACTCGTCAAGGTTTCTCTTGAAGAGTGTTAGTGAGGAGCTCTGCCTAATGTAGATTGCAATCTTGTTCCAGAGCATGGGAAGTCTCTGGGACAGGAATCTATCCCTCCAGCATGTCCTATTTATTGTTGTGGTGAGGATTAGATCCCTAGAGCGTGTGGCTCGAGGGGATATAGTTTTCTTTAGGTGGAGCATGTCCATCAATTCTGGGTTGGACATGGCCTTGTATGTCAGGCAGAGATCACCTCTGAGTAGGTGGTATGCAACAGAGTACAGCTGAAGTTTCTTCAGTCGAGTTGCATAGGGCATCTGTTTGAGGTCAGTGATCCTCTTGGTGAGGTACTTCTGTGGTCTTTCCAGCTGTTGCAGGTGTCTTCTAAGGTACATCCTAAATGGGGCGCTAAGATGGATCTGATGAGTGATGTGTAGAGGAGCACCTACTGCCCCGTCCAAGAGGGACACGTGTAACTCCCGGGGTGAATTTATGGTTAACCATCCAGTCATCCAGATTGCATATAAAGAGGGCCAGTGAGGTGCTCTTTTTGACATGAAGTGGGTGTCTGTTCCAAAGGTGTGATGATCTCTGGGAGACAAATCTGTCCCTCCAGCAGGTTCTGTTAATGTCACATAGCAGGTTGAGGTTTTTAGGAGTAACCCGTGTACCATTTGACTTGCAGATATGCAGCATTTCCAATAAAGCAGGGTCAGAGATTGCCTTATATGCAAGACAAAGATCGCCTCTGAGCAGTCTGTATGAAACAGAATAAATTGACAGTGACTTTAGCATTTGTCTTATGTTGATCATCTTAAAACCTTGAATTTTCCTTGTGAGGAACCTTTGTGGTCTCTCCAATTGCTGCAGGTGCTTGGAAAGGTACATACCAAAAGAGGCATTGCACTCAGTTATTGGCCTGATGAGCAAAGAGTACAGGGAGTTTATACCTTCTTTATTTCTGGAGGCAATGCCCTTACTTATGAGATGAGCAATATAGAATGCCCTTCTTACCACTGTGGAGACATGGTGATCAAAGTTAAGGTTGCCATCAACCTGTGTTCCCAGGTCTATCACCTCTTAATGCATACTTAGGATGTTGCTATTTATGTGGTAGTTAGCAGGAACATCACTTTTACTGAAAGGGATGATAATACACATTTTTGCACTGCGTTTAAGGACATGACTTTGGCAGAAATAATTTGTTCGTGTAAGACCCTCGTTTAGGATTGTTGACATCATTTGAAGATTCTGTGACAAAGCTTTGCCCAAGAGGGGCATTTCTTGGGACCTAGTCTAAAAGACTTGCTCTTGGTGTGAATTAGTCTGGCGTAAAGCCTGCTTTAGAAACAGGCCTTACACTAGAGTAAGTCATTCACCAAGAGAGCAAATCTTTTGCAGCCTGGCCTCATAAGTGGGTAAATTGCAGTATCATTAGAACAATCTCGTGATAATTATGAGGAAGCTTTCCCTGGGATTTCTGTTTACTATTACTCATCTGATGGGTATTCTGTATTAATCATTTGTTTTTAAGCATTACCTTGTCCATGTCTGTTTCCTTATCAGGTTTGTCTATGCCGTGGTTCATAGGAGATTGCTAGGCTAACTGTTTAAGAGCTGTTACAAGCCTATACAGTATAACCCGATTTTAACCAATATATGGTCCCTAGGGTAAGAGGATGGCATGGCTTTTTGCCTATGCATTGAGCATCTTACAGATTGCCCCATCTATAAGGGATATAGGTACTACCCCAGGTGTGAATTTGTGATTCCACATTCGTTGATCCAAACTGCTTTTGAAGAGGGCTAGGGAAAAGCTCTACTTAATGTGAAAAAGAAGCTTGTTCCAAAGAAGGGGCAATCTCTGAGATGCATATCTGTCTCCTCAGCATGTTATGTTTGAGCCGCTAAGTTTAGATTCCTAGACTGGGTGACACTTGTGCTGTTTGACTTGCGAATCATGGCTGGATTTGTAACTGCCTTGTAGGTCAAGCATAGGTCACCCCTTAGTAGTCGGTAAAGACAGAATAAAGGCATAGGTTTTTTAGTCTATCCACATCGGATATGTTGTTTACACCCTCTGTTTTCTTTGTGAGGAACCTCTGAGGTCGCTCTAGCTGCAAGTGCTTAGTTAAGAACATGACAGATGGCGCATTGTACTCTGTTATTGGTCTAATGAGGGCTGAGTACACTGGGGCTTTAATTTCCCTGGATCTGGATGCTATTACTTTTAAGATGTGCCACACAGGACGACGACTTCACCACTGTGAACACATGGCGGTCAAAGTTCAGTCTACTGTCTATCTGTGTACAGTAAACTCTCAATTAACTGGCACCAATGAAGATTGGTAGATGTCGGATAACTGTAGTTTCTGGTTGCTTGAGAGTTACTATTAAAAATAGGCATGACTGATACTGTACCCTATACTATTTGTTTGGTTTGACTTGTTCTTAGGGTGGGGAGAGAAGCAATTTATTCCTCTCTTATCTTTTAAAATTCTAAAATGCTAAAAACATAAGGTATGTTTCTGGGTGAGGGGCAGAAAGTGCAGCACATTAAAACTGTACTGTACTTAGGTTCATAGGTTCATACTAGGCTATCTGCCCTAGGGCATTTATAAGCCTAGCCAGATTGTGTTTGGCTTTCGCAACCCATTTTAAATTAATTTTGCTATGCCCTTTTTCGAGGTTAGTATACTGTGCCTCTGTCTAACAGTGACACAGAAGTGATACCCGGGGTAAACCTACGATCTCCCATCCACTCATCAAGATTCCTCTTGAAGAGAGTCAATGAGGGACTCTGCCTAACCTGGACTGGGATTTTATTCCAGAGTGAAGGGAGCCTCTAGGTTATGAATCTGTCCCTCCAGCATGTCCTATTTATTTCAGTGCTGAGGTTCAAGTCTCTCGAGCGCGTAGCTTGATGGGATTTGGATTTTCTGAGGTGCAGCATGTCCATTAATTCGGGTTGGACATGGCTTTATACGTCAGGCACAGATCGCCTCTGAGCAGGTGGTATGCCACTGAGTAGAGCTGGAGTTTCTTTAACCGGGCAGCATATGGCATCTGTTTGAGCCCTTTGATCCTCTTGGTGAGGTACTTTTGGGGTCTTTCCAGTTGCTGCAGGTGTCTGGTAAGGTACATCCCCAAAAGGGGCATTGTACTCAATTATGGGCCTGATGAGGGATGAGTAAAGAGGCACAATGACCTCCCCTGATCTAGATGTTCATAGGTTCATACTAGGCTATCTGCCCTGGGGCAATTATAAGCCTAGCCCGATTCTGTATGGCTTACGCCACCCCTTGATTTGAGTATACTGTGCCCTTTTTAAGGTTTAGTTTACTGTGCCTCTGTCTAATAGTGACACGGGAGTAATCCCTGGGACAAACCTACGATCCCCCATCCACCTATCGAGATTCTTCTTGAAGAGATTCAGTGAGGTGCTCTGCCTCACATGAACTGGAATTCTATTCCAGAGCGAAGGGAGCCTCTGGGTTATGAACCTGTCCCTCCAGCAAGTTCTCTTTATTTCTGTGCTGAGGTTCAAGTCCCTCGAGCGTGTGGCTCTAAGGGATTTAGATTTACTGAGGTGAAGCATGTCCATTAATTCTGGATTTGACATAGCTTTGTATGTCAGGCATAGATTGCCTCGAAGTACGCGGTATGCAACTGAGTAGAGTTGGAGTTTTTTTAACCGAGCAGCATATGGCATCTGTTTGAGACCCTTGATCCTCTTGGTGAGATACTTTTGGGGTCTTTCTAATTGCTGCAGGTGTCGGGTAAGGTACATCCCAAAAGGGGCATTGTATTCTATGATGGGCCTGATGAGGGATGAATAAAGGGGCACGATTACCTCTCTTGATCTAGATGTGAAACCCTTCGTGATGAGGTGGGCTATGTAGAAGGTCTTTCTAACCACTTTGGCAATGTGGTTTTCAGAGGAGAGATTGCTATCAACTTGGGTCCCCAGGTCCCTAATAACTTTCTCTGTACTTAATGGGTTTCTGCCTATGTGGTAATTTGTGGGCACATTGTTTTTGCCAAAGGGTATGACTATACATTTTTTGGCATTTCGCTTTAAACCATGGCACTGGCACCAGTTATCTGTCTCTGTGAGACCTTTTTGAAGGATGTTTGTGTCAGCTGGAGAGTTGATTATGGCGCCCAGTTTGCAGTCATCTGTGAACTTGGTGAGCCGTAGTCCTCCCACGTTTGCCTGTACCTCGGAAAAGTATATACCGAACAAGAGTGGTCCCAGGACAGAACCCTGTGGGATGCCACTTGTGACCGGTTTCGAGTCGGACATGGCTCCAGCAACTCTCACTCTGTGGGTTCTGTCTTTGAGCCAGTTTGCGACCCATCTTGTGACATAGGGGTTTATATTTAAGCTGGATAGCTTATCTATGATGCCCGAGTGGGGTATTGTGTCAAATGCCTTTGCAGGGTCCAGATAGGCTGTGTGGACTACCTTCCCTTCATCTATGGCTTTGGTGACTGTTTCGAAGAAGTCAACCAGGTTCAAAAGGCAGGATCTGCCCTTGACAAAGCCGAAATGGGTAGGATCTAGTGTCTGTAGGTCCCCAATGTCTTTGTTTATGAGCTCCATGATGATCCTCTCCATAGCCTTGCAGACTAAGCTAGTCAGGCTTATGGGGCGATAGTTTCCAGGGTCCGTAGAGGCTCCACCTTTGTGGAGTGGGACCACTGTTGCTGTACGCCATTCTGTGGGCACATATCCTGTAGTGAGGCTGAGATTGTATAGCTGTTTTATTTGAGGGATTAGTTCCTCTTGGAGTTCATGTAGGACGCAACCTGGGATGCCATCTGGTCCCATGGAAGCAGTGTTTTTGCTTTGGAGAGGGCAGCCTTCACCTGAGCATCTGAGATGTTTGGGAGGCAGCCCTCTGCCGGGATAGATACTTGCTCTTTGGGGGTGGAGAAGTTTGCACTGAACCTGTCTGCCAGGATATTGGCGATGTCTGTGGGTTCAGTGTATTTTTTGTCGTTTAGAATCAATTCAGAACAAGTCTGGGAGTTGCATCCCAGGTTTCTAACATAACTGAAAAAGCCTTATGATTGTCTTTGGTGTCCAGTGCAATTTTTCTCTCAAAGCTGGCCTTGGAGGATTTTATGAGGGATCGTAATTTTTTGCTAGTACTGATCAGAGATGCCTTCCCTATTAGGGATTTTGCTCTATCATGTAGTAGTTTCCTCCTTCTGTTGTACAGTTTATTTATGGCAGGGGTCCACCAGACTGGACGCCTGCCTTTGGATGATTGGGTCTTGGTTTTGTTTGGGATAGCATGATCCATGCATTCCTGGAGATGTCCGTAGAATGCGTTTATATAGGATTCTGCAGTTTGGGCCGTAGTTTCCACTGGCCCTGGGGCCTTGAAGGATTCCACTTCGGTTTTGAGAAGTGAGAAGTTCACTTTTGAGAAGTTTTTCACTGTGGTTTTCTGGGCTGGGAGTGGGGTCGGGATGTAGACATCCAGTGAAATTAATTTATGGTCTGATCTTACCATTGAGGGATATACTTCTGGTGTGGAGCATAGAGTCCCCATATTGGTAATGATCAGGTCTAGTATGTTGTCCCCTCTTGTGGGAGTCGTGACTAGTTGTTCCATAGCATTTGAGTTTATAATTTCCAGGAACCTTTGGGCTAAGCTGCTGGGGCTTGAGTAGTGCTCCCAGTCAATGTTTGGGTAGTTGAAGTTGCCCAGTATAATGGTGTTCGGAGAGATCTTCATGTTCTCCAATGTTTTCAGGAAAGCCGAGTGGGATTCCTGACTTTGAGAGAGTGGTCTGTAGGATGCTATAAACTGAAAAGCAGTCTTGCCCACTGTTAGTTGCACATGGATGGTCTCCGATACTTCGTGCAATGCCACTAACCTGGAGGTGTGGATATCCTTGATAAATATGGAAACTCCCCCTCCTTTTGTGGTTCGGTCCGGTTTTGGGGCCGAAAGCATGATATGAGGTATAGCCTGGTAGTGCTGGGGTGCTCTCTGGAGCCTTGAACCAGGTTTCTGTCACTGCACAGATATCGATGTTCTCCATACTGAGGAGAGCTTCGAGTGCGTGCATCTTGAGGTTAAGACTTCTGGCGTTTAGCAGCATTACCCTTAGTTTCTTGTTCCTTGTGCTGTCTATGGGGGTGGGTTTGACTTTTGAGCCTTGGCTAAAAAAGGCACTATGGGGGTGGCAAGAGCCTTTGCCAATATCCGAAAGCCCAGTGGTGACAGGTGCAAGCCGTCCCTAGCGAAACAACGTGGCTTGTCGAGCATGTCATCCCAGGCTGGCAGATTGAATGACACCAAAATTTGAGTCAATTGTTAAAATCGATCATTTTGTCTTTGTACTGTGGCATAATTCTAGGTGAGGGTAAGATGCTGCTCAAGGTCAGGGTCATACCAGCCTGGGCTACATGATCAGAGAGCTCCTCTATGTCTCTTTTCATGTAGTCCAGGGAGGTACGTCTCAGGTCATTCACACCAGCATGTACAATGACTGAGTCATATTTGTATTTGCTTTGGAGTGACCTGAGTGCTTGCGTTATGTGGCGGATCCTAGCACCCGACAGGCAGCTCACCGTGACCATCTCTTTATTCAGCTTGGTGAGCGGGACGTCAGTGTGTCTGACAATAGAGTCACCTATTACAAGAGTATCAGGTGTGTTATTCAGCCTTAAGGGCTGTGGCTGCTTGGCACACTGACTTTGTGGGTTATGTGTTGTGCGTGTTTTGTTTTGAGGTAGCGTTTACTTGGATGTCTGCTTTGGAGGTCTCTGTTGCTTAGGTAGATTTTTATTTAGAGCCTCCGAGTATGTTTTTGTGTATTTATGTGTTTTGTTCGCTGATGTGGTGGGACTATATGATACTGGAATTGTGTTGTGTGAGGTTACCTTCTCCTCCTGACTGGTTACATCAGTTTTGAGATGAGAGAGCTCAGCCTCCAGTTTGGCTAAATAGTTGCATCTCTCACATATATTTGAACCTGTTTGGAGGAGGAGAGGGTTGTCCGTGTACATGAGACAGTTGTAACATTGCCTCAAAATTCCCAGATTCACGAGCTGGACTGGAGAGGAAACCATTGACTGACCTTTGGACATGCTAGAGTAATATAGGGAAACTGAATTTAAGACGGACCAACAGAGGACAGGGTAATCGTAGAGAGTATAAGAGTAAGTAGTGCTTATGGTTTAATAGTGCTAACTTGTAGGATTACTTAATTGGACCAGTGAAGGGCCTTAGAATGAGAATATGGTGTTAAATTGAGAGAGAGAGCAGTTCTAAGGGAAAAAGTGAAGAGCAGACTTTGTGGAGCCAGGAATAGTTTAAACCCAATTAGGCGGCACTGCCCGCTGTTGTGCTATGCGCAAAAACGTGCAAAACCGCGCAAAAGAGGGTTTTAAGAGAGGAAGATGAAGGAGTTTTGGAATTGACCCAAAATGGCCAGTAAAACTACAGTTTCAAGTCAGTAACCACTCCCACAGGGGCAGGCAGGCTGCTCAATGTTTTTCACTGCCACTGATCAACAGAGAGACTTCCCTTTAGCCCAAGCAAAAAATGGCCTCACAAACCTACAAACAGTTCAAGAACAGCAAGCCTGTAACTGAACTTTTTTAAATGTCAGAAAAGTAGGAAAAAAGCAAGAATTTTTTTGTTTTTTTCAGAATCCCTTCATGATTAGGTGGGCTATATAAAATGTTTTTCTAACCACTGTGGCCACATGGTTGTCAAATGAGAGATTGCTATCAACTTGGGTCCCCAGGTCCCTAATTACTTCTTCTGTACTTAATGGATTACCACCTATGTGGTAATTTGTGGGCACTTGCCAAAGGGGATGACTTTACACTTTTTGGCATTTAGCTTGAGGCCATGGCTCTGGCACCAGTTGTCTGTTTCTATGAGGCCCTTTTGGAGGATGCTTGTGTCGGCTGGAGAGTCGATTATGGTGCCCAGTTTGCAGTCATCTGCGAACTTTGTCAGCCATAGTCCTTCCGTGTTGGCCTGTACCTCCGAGAAATATATACCGAACAAGAGAGGTCCCAGGACTGAGCCTTGTGGGACGCCACTTGTAACTGGTTGAAGTCTGACATGGCTCCAGCAATTCTAACCATGTGGGTTCTGTCCTTGAGCCAGTTTGCAACCCATCTAGTGACATAGGGGTTTATATTTAAGCTGGTGAGCTTATCTATAATGCCCGAGTGGGGTATTGTATCGAAGACTTTTGCGAGGTCCAGGTAGGCTGTGTGGACCACCTTCCCCTTGTAAATGGCCTTGGTGACTGTTTCAAAGAAATTGACCAGGTTTAAGAGGCCGGATCTGCCCTTAACAAAGCTGAACTGGGTAGGATCCAGTGTCTGTAGGTCCCCAATATCTTTATTTGTGAGGTCCATGATGATCCTTTCCATAGCTTTGCAGACCAAGCTAGTCAGGCTTATGGGGCGATAGTTTCCAGGATCCGTTGAGGCACCACCTTTGTGGAGATGGACCACTGTTGCTGTACGCCACTCTTTGGGTACATATCCTGTAGTAAGGCTGAGATTGAACAGTAGTTTTATGTTTGGGTTTAGCTCTTCTTGGGGTTCATGTAGGATGCAGCCTGGGACACCGTCTGGTACCATTGATGCTGTATTTTTTGCTTTGGAGAGGGCGGCTCTTACGTGAGCATCTGAGATGTCAGGGGGGGCAGCGCTCTGCTGGGATAGATATTTGCCCTTTTGGTGGGGGGGGGTAGTTTGCGCTGAACCTGTCAGCTAGGATATTGGCAGTGTCTGTGGGTTTGGTGTATTTTTTGTCATTTTAGACTAATTCTGAGCATATCTGGGAATTCCCACCCAGGTTCCTAACATAACTAAAGAAAGCCTTGTGATTATCCTTAGTGTCCTGTGCAATTTTTCTCTCGAAGCTGGCCTTAGACCAGGGGTGTCCAACCTTTTGGCTTGCTGGGGCCGCATTGAGTGAACAGAAATGGTTTTGGGGCCACATATAAAATATATCATATAGTTAACTCTTTCGCTGCTCCGGAAGACCACAGTCGACCTCCTGGCTGTACTGTAGGTGCATTTGAACAATGAATAAATGTAATAAATGCCTAATATTTGCCTTAAAATTCTAATTCTCATTCTAATTCTAATTCTCTAATCTAACAGTTAACGCTAGCATCTTAGTTAATATATCTATATATATATATCTATATCTATATATATATATATATATATATATATATATAGATATATATCTTTATATATATATATTTTTTTTTTTTTTTTTTTTTTTTACAAATAAACAGATATTCACTACAGCACTAGCATTTCTCACTGGGAAAACCATTCCAGCGGTCCAACTACGTAAAATGTCAACATCAGCAGTTCTACAATACTATAATCCACAAAAATAACCCAACAAATTTGCAATAAAGTAAAGAATTCATATTACTGACATAATAAAATAATTCTGAATAAGCTGTAAGAGGGTCTCACCCAAACAAATAACTGGTGCCAGAAATATGGCCTCAAGCTAAATGCCAAAAAATGCATCATCATCCCCTTTGAGGAGAGTGATGTCCCCACAAATTATCACATTAATAATAATGTTGTAAGCATGCAATAAGTTGTATGGTACTTGGGCACCCAGGTTGATAGAAACCTGACTTTTGATTACCACGTTGTCTCTGTTGTAAGGAAAGCTTTTTACATGGCCCACTTCATTAGTAAGGGTATCTCATCTAGGGACAAGGAGGTCATAATATCCCTGTATTCTTCCTTTACAAGAGCTATTATTGAGTGCAATGCCCCTTTTGGCATGTGCCTCAGCAAAACTCCCTGCCAAAAGAAAGACTACAACCATTTCCGACAAAAAAGGTCAAAGGACTAAGTTCACTTAGTTATCCAAACAGACTAAAAAGCTTCTTGCTTTCCTCCGTCTCTCACTGGCCCCTATAAATTTCATCATTGGCTTGCTTACCAGGCTAAGAAAGATCCTGCCTTAAGAGACTTCCTCTACCTCAGAAATACTGGTTATACTTAAAACACTCACTACAAAGACCACAGCCTTCACTGCAACATAAACAAGCCACTTTTTATGGACAGGTTCTTGACACAAAAACCTTCAACTTCTGTAAAAAGCTCCTCTCATTATCAAACAATGTAGTTCAGCAACACAATGGCTGGATGGATAGCCATGAATGCAGTCCTTGGGTAAGTAGCATAGCCTTCATCAAACCAGATGGAAAATACACATACTAACCTTTCCCAGCTGAACGGCTAAGATCTAATATTGGTTACTCAAGTCTAGTTGCCCAAGAAGAGGGGCATGTTTAACTAAGAATTCCATTTGCAAAATTATATTCAGTATACATATTAAATCTCTCTCTCTTACACACACAAACAAAGGCCCTACTTGTAAAATAGGCAGCCTCAGTAATCACATGACACCCACTCACTGAATGAAATTGTCTGGAAGTCAAAATATCTGGAAAAAAAAATCATAATCGAGATGGATTCGTCCATGTAATTTCCCACCACCAAAAGACCATCAATAGATCAACAAACAACTGCTCGGCAAAAAGTAAATCAATAAGAAAACCATAAACTATAATGCTACATACTGGTGTAAACGTATAACTTGTGTCAATCCCCAGGTTAATCCATACCAAAAGATTGTTTCAGAGCTTCAGCTATGTACAAACAGCTTTCTCCTAAAAACTTTACTCATTGATATTTGCCTTGCTGTAATTATAACTGTAAAAAAATGTTTTTAAGTTTATTCTGTACCTCAATGATTCTCACTGTTACGAGGTGTAATCTGCCATATTGTATGAGTACTACATCCATAATTTGCTGTCTCTCTCTCTCATGTATTGTATTATATTGTTTTGTGTTATTTTTGGAGCTTTTCTACCCGGGCCTCCGCTGAAAATGGACCTGTGTCCAGTCGGACTTTCCCGGTAAACAAATGTAAAATAAAATAAATAAAAATAAACTTCCCTCCAATCTAAAGCCATTTGACATTCAGACATTTTAATTTGTGAAGAAGTTACTCACAGACTGACAGTTTATTGAGCTGTAATGCTGACCTTCGCTTTTGAAAAAAACAAATTCCCAGACTTTGTCAATAGCTCAAAGTGTAGAGAGGATTATTTATTTATTATATATTTATTTATTTTTGGAAAACATCTTTAAAACTGTTAAATTGATTACACACCCAGAAACACAGAAAAGTTATTGTGATTATGTAAACCACAGACTGCTGCAAGAAATCAAAGTCACATTAGCACTCTGTACTTATGTCTGAACAGATGAATCATACCTGTCAATTCCAAAAGACGTAAAGTAGCTTAATAAGAAGGTTATTTGCAAGGTTACATGGCAGTTTATATTGGAAATAAGCAGAGATATTAAAAAGGCTCTGTTTTTCATAATTATGCCGAAAAGTCTTACAAGGTAAATACAACTTCTGATTTAGTATGGAACCGTACCTCTCAACTTTAGAGCAAGAAATCTGGACAAAGCGAAAAATAAAAGGAGAACACAGGCCCAAAAATAGTTATGCATCACAGACACCATTGAAACAACTGTAGCTGCAAACCATTATACATCACTTATAATCTTTCTATCCCAATATTATCAGTTAAACACTATATGGCTCATTCAGTCCTGCCTTCTTTTGCATCAAAGAAAACCATGCTTTGAAATGACCAATGCATTAAAAATAATAAACAAAACACATTGCATCAACATCCTGCAACTTCCTACCTGCAAGCAACCACAGAGCTTTCACTGAAACTAGAGCTGCTTGTTTCCCCAGAATGACAGCTCTCCCTAATTAAGTCTAATGGTATACAATCTACCAGTATCTGGACTACCTGAAATAAATTAAATTATGGCCTGTAAATTGAAAGTACACTTTGTTTAATTAAACTATATTTCTAAGCCCACTTACTATATTTTTTCAGTAACATCCCAATATCCATTTTCAGGTCACTTTACAAGACATTGGCAGTGGTACATTTGGCATCCTTCAGAACCCCACAGGCCCACACTAATACATTGTCCATTAAATGTAAATATCCATCCACTGTAAATGGCAGGAAGCTATGTCTTAAAAAATCTCATTCTGGCATGCGTACCCAAGTATTAGGTTTTGAAACAAAGAAACATATTCTCCACAGTCCATAAGCCTCTGTCTTTAATGATCATCTACTGTTGCAGCACTCCCAACACATAAGCACACACATACACACTAAAATCTCCAACATTTAAAAAATGACATTGTGCCCACTTGATTTGCCAGTATTGATGATCTGCCAAAGCTATGCTTACTGTTGTCCAGTCTACCACTGCTTAGAACCCACCAATGAAAAAACAGTACTAGGTGCTTTTTTGTTTGTCTGAAAAAACAATACAACTTTATATGCTACAGTCCCACATATTCAGTCCACTACTGACCCATTAACCCTAGGCTTCTGTCTCATTTTTACTACCTGGAACTGCATTACCTTGGATGACTAATTTTGTTTCCTAAGCAAAAGACACAAATTGGAAGATGAGGCAAAAATCCAGACATTCTTTGAAAATCCATACAGTTAAGAGGTATGAGTTCATGTTCAATACAACACTCTCCCTGTCAGGAAAGCCGCAATTTAATGAAAGTGTACTCAATGTATGATATATTTGTGAGCTAACTTGTTTGTGTTCAGTAGGTAGACTAATCATTGTTAGCCTCTTTGTGCATGCGTCTCTCTCTGTCATGCACACAGGTACACACATACACACACACACATTCTTGTTCTACTTTCACGCACACAATTCTGCTTTCAGGCATGCACTCACTCACTCCGTACTTACCTATTAACATAGGTAATTGCTGTCCCTTTCAAAGGCAACAGAGGCAAACCCATACATGAGTCCCTCTTCAGCGAGAACAAACACACACACACATATACACACACACACACACACACACACACACACACACACACACACACACACACACACACACACTGATTGTTCGGCGCAAAATAATGGCGTAAACACACTGACCCTTTTTTGGCTCAAAAACAAAACTAGAAGGGTGCTTTGGCCATGCGCACATGGACATTAGCGTTACAGGTCACGGGAGCGAAAAACACAAAACAAAAAAAGTGTTTTGGGGCATGCGTACATTGATGTTGCAATTAGAGGTTGAGGGCCACATGGAAAAGCTCTGAGGGCCGCAGGTTGGACACGTCTAGCTTAGACGATTTTATGAGTGCCCGTAGTTTTTTGCTAATACTGATCAGAGATGCCTTCCCTTTTTGGGATTTTGCTCTATCATGTAGTAGCTTCCTCCTTCTATTGTATAGTTTGTTTATGGCTGGGGTCCACCAGACAGGACGTCTGCCTTTGGAGGATTGGGTCTTGGTTTTATTTGTTGCATGATCCATGCATTCCTGAAGGTGTTCATAGAATGCATTTATAAAGGATTCTGCGGTCTGGGCCGTATTTTCCACAGGCCCGGGGGCTTTGAAGGATTCCATCTCGGTTTTGAGGAGTGTGAAATTTGCTTTAGAGAAGTTTTTCACTGTGGTTTTCTGGGCAGGAGGTGGGGTCGGGATGTGAATATCCAGTGAGATTAGTTTATGGTGTGATCTTACCAGTGAGGGATACACTTCTGGTCTGGAGCATATAGTCCCCATGTTGGTGATGATCAGGTCCAGTATGTTTTCCCCTCTTATGGGAGTGGTAACAAGTTGTTCCATAGCATTTGAGTTTATAAATTCTAGGAACCTTTGGGCTAGGGTGTTGGAGCTAGAGTAATGCTCCCAGTCTATGTTTGGGTAGTTGAAGTCGCCCAATATAATGGTGTTTGGAGAGACATTCATATTTTTCCAGTGTTCTCAGGAAGGCCGAGTGGGGTTCCTGGGTTTGGGAGGGTGGTCTGTAGCAGGCTATAAACTGGAAGGCAGTTTTACCCACTGTTAGTTGCACATGGATAGTCTCTGATGCTTCGTGCTGTGCCACCAACCTGGAGGTGTGGGTATCTTTGACGAATATTGATACTCCCCCCTCCTTTTGTGGTTCAGTCCAAGTTTTGGGGCCGAAAAGCATGGTATGAGGTATAACCTGGTAGTGCTGGGGTGCTCTCGGGAGCCTTGAACCAGGTTTCTGTTACTGCACAGATATCGATGTTCTCCATGCTAAGGAGAGTTTCGAGTGCGTGCATCTTGAGGTTTAGACTTCTGGCGTTGAGTAGCATTACTCTTAGTTTCTTATCCCTTGTGATACCTATGGAGGTGGGTTTTCTTTTGAGCCTTGCCTAAAAAAGGCACTATGGGGGTAGCAAGAGCCTTTGCCAATATCCGAAAGCCCAGGGGTGACAGGTGCAAGCCGTCCCTAGCGGAGCATCGTGGCTTGTCGAGCATGTCATCCCAGGCTGACAGGCATTGGATCCCCTTTGAATGACATCAATACTTAAGCCAGTTGTTGAAATTGATCATCTTGTCTTCATATTGTGGCATCATTCTTGGTGAGGGTAAGATGGTACTCAAGGTCAGGGTCATACCAGCCTGGGCTACATGCTCAGAGAGCTCCTCTATGTCTCTTTTCATGTAGTCCAGGGAGGTACATCTCATGTCATTCACACCAGCATGGACAATGACTGAGTCATATTTGCACTTACCTTGGAGTGACCTGAGTGCTTGCGTTATGTGGCGGATCCTAGCGACCTGCAGGCAGCTCACCGTGACCTTCTTGTTCAGCCTGGTGAGCGGGACGTCAGTGTGCCTGACGATAGAGTCACCTATTACAAGTGTATCAGGTGTTTTGTTTAGCCTTAAGGGCTGTGACTGTTCTGCACACTGGCTTTGTGAGCTATGTGTTGCATGTGTTTTGTTTTGGGGTAGCGGTTGCTTGGGTGTCTGCTTTGGAGGTCTCTGCTGCTTAAGCAGATTTTTATTTAGAGCCTCCGAGTATGTTTTTGTGTGTTTATATGTTTGGTTTGCTGTCGTGGTAGGTCTATGTGAGACTGGAATTGTAGTGAGTGTGGTTTTCTTCTCCTCCTGACTGGTTACGCCAGTACTGAGTTGAGAGAGCTTAGCCTCCAGTTTGGCTATATGGTTGCATCTCTCACATGTGTTGGAATTTTTTGGGAGGAGGAGAGGGTTGTCTGTGTACATGAGGCAGTTGTAACATTGCCTCAAGATTCCCAGATTCACCAGCTGGACCGGAGAGGAGATTGACAACTGACCTTTGGACATGCTAGAATAGTATTGGGAATTCCTTTATAATTGAAAAAAAAAGGGCCAATGTGGAACAAGGTACTCAAGGGGAGTGTGTGAGGGTGTAGTGCTTTTAATTTCTTCGATTCTTTTTTTTTTTCTGGTTGCTTGAGTTCCGGTTAACTGAGAGTTTACTGTACTTTCATTTCTCACTTCTGAGTTTACTCTTAGGGGTGTGCTATTGATGATGCCATTTGATTTCCCAAAGGAGATGATGATGCATTTTTTTTTTTGCAATTTAAGGCCATGGTTCTGGCTTCAATCTTTTGTCTGAGCTAGATTCTCCAGAGGGATATCTCCCATCACTGGGGGATTTGTTTCTCACTTCTGAGTTTACTCTTAGGGGTGTGCTATTGATGATGCCATTTGATTTCCCAAAGGAGATGATGATGCATTTTTTTTTTGCAATTTAAGGCCATGGTTCTGGCTTCAGTCTTTTGTCTGAGCTAGATTCTCCAGAAGGATATCTCCCATCACTGGGGGATTCAGTGATTGCTGCCAGCTTGCAGTCATCAGTTAACTTTGTCACCCGGAGGCCTTCCACTTTAGCCTTGACTTCTTCAGAGAAGTATATTCCGAAGTGGACTGAGCCCTGTGGCACACCACTAGTAACTTGGCCTCCTTCTGCATCTGGATTCACCCACTTGAACCACGTGTCCTGTCAATGAGCCAGTTGGTTATCCATCTGGTGACATAGCGATTTATGCACAGTTTTTATTAGTTTATTTATAATACCTGAGTGGGAAATTGTGTCAAATGCCTTGGCCAGTTCGAGGTAAGAGTTATGCAGTGTTTTATCCTCATCCACGGCTTTAGTGACTTTCTTAAGTAAATCCATCAGATCCAGTAGGCATGACCTGCCTTCAACAAAGCCAGATTGGATTGGGTCCAGTGTTAGTTTCCTATGTCATGTCATTACTTATCAGGTCCATGATTGTTCTTTCCATGGCCTTACATATAAGACTGGTCAAACTTATGGGTCTAATTTTCCAGGTGAGTATATGGTCCCCCTTTATGCAGAGGGATGATGTTGCTGTCCTCCACTCTATTAGGTCAAAGCCAGCCCAGAGGTTGTGGCTACATAGAGATCCTAATGGGCCTGATAAGTCCTGATTTAAGCTGTTTAAGAGGCAATCTGGTGTATTGTCAGACCCCATTGAAGCCATGTTTTTAGCTTTACAGAGTGCAATGGGAACCTGTTCTTTGGTGATAACTGGTGTTGGACTGGTGGAGGGTATTTCTTGGAGGAGAAATGGGGGTGATGAGAGGGAAAATTTGAGCTGAGTTTGTTGACCAGCAGATTTACTATATTTTCCGGTTGAGTATAGGTTATTATATCTACAGCTACTTTCGTACATTGTTGGGCATGGCCCTTAAGACTGTGGAAATAACTGAAAAATTGGAATAGGCACAAAAAAAGGAAACTGGAGCCAAATACTGTGATATTTAGCACTTCTGTTCACTCTTTATTCTTCCAACACACAAACTTCTTCAGAATAAATTCACAGAAAGAACTACCACCCATTTAAATTACTTCCAATCAAATCCTAACCAATCATTAAAAGAAATAATTAAATAAATCAGTTCAGTAAAGGGAATGCCTTCTATTTTTAAAGCAGTAAACACACTTTAAAAACATGTAAATTAAATAGGAACTTAAAAAAATTATAAACTAAAGACTAAACAACAGTATTATAATCTCTGCATTGCTAAAAACATTTAATATTGATAGTTTTAAGTCCAGGACTATTGTCTGCCATCAAGGCAATCTGCCATTTGCTTTCTTTACATTCTAATAAACTTTTGGAATCACCTGAAAAAACTTCTGATTTAACTTTTTCTACCACAAGAAAAGTGTACTTTTTGAAGTTTTTACATACTAAAGCATGTCTGGCCAAAACATTATTTTGATCTTTATTTTTCACAGCTAGTATGTGCTCATAAATTCTTCTAGCTAAAATCCTGATTGTTTTGCCAACATAAAAGCTTGTACAAGAATTGCACTTGGCAATATAAACCACAAAATTAGACATATAGGTGTAATGATCTGCGGCCCATAAGATCTTATTAGCTTCACCAAGCACTATGGAACTAGAATTTGCTATAAACCTACATTGTTTGCAATGACCACAGCTAAAGGTACCAAAGGAACTATTGTTAGGGGCAGTATACAATATTTTATTGCTTTCCAAAATGGTGTTGATGTTCACAACTTTCTTGTAGGCGAATTTAGGTCCATCTCCCAATACCTTGACCAAATCAGGATAACCCATCACAATTTTCCAATTATCACAAATGATCTTCTTGATAATTCCATACCATTACTCATTGGAATAGATAAACCAACTGGTAATGTTCGGAAACATTTTTAGAGATGAATACATGGTTAACTACACCCTTTAAAATGGGACAAGCTGTGCCTTTTCTCAACTCAGCAACTTCAAGAACCATCCTTTTTAACCAATAAAGATTGTAACCTCTCTCTACAAAGAAATACAGTAGCCTGTCCACTTCTGTTGCAAAATCCGAATCATCACTAGTCAGCCTACTAAATCTAATTAACTGCCCCTTAACTACACCCCTTTTCATGTGTTGTGGATGTAAACTATCTTTGTGAAGTTATTGGTTCACAAATGTGGATTTTCTGTAGATCTGACTAAAACATCTAGACATAGTAGTAGTGAACTGCAAATTTATGTCCAAAAAAATAATGTTGGTACCAAAACCTCCAACTGTGAAATGCAAAAACTTGGGGGTCTTATTAAGGTCACCAACAAGCCGTAAAAAAAGTTCAAAATCATCCTCCATAGAGAAAAATAAATTGTCAGTGTAACGTGTATACAACAAAATGTTACATGCTAATGGATGGCTCATAAGAAATCTTGTTTCCCACATAGCCATCACTATATTTGCAAATGGTGGAGGTACACGGGACCCCATAGCCACTCCAGAAATTTGTTGAAAGATTTGCCTGCCAAACTTGAAAAAATTATTGCCAAGTACAGTTTCCATTAATGTACATAAGGTATTGATTTTGTCATTTCCAAAAGTAGTAAATTCGGTAAGATATTCTCTAAAATATTCCAAACCCATCTCCTGGTTAATATTTGTGTAAAAAGATCTTACATCAAGGGATGTAAAAACAAAAGGTGTATCTATATTATTATAGTTACACAATAACTGTAACAAGTGCCATGAATCCCTTAAATAGAATTTCGAATCTTGTACAACTGGATTCAAAATATTATCTAACCAAGTGGAGATGGACTCAGTTTTGGAAAATGCTGAAGACACTATAGGCCTAAATGGAGGATTTAATTTATCCTTATGTTTCATAGGAATACCAAACAGAAGTGCTAATCTAGGATGTTCTACTTGTAAATACCTATATGTAGAATGACTGATACTGTTCTGACAAAACAAATCAAATAAAAGTACATCAGCTGTTTTGAAGCTGTCTTCCACTTGTTTAATAGTGACTGATCTGTAGCTATTGTCGTCACTTAGGAGACCGTAAATGGCTTTCTCATATGAATCCATCTCCATAATCACAAGGGAACCCACCCCCCCATCTGCCTTCATTACTGTTAAATGATTGTTGTTCCCTAGTTCATGCAAAGCCTTCATCTCAGATGAGGAAAGATTAACCACAACTTTGTCTACATGTTTAAAATTCCTAAAGTTTTGTTTACAAAGATTACCAAACACTTGCAATGTAGAACTTAAAGCTGGATTGTAAGTACTCCACATCTTGGGAGTGACCACAGATACATTTTCAATAGGTAAAGCATGAAAATATACTTCAAATTTAATTTCCTTATATATAATTTAAAATCAATAAATAAACTAGTAATATTTAATCTACTGGCAGGAATAAAAGAAAATCTACGTTGTAACGTGATTTCACTTGATAAAGCCACACTACTCAAGTTCACAATGTCAATATTAGAAGTGCTGTCAAGTCACTACTTTTTCATGTTGTTTTTCCCCCGGCCATTGCCCCTAGTGTACACATTCTTGGACCATTTCGGAGTCTTTTGATTCCCAGTTTTGTATATTAAAAAAGGACCCCCATTAGTAGAGGTCGGGGGAACACCAAGCTCTTGTATTGTAGTGAAAGAATCACCCGTGTTTCCCTGAGATATGTCAGTAGGAATAGAAGAAACAGATGGCCCATTTAAATCTGAATCCACACCAACTGAAGATAAATCAGATTTATCTGAAGTAGTTTACTTCATTTGATCTTCAACCTGTGGGACTCAGATCCATATCGGATCCGAGCCGGCAACTTCACAAGCATCTGCTCCGAGCTCCAAGCTTCTCTCCTACCCATAATACATCACCACAATCTTCCAACCCTCAGATCTCGTTTGCCGCGGCTTTCAATGCATCGTGATTCCTGAGCTCCATGTTGTAAGTTTTTTTTGAAAAGTTTATTAGTGTCTTGTGTGTGTGTGGTGTAGCATACGTTTCCTCCTTTCCTCCCCTTCGCTGGTGCGTCGAGTGTAGGTACTTTTGTCTTAGTTTTACGTAGTTTGTAGAAGTTAGAATCCCCCCTCCTTCAGCCTTCTGTGTGCTTGTGGTTCTGAGTTTATGGTGAGTGGAGTGTCTCAAAATCTTTTCTTGTTTAATGAGTTATGGTTGATCTTCGTAAATAGGTCTTTAAAAGATGTAATGAGTGTGGCCACAAACTGTCGCCTGCTGACAGCCATGCTCTGTGTGTGCTTTGTTTGGGTGCTGCCCAATTGTCTACAGACTGCAATATTTGCACGGGTTTTAACCCGTGCGCCCTTAAGGATCGTAGGTCGAAACTAGTTATGAAGGGCCTGCTCCCTTCTACGGAGGCGGCCGCCTCCTCTTCTGCTTCGGTCACTGCTGCACCTGTGACCACCTCTCCTTCTACTCCTGTACTTGCTTCTCCTCCCTCCCAGGCTGGGACTCATCCTCCTGCCTCTAAGCCTGTGGAAGGGGAGTGTAGAAAAAGCAGAGAGAAGGAAAGAGAGAGCATAGATCTGATAAGAAAAAGAGGTCCCCGGACCTTTCAGATCTGAACGGACCTCCAACCAAAATTCAATCTAGGCACCGTGACTCCCCTTGGCTCTGATCTCCTAGATTTTCTCCAAGCCCAGACCACCCTCTAGAGCCTCGGTTCCTTGACCCACCTGGTCGTAGTCCGTGGCTTCGTCGAGGTCCACCCATAGTCTCTCCGAATTTGACTTGGATAAAATGATGCAGAGATTTATTCACACATAAATTCATATGGGAGTCTTACCGGCCCCCTCTCCCTCAGGAGGGGGGAGCTCGCTTCCCTTCTTTACAACTGTATCACCTCTGATCCAACGCCTTGTTTCAGACTACATGGATCCGAGAATTCCCCTAGTTAGGGGGTCAGTGCCGACGGTACCTGTTCCCTCGATGCTGGCAGCTGTGGAGCATGTCGGATCTGACTAGTTTGGATCCGAGTGGCTCTAGGAACTGGAGCCTGGGTATCGGATCCGAGGGGGTGGAGCTTTTTCCATCGGCTCTGACCTTATCGGGCCATGGCCACTTCTTCGGAACTCCATCTTCTTCGGAACCAGCTCCGATTCCCGCGTTGGATCCGGGAAGAGCGGTTCCCTTAATGGTGTCCCAGGAAGCTCCTTCTCCCTCGGCGTTCAACGTTGTGGAAAGGGTTCTCTCCAATGGATCAAGACCCCTGACTATATCTTCGGACTCTGCCTCGACTTCCTCTGCTTTGTTTGTGAATACTGTTATTTTACCACAGGGACAGCCCATGTTCGAGGAGCCCCAGGCGGTTTCCCTTGAGGAACAACAAGTGGTTTGAGAGCTCCTTCCGGAAAGCCCCACCAGAGAGGTTCCTCGCAAGCATACGTGCAAGAGGAGGCACTTTGACTTCTCCCCAGAGTCCCTTTCTGAGGACACTGATTTGGATGATGGGGAAGGTTCCCCCAGACCACCTCCCAAGGATATCTCCTTCGGAGATATCATGGAAATCTTGCGCCAGCGGGTAGGGTGGTCCACCCCAAAACCTTCCTCGGACGAATTGGTGTTTCTGGAGGCTTTCGGCATGGGCCCGAATACTTTCTGGGTGTCCCCCCCGCCCCGCAGATCCTTTAGTGGACTTAGTCACCTCGTTGGCTTGGAAGGAACCGGACACAGTGGAACCAATCCCTAAATGCTTGGACAAAATATTGAGTCCCCTGCAGACAAATCGGCTTAGAATAAAGGGTCCCCAGTAGACGCTATGGTGATAGCAACCGCAACCAAGAAGGAACTAGCTCAGGAGAGTTCCACGGTCGTCGTCCCCCCCCCCCCCGACCATGAGTCTATGATGATGGATCGCCTAGGGAAGGGGGTTTATGCGTCAGTGACCTTTTCTATCAGGGAGCTGAACTATCTGGCCCATGTTACCCGACTACAGCACAACCTGGTTAAGGAACTGGCTAAGTCTCCCTCAAAGTCCATGTCGCAGTAGGACAGGGCTACGTTCCCCACGTGGATGGCTACCTTGACAGCAGTTTCAAATATGTCTATGCGACTCCTCTCTCACGCAACCGGAGTGGCTGGGTCCGGTGTGTCCATGAGGCGTAATGCCTGGTTCAGATTGTGGCATCTTTTGCGAATGCCCAGTATAACGGCTGTTCCCTCTTTGGTAAGGCCGTCCATGACACCTTGGTCCAGAGTGAGAAAGACGGGGAAGACACTGTCTGCCATCAAAATCCGCTTCTCTAACCCTCCAAGATCCTTTTCCCTGAATCAGCAAGGGCAAAAGAAGATGTGGTTCTGGAAGTCTCAGCATTCCCGGGATACTCAAGGGCCCTTCTTCCCCTAAAGGCAAAGGGGGGGGGCAGGACAGATGCCGGCCCAGAGGCAGAGGGGGTCTGAGGAATTTTGGGTCCTGAGAACCGTTCTCGGACAGGCCCACGCAGCAACCCTGAGGGGTTGCCCGACTGCTCTGCTCTACAGGCAGTCGGGGGTCGCCTGTCGTTGCACCTGGCGGCATGGGAGCCCATGTCATCAGACCTTTGGGTGCTTAAGATAATTTCCAGAGGCTATTCAATCCCGTTTGTGGTTCTCCCTACACCTTACAAACACATCCCAGACGTACCACTCACACAAAGGGAGGCAATAGAGCTAGAGGTTTCCAAGCTGCTAAAGAAACGACCCATCAAACCTGTCCCCCCAGATCAGTCCAGATCGGGCATCTACTCCAGGTTATTTTTGGTACCAAAAAAGACGGGGGACTTAAGACCCATTCTGGACCCGTCTACTCTGAACCTGTCAGTTGCCAAGGAGACGTTCCGGATGGTCGTCTTACAGTCCATCCTGCCGTACATGCAAGAGCGCGACTGGATATGCTCGTTCGACCTCCAAGATGCCTACTATCACATAAAGATGCGCAGAAGCTCCAGGAAGTTTCTCCGCCTCCAGCTAGGAGCCAACAATTATCAGTTTTGAGCCCTACCCTTTGGTCTCACCACAGCCCCTTGGGTGTTCACCAAAGTGATGACAGTAGTAACTCACCTGAGGCTTCAGGGGATTCAGGTCTACCCTTACCTGGACGACTTGCTCCTTACTGCTCCCACCAAGCATCTACCTTGTCGGACCAGAGACTATTTCCTACATCTTGCACACTATTTAGGGATTACAATCAACACAGCAAAATCTCTTCTGAACCCTGTCCAAGTTATAGAGTATATAGAAGCATGGATAGACACTTTACAGACAAAAGTTTTCCTGACCTCCGAGAGAGTTCGAAATTTAAGGATGCATGTCGCTTTCATTTACCAATCTCATCTTCCCTCAGCAGAGTCGGTTTTAAGGGCCCTGGGTTCTATGGCAGCGACGATAACACTTCTTCCATACGCTCGCTTACATATGCGAGTACTACAGTGGACTCTAGTGGTGCAATGGTCTTGATTGGATCTACCGTTGTCGCAACTGATACAAATCAGCAGAGTCTGCAGGTCATCCCTTCTATGGAGGATGCAGTCTTCGGAAATCTTGGAAGGACAACCTTTTATTCCAGCCCCTGCCCAAGCCACAGTGACCACGGACACCTCCCAGCTAGGGTGGGGGGGCATTGTTCTGGAAGGACAGTCCAAGGCATGTGGTCCCCTATCGAGACCAGTTTGCATATAAACATTCTGGAGATGAGGGGGGGTCCTTGTATCATTGCAGGCCCTTCATGCCTTTCTACCTCTGGGAACCATCGCAATCCAGTCAGACAACATGTCAGTGGTCTGTATATCAACAAACAGGGAGAGACGAGATCTTACCCCCTTTGTCGCGAGGCCATGAGAGTTTGGGAATGGGCAATCTCCACCGGTCATTTTTCTGGTAGCAAAGCATATTCTGGGGTCATCCAACATTCTAGTGGACAGACTAACTGGACTATTCTGATGCCTTATGAGTGGTCTCTGAATCCTTCAGTAGCGGAGCAGATCTTTCTAGAGTGGGTTCGACCTTGCTGCGATTTCTTCGCAGCTCCTTTCAACGTGAAATGCAGCGAGTTCTTCGCTCTAAACCCCCCACTGGGGGATTCCCCTAGAGATGCTCTAGTCCATGTTTGGCCTCCCGGTCTTCTTTATGCTTATCCTCCTGTACCCCTTAATCTGAAATTCCTACAGAAGGCTTGTCGAATGGGGAGCAAAGTGATCCTCATTGCCCCATTTTGGCCTCGCCAGGTATGGTTTCCCTTCCTTTGCTCTCGTCTTCTAGCTCCTCCTTGGATCTTGGATCCCATTCAGGATCTCATTTCGTACCCCTCGAGGGTCCCTCATCCGAATCTGGACAGTCTGAGGCTCACACCTTGGCTGCTTCAGTTCCCTTGATTGCTAGGACTCCCGGATTGTCTTCCTCGGTCAGGTCTATTCTGGTGGCAGCTCATAAGTCGTCCACCAGGAAGATTTATAACAGCAAATGGAAGTGGTTTTCCTTTTGGACCTCTCAAAGGAGTTTAGATCCTTTCACGGCTCCCATTCTGGCTATCCTTGACTTTTTGGCAAATATTTTTCAACAAGGGGCTAGCTCTACGGTGAAGGTTCAATTAGTTGCCATTTCTCTTTTCACGTGGGAGAGAACTCTGCTTCTTTGGCCTCTTCTAGATTGTGCAAAGCCTTTCTCAAAAGTCCCTTCCTCTTACGTCCTCCAGTCAAAGATCCCATCCCCCCCGTGGGACCTTACTATGCTACTTTAAGCATTGGTTGCTCCTCCTCCTTTTGAACCGGCAGCCACTGCAGATCTTAAGTTTTTGTCTTGGAAGACAGCCTTCCTAGTGGCCATCACCTCTGCTAGGAGGGTTTCAGAATTTCAGGTGTTGTCTGTCAAGGTCCCGTACATGATTTTCCACAAGGACAGGGTTTCTCTTCGCACCAGTACTTCTTTTCTTTCAAACGTTGCATCAAAGGTTAATATTAATCAAACTATCAATTTACCTGTTTTCTTTCCAAATTTTACAAACAAAATTGAATACAAGTTGCATTTGTTGGATGTTCATAGACAGTTACGATTCTATTTGCACAGGACCAAAACTTTTCGTAAGTCTGACCAGCTGTTTGTGTTTTTTTCTAAACCTTTTTTGGGTAAACCTATTTCCAAGGTGACCATTGCCAGGTGGATTTCACTATGTATCCTTCAGATCTACAAGGATAAAGGTTTGTCTTCTCCAGGTCAGGTTAGAGCTCACTCGACAAGGTCCATGGCTACTTCCGCAGCTTTTTGGTCGAGAGCATCTTTAGAAGACATTTGTTCTGCGGCTACTTGGTCCTCATCTCATACCTTTATTTCTCACTGTAAATTGGATTTGATTTCTCGAAGGAGAGCATCCTTGGGTTCTGCGGCGCTCCGGAATATCTTTCCATGAGGGCCACCCAGGTGTTTAGTAGCTGTGGACTCTGTCCCATAGGTTGAAGATCAAATGAAGTAAACTACTTCAGATAAAGAAGTTATGTACTCACCATAACGTTCCATCTGAGTAGTTCTACTTCATTTGACTTCAACCGTCCCTCCTGCCTTCCCCTTGGCCTTAACATATAGACAGCGTTCATAGCTGTTTTTTTTCTTGTGTATGTGTAAGGTATTTTGGGATTGGGTTCAGTGTAGGGTGCAGCAAACTCTATCTGAGGGTTGGAAGGCAGTGGTGGTGTATTATGGGTAGGGGGAAGAGCTTGGAGCAGATGCTTGTGAAGTTGCCGGCTCGGATCCGATATGGATCCGAGACCCACAGGTTGAAGACAAATGAAGTAGAACTACTCAGATGGAACGTTATGGTGAGTACATAACTTCTTTTTTCTGCTTAATATTGTTTTTTCTAAAAGCACCATTGTTCACAAAATATGATTTGTTGTCTCTATAAGCTGTCATGTCTCTCTTTAATTTGCCCTGTTTACGAGCAATAATGGAAGCGCTCTGTCTATCTGCTTTTATAGAAATTCCACTATAAAACAACCTGAATGTAGGAAAACACTTATTATTTCTTATTTTAGTTTCAAGAACTGTCATTTTGTCTTTTGCTTCTGACAATTCACTCTTATAATATCTAATCAAACTGTTCATCAATGCTAAGCCGGTGTTATTAAAAAGTTCTACTAACTCAAGAAAAAAAGCATCACCTTGTACTACACAGTTCGGAAACTTCTGTATTCGCAACCCAAAGGGCAGACAGCCCAGTCTATTGTTCTCTTCTAAATAAAAAACTTCGAGTTGTAAAGTAACTATTTTCAAAGTCAATCTCTCTAAAGAGAATAAATAATTTTTGCAAGTCTCAAAATCACAGGACACTTTAGACTGAACAACCACTTACTTGGGAAACAGTAGACACAGTCCTAAATGGATTTCCATTGTCGGAAACAAGATTATATGCTTCAGAAGGCAGAGGAGATGCTTGGGATGTATTAACTACAGAACGCCACTGACTGTTCTCAGACGCTCTACCAAGGACCTCCGTCTGCTGGGAAGTTGCAGGAACGCCACTTCTGGCACTGTTCTGCATATGCAAGGGAGATACGTTGTTCAAGTGGTTACCCTGGCAACATGTGAAGCCTTCTTTAATGGCTTTAACGATAATAGAAGAAAGTCGCTCGTTCAGCCCCACCAAAGTATCAGGGACTGAATGGTTGGTAAGATTTATGAGACTATCTTGTGTAAGCTTCACATCTGATGTTGTAAATCTTTATTTATTCATTACAGATAGGACTTCGGTTCCGTCCTTGGAACTGATACAGCCGTTTCCCAGCTTGCGCAAGCCAAAAACTCTCAGCTAAGAACCTACTCACAATGCCCCTCTCCTAGTTACTCCAGATCTCGTTTGCCACGTTCCTAGTCAGACGTGTTAGCCATCTCTCTCAAAGCTAAGTAGACAATTGTTAATTTTATGACAGTTTTTCTTCAAAATTACTAAATTTTTAGTCAAGTTAGCTTTTTCTCACTGTCGCCTATAACCTATTTTTTTCCTGTCTGTTTGAAAAAAAAACAAAAAAATATTTCTCCTTTCCTAAACTTTACTTGCTAGTTGTTCCAGTGATCAGATTTTGCTGATCCCTGGGCTTTGTATTTGGTTTCTGTGTTCCTCCATTTTCTTGTGTGGCCAGAGGTAGTTTCTTTACTCACCAGTGGGAGTGGGGAGTACTGAGCTGCTTGTTTGTCCTCAGAGGAGTGGTTAGAAGCAGCAACTTGTAATTTGTTGGCCATTTTGGGTCATTTCCTGTTTTTCCAGCCCCCTGCTATAAAGCACGCTTTGGCAGGCTTTTCTGGCATTAGAGAACTTGGCATAGCTCCTCGTGGTCCCCTGCAGAGTTCCTAAGCCAGCAGAGAGCAGAAAAAGCAACTTTCTTGATCATAAGTATTTTTAAAACTTTTTGTTTGCATTTTTCGATCTTTTAAGCTTTTCGACTACTGTTTGTGCCTTTATTACTGTTTTATTGCCTTATTTTCCTGTGCTTGTGAGCTTATATTGTTGATTGCACTTGTGGGCTAAAGTATTGCTTAAAAGTAACTAACAGGCTAATACACTCAAGTGTACCAGCCTTTGATAGCAATTTAGTCGAAAACAAAGCATTTACTGCATTTTTTCCTGTCTGTTTGAAAAAAAGCAAAAAAAAACAAAAAAATATTTCTCCTTTCCTAAACGTTACTTGCTAGTTGTTCCAGTGATCAGATTTTGCTGATCCCTGGGCTTTGTATTTGGTTTCTGTGTTCCTCCATTTTCTTGTGTGGCCAGAGGTAGTTTCTTTACTCACCAGTGGGAGTGGGGAGTACTGAGCTGCTTGTTTGTCCTCAGAGGAGTGGTTAGAAGCAGCAACTTGTAATTTGTTGGCCATTTTGGGTCATTTCCTGTTTTTTCCAGCCCCCTGCTATAAAGCACGCATTGGCGGTCTTTTCTGGCATTAGAGAACTTGGCATAGCTCCTCGTGGTCCCCTGCAGAGTTCCTAAGCCAGCAGAGAGCAGAAAAAGCAACTTTCTTGATCATAAGTATTTTTTAAAACTTTTGTTTGCATTTTTCGATCTTTTAAGCTTTTCGACTACTGTTTGTGCCTTTATTACTGTTTTATTGCCTTATTTTCCTGTGTTTGTGAGCTTATATTGTTGATTGCACTTGTGGGCTAAAGTATTGCTTAAAAGTAACTAACAGGCTAATACACTCAAGTGTACCAGCCTTTGATAGCAATTTAGTCGAAAACAAAGCATTTACTGCATTTTTCCTGTCTGTTTGAAAAAACAAAAAAACAAAAAAATATTTCTCCTTTCCTAAACTTTACTTGCTAGTTGTTCCAGTGATCAGATTTTGCTGATCCCTGGGCTTTGTATTTGGTTTCTGTGTTCCTCCATTTTCTTGTGTGGCCAGAGGTAGTTTCTTTACTCACCAGTGGGAGTGGGGAGTACTGAGCTGCTTGTTTGTCCTCAGAGGAGTGGTTAGAAGCAGCAACTTGTAATTTGTTGGCCATTTTGGGTCATTTCCTGTTTTATCCAGTCCCCTGCTATAAAGCACGCGTTAGCGCGGAGCTGCTACCGTTGCACACTAGGGCAGCGCCGGTTAAGCAGATTTAAACTATTAGGGCTACCTAAAGTTCACTCTTCAAATTTTCCCTTAAAACTACCTTCCTCAAAGTGTACTACTGTTCTATTTAGTGTATCCTCCAACTATAAATTATCTCTACTTGACTCCCAAGTAGACTATTCTCTATCCGTATAGCTAAGCACTTGCTCCTACAGTACTTATCACCTCGATACAGCACTCTTGTTATAGAAAGTACCCCAAAAAGCAAACCCCATTTCTCGGTCACCCACATCCCCAAAACCTTTTTTTAAGTTTTTCTGTCTATTCCTTCTAGCATGTCGAGTGATCAGTTGCTAATATCCTCTCCAGCTCAGCTGGTGAACCTGGGATTATTGAGGCAATGTTACAATTGCCTCATGTACACGGACAACCCTCTCCTCCTCCCACAAAACACAAATACATGCGAGAGATGCAACTATACGGCCAAACTGGAGGCTGAGCTCTCAACATAGGACTGGCAAGACCAGACAGGAGGAGAAGGTAACCACACACACTATAGACCCAGTCTCACATAATACCATCACAACCTCAAATCACACACATAAACACACAAAGACATACTCGGAGGCTCTGATCAAAAATCTACCAAAACAGCAGAGGCCACCAAAGCAGACACCCAAACAACTACCACCTCAGAACACACCACCTGCATCACATAGACCACACAGTCAGAGTGTCAAGCAGTCACAGCCCTTAAGGCCAAACACTATGCCAGACACACTAGTCATTGGTGACTCCATAGTCAGACACACTGACGTCCCGCTCACCAGACTGAGTAAGGAGAGGGTCACAGTAAGCTGCCTGTCGGGTGCTAGAATCCGCCACATAACGCATGCACTCAGGTCTCTCAACAGCAGGTACAAGTACGACTCAATCATTGTACACGCTGGTGTAAACGACCTGAGACGCACCTCCCTGGACTACATGAAAAGAGACATAGAGGAGCTCTCTGATTATGTAGCCCAGGCAGGTATGACCCTGACCTTGAGCAGTATCCTACCTTCACCAAGAATGATGCCACAATACAGAGATAAGATGATCAGTTTTAACAATTGGCTTAAACTCTGGTGTCATTCAAAGGGGATCAATGTCTGTCTGCCTGGGATGACATGCTGGACAAGCCACGCTGGTTCAAGGACGGCTTGCACTTGTCACCCTGGGATTCGGATTTTGGCAAAGGCTCTTGCCACCCCATAGTGCCTTTTTTAGGCAAGGCTCAAATTCTAAACCTACCACCCTAGAACAAAACAAAGAAAAAAAACTAAGGGTAATGCTGTTCAATGCCAGAAGTCTCAACCTCAAGATGCACGCACTCGAGGCCCTTCTCAGTATGGAGAACATCGATGTCTGTGCTGTGACAGAAACCTGGTTCAAGGCTCCTGAGAGCACCCCAGCACTATCAGGTTTTACCTCATATCATGCGTTCCGGCCACAAAACCTGGACAATACCAAGAAAGGAGGAGGGGTATCCATATTCATCAAGGACACCCACACCTCAAGATTGGTGGCATCACACGATGCATTGGAAACCATCCAGGTGCAATTAACCATAGGCAAGACTGCTATGCAAATTGTAGCATGTTACAGGCCACCCTCGCAAACTCAGGAACCTCACATGGCCTTCCTGAAAACACTGGAGGGGATAAATGTATCTCCGAACACCATCATACTAGGTGACTTCAACTACCCTAATATAGACTGGGAACACTACTCAAGCCCAAACACTCTAGCCCAAAAGTTCCTGGAATTCATAAACTCAAATGCCATGGAACAACTAGTCACCATCCCCACAAGAGGAGAGAACATACTTGATCTCATCATCACGAACATGGGAGCACAATGTTCAACGCCAGAAGTATACCCCTCACTGGTGAGATCTGATCACAAACTAATCTCGCTGGAGGTCCTCATCCTGCCCCCACCGTAAATGAAAAGACCACAGTAAAGAACTTCTCGAAAGCCGACTTCACACTTCTAAAGACTAGTGTGGTCTCCTTTAAGGCCCCTGAGCCGGGTTAACATTACTCAAACCGCTGAATCACTTACAAATGCCTTCTACCAGCACCTGCAGCGCTGCATGGATCAGGCAATCCCAAGCAAAACAAAGACTCTTTGTACCAAAGGCAAGCGTCCAGTCTGGTGGACCCCAGCCATAAACAAACTCTACAATAAAAGGAGAAAGCTACTACAAGATAGAGCAAAATCCTTAAAAGGTAAGACACCGCTGATCACTATAAGTGAAAAGCTAAGAGCTCTCATAAAATCATCCAAAGCTAATTTTGAGAAAAAAATAGCTAAGGACTCTAAAGACAACCATAAAGCATTCTTTAGCTATGTCAGAAACCTAGGAGGAAACTCCCAGATATGCTTAGAATTAGTTCAAAATGATGTGAAGATTACTGATCCTACAGACATTGCCAACATACTGGCTGACAGGTTCAGTGCAAACTTCTCCCGGCCTAAAGAAGACATATCTATACCAAATGATTGTAGCACCCCAAACATCTCCAACGCTCAGGTGAGAACTGCTCTCTCCAAGGCAAAGAACACAGCATCCATGGGACCTGATGGTGTCCCGGCTGTGTGCTCCATGAACTCAACGAGGAATTAAACCCACAGTTAGGACAGCTGTTTAATCTTAGTCTCACCTCCGGATCCTTACCCAGGGAGTGGCGCACAGCGACTGTGGTCCCACTCCACAAAGGCGGTGCCTCCACCGACCCTGGAAATTACCGTCCCATTAGCTTGACAAGCCTGATCTGCAAAGCCATGGAAAGGATCATAATGGATCTCATAAATACAGACATAGGAATTTGCATACTTTGGATCCAACCCAGTTTGGCTTTGTCAAAGGCAGATCATGCCTTTTAAACTTGGTTGACTTTTTGAAACAGTCACCAAGGCCATTGACGAGGAAAGGCAGTCCATACAGCCTACCTAGACCTGGCGAAGGCTTTCGATACAATACCCCACTCGGGTATCATTGAAAAACTCATCAACTTAAATGTAAACCCATACATTACAAGATGG
Organism: Protopterus annectens; assembly: GCF_019279795.1. Classification (NCBI taxonomy): domain Eukaryota; kingdom Metazoa; phylum Chordata; order Ceratodontiformes; family Protopteridae; genus Protopterus; species Protopterus annectens. Next base: position 476,744,294 of record NC_056747.1, on the reverse strand, counting down.
GTTGCAAACTGGCTGAGTGACAGAACCCACAGGGTCAGAGTTGCTGGCGCCATGTCAGACTCTAAGCCTGTCACAAGTGGTGTCCCACAGGGCTCAGTCCTGGGCCCACTCTTGTTTGGCATCTACTTTTCTGAAGTACAAGCAAACACAGGAGGATTATGGCTGACAAAGTTCGCAGATGACTGCAAACTGGGCGCCGTAGTTGAGAACACATCCGACACAGATATCCTTCAGAAGGGTCTCACAGAAACGGATAACTTGTGCCAGAGCCATGGCCTCAAGTTAAATGCCAAGAAATGCATAGTCATACCCTTCGGGAAAAATAAGGTTATCCCTAGCTACCATATAGGTGGCAATCCCCTGAACACAGAAGAAGTTATTAGGGACCTGGGAACCCAGGTTGACAGTAGCCTTTCATTCGACACTCATATTGCTAAAGTAGTTAGGAAGACCTTCTACATTGCCCACCTTATCATGAAGGGATTCACATCTAGATCAAGGGAAGTCATAGTCTCCCTATACTCATCACTCATCAGACCAATGATCGAGTACAATGCCCCATTCGGAATGTATCTGACCCGACACTTGCAGCAGCTGGAGAGGCCACAAAAGTTCCTCACCAAAAGGATAAAGGGTCTCAAAATCTGTCTTATGCTGCGCAACTGAAAGAACTCCAGTTATATTCAGTTGCGTTCCGCTTACTCAGAGGTGACCTATGCCTGACATACAAGGCCATGTCAAACCCAGATTTGATGAATATGCTTCATCTCAAAAAATCTAGATCCCTCAGAGCCACAAGGGCGGGTGACTTAAACCTCGACACGGTTATTAATAGGACGTGCTGGAGGGATAGATTCATCACCCAAAGACTCCCTATGCTGTGGAACAAAATCCCGGTTTATGTGAGGCAGAGCACCTCGCTGGCCTTGTTCAAGAGGAATCTTGACCAATGGATGGGAGATCGCAGATACACCCCAGGGGTTACCTCAGTGTCACTGCTCGACAGAGGCACAGCTAAATAATGGGCATAGTTTCTCCAAACTAAGGGGTGGCGTAAGCCACAAAACTATGGCTAGGCTTATAAATGCCCTCGGGCAGATAGCCTAGTATGAACCTATGAACCTATGAACTAAGCCTATTTCCAACCCTTTTCTTTGGTAATTTAATTTATTTACCTTTTTTGGTACTGTCCCCCTCTCCTGTCTTTGACAGGCCTTCCCTTTTTACTAGTGGTATTCTTTAAAATAAAATCACTGGTATTTTCTCCATTATTTTTTCTATAGGATAGCATTGTTACCTTACCATGTCAGACAAAACTAAGAGTGTATTTAAACAGTGTGACAAGTGTGGACGTAAGATGCCTAACTCAGATACACATGTCCGTTGTGTCTACTGTTTGGGCGTGGATCATATACCTGTGTCCTCTCCCTTGGTTCCGACCATGTTATTCACTCCTATTTTGGTTACAACCATAGCGCCACTGACTTCAGTGCCGTCCTTGGTTCCCACATCGGCTCCGATGACTGTACATGTCTCGGCACCATCCCCAACCACGGTGCCGATATTTTCTTCGGCGCCATGGGCTCCGATGACATGGCCATGTTGAAATATATGTATATATTTTATATATTTTTTTATATATATTTTCTAGATAATTATATACATTTTTTATTTTCTATATATTTTTATACACACATGCATACATATTTATGCTTACATAGATACTGTTATATTTCAGCATGCTTTTTCATACACATACATATTATATTTTACATGATGTTAGTGCACTATATATATTTATATCCATGTTGCATGTTATAGTTTATGTCTTTAAATTTTTTTTTGCATAGTAGGACATGGTTTTAGCAATTTTAATATAGGTTTATAGATTGGTACTGGGCTGGGTGCCCTTGTGGGCCATTTTGAAACTAGCTGGTTGCCCCATGTGAGGGTCGAACCATGCATGTTGTATCTATAAGGTAAACACCTTAACCATTATGCCATTATTAACCATGACTCATATACATAATATGTGTTCTAATATTTATGAATTTTTGAACCAGATATATGCATATTCAAAATATACTAGAGTGGACTAGGTTAAAGCATTTGTATTTAACATTGTATCTTTAAGACTTAATTGATAGCAGATGCTTCTACTATATAAGGAATGAACTATTTTTGTGAGCTGTCTGATGAAGGGGCACATCCCTGAAAGCGCTTACCTGTTTTATAATAAACTTCCTAGCTGTGGTACAGTTGGTGTTGCTACTTCAACTATATTTATTTTACACCAGCCGTTTTATTAGTTGGTAGAGGATTTCTGTGTTTTGCGTTCTAATTGTGCAGCATGCCTGGAAGGCCCCGGACAATGTAGAACCCATCCACCAGAGGCCAGACAAAATTTTATCTACACCTGAAAGCAGTTAACAGTTGATTCTATGGTCATGGTGGCGGCCACCAAGAGGGAACTGGCAGACGATAGTTCCATTGTCCATCCTCCAAACAGGGAGTCCTGGACCATGGACAGACTAGGGAAGTGGACCTATGCTTCAGCGACTTTCGTCATTCGGTCACTGAACTATGTGGCACACTTTACTCGGCTCCAAAGAGACCTAATTTTTCTTTGGTGGGGGTACTGCCTGATGAGGTGCGTGACACTGTCGCCTCGCAGCTAGCTACCCTTGAATCCATCTCGAACTCCTCAATGCGGTTGATATCTCACACCACCGAGGAGGCAACTTGAGATGCCGCATCTGGTGTTGTCATGAGACGTAATGCTTGGATACGGTTGTGTGACTTCGCAGACCCCTTTAAGTCTTCCTTCGTCAATGCATCTGTCGACGAATCTGCACTTTCTGGACCCAAGGTACAAGACACACTTGCACGTAGTGAGAAAGACGGAAAGACCTTGTCTGCTGTGGCCATACGCTTTTCCAACCCCCAGAGGTCCTACTCCAGGAACCAGAAGGGAGGAAAGATGTGGTTCAAGAAATCCCAAGGATCCTTTCGTGACACTCATGAACAATCCCCCCAGGGCAGAGAGGGCAACTCGTATAGAAAATGCCCCTTTCGGGGTAGAGGGGGTCCACGTAACCAGGGCACCAGAGATTTTTTTCTCCGGCAGACCCTACCAGCGCTCCTGAGCAGCAGCCCGATTGCTTTCCTCTGGAAGCAGTCAGGGGTCATTTTTCTCTGCATGTACCAGCCTGGCATCTTATTACTAATGATGTTTGGATGCAGAGAATAATATCCAAAGGCTATCAAATACCATTCAGTTTAACTCCCAGACCCTTCAAACGAATCCCCGATGTACCATGCAATCAGTGGGAATTAGCAGCCTTAGAAATAGAAAAGCTTCCAAGAAAAAGCCATCCAACCAGTCCCACCAGACCAGACAGGATCCGGGTTTTACTCAAGGTTCTTTTTAGTGCCAAAAAAAACGGGACTGGAGACCAATCCTGGATCTCAGCCTACTGAACAAATTTATCAAACCTCAAAAATTCCAGATGGTCACAGTACAGTCCATTCTTCCCTTCCTAGGGAGGGACAAAAATTCTGGATGGTCACAGTACAGTCCATTCTTCCCTTCCAAGGGAGGGACAAAAATTCCGGATGGTCACAGTACAGTCCATTCTTCCCTTCGTAGGGAGGAATAATTGGATGTGCTCTATAGACCTCCAGGATGCATACTACCACATAAAAATGGATCACCGCTCCCGGAGGTTTCTCTGCTTCTGGCTGGGAGCCACTCATTAACAGTTCAGGGCACTGCCATTCGGTCTCGACAATCCCCCCCCCCCCCAGTGTTCACTAAATGTATGCTAGTTGTGGTAGCTCATCTTCGTCTACAAGGATTCCAGTTGTTTCCCTATCTAGACGACTGGCTCCTTACTGCTCCGACCAGAAATCTGCTAGTCCACAGCCTCTCTTACACTCAAGGTCTCGCTCTCCGCTTAGGGATTACAGTCAACAAAGACAAATCTCAGATGTCCCCAACAAAGACACTGGAATTTATTGGAGCGGTCTTCGACACAACATCCTGTCAAGCTTCTCTCCCCCCTCACAGGCTTTTGAAAATAAGACACCAAATCCAGCACTTTCTTCCTCACACATATCTACCAGCATGTCTTGTGCTGCAACTCTTGGGCTCCATGGCAGCTGCCATTACATTAGTACCACTGGCTTGACTGCACATGAGAATCCTGCAGTGGCTCCTTTCCCCACAATGGTCGTCGTTAACCAGCCCACTCAACCACATGATACGCCTTACAAACCTTTGCAAGGAAGAAATGTTATAGTGGATGAAGCCACAAACGAATCTTTGGTGTCTACCATTCTGTCTTCCCCAACCCACGGCCACGGTGACCATGGACACTTCACTGTTAAGGTGGGGGGGGGCATTTCCAGGGAAAGACTGTCTAAGGCATCCGGACCATCATCGAGGCCAACTTGCACATAAATGTACTGGAACTGAGTTCAGTTCTCTTAGCGTTGCAAGTGTTCCATGCATCCCTACCCTCGGGGACCATTGCAATTCAGTCAGACAACATGTCAGTCGTCTGGTATATCAACAAGCAAGGTGGAACCAGATCTTACCCCCTGTGTCAGGAAGCCATGAGGATTTGGCACTGGGCGATAGCTTCCAATCGCTTTCTTATATCAACGCACATTCCCGGGAGTTCCAGCCTTATTGAGGACAATCTGAGCAGGAACATCCTGATGCCTCATGAATGGTCCCTCAGCCCTGTAATAGCAGACCGGATCTTCCAACATTGGGGCAAACCGTGCTGCGATCTGTTTGCTTCCCCTCTAAACTATAAATGCAGAAGCTATTCTGCCTTGATCCTCCCTCAGGGGGAACCACAGAGGGACGCTGTAACGCACGATTGGCCCCCGGGTCTTCTGTATGTGTTTTCCCTCATTCCAAAATTTCTCCAGAAAGCTCAGAGGTTGAAAAGCAAAGTGATCCTCATTGCTTTCATCCGAACCTGCATAGTCTCAAGCTCACAGCTTGGTTCCTCCACTTCCAATGATTGCCAGGCTGCCCGACAGCCCATCTCCTGTTCATGAAATTCTTCTGGCCTCACACAAACCTTCCACTAGAAAGGTTTATTCTAGTAAATGGACTAGGTTCTCTATTTGGGCCAAAGACCAGAACATAGATCCATTATCTATGCCTGTTCAAAAGATCCAACAATACCTGACTACTCTTTTACATGCAGGAGCCTCAGCTTCAGTGATCACTGTACATTTAGCAGCTATCGCCAATTTTCGTAATGGTCTTGATAATTCTTCAGTTATGTCAAACCGCCTATGCAAGACCATTTTGAAGGGAGTATTACATGTTAAGCCTCCCTTAGAACCCTGGGACTTGACTCTGGTGCTTCAGTCTGTCACAGGTTCTCCCTTCGAGCCGTTTGATTCATGTGATTTGAAATTTTTGTCATGGAAACCATACTTTTAGTAGCACTTACCTCAGTGAGAAGAGTATCTGAGCTGCAGGCCTTGAGCATCAAGAGTCCTTACTTGATCTTCCACACGGATAGGATGTCCCTTCGTACTGACCCTTCTTTCTTGCCCAAGGTCATTTCTGTTTTTTCCATTAACCAATCTACTGACCTGCCGGTTTTCTTCCCAAGGCACTCTAATAGAGGGGAGGACCTTTTGCACACCCTTGATGTGCACTGGCAGCCTCTATGGATGATATATGCGCAGCAGCCACTTGGCCAAGTCCTCATACCTTTACATCTCATTACAAATTGGATTTGGCCTCCAGGGGATGAGCATCCTTTGGTTCTATGGTGCTCAAGAATATCCTTCCTTAGGGCCTCCCAGGACTCAAGTATCTGGAGACTCTGTCCTATCGGTAATGAATAAACAAAGATTTACATCAGATAAAGAAGTTATGTCTTACCGTAACGTTCCATCTGTATTGTAAATCTTTGTTCATTCATTACTTCCCGCCCTCCTTCCCCCTGCCTGGACTCCTGGTGGACTTTAGGAACTCCTGGTTAGGATATTTGCTCAGGCAGAACCTCCTACTATTTTTTTCTATTACTACATCTTTTATCTAGGGTGGGCAAACTCGATCTGAAGTAACTAGGAGAGGGGCATTGTGAGTAGGTTCTTAGCTGAGAGTTTTTGGCTTGTGCGAGCTGGGAAACGGCTGTATCGTTTCTGAGGACGGAACCGAGGTCCTATTGATTTATTTAATCATTTCTTTTAATGAAGATTGGTTAGGATTTGATTGGAAGTAATTTAAATGGGTGGTAGTTCTTTCTGTGGATTTATTCTGAAGAAGTCCGTGTGTTGGAAGAATAAAGAGCGAACAAAAGCGCTAAGTATCACAGTATCTGGCTCCAGTTTCCTTTTTTTGTGCCTATTCCAGTCTAACTGAAAAATTCCTTATGATTATCCTTAGCATTCAAGGCTATCCTTACCTCAAAATTTGCTTTTGGAGACTCAGCTGGTTCTCTGATTTGCTTCTTTAGACTAATGAGGGACTTTTTTTGCTCTGTTGTGTACATTCCTTCTTACTTCTCAACAGGATTTTCTTTCTTTTGTTGTACAACCTATTAATAGCAGGGTTCCACCAGGGTAGCTTGTTTTGCAGTTTGACCTGGGTTTATTTTGGTCTGGTACTGCTATTTCTATGCAGTTGTTTATATTGTCGTACAGGGCTTTTGTGTACACTTCTGCATAGGTTTCTTTGTATTCTGGATTTGGGAGAGCTTGGAAACTGGCTGTGCCATCCCTTATAGAAGTAATTTAACTTAGAGAGGTTCTTAAAAGGTTTTGGGATTAGGTTGGGGGACTAGTTTTAACTTTATTTCAAGGGAGACCACTTTGTGGTCGATATTGCCAGTGAGGATATCACACTGGGGGGAGGGGTGCAGCACTCGCGTATTTGTGAGTACCAGATGAAGGATCTTTGTTGCCCTAGTGGGAGTGAAAACTAGCTGCTCAAGTGCATTTGAATTTACAAAGTCAAGAAATCTTTGGGCCTGCATGTTAGTGGTCGTATATGCCTCCCAATTAATGGAGTACTAGTTAAACGCAACCATGGGTATGGCATTGAGCTGGATGGTGAGTGATTGTAGCAACTTCAAGAATGATGGATGTGTTTCCTGGTTCATGGTGGTGGACCTTGTAGCTAGGAAGAATATGGTAATGGGTTTTCCCATGGTTAGTTGGATATGGATTAGCTCAAGCATGTCATATTGTTTGATCAGCCTTGAGGTGTGCTTATTCTTTAGATAGATACACCTCAGCCTTTTGCTCTTTCATGTTCAGTTTGTGGTTGGAATGTATGAAAGGCATTATAGCCATACACTGCTGGAGTGCTTTCTGTGGCTTTGAACCATGTTTCAGTAACTGTACAGGCATCAGCATCCTCCATGGTGAGGAGAGCTTCCAGGGAGTGCAGTTTTTTGGTAAGACTCCAAGCATTGAGCAGTAACACCTTTAGCTTGTCCTGAGTAGTTTTTTTATGTTGGATGGTTTGTCTGTTTGGCAGTGTAGCGGTGGATAATGTTTTGGCCAGTATCTGAAAGCCTAGAGGTGACAGGTGAAGCCATTCTTGCCAAAACATAGTGGTCTGTTAACCATGTCCTCCCATGCTGACAAAGTATTGGACCCCTTTGGAATGACACCAGTAGCTAAGCCAATTGTTAAAGTCGATCATTTTCTGCTGGTATTGTGGCATCATCCTTGGAGATGGTAGAATGCTGCTCAGTGCTAGGCTCATGTATGCTTGTGATGCATTCTGAGAGCTCACTCATGTCTGTCTTCATATAGTCCAAAGAGCTATGTCTTAGGTCATTCATGCCCATATGGACTATGGCTGAGTCATACTGGTATGTAGGGTTAAGTGACCTGACTGCTTGTGTGATATGGCGAATCTTGGCCCCTGAGAGGCAACTAACTATAACCATCCCCTAATCCAGCCTTGTAAAAGGGACGCTAGTGCATCTTACAATGGAATCTCCTATGATATGACAAGAATATTGGGTTGTGGAATGTTTCGCCTTATGGGCTTGGTAGCTGAGACACATTGAGATGAGATCTTGTGCTTTGATGGGAATTGTCTTGTTTTTGTGCATGTGGAGTTTCTGAGGACTGTGCCTGAGAGTTCTTTGAGGTCTGGGTAAGTTACATGTGAGCATCTCCACATATGTGGGTCTGTGTGTGAGGTCCTTTGCCGATGCGGTGAGTGATGTGTGCGAGTTGCTGACTACTTGATTTGTTGCTTTTTTTGTCTGTGTAAGTCTAGCCTCCAGTGTCAATGTGTAACTATATCTCTCACATACTTTGTCTGTTTAAGAATTAAGTGGTTGTCTGTGTACATAAGGCAGTTGTTACATTGCATTCAGCATGGTGGACATGGGCATCCTGAGGCAGAGATGTTAGGAAAGTACCCATCCATGGGTGTGGGTCCTAATGTGTACTTGAAAGAATAGGAGTGGAGAATGTTTGTAACTGGATGAGGGAAGGTTGCGTACTTGGTGTAATCTGCAGCTGAAATAACCAGCTACACTGCCCAGTGCCAAACCAGATACTGCCTGAGCAGCAATATTCCTGGGTGCTGTAATAAGGTAAGGTAGACCTAAATAGTCCTGGCTAAATGTGTCAATGCTGCTTACTTGCCCTTTGAGTAACGTGGGACTGAGGTAAAGTTCCAAGGTGGTTTTTATAGGCGAATTTCAACTTCTCGTGATTGCGTGTATACAAGGCACCGGTAATTGCTGCTAAGCGATGATCAGCTTCTCCCAAACTCGGGACTTGTATACGATCAGAAAAAAAGCAAGTTTTTCACTAACTATGCCCTAAAGCCAATCAGGTAAGTATACAGTGAGCTTTCCACAAGTAATTCCCAGCTTAAATAAGCGAAATTAGCCCTCTCCTGCCACAAGAGTGCAGACTTAATGACTGGTTTGGAGCCCATTTGTTAAGGAACCTCACACAGATGCATAATATTAACATAGATACAATATATTTGGGTGTAGAACAGCAGCTCTTACAGCAGTTTGAAAATGCAACTTTAAAGAAGTGCAAAAAACAATAAACAGCGCAGTAAACTTTCATAGTATAATGAAAATAAGCAGTGTTTCCAGATGTTTGTTTCTGTACAGGGCATCGGCACAGCGAGCAGCTCCATGCAAGTGTGCCGAATTTATACCAACACTGGAAATATAGAACACTGACTACTGAGCCCTCTGGTCAATAAAACAACAGTTAGAGCCCTTTTGTGTGCTTCCCAACTCAGATAGACCAAGTAAACCCCTACTGCCACTATTTGAATCATCCCAGTCCTCCTAATGTAAAAGCACAGTAAGAGAGTGTCTGGAGTGAAATGCTACCACTAACAAACTTAAACTTAAGGAAAGGCAATAAGTAATTCAGATAACAGCAAGGTACTTTAAACATTTTATAAAAGTGGGATTATTCAATTAAAGTAATTTACTGTGTAGAAATGAACCAAGAGCCACTCAATTGTGCAGAATTTATAAAGGCAGTAAAAACAAGGTAAGTTGATTAATAAGATCACCAGCTAATAAAACAACTACACACAAGACACTAGTGAGTTTCTCCAACTTATACCACCCACTACCACTACATGGAAAATCCACAGTCCTCTTGGTGTAAAATACACTACTTAATCCAACAGCTAGCTAGATAATAAATTCAGAGCAAGTGAATCAGTAGAACAGACAATTAGAGGCATATGCAGTTTAAAGAAACACAGTACAAGGCAAATAAATAATTCAAAATATAAACATCAGTGTAGAAAGGGAGAATCTTATAAAACTCAATTTACAGTAAGGGTTGGCAGCTTAAAATCACCAAATTTAAAAAGCAGATCAAGGAATGTGAGGGAGGGTTGGGAAATAACCATCAGGAAGTCACCAATAGTGCTTTACAAGCCTTGAACCTTATAGAGACAGAAATTATCTGTGTATTTAAATATCACTCAAGAAACAAATTAACCAGTGAAAGAAAACATGCGAGACAGCCTTGGTAATTTAAATGACTATCTGCCACATAGAGCAAAAATACTAAGCCAAGCAGAGTTCTTAAAACAGAAAACAAAATGGAATATGTAACACAGAAAACAGCTCTATCCATTTAAGCAAATCACAGACAAAAAAAAGATTTACTTTCCTCACTCAGCATGAAGTCACCAACAGTGTTTGTAGTTTTTGCAGGCCTTGAGTTTTATCAGTAAAGACAAAGACACAGACATTCTCTGTGTATTTAAGTATCACTCAAGAAACAAATTAAGCAATGAAAAGAAACATGAGAAATGTACAGCCTGTATAATTTAAGTAGCTGTCTGCCACATCAAACAAAAACACTAGGACAAGCAGATCCATTAAAACAGAATACAAAATGGAGCAGCTAAACAGAAAGCAGCTATGTCATTTTAAGCCTGGTAGTGGCAGTAAAAGGCTTTCATTTTAGCAGTGATTATGTAGTCTGTTCCCAAGGCCCTAAATGTTTGACCCTTTAATCATACTGATAGCCAAAGGCAGAGAGGAAGATCTGGCTCCATCAGAGCTTTCAAGCTGCAAGAAATGAAACCGAAGTCATTTGGATGAGGAAGTGGGAATGAGGGCAAAGCAGTGTTTGCGCCACTTATCCAGTGAAGGGGTTGAAGTTTTACAGCTGGGGACTAGCAGTTCTGTGTAGTGATCAGTAACACTAGTTCAGCAAAATTTACATATTTATTGCAACCTGGGAACAGTGGGGAGAGCATACCAAAAAAGCCGTCTCCGACCAACAGAATGACACTGCCCTAGGACATCATCTTCCATATCCTTCCCATAGTTGCATACAGTAAATTTTCTCCTCCTGAGGGCCCTGATCTGAAGGATTGAGGTGTTGATAAATGGTAGATAGCTGCAGTGGGCACAAGTAATTTCTCTAGGGTGCATTAAGCCTCTGCTATTTCTGCAGTTTAAAAATATTAGTACCTGCATTTTGCAGCATTATTTCTTAGGGTTATAGGTCATATCTTTTGGTATGTGGTGTGCCAACAACTGAAATTTGTGGTGGAAGGCTGGCTGCACTAAGTCAATCTGCATCTGAGACTTGCAGTTGGGATTCAGACTTCAAGTTTCTGACCGTTGATTTCTTAATCTGACAAAGATAGCTGTGGTGCCCGCTTATTGTCAGGGCTTAAAAAGGGGATACACACTTCACTGTAGCATTTTAACTTTCAAAAGTGTACTGAGAATCACTGCTTTGTTACAATATCAACTTGCTGTTAATCAGCATAAGTTTTTTGTTTGCAGCTGTATCATAAGATGTATCTGTTTATGCAGTGTGTACTTGAGTTTCAGTTTTCCTTAGAAATACTAGGTTTCTCTGAGAGAAGGCTTCAAGTGCATCTAGTGTGTGCACTTTTCTCTGTTTTTTGTTTTCGTATTAATATCTGGGTGAACTGTTTTGAGTGCTGGCTTGTATAAACAAAAATGCCATAGGAAAACTGTTTCTGAACATTGTTAAGTTAAGTAATTTCACAAACATATGCCCAGTTCCACAAATTGTGTCAGTGAAACAGTCAAGATGCATGCTGTTTAAGCCCAAGTTTTCTCATCTCTTATTGTTGGGAATAATAATTGTATTGGAAATGGGCAAAACTTTTTATGTAGGTCTAGATTGTAACTTGTTAGCTACAGTAATAGCAAATATTAATACTGAAATGTGTAACATTTTAAGTAAACATGACAAAAATGGGCTGCTTCCACATTTTGCAGAACTCTCTGAAAGAAAAGAGTAACAGTGAAGGCTTTCTCGTGAAGAGTAGTTAGACTCTCCGCTAATGTTTTGGGATTTTGATAAAGCTAATGGGGCTGTCCTTTCAGTTGAAACTGGCAAATTGTTGACAGGGTGATCTTATATGAAACTAAAGATCTTTGTACAATGTCTATAAAATATCTTTCTCCTTCAAATAAACATTTTGAAGCTTTGAGAGCATCTACTTTCAAGGACCTAAATGTGATCCAGGAAGGCTTCATAAGATGTCTTAGGAGTTTGTTTTAGTTTAAGAATGTAATTGCAGATGACATGCAGGCGGCCCTTACAGCTGCCTGATCTATTCCCAACAATACTTTGAAGTAGTTTTTTTTTCTTTTAGATAATAATAAAAAGATTTTTGATGATTCAGCTTCAAATATCCAGCATGTAGAATAAGCAGGGATTTCAGTCTTAAGTCTTATCATATAGGCTCAAGTGACATCCTCACAAGTTATTGTAGGATGAGCATGCCAAGGTAACAGGGTTTTGGGGTACTGAATCACATTTGTCCCCTTTTATTTCTGAGGTATTTATCACAAAGTGCAGTTTTAAGTGTGTGTGTGTGGCATTAAACGTTTTGCCCCAGAGATATGCATGGCACAAGGGTTAGTTTCTTCAAACAAGATACCCTACTACTGGGTAACTGTTAATAGCCCTTTTGGGAGATGGAAGAGAAAGAAAAGAAAGAAGAGGGTTTTGTGAAGCATGGCACATGAAACACTCCTGTGTCTCAATGTCCAAAGTCTGAGATTATCCTTATTTTAGTAGGTCCAAACTCTAAGATTTCACTTTTTATAGTAGGCATGGCCAGAGGCAGAAGTTTTCCTTCTGTTGGAAGTGTAAAAGGAATAAACTGTCAGGAAGATGTATATTTTTCATCAGTAAGAGGGAGGAATATTAGACCAATGTACAGAAACCCCTTTCTTATCAAATGAGTGATTCAGTAAATGAGCCAATTGGCAGCCTTTGCCTGTGATACAAGGGATGCCATGAGATCCACCGTTAACTGTAGTTTTGGATGTTCTGAATCATGTAAAATTGCTGTCAATAACAAAGATTGGGATGATTGAACAGAATAGTTGTAATAATGTTCATCATACTGATCATAGCCTTAGCTATATGGGTTATATCCTGCCAAGGATATAAAAGCCGACCAGCTTCCAAAGCTTCAGGACACATTCCTCATGCTTAAACTGTCAGATACCTTGAGCTGAGCTGACAAAGACAGGTTTGGGTGCGAAGCCCTTCAGAGCTTTACTGCAACTAAAGAGTATGCTGTGTGGCTTTTCGAGGATTGACTGTCAGCTTGTGCTTTTCATTGCTGGGCAGATAAGTTGCCTTTGGGATGTGTTATTACTTTCCTCTTCAGGAAAGTTATTGTAAAGCTAGGAGTGTTGTGTTTTAATGGGCTTTCTCGAGACTGTTACATTCTTTTAAATGGCGTATTTTTGTCTGTCAGTTTAAAAGTGGTGTAAAGTAACTGAAAACTTTTTTTTTTTTTTGGATAATAACATTTTTCTTTTGTGGGCCTGGTGTAGTGTTTTAAAGAGCTCTTTACTGTGTTTTTCTGTCAAAAAGTATCTTGTGGACTGAAAATGTTTACAAGCAATTGTTGCTTGTCTTCCCTGGAAAAGAGCACCATTTTTGGCTTGACCGTGGAACAGACTAGTAAGTCCCATGGTCGGTCCTTCTTACAACCACAAAAAGAAAAAACAAACAGCCTCTGCCACCACAGCAGGGTAGCTGTCCCAAGGATGTGCTTGACTCTGCTGTGCCCACTTGTACCTCAGATCACTCATCTTTTTACCCTGGATCCCACTGGTGTAGCACCTACAGCCTCTATGGACCTGGAGTTGACCACATTCCTTTGCAGCTGTTGGGGTCCTGTCAGTGGGCAAGGGAGGTGTTCTCTGTGTCAGAATACTGTGCCCACCCCTGAGGAAGTTGCTGTTGCCATTAGTAACATGGTTGGCCCCCATTTTTCCTGTTGAAAAGAAACAAAAAAACAATCATGCATCTACTTCTCAATTTTCTTTAGATAAGAGTAAGTTTACTGTGTCTGACTTGGGGTTTAATTCAGGCTATTGATCCTTCTTGTAAAGTAGTTTATGGTAAATACATTTTTTAACAGATTTCTGATTCAGACTCATAGGAGAGATCAGTTTCTGTTTCTCACTAGGGGTGTTTCTCTTTCTCTAAGACTATTGCTAGAATGTGCTAGTGTTTTCAGAAAATACCGAGTTGTTACAGAAAGATTTTCCAGAACCTACACCCATTTTTCCTCTTCTGTCTGCTTTAGAGGATGCGTGTGTTACTGTCTGCAGTTTTCCTAATAGCCAACTGCCCCTAAAAAGGCAGATAGGAGGTATAACATTCCTCATTCTTTTAAAATTGTGCACACTATTTCCAAACCTGACCCAGCAGCTATAGCTTTTAGTTGATCTCAGTGCTAAGCACTTAGTTAAATCCAATCTTACTCTTTTTGATAAGTATGGGAAAAAGTGTATACTTCTACAACTTAACATTTTCATAATTTTGAATTGGCAGGCTGATATTTTAAAGTTTATTATGACAAAAAGTGAAAGTATGAGGAATGTTTTATGTGCAGTTTCTTGCAAAGAAAAACATCTTTAAATAACTTAATTGTATTGCACAGGTCACTACTCATTGATAACAGTGTGTGTGTATTACTTTGTTGATGCTTCTTCCAGGGCAATGGCCACTGGTACTGTTTTGAGAAAGTTTGTGTCCTGCATTCTCAGAACTTTCAAGATGGTCTTAAAATTGAGATTTTAAATAATCCCCCTTAGGACAGAGATTTAGTGTTTAGCCCTTCTACTGCAAAAGTTATAAAAAGTGATGAAAGATGCAATTTCATCCAAGGAATCTCTCGAGATTTTTCAGCTCTCATTTTCCAAGGGATTTTCTATTCTGTCCTCATCCAATTTTTGGCAAAAAAAAAAACAGACAACAAAATAAAGGTAACATATTTAAGAAGAAATGGCAAGGGGGTTCCAAAAGAAGCTGTGAACCTCCCAAAACATGGACAGTCCAGCAAGTCTGAATCACTATTCAAGAGACCTTCTGAAACCCTCCCACCCTGGCCCCTTTTTTTCTTCCAGAAAGTCTGAATCTCTATTTTTCTGTTTGGCAATAGATAGCTTCAGACAAATAGGTACTGAAAATCATTCATCAAAGTTACAGATGGCAGAGGGGGAAAATTCCTCCTTTCCAGGGTCATTCCTCATCCCCCAGATCAGATTCTTGATTCCACCAGATATTCATTACATTCTGTCCTCCTTCCCAGGTAGGGAAGGGTTTTTATTCAAGGATGTACCTAGTGCCATAGAAATAATATTCTTGAAGACCAGTTCTGAATGTTTCTTTCCTAAACCTGTTTGTGATAGTGCCCAAATTCAAAATGATGACACTTCACAACCTGTTACCGCTTCTTGTTGTTTCAAGTTTCCTGACAACGATACATTTAAGATGCTTGTCATCCAGACTTCAGAAGTTTCTTAAGGTTGTGTGTGTCTGGATCACATTATTAGTTGCCTGTCTTACCGTTTGGACTAGCCACTGCTCTAAGAGTGTTCACAAAGTCTCTAGCCTCAGTTATAGCTCATTGCAGGCTACAGGGTATCTACATTTTACCACATTTAGACAACTTGCTTGTCTTTACAGAGTCTTTTTCAAACTATTCAGAAGTCTCTCTCTTGGGTGAGAGATCTCTTATGCATGCTGGGATTCCAAGAGAACATTCAAAAGTCTTTTCTTGACTCCTTCAAACAGGATTGCGTACCTGGTATGTCAACTATACACTTCAGCTCAAAGATCTTTTCTTCCACAGGGAAAAAAAAAATAGATCTTTATCTAGATCTAAAGGTTTTCCACTTAGACTTTGATCACTGCAAGGAAATACCTAAGGATTTTTGGTCTCCTGGCATCTATGATTCTCTGGATACCCCTGCCAAGACTCCAAATGGCAAAAAAGTGGTATCTGATACCTCTCCGTTTCCAGCATAAACACCCTTTATCTTTTGAAAATCCAGTGCTGGGGTTTCTCAGAAGAGAAATCTTTTGGTAGAAACAACAGATACACTTAAATCCGAGTCTCCCCTTCCCCCTCCATGCTGCAAAGAATTCCGTCTTTGCAAACTTTTCAGACTTTTCTTGTGGACCAGTTTCATGAGGAATAAAAGAGCATGGGTATGAGAAGATAACATGGGCGGATGAAAGTGCAAAAATATCAAGTAGATGCTTGCCCTGACCAAGGCATTCAGCTATCTGAACCATCTTTGGCCCCTGGGACCTCTTCAGATGGTTACAGACAATATACGTCAGTCATGTGGTACATCAATAACCAAGGGGAAACCAGGTCATACCCCCTTTGTAGACAAGGTATATCCCAAGCTAGCATGGCTAAACAGCACAGTCTCACTCTCTAGAGGCATCCTGCATTCATTCAGAACGAAATTGTGTGGCAAACAAGCTGAGCAGGATCAGTGCAGACTTTACTGTATTGGAACTACATTGGGGGTCTTCCAGGATTTGATCCCTCTGTGAGGAGTTCAAGTAGACCTCATTGCCTCCTCCCTGAAGAATCAACTGGCAAGATTATATTCCAGGACTCCATGCAAGAATGCCTGGAAAACAAATGCCTTTTGTTTTCCTTAGACAGGAATGTTTCTGTATGCTTTCCCACCCTTTCCACTAATGTTGAGGGTACTTCTAAAGACTCAGAAGGAATGCCTCAATATTATTATGGTGACTCCCTTCTGGGTCATGCAGCTGTGGTTCTCTCTTGTTTTCAAAATAGCCAGGGGCAATTACCACAAGTTCTCACAGAATGGGTCTAATCACACAATATCGGGGGTGTTTGATACACCTTCACCCCAATCAGCTTCGACTGACTGCACAGATGATAGGGTCTTAATTCTCTTCAGGCACTTGTTTATTGAGGACATGCAGCAGGTACTAATGGAGGCAAGAAAGCCTGCTACTAGAAAAGCATATATTAGCAAATGGAAAAAGTTTTCTAGCTAGGGTCAACAACATAAGCAGTACACATTCAGGGCTAGTTGTTCCCTGGTTTTACTGTATGTGTGTTACTATCATATGGCCTTTCGTATTCCTGTATTAAGGTTCATTTACCAGACATTTCTGCATGTCTTTCTATGTATCCTCCTCTTTCAGTTCAGTCTCATGTCAAAATGTTATTGAAAGGGGTTTTGTATACGAGGCATCCAAGAAAACTGGTGGTCCCTCTTTGGGATCTTAATTTTGTGTTAGAGAAGCCGACACTTGCTTAATTTAAAACCAGATAATCTGGCTGACTGGAGGTTCTTAACATGGAAGACAGTTTTACCAATTCCTCTGCCTCTGCAAGAAGGATATCTGAATTGCAAGTTCTTATGGTGAGTCAACGCTATCTCATTTTCCATAGGGAGAGGGTTTCTTTGAGAACTAAAACTACTTTTTTGCCTAAAGTGGTATCCAAGTTTACTTTAGGCCAAACTATCCATCTCAAAGTTTTGTTTTGGAAACCTAAAACTGAGAGAGAGAGAGGGAGAGTGTTACTCCATACCTTGTTTTTTCACAGATAACTCGGGTACTATCTCAACTGAACTAAATCTTTCAGACCTTTGGATCAGTTATTCATTTCTTGTGAAGGTAAGGAGGGGGGACAACTTGTGTCCAAACATATTTCCAAATGGGTGTCTTAGGCTATTACACGTTTTGTGATACTCACCATAAGAAATTTATTCTAGGCAGGGTCAATTCCCACTCTGCCAGGGCCTTGGCTTCATCTCTGTCCTTTTAGAAACAGATTCTAGAAATTGTCACTTGGTCCTCTGTACATACCTTTACATAGCATTATAAGCTTGATTCCTTTTCTAGGTCCAGATCACGTTTTGCTGTGACCATTCTTCTAGGGGCTGCTGGACACTTCTCCTTCCACCTCCCAAATGTTGTTAGCTAAGGTAATCTACCTATATAGCTAAGGCTACTGCAACAGTGATCAGTATCAAGTTGTGCAAGTAAAACTTACCACAACAGTAGATGATCAGCGCTGCAGTAACCTCTGCATCCCTCCATCCATCAGTCTTGTTTTCTGATATGATTTTTATGTCAAGGTGTGGACTTTTTTTTTTTTGTTCCTAGTGTTATCTTTTCAGGGTGCAGCCCCCCTCTGTCGGCAGGAAAGCTGTGAAGGGCTTTGCGCCTAAACTTGCCTTTTAGTCAACTCAGGCTGCCTGACAGTTTGAGTGCATGGAAGGTGCCCTGAAGCTTTGGAAGCTGGTCAACAGTTATACCTGTGAAAGTATGTAACTCATAGCTAAGGTTACTACAGCAGTAATCATGCAAGCACTTACTAATCTTGAGAATACAAAATGTCCTTTTTGGTGTACATGAAGTATAATTTTTAGTAATGCCTAACTGTACATTTTGAAGGTATCTCAACCCGTTGTGGTCAGGCTGACAACTTGTCTGAAGCCCGTGTTTAAAAACAGATGGTAGGGACAGTGGAAGCTAAGTGAATAAGCCTTCAAAAGATCTTGAAGAAACTGACTGGGTGACTTAGAAGTGGCATCTAAGTTTTAATTCAGTGAAGTTTAAATCTGGTCTGTTATAATCCTAAAGTGGAATACCAAATTTGAGGACCCCCCCCCCCCACCAAAAAAAAGCACAGATCAGGCAAAAAACCTTGGAATGGTAGTAACAGAAATGAACCATAAGGGACAAACAGGGAATGCTTTTACAAAGGCCATTAAGATGTTGGACATTATCTTTAGGGGAAATTTCTCCAGTAGGAAAAGAGAGCATATAATAACAATCAATCCAGCCTCAAAGTCTTTGGTTCATAGATTGGTACTTGGCTATCGGACCTAGGGCCTGTACAAGCCTAGCCATAACAATTTCCTGGATATTACTTCCCTGGACCCCTGTCTAGCAGGGAGACTGACATGATCCCCAGGGTGAATTTCCTATCTCCCATCCAATCATCAAGCTTCCTTTTGAAGAGGGCCAAAGAGGCGCTCTGCTTGACATGTATGTGCAGTCTATTCAAGAGTATGGGGAGTCTCTGGGTCAGGACAAAGTCCACTGGCATTAGGACCATTTGGAAATTAGGACTTTCTCAGTCTAAGTAGCTCAGCCTTTATCCCATAATGCTCAACATGTACTTTAGCCTGAACATCCGAGAAATAGATTCCAAACAGTAAAGGGTCCAGCACAGATTCTTGTAGTACGCCACTGGTGAAGGGTCTACTGGTAGAGGTGGAATCACCAACTTTGACAGTGTGTGTTCTGTTACTGAGCCAACTGGCTGCCCATCTAGTGACATAAGGGTTAATCCCCAGCTGGGAAAGTTTCTCAATAACACCTGAGGGGGGGATTATATCAAAAGCCTTAGCTAGGTCAAGATAGACAGTATGTACTGTCTTATCATCATCCAGGGCTTTGGTGACCTTCTCGAAGAAATCTACTAGGTTTAGTAAGCATGATCTACCCTTAACGAATCCAAGCAGGGTTGGATCTAGAGTTTAAAGGTCACTTCTGTCTTTCTTGATAAGGTCCATGATGATTATTTCTATGGCCTTGCAGATGAGGCTGGTTGGACTTTTACCGGTCTATAGTTCCCATGGTCAGTTGATAACCCCCCCCTTTGTGCAAGGAGATTACTGCTACTGTTCTAGACTCTGCTAAAACAAAGCAATTTCTCAGGCTACGATTAAAGAGAACGCCAAGTGGGTCTGCTAAGTCCCATTTTACATTGCGTAATAAGCAACCTGGGATGCTATCTGGTCCCATTAAGGCCGTGATTTTGGCCTTCAAGAGTGCAGATATGACCTGATCTCTAGAGATACTAGGCAGAGGACTGGTGTAAGGTATGCTTTGGGGTATGACTGGTGGGGACAAGAGGGGTAAAGTTTACGCCAAATCTGTCAGCTAGCAGGTTGGCAATTTCCTCCGCTATGGCATGAGTGAGAAGCCGCGGTGGTGCAGCGGTAGTATTGTCGCCTCACAGCAAGAGGTTCTGCTGTTCGATTCTCGGCTGGAGCGCCTTCTGTGTGGAGTCTGTATGTCCTCCCCACGGTCGAGTGGCGTTCGAAAGACATGCGTGAATGGGCATGCCTTCGCTGAAGGCTGGGCATTAAGCTGGCACCTCGGCACCATAAAAATCTACTGCCAATCATTAGCGGACCGGAGTTCCACTGTGGCGACCCCTAACCGGGAAAAGCCGAAAGACGAACATAGCAACGAGTGATACCATCTAGTACATGTTCGGCACATAGCTAGGCATTACCGTTTAGATTCTGGACATAGTTAAAGAATGCCTTATGATTATCTTTAGCTAGGAATAATATTTTAACTTCGTAATTAGCTTTAGAGGACTTTACAAGATTTCTGATTTGCTTGTTCAAGCCCTTCAGGGAATTCTTCCTCTGCTGAGTCAGTTCCCTCTTGTTCTTAGACATCAGTTTCTTCCTTTTGTTATATAACCTATTTATACTTGAAGTCCATCAGGGAGGCTTGTTTTTTTGGGAGGACCTGGTTTTAACCAGTCAGGTGCAGCAGAGTCTGTACAGTTGCTTAAGTGTTTATGCAGGACATTTGTGTACACTTCTGCATAGGAGTCATTGTTATCTGTGATTGCGGGGAGTATAAAACGTTTTATACCATCGCTGTAGTAGGTTGTAGTTTGCTTTGGAAAAGTTTTTTTATTTTTTTTTTTTTGCTCCTGTGGTGGTGACACGTCCAATAATTACTTCGAATGAGACTAATTTATGGTCTGACCTTACCCAAAGAGGGCATCACACAAGGGGGAATGCAATGACCCCTATGTTGGTGACTACTGTGTCTAGGACATTTGAGCCCCTTGTGGGGGTGCAGACTGTCTGTTCCAGAGCATTTGTACTGACAAAGTCCAGGAACCTTTGGACGAGTATGTTCATGCTCATGTATGTCTCCCATGACTAAGGTGCTGGGCAGTATGATGAGCGATTCCAGTAAGTCCAGGTAGGTGGTTTGCTTTTGTTGGTTCATGATGGGGGACCTATAGCTAACAACTACGTGGTAGGGTATTTTACCTATAGTAAATGGACATGGAGTGGTTTGAGAGAGCCATACTGTTTGGCCAGTCTTGAGGTGTATGTGCTTTAATAAAGATGGATACACCTCCACCTTTGGTTCTTTCATGCTCATTTTGAGGTCTGAATTTGTGGAAGACATTATAGCCTTGCACAGCAGGGGTGCTGTCCATGACCTTGAACCATGTCTCAGTGACTGCAAGAACATCAGTATTTTCCAAGGTGAAGAGTGCTTCCAGGGAGTGCAGTCTCATGTTTAGACTCCTAGCATTAAGTAGCAGGACTTTGAGTTTGTCTTGAGTGGATTTTTTTACGTCAGGAACTTTGTTTTTTTTGACATTGCCTAAAAAAGGCACTATGGGGGAGGCAAGCACCTTTTCCAATATCCGAAAGCCTAGAAGAGATAGGTGCAGACCATCTCTGGCAAAGCAGGGTGGCCTGTTGACCATGTCTTCCCAGCCTGACATATACTGGATCCCCCTGGACTGACACCACAAGCTAAGCCAATTGTTGAAGTCCATCATTTTTTGTTCATACTATGGCATCATCTAGTGTAAACGTAGACTGTTGCTTGCTTAGGGTTAGGGTCATACCTGCCTGGGAAACTCAGTCTGATAGTTCAGTTATGTCTCTCTTCATATAGTTCAAAGAGGTATGTCTCAAGTCTTTCAACCCAACATGGACTATGACAGAGTCATAACAGTACTTGTTGTTGAGTGACTTGAGTGCATGTGTGATTTGATGGATTCTGGCACCTGACAGGCAGCTGACTGTGACCTTCTTGTCCAGCCTGGTGAGGGGGACATCTATGTGACTCATTATGGAGTTACCTATGACCAAGACATTAGGTTTTCAGGTGTTTTGCCTTAGGGGCTTACTTGCTGAGACACTGGTATGTGTTATTATGTGCAGTGGTTTCTATTCACACAGCAGTATGCGCAAATGGTTTATGTTTGGGAGATCTCTGACCTTTTTGTAGTCTTCTAACAGAGTACCTTTGCATATGTGGGTTTGTGTTTTGTGACCTTCTTTTGTATGAGAGGTGAAGTATATGTGCAGACAACCTGTTTAATGTCCAGTTTCTTATTACATGAGAGAATTAATTCCAATGTCATAGTGTAATTACATCTCTCACAGAGGGTACTTGTTTTTAGGAGTAAGTGGTTGTCAATATACATGAATTACTATATTGCCTCGGGATACCCACATCACTCAGGCTGGCTGGTGAAATGATGGAAAACTGCTCCTCCATTATAGTAAGTTGGTAAACATATGCACTATTAGGGAAGGTAGTGGGCTAGTTTGACCAGTTTTTGTGCTAGGACTAACAAAGGTGCTTGTTCTATTGAAGGTTATGTTTGATAAGTATGGCAACGCTGCTCATTGTGCAACTGAGTTGCCCATAGTGCAGTAGGGAAGCTTGTTAGGGTTCTGCTGACAGATGTTTAGGAAAAAATTGAGTTTCAAGGCATTTGCATCTATACAGGGCACTGCTAACCCCTGCTGCACAGTGCGTTGCAACACACAAATGGGAGGCTTAAATACAGGTGAAATTAAAACACTTTTAATCTAATCTACTAATAGGAAAACACACAGTGAACCTGCCTCCAGCAATCCCCAGATCAGACAAGGCTGGATCCACACTCTTCTGCCACAAGAGTGCAGGGGTGCCCTTCTTAATGTAGGATGGATGGTTTAGTGCTCAAGTGTATCAGTAACAGGCTAGATTCAACAGGTCTGAATCTAGTCTATGCTATCTAGGTATTAGAACAGTGTAAATCAAGTGCATAAAATACTTAGAGCCCTTCTGTATGTTTTCCAGCTCAGATAGACCAGGTAAACACCTACTGCCACTAGATAAATAATCCAAGTCTTCCTAATGTAAAAGCTCAGTAAATGAGTGTCGGGAGTGAAGTGTTATCACAAACAAACTTAAAGATATTGATACAGCATTGAACCTTAAACAGCTTATAAAGATGTGATCATTCAATAAACGTACTTTGCTTTGAATAAATGAACCAAGAGCCACTCAATTGTACAGAATTTGTAAAGGCACTAAAAGACAAGACAAGCTGATAAATACACTGTACTCTCAATAAAACTACATTCAGATATCTCAGGTGTTTCCCCAACCTAAACAGACCAGGCTGCCTCCCAGTGCACTAAATGAAAAATCCACTGACATCTTTTGATGTAAAACAAGTGTTTGCTTGAGTGTAAAAATACACTATTTTATCTGATAGCTAGCTAGATAATGAAGTCAGATGAAGTAGAGCAGACAATGAGAGGCAAAACGTACTTTTTCAACATAAGCACAAGGAAAGGTAAATAAATAATTCAGGATATCAACAGCAGTTTAGAAAGGGAGGAGCTTATCAAGTTCAGTTTACATAAGGGGTGGGCAGCTTAAAATGACCAGGTTTAAAAAGCAGATTAACAGAGGGAACGGTGAGTGAGAAACCCCAGCAGGGAATCACCAGGAGTGCTTTAGTATATGCAGGCTTGAAATCTTTTCAGACAAAGGCCAGAATTTCATAGAGTATTTAAGTATCACTCAGGAGACAATTTAACCAATGATAAAACACATGAAATGTCAGCCTAGATAAATTAAGTGTCTACCTCTCACATCAAAAACACGAGGCCAAGCAGATTTCTTAAAACAGAAAACAAAATTGAGCAGGTAACAGAAAGCAACTGCTAATGCCTACTGTTGTGTTATATTTCTATCTCTGGAACTTTGTTCATAGATTCATAGGTTCATAGATCAGTACTAGGCTAACTTGCCCTTGTGGGCCATTTTAAGCCTAGCCAATTACCCCATGTGATAATCAAACCCTACACCTTGTATCAGTAAGGTAAACACCCTAAGCATTATGCCAAAAGAAGACAGAGAATCCACAGCACCTT
The DNA here is from genome assembly GCF_019279795.1 of Protopterus annectens. NCBI lineage: Eukaryota > Metazoa > Chordata > Ceratodontiformes > Protopteridae > Protopterus > Protopterus annectens. Next base: position 476,720,490 of record NC_056747.1, on the reverse strand, counting down.
TTCTTCTCATCCCAAAGACGCACAGAATTTCCTTGTTGGGACTTTCTCATTCCAAGAATGACATTGCCAGTGCTGACTGATGCATTGTCTTTGGTGATACTACAGCTTTTCTCATTTGCAGAGACCGGGGTGTCATATCCAGCACTGATGGTTTCAGCTGTGATGCCAGTCTCATTGACATAATTCAGTGTCAGACTTGATAGGTCTGTCCCTAACCTTCTTGGCCTAAAAGGTGGCCATGGGACTGGTGTTTGGGCTCATAGTTTCCACATCGACATCAGGCACCATGGTTTCAGTGCTGATGTGTGGGCCAACCCTCTTGCCAAATGGGTATGCAGCACAGGTTGCCTCGGGGCTGATGCCACCTTCAGTTCCAATCCAAGCCACTTTGTTGCTTTAATACCCTCCCACATACCATACTCTGCTGTGATGTTGAAGTCCTGCAGAATTTCAGACCCTACAAAGCATTAAGGACAGAGAGACCAAAGACCTTGTACCTTCTCAAGGCAAAAAAGAAAGTCGTCCTCCTTTTTAGATGCTCTTCCACCAAAGATACATGGCGAGGTCATATGCAGAAGGAAGTGCATAGATTCATATGTTGAATGTCTTCTGCCTGATCTGGATGATTAAGACATCACAGATACCTCTGCATCCCTTCCTAGTAACCCAATATTTGAGGAGGCCCTTAGGATGATCATCAGTGAAGGGATTAGCTTACTGACGCTATGTCCTCCTCACTCAGACTGTTCAGAAGTCTTTTAGGTCAACCGAGCAGACCTCTTTGATCTCAGTGTTGGCTGATATGTCAAAAGAAATGATTATCACATCTGAATACCTTAATATGATGACTCAGTACCAGAAAAAAAAATGGAGACCATGTCTGCTAGCATCCCAGAAACTGGAGATTCTGGTAGGATACTCTTATGCCATCTACTTTAATGGAGGCATCTGCTTTAAAGATGACTTCTGTATTGCACCACCTGTACTGTTCACTAGCCAGACAAGTCATTTTGAATGTAAAACTGTTTTGGGAAACTAGTTAGCCAAGTACACACCTATGAACCTATAGTGTACTAACAACCACAAGAGCCTTTTTAAGCCTAGCTTAGAAGCTGAAACATCTACAAGCAAGGGTCTGGGAGAGGAACCATTTAAAGGTTGACTTTGTCCATTAGAGACATAGGTGACAAACCAGGATGAATGTCCTGAATGTCCTATTCCCCATCCAATTGTCCAAGGTACAGTCAAATTGGGTTAGGGAGGAACTCGGATTCACATGGATGGGTAGCCTTTCCAGAGAAGGGGTAGTCACATGGATACTTACTTGTCTCTCCAGTAGGTCCTGTTTTTATCTCAGACAAAGTTCGTCTTTAGAATTGATAATTCAGGTGCTGTTTATTTTACGGACATGTAGTAGGTTCATCAGGGTGGGGTCTGATAATGACTAGATCTCCCCTCAACAAGGATAGGGCCTTGAGGTGGTCTGCACAGGACATGTTACTTATACCCTGTATTCTTTTAATTAGGAACCTCTGTGGACATTTCACTTGTTGAGTGTACTTGATTAGGTACATACTAAAGGAGGCATTGTACTCTAATTGGTCTGATGAATGCCAAATACAGGGGAACAATGACCTACTTGGACCTAGATGCCATACCTTTGTTTATAGGTTGCACAATACTGAATGATTTCCTCATTACTATAGACATGTGATGGTCAAAGGCTAGATTAGTGTGTGTGTCCCCAAATCCCTGACTACTGGGTCAACTCTTAGGGGTGTGTTGTCAATATGATAGTTGCCAGGGGTTGATGACTTCCTGAAGGACACTATTAAGCAATTCTTAGCATTTCTTTTTAAAACATCAGTGTCAGTCCATTCTGAGGAGCATTTGTGTCACTGGGGGATTCTATGACTGCTCCTAATTTGCAATTCTCTGCAGATATAGCCAGCCAAAGGCCATTGACATTAGCCTTGACTTCAGAGTAAATGCCAAAGAGGAGCAGTCAAGGACCAATCATCGGGGGACTCCACTTGTGACTGGCCTCTTTGTAGATACAGACTCTCCAGTTGTAACTTCCTGGGTCTTGTGTGTGTCAGATGCCTTTCCACAGGGTAGCATAAGGATTTATATGGAACCTCTTGAGTGTGTCAACAATTCCTGAGTGGGCTATTGTGTCAAATGGCTTTGCCAGGTCAAGGATGGCAGTGTGATCTGCTGCTTTGGTGACCTTCTCAAAGAAGTCCACCAGGTTGAGTAGGCATGACCTTCCTTTGACAAAACCAAATTGGGTTTGGTCCAGTGTCTGGAGGTTTCCTATGTCATTAGCGATCATTTCCATGATAATTCTTTCCATGGATTTGCATATGAGACAACTGAGGCTTGTGGAGCTGCAGTTTCCAGGGTCTGTAGATGGCCCACCTTTGTGCAGAGGGATGACTGTTACTGATTCTCCATTCATGAGGCACAAAGTCTGTGTGGAGGCTACAGTTAAACAGCAATTCCAGAGGGCCTGATAGGTCATGTTTCACGCTCTATAGAAAGAATCCTGGGATATTGTATGGGTCTGTTGATGCAGTGTTATTGGCCTTACAGAGAGCAATAACGAGCAGTCCCCCAATGATAGTAGGGGGAGTTATATTTGATGGTATTTCCTGAGGGGAGGTTGAAGGGGGGAGAGGGGGTAAAGTTGAAGCTGAATTTGTCAGCCAGTAGGTTTGCTGTATTTTCTGGCTCAGTATAGGTGGCTTCATTAACAATGAGCTCTGCACACAACTGTGGATTGCCTTTGAAGTTGCAGTCATACTTTAAAGAATGCCTTGTGGTTGTCCTTGGCCTGGGAGGCCAAATTTACCTCAGATTTGATTTGGCTTTGATAGACTATTTTGTCCTTGGAGTTGGTTTTTTTTTTAGTTTGAGAGTGCTTTTATCCTTCTGGGTGCTACACCTCCTAATTTTTCCCATGATTTTCTTCCTTCTGTTATACAGCCTATTGCTCTGATTCCACCAGGGTGGCTTGTTTTTTAACTTAGTTATCTACTTTTTCCTGGTAGATACAGCTACCTCTATGTAGCTACTAACTTGTTTGTATAATGTTTCTTTGAACAGTTCCACATAGACAGCAGTAATCTCAGGGTTTATGAGGGTTTGAAATTTTGCCAAGTTTTCACTTAATAGTGGGAAGTTAGCCTTTGGAGTAGTTCCTGAACACTCCAGGATTAGCTGAGGTTCCAGGTTTTATTTTTACTTCAGAGGAGACAATTTTATGGTCTGACCTTACCAGAGAAGACATTACACTAGGAGGTGTGCAGCACTGTCCCATATTAGTAGGGACCAGATCCACCATGTTTGCACCCCTGTTCGGTTTATTGGCAGTCTGGTCCAGTTTCTACTATCATGAACCTTAATGATGTGGGTATACCTGTTGCCAAAGGTTTGCCCAAAGGTGTAGGATCTGACATAGCAATGCACCAACACGCATAGTTCTGTGTAACTGACCTCACTGAGACGTACCTGCACATTTGGTGTCGTATATACTTGTCAGTTAATAGTGGGATAATTCAAGTCACCCATGAATATGATATTTGGTAGGATAGTGAGTGTTTCCAGTAAATTTAAGTACATGTTATGGGTTTCCTGGGTCACAGAGGGAGACCTATAGCTTGCTTTCTCTATACTTTCTTTGAGGGTGCTTAAATATTATCCCCACATGGTCAAGCTCCAAAGGTCTGTGTCCATTGAGGTGATCCAGATTATGGACCAATTGCCTTGTGGACCTATTAAAGAAAAGTTGCTGTCCCACTCAGCAGCAGTTTCTACTATCATGAACCTTAATGATGTGGGTATACCTGTTGCCAAAGGTTTGCCCAAAGGTGTAGGATCTGACATAGCAATGCACCAACACGCATAGTTCTGTGTAACTGACCTCACTGAGGACACCAAAGCTACCTTTATGAACACCACATTCTAGTGACTTTTATTATTTTGGTTAGAAGTAAAGGCAGACATGGAGAACATAAAGAAAGAGGGCAAAACTGTCACTGCTGTTGGGTTCAAATTTTAAATAAATAAGCATACAATTTCTAAAATGCAGAACAGCTCTTACTGCATGTTGCACAGACATGGGTGGTAGCAAAATAAAGAGTAATTTGGAAGGATCACCAACAACCAAGGCAGTTTCTGGAGAGGTTGTGTAACCTGAGACTAGGTTTTTTTTTTGGGCAGTCATTGGGTAGCCATGGTCTATTAAAGGTGACCAACAGTAGCCCTGAGATCTTGTATGGCATTTTCCATTTTAGAATAGTTGGAGAATTGTTTATGCCTCCACTTTTCTGTATGAAAAGCCATAACTAAAAATAGGTGGATGGAGACAGACTCATGTCCAGGGAATTACAAAGAAAATCATAGCTATAGACATGTGGATGAGGACACAGTCGTATCCAAGGGGATGCAAGGTACCTCATTGTTTCCACCTCGGTTTTCCTATCCCCTTCCCTTCCAGATGTCCACCCTTTCATAAGAAACTGATGAAACAAAGACCCTAAGCCTGAAACATAAAGGCCATCAAGGAAGTTCAAACAGACATAACAGTGTCCAGATAAACTCTTTTACTGCCAAAAAAGACAAAGAATATAAAACCAGATGTTAAGTTGTCTATCTCGCCTTCATTCTTGCTGGATGGGTTCGGAGCCGACCTCGGCTCCGACTCGGCCACTCTAAAAGCTCGAGAGTTGGTTCCACCGGCTCGAGGCTCCCCTTATATCCCACAATGCTAGGCGAGAGTTACCTCAGATCTCGTTTGCCGCTACAGCTTCGAGGTTGGTTTTTCTACCGGTTCCTGGTGAGTACTATTTTCTTGTGAAAATTAGTCTTTAAAAACCCCTTTAATTTAATATTTTTACTTAGTTAGTGTAGGTTAGAAAACTTTTATTCCCTACCCAAAAATTTTCCGTTTCTTTCCCCAAGAACCTTTGGTTCTTCCCTTGGGCCTATAGGCCTTTCCTTCCCTAGTGGAGTGTGTGTGTTTATAGTAGTTTATTGTAGTTTAATTTACTAGTATTACTACTTTTTTATTGTATTAATCTGACAGGGTATAACTAGTGTGTTTGTATGCGTGTTTGTGTACACCTGTTCAGACAAAATGTCTAAAGAAGCAAAGGTCTCCGGATTCAAGAAGTGTGATGCGTGCTGTCAGAAAATGTCTCTGACAGACGCTCACACTTCTTGTGTCTATTGTCTGGGGCCTTTGCACCTGCAGGACTCCTGTGCTGTGTGCCATGGCTTCAGCCCCAGGGTCCTGCAGGAAAGAAAGAATAAATTAATTCTTAGAGGCTTACTCAAGCCAGAGGATTCCCTGTCTGTTTCAACAGGGAAGCCCTCTAAGGCATCTAGGTCTTCGGCTCTGGCAACTGAGCCGAGACCTCAGGTTTCTCAACCTTTGCCTTTATCGGCTCTGGCTGGAGCCGATAAGTCTCAGTCCACAGTTTCTGTGGCTCCTCGCTCCGCCGGAGCCGAGGTTATAGAAGTTCCCGTGTCGGCTCCGACCAGACCTTCGGAGCCGACAACTAGGAAGAGGTCCAGGTCACCATCTCTTGGCTCCGTTCATTCGGCTCCAGGATCTCCCCTGCTGTCTGAACGGAGCCAAAGGTCTCACTCCTCTAGGTCATCGAGGCTGTCGGATCATGACCTTCAGAGGGTAGTAAGTCGACTACTTAAGTCCGAGGCACTGGCCCAGATGCTTCAGAGCCCGACTCATCAGTCGATGCCTGCCCCGGTCCATCGACATTTTCCTCCTTCGACTCTCTTGAGTTCGGAGCCGGTCGTCGGAACCGAGACTGTGATTACGTCGGAGCCGATACAATTGTCGTCGGCTCCGTTTTCTTCTTTGGAAGAATCTCGGCGCCGGACTTCCCTCGTCGGCTCCGAGGGGGTGAGTGGCATCGGACCCTTGTCCGACCCCCCTCTCCCTCTCGGGGCTTCGGCGCTGGTGAGTTCGGCTCCGACATCGGCCTCGGAGCCATCACTGTCGGTGCCGAGGGGGGTTCTTAGCTCCTCGGAGCGGGGACCTCTGGCTCTGCCTGACAGGGGTGCATTCAAGGTCATGCGGAGTGTATTAGAGCCTGGCTCTACTCCACAGTCGGCTCCGTCCGCCCCTCCCTCTATGGTGCCTCAGGGTAAGTTGACTCACTCCCTCATCCCGGACCGCAGAGAGCCAACTACTCAGGAGCCCCCTGTGGGGATCTCATCCTCTTCCGAGGCCTCTCCTGATTTGGCAGAAGAGCCCCCTCGAAAGAGGAAGTGTAAGAGGAAACACATTGACTCACCTGAGTCCATCACGTCAGACACAGATTTGGATGATTCTGAGGGTTCCCCCCATTCCCCTTCTGAAGATGTCTCATTTGCAGACATTCTGGAGATCCTGAAACAGAGGGGAAATTGGCCAGCCCTCAACCCTTCGGAGGACGAATCTGTGTATCTTGAGGCGTTTGGCTCTCGTCCTTCCACCTCCTGGGTGTCCCCCCCCTTCGACCCCTCATGCAGGTGGTTGCTAAGAAGGCATGGACGGCTCCTGATTCAGTGGACCCCACTCCCAGGAGACCTTCTAAGTTCATAACAGCTCCAGCAGACAAACAATTTCTAACAAAAGGAGTTTCTGTGGATGCTATGGTGGTAGCTGCTGCCACAAAGAAGGAACTAGCTGATCCTTCAGTACCTGTCCATCCACCTAACAAGGAATCTAGGTCCATGGATAGGTACGGAAGCGGATGTTCTCCTCAACGAGATTTACCATGCGTTCGCTGAACTACCTGTGCCATTTTACTCGCCTTCAAAGGGACTTGATCAAGGAAGCGAGTGAAATGTTAAAGGATCCTACAGCTGCGGGTTTCCAAGACAAGATGAACACGCAGCTGGCTACCCTTAATTCCATATCCAACTCCTCCATGCGCCTCCTTTCTTACGCGGCTGATGGAGCGAGCAGAGCCGCAGGGACAGGTGTGGCCTTACGTAGGCACGCCTGGATGCGGCTATGCAATTTTGCGGACCCTTTCAAGACGTCTTTCACGAACTCCCCTTTTGATGGATCATCTCTCTTTGGTCCTCAAGTGAAAGAAACCCTGACTAGGTGCGAGACTGATGGCAAGACCCTTTCTGCTGTCGGAGTCCGTTTTTCGACTCCTTCCAGGCCTTACCCCAAAGGCCAGAAGGGGAAAGATGTGGTTCCGTAAACAATCTCAAGGGACTTCGCCTGACGACAGAGTCGCTTTTCCTGCCAAAGGCAGAGGTGGGAATAACAATGGTAGACGCCGCCCTAGGGGCAGGGGGTCCGCAGAACCAGGGCAATCGGGAAGCCTTCCTGACAAGCCCTTTCAGCATCCCTGAGGTGTTGCCCGACTGCCCATCTTCGGAGGCAGTCGGGGGAAGATTGTCACTGTACCCAGAAGCCTGGCTATCCCTAACTCAAGACAAATGGGTACAGTCCATCATTTCAAGGCTATTCTATCCCCTTTCTTCGTTTTCCAAATCAGTCAAAAAATCCCTTCCAGATGTTCCACCCGCTCAAAGGGATCTAGCAGCTTTGGAAATTTCAAAACTGCTTGCAAAAGAGCAATTCAGCCAGTGCCAGCAGACCAACAAGGATCCGGAATCTACTCAAGGTTCTTTTAGTACCAAAAAAAACAGGGGACTGGAGACCGATATTGGATCTCAGTGTCTTGAACAAATCAGTCAAGAAAACAAGATTTCGGATGGTCACGCTACAATCCATCCTTCCCCTTTTGGGCAAAGGAAACTGGATGTGCTCTATAGACCTTCGGGATGCGTACTATCACATAAAAATGAACAGATGCTCCAGAAGATTCCTCCGCTTCAGGCTGGGAACCAGTCATTTTCAGTTCAGGGCCCTGCCCTTTGGTCTCACCACTGCCCCGGTGTTTACCAAATGCATGGCAGTGGTAGCTTCTCACCTGAGACGACAAGGATTCCAGGTGTTTCCATATTTGGACGACTGGCTCCTCACAGCTCCCACCAAGCATCTCCTTCTGATGGCCAGAGATTATACTTTTCGCTTTGTCAAAAACTGGGTATTTCAATAAATTGCGAAAAGTCTGTTTTGTCGCCTTGTCGTACTATTACCTACATAGGCGCAAATCTAGATACGATAAACATGTCTGCAAGGCTAACACATCAAAGGATATCAGACATTCACAAATTGGTATCACTCCTTCTCAACAACAACAGAATCAAAGCCAGGTTAGTTCTAAAGGTGTTGGGAATTATGGCTGCGGCCATACCTCTCCTTCCATTAGCCAGATACCACATGCGGATCCTTCAGTGGATGCTTTTTACTCAATGGTCATACCAGGAACTTCCAATGTCTCACACCATTGTGATCATGCAGGCGTGCAAAAAGCATCTCATGTGGTGGATGTCTTCCCCCCATCTCCTGTCGGGAAGACCTTTTGTTCCACCTCCTCCGGTTGCTACACTGACAACGGATGCCTCCCTGATCGGTTGGGGGCATTATCAGGGCAGGACAGTCCAGGGCACATGGCAACCAAACGAATGCCACTTGCACATAAATGTTCTGGAGATGAGAGCAGTGCTTTTAGCATTGCAAGCCCTTCAAGACTCTCTTCCCTTGGGAACAATTGCAATCCAGACAGACAATATGTCTGTAGTGTGGTACATCAACAAACAAGGCGGAACCAGATCATACCCCTGTGTCGAGAAGCACTCAGACTGTGGCAATGGGCGATTTCTTCTCAGCGTTTTCTGATAGCAACGCACATCCCGGAAGTCCAATCATATTATGGACAAGTTGAGCAGAGCTATTCTCATGCCTCACGAGTGGTCTCTGAAAGACTCTGTAGTGAGAGAGATTTTTCTCAAGTGGGGTCAGCCTTGCTGCGATCTTTTTGCTACTCCCCAAAACAGCAAGTGCAGAGAATATTTCACTCTGTTCCCTTTACCAGGCCAACCCAGCAGAGACGCTCTAGTCCAAGTTTGGCCCCGGGGACTTCTGTATGCATTTCCCCCTTTCCCACTGATCTCTCAAGTAATTCAGAAAGCTATCGCTCAGAAGGCCTCATTGATCCTCATTGCTCCTTACTGGCCTCGACAAGTATGGTTCCCCTTTCTACATCGTTTTCTCTTGGAGCAACCGTGGAATCTGGACCTAGTTCCAGATCTTTTGATCCATCAGTCGGGTCAGTTTCATCGCTCCCTCCCCTCTCTGAACCTCACTGCTTGGTTCCTCCAGTTCCAACCTTAGCCAGGCTTCCTCAATTATCTCACTCTGTTAGAGACATATTGATAGCTTCCCATAAATCTTCCACTCGAAAGATTTATTTGAGTAAGTGGAAACGCTTCTCATATTGGGCACAAGGAAAGGACATAGATCCTTTCACCGCTTCCATCCAACTAGTCCTTGATTTTCTAGCTGAACTCTTCCATGCAGGTTCATCTCCCTCTACACTTAAAGTTCAATTGGCAGCTATTTCTAACTTTCATGTGGGTATTTCTGAATCTGCCCTAATGTCCCACAAACTCTGCAAAGCCTTTTTGAAAGGAGTTTTTCTTCTCAGACCTCCTATAAGAAATCCTCCTTCTCCTTGGGACCTAAATTTAGTTCTTGCTTCTTTGATTCTTCCCCTTTCGAACCTGCAGCTTCCTGTTCCTTAAAATTGTTATCATGGAAAACTCTTTTCTGGTAGCTATTACATCAGCTAGAAGAGTTTCAGAGCTTCAAGCACTCAGTTGTCGTCCTCCTTATCTTTTGTTTCATAAGGACAGAGTATCCTTACGAACTAACCCGTCCTTTTGCCTAAGGTGGTCTCGACATCAAATCTAAACCAAAGCATTGACCTCCCTGTCTTTTTCCAGAGTATTCCAATAGGTCTGAACAAAAATTACACTGCCTGGATGTTCATCGTCAATTGAGGTACTACTTGGATAGAACAAAACAATTCAGAAAATCTGATCAGCTGTTTGTCTCCTATCACGGAAAGCAGAAAGGGACTTTCAGTTTCAAAGGTATCATTATCCAGATGGCTAACATCTTTGATTTCCCTGGTATATGAAATTAGACAACAAAATTGCCTAATAAACCTAAAGCCCATTCCACCAGAGCTTTGGCTACTTCTTTAGCCTTCCAAGACAGACTGCCTATTGACACCATTTGTGCAGCGGCTACTTGGGCTACTCCCACACTTTTATTTCTCATTATAAGTTGGATTTAGCTTCTAGGCATAGAGCTAATTTTGGTTCCACTGTTCTCAGGAGTCTGTTCCGTTAGGCCACCCAGGACAAGGTGCTAGGGACGCTGTCCCATCCAGCAAGAATGAAGGCGAGATAGACAACTTAACATATAGAAGTTATGTTCTTACCATAACGCTCCATGTTAGTTGTCTTCTTCTCACTTCTTCTTAAGGCCCCACCCTCCTTCCCCTGGCCTGGACAGACCTAGAGGAGTTGTGATCGTGACCTCTCTTTCTACCACCTCTTTCTTAGGCATATGCTGTTGTGCATATTTCCTGGATCAGGATGTAGGTCACCCTTCTTCCTTCCTGTTGTTAGAGGTGGACTCTGTTTTTAGAGTTATTCTGTTACTATTATAAGCTGGGGTTAGCTTACAAACGAGATCTGAGGTAACTCTCGCCTAGCATTGTGGGATATAAGGGGAGCCTCGAGCCGGTGGAACCAACTCTCGAGCTTTTAGAGTGGCCGAGTCGGAGCCGAGGTCGGCTCCGAACCCATCCAGCAAGAAGAAGGCGAGAAGAAGACAACTAACATGGAACGTTATGGTAAGAACATAACTTCTATTTATGGATCCTACTAACCTAAAAACATGTCAAAGAGGAAAATGTTTGAATGGTTGCTGCAGAGTCGCTGCAGAGTCAGTCCTTCCTTGTCAAGGAGGAGTCTAGATTTTCTCTTTGGACCTCCAGGATGATTGTCTGTTAAAAATCATGAAGTAATCCTAGGCAAGTCTGTACACCAGAGCTGCCTCAGTTATTTATAGACTCTTCCATTCTGTCTTGCCTCAGCCCACAGGGTGTTCACCAAATGCACATTTGTGGGTGTAGTGCACTTTTGTCTGCAGTAAGCCAGTGTATTCCCAACCTGGATAACTAACTGCAGGTTGCCTTCTCTAGCAATCACACAGTGGTGGTGGAGTTTTTGATCATCTTGTTATATTCTCTGCGAATAACACACTGAATCCTACAAAATCCCTGCTGCAACTTGCACAGTTGTTGAAATTCCTAAGCTACATTCTGGACACTGAGTTATGCAGAGCAAAACTCCAAGTGGGTAGAATTAAGGCTGTTCAAACAAAAGACTGTACTGTTCTTGTATCTACTAGAGCTGCAAAAGTTCCACATTTAAGTTACTCATAATGTACATTTATAATTGCAGGGTAAAGACATCTATACATGAGCTTATTTACGTGATTTTTAAATATTTCTTACATGAACATAATTTCTCTTGTGCTTTTTGTGTTAAAAGGTTAACATAAAATGGCTAGTTATTGAAAGGAGAAATAACATACAGTAATATATTTATAGCATGATGGCTGCAGGGAAAATATCAAACTGGGGTGTTTTTTGAGTTTAGTAATAATTTACAGACAGAGAAACAGAATGTAGCTGAAAATGAGAAGTTATGGAAATGAGCAGGAAGATAAATGGACAGAGGAAGAATTGTAGTTAGTGATAGGGTGTGAGGAGGAGAAAAAGTAAGAGTTTAGGAAACAAGTGCAATATGAGGAGGAGGTGTGATAAAGTACAAAAAGACTGTGAAGCAAAGTGGCTTTAAGAGTTGGAGAAAAATAATCTGAGTAAAGCTAGCCAAGTGAGCAGAAAGAACAGAGCCGTCTTTGGCATAGGTGCTGTTAAAGCAGAGATGTTATGTTGTCCCTATCTCACTTTCCTTCTTTCTGTTTGGCTCTGAACCCAAACAGATTTCTGTTTGGGTTCGGAGCCGAACTCGGCCACATACTATTGCTCGAAAAGTCTTTACAGGCTTGAGGCTAACCCCTATCCCAACATGCCTAGTGGTAGCTACCCAGATCTCGTTTGCCTCTTGCAGCTTCGAGATTGTCTTCTGCTGGCTCAGGCTAAGTAGGAGAGGGTGGTGAAGAGGTTGCTCAAGACACCGGTATTTGCTAAGTAGTTGTTGAACCCAGCCCAGAAGGAAGTGGTGCCGTCTGCCCATCCAGTTTTTCCATCGATTCTTCCTCCAACTGCATCCAGTTAGGAGCCAGAGTGTATGGAAGTTGTGGTGGTGGAACCGTCGGTTCCGACAACCCTAGGTTTATCGGTTCTGGACAGCACTCTGATCTCCTTGATATATCGGTCTGTCTAGGGATCTGGGGGCCGATGCTCTCATGTCGGCTCCGAGGGGGGGAGTGGCATCGGACCCTTGTCTGACTCCCCTCTCCCTCTCGGTGATTCGGTGCAGGTGAGCTTGGCTCCTACATCAGCCTCAGAGCCATCGCCCTCGGTTCAGAGGGGAGCTCCAGGTTCTTCAGAGCCAGAGTCTCTCTCCATCCGCAACCGCAGTGCCTTCAAGGTGATAAGGAGTGTGCTGTCTGCTGAGACGGCTCCATTGGTTCCTTCCCCTTCTATCCCGGTGTCTGCCTCGGAGCCTCCCCTCCACCTGAAGCATAGGGAACCTATGCCCCAGGACGCTCCATTGGGTGACCCCACCTCTTCCGAAACCTCCCATGAGCATACCTCAGAGGAGGTCCCTCGGAAGAAAAAATGCAAGAGGAAGCATTTGGACTCCCCTGAGTAAGTCATCTCAGAGACAGACTTGGAGGAGTCAGAAGGATCCCCACGGCCCCCCTCTGAGGATGTCTCTCTTCAGACATCCTCGAAATCCTTAGACAGAGGGGTAACTGGAAGTCTCTCTTCTCTTCTGAGGAAGAGTCCGTGTACCTGGACACTTTTGGTTCCTCACCCTCCACCTCTTGGGTGTGTCCGCCTTTTGACCCACTTTTAGCTTTAGTGAGTCAAAAGGAGTGGAGCTCTCCAGAAACCATGGAACCAGTTCTGCGGAGGCCCAATAAATTTATAACTGCCCCTGAAGACAAACCATTTTTTTCAAAAGGAGTGCCTGTTGATGTTATGGTGGTGGCAGCAGCCACCAAGAAGGAACTAGCAGAAACTTCCTCTTTTGTCCATCTGTCTAACAAGGAGTCCCGGACTTTGGACAGGTATGGGAAGCGTCTGTTTCCGGCAGTGGCTTTTACACTCAGGTCGCTGAACTACTTATCACACCTTACAAGACTTCAGAGGGATCTCCTCAAGGAGTTTGGAGATACCCTTCAGGATCCTACAGCTGAGGGAGCAGCAAACAAGACGGCTAACCAGCTTGCGACCTTTACCTCAATAGTTAACTCCTCCATGCGCCTGATTTCTTACGCGGCAGATGGAGTGAGTAGGGCTGCAGGCACAGGAGTTGCTCTGCGGAGACACTCCTGGATGCGCCTTTGGCAATTTGTGGAGCCCTTCAAGTCCTCCTTTACAAATGCCCCTTTGATGGCTCTTCTTTGTTTGGGCCTCAAGTAAGAGAGACTCTTGCCAGGTGTGAACGAGATGGCAAGACTCTCTCTGCCATGGGAGTACGTTTTTCCACTCCCTTGAGACCTTACCACAAAAGTCAGAAGAGTGGTAAGATATGGTTCCGGAAATCCCAGGGAGCTTTGACTGACACACATGGAGAAAATTCCCCCAGGGGCAGAGGGGGAAATAATGGGAGTCACTGGTCTCGCAGTGGGGGGGGGCGCAGCAGGGCGACAGGGATACTTTCTCTGCTAGGTCCTTCCAACACCCCTGATGGGTTGCCCGGCTGTCCACCTCTGGATGCAGTCGGGGGCAGATTATCACTGTACCCAAAAGCCTGGCAGACGATAACAGAAAATGCATGGGTACGGTCCGTAATATCCAGGGGTTACAAAATTCCCTTCTCCCAAACACCCCCCAAAAGAGCACAATGATCGATCCCAGATGTTTCACCCAGTCTTCGGGATCAGGCAAACCTAGAAATACGAAGGTTGCTACAAAAAAGAGCCATCCAGGAAGTCCCCGCAGACCAAATCGAATCCAGAACTTACTCAAGGTTCTTTTTAGTTCCAAAAAAGACAGATGACTGGAGGCCCATTTTGGATGTCAGCAGACTTAACAAATCAGTCAGGAAAGTGAAGTTTCGGATGGTGACACTGCAGTCCAAATTCCCCTTTTTGAGTCAGGACAATTGGATGCGCTCTATCGATCTGCAGGATGCGTACTACCATATAAAAATGGACAAGTGATCCAGGAGATATCTACACTTCTGGCTGGGAGCCAGTCATCATCAGTTCAGAACTCTGCCCTTTGGTCTCGCCACAGCCCCCAGGGTGTTCACCAAATGCATGGCAGTAATTACAGCTCACCTGTGGCGTCTAGGATTCCAGGTGTTTCCGTATCTAGACGACTGTCTCCTTACCGCCACCACCGAGCATCACCTGACAAAAGCGCAGGACCACACAATTCACACTTGAGCACAACTAGGCATCAACATAAATTAAGAAAAATCTGCTTTGTCTGTGTATTACATTTATAGGGGCAGAATTAAATACAAGAGACATGATAGCGAGACTTCCTCAAGAAAGGGTCTCTACCATTCGTCAAGTCTCAGTAATCATGACTAAAAAAAAGAATTCAGGCACGGTACATACTGAAGGTCTTGGGTTCTGTGGCGGCAGCAATTACTCTGGTCCCTGTGGCACGCTTCCATATGAGAATTCTGCAGTGGCTCCTTTTCACTCAGTGGTCATTCCAGGATCTATCAATGTCACACCTGATTTTAATAACAGAGTCCTGCAGGAGGGATCTGCAGTGGTGGCTCTACTACCCCGAGGACACCCTAGGCAGTTCCTAACCCCCCAGTCAGTAGCTACAGTGACCACGGACGCTTCCCAGATGAGGTGGGTGGGGCATTATCTGGGACAAACTGTTCAAGGGACTTGGCAACCACACGAGTACCATTTGCACATCAGTATCCTGGAGATGAGGGCGGTGCTCTTGGCATTGCAAGCACTTCAAGACTCTCTTCCTTCAGGGACTATAGCAATACAGACGGACAATATGTCAGTTGTGTGGTATCTCAACAAACAGGGCGGAACCAGGTCTTACCCCTTGTGTTGGGAGGCTCTGCAAGTATGGCAATGGGTGATGTCTTCCCAACGTTTTCTGATTGCGACGCACATCCCGGGGAAATCCAACGTGATAGTGGACAAGCTCAGCAGGGCAATACTTATGCCTCATGAGTGGTCCATGAAACAGGAAATTGTGGATCTGATTTTTCCAGGATGGGGCCAGCCATGCTGTGATCTCTTTGCCACTCCCCTAAACAACAAATTTAGCAGCTACTTCGCCTTAGTCCCACCACCGGGACAGTCACCCAGGGATGCACTTGTTCACGATTGGCCCCTGGGACTGCTTTATACCTTCCCCCCATTTCCTCTAATTCCCAAAGTTCTTCAGAAAGCAAAATTGTTGGGTTGCAAATTGATCCTTATTGCCCCTTACTGGCCTCCTCAGATATGGTTTCCGTTCTTTTGGCATCACCTTCAAGAGGAGCCTTGGATTCTGGACCCAGTTCCAGACCTCCTGACACATTAGTCAGATGCTCCCCACCCCTCCCATACAAACCCTCAAGCTGACAGCTTGGTTTCTCCACTTCCAGTCCTACCCAGGCTTCCAGAAAATTTCCCTTGTGGTTCAACACATTCTGGATTCTTTTTACAAACCCACTACCAGGAAACTTTATGCTAGAAAATGGAAGAGGTTCTCTTATTGGGCAAAAAAGAATGAGACTGATCCCTTTACTGCACCTATTTCAAAGATTCTTGATTTTTTGGCTGGAACCTTTGAACGAGGAGCAGCTGCAGCTGCGATTCATGTGCAGCTGGCTGCCATTTCCAATTTTCACGTAGGACACTTAGGTTCTAACGTCATGTCACATAAACTTTGCAAGGCCTTCTTACGAGGTACTGCCCTATTAAGACCCCCAATAAGAGAACCTCCCCCTCCATGTGATTTAAATTTAGTTTTAGCAGCTCTAACACCCCCCCCCCCTGAATCAGCTTCTTTTCTTCTAATGTTTTTGTCATGGAAAACCCTTTTCTTGATTGCCATTACATCAGCCAGGCAGGTTTCAGAGTTACAGGCACATTCCATTTGCCCTCCTTATTTAATTTTCCACAAAGCGAGTCTCTCTCAGAACTAATCCTTCCTTTTTGCCAAAAGTATGTTCAGAGTACAATTTCAGTCAGTCCATTGAACTTCATTTTCTTTCCCAATTTTGGCAACAAGGCAGAGTATAAGCTCCATCAATTGGATGTTCATAGGCAGTTTCCCTTTTATTTACATAGAACCAAGGACATTAGAAAATCAGACCAATTATTTATATCCTTTTCAGAGAAGAAGCAAGGTTCTCAGGTTTCAAAAGTAGCTTTCTCAAAGTGGCTTTCGAACACCATCACATATATTTATGAGTCACGAAACATGAAAATCCCAGGAAAGATTAGAGGACACTCGCCTAGGTATTTGGCTAACTCTATCGCTTTTCAGGCTAGACTACCTCTAGATTCCATCTGTGCGGCAGCAACATGGGCTAACCCCCATACCTTCATTACTCATTACATAGTGGACGTGGCCTCCCGGAACACGGCATCCTTTGGTTCCATGGTCCTGAAGAGTTTTTTCCAGTGAGCCACTCAGGATTTAGGTGCTAGGGACGCTGTCCCAAACAGAAGGAAGGCGAGATAGGAACAACATAACATAAAGAAGTTATGTTCTTACCATAATGTTCCATGTTTATTGTCCTTCATCTCGCCTTCCTTCTTGCATCCCTCCCTCTTTCCCCTTCCTGGACTATCGAGAGGATTTCCTTTTTTTTTTTTTTTTTGGCTACACTGGATGAGTTTCTGCTTTCACTCCAGCAGCTTAGATATATAGTCTTTGTCCTCTCCCTTGTTATGCCTCCTTCCTGTTACAAGGGGTTTATCTGCTGTGGTAACTTATGGTAAATTGATTTTTGTTTTACCTGCTTTGTCCAGTGGTTGGTTATCACAAACGAGATCTAGGTAGCTACCTCTAGGCATGTTGGGATAGGGTTAGCGTCGAGCCAGTAAAAACTTTTCAAGCTATAGTATGTGGCCGAGTTGGAGCCGAGCTCGGCTCCGAACCCAAACAAAAAGATCTGTTTGGGTTCGGAGCCAAACAGAAAGAAGGAAGGTGAGATGAAGGATAACAAAGATGGAACGTTATGGTAAGAACATAACTTCTTTTTTTGAAACTAAGTTTTCTATCTGTTTTAACTATGTGGAGTTCTCCAGTGGATCCTTCATGTGCAGTGGTCTCAGAATATAGAGGCTCTGAACCATCAAATCTGCATCTCTTAGGGCTACAAATGCTATTTGACATGGTGAATGGATGCCGGATTTTGAACTCCAGCACTGCCTTCCACCTTAGTGGTACTGTGTCAACAGTCCTCACACATGTGTTGGCCTTTGGGCAGGGTGGGGTGGGGTGGAGGTGTTTATCAGACACTTCAGTTTGTCTGCTGGAAGTGAGAGCAGTCCTGCTGACCTTCCCAACATTTCAGGAATCCATCACAGCAGGGGGTCTGACTATGCAGATGGACAGCATGAAAGATGCATGGTATATCAAAAAGCAAGATGGGACCTGATCCTACCTATATGCCAGAAAATTATGGAAGTTTGGGTATGGGTGATATCCTGCAACTGTTTTCTTGTTAGTGTTCATATCCTTGGAGAGTCCAGTTCCTTGGAAGAGAAGCTGAGAAGATGCTTGCTGCTACCACATTATTCATCCCTTAACACCTCAGTGGCAAGATAGAGCTTCAGAAAATGGGGAGGGTGTACCATTACAATGTGTTTGCCTCCCCAATCAACACCACTGCTTTGGAAACTCCCTACATGTGGCCAGTCAGGCTCCTCTACAATTTTCTTCCAATTCCTCTGATGGCAAGATTTATAGGTTCAAAGGTAAGTAGTAGGTAATTTGGCCTTGTGGGCCATTTTAAGCCTAGCCAGTTCCCCTTAGTATGAATCAAACCCTGTACCTCTTATGTGTGAGGTAAACACCTTCACAGTCATGCCATACCCAACCCCCTAAATGCAGGCAGAAAGATTCTAACCTGGCACCTTTGCCACAGAAAGCAGCTTGTTAAGTCAGAGCTTTAATCTTCTGTACTAACTGCCAGAGATTCATCCAGAAAGCAAAAATTCATAAAGCCAAACTCATCATCATGGCTTTTTTCTGGCCTTGGAAGATTTAGCTTGTTATTCTTCTGCTGTATCTGTTGGAGAAGTTGATATTCTTTGTGTTTAGGACTATGTCTTTTTTTTTTTTTAAAGATTACCAACTGTTTGTTTCATTAAGTCTAAATTGGGTGATACAGTTTCTGAGCTCACCCTTTCCATGTTTTCAGCTATTTTTATTGAGTTTTTTACCATGTTAGTTGCGCGCACACACACACACACACACACACACACACACACACACACACACACACACACACACACACACACAAATGCTATTTGACATGGCAAATGGATGCCAGATCTTGAAATCCAACACTGGCTTCCCCCTTATCTTTTCTGTGTCAGCAGTCATCACAGATGTGTTGGGCTCATTATTCTAAAGTTGTAGGTACTTGAAGTGCCTTTGCACGTAAAGACACTTGTACAGTTGCAACCTTGGTTTTCCCTTAACACCGCTGTGAGGCAGCACAAGCTGGATGCTACTTGTTGGTCCACATTTTATTTTGTGATGGTGTAGTCCATGGTACATTTCAGTAAAGGCGACCATCTAGACACTTAGCAAGAGACTGTGACCTGTTGGTTACAGAAAATGGATTTGTACTTATCAGATGTGAAAGTTATATATTTCAATTAACAATCAGTCTGTGAAGAGTTGAGCCCCTTCTTTTTCTGTCTCTGTTTTCTTCCTCTCTCATCACAGAGCTGCAACAAGTACAACTGGAGTGTGTAGTATTTGTGGTGCATGATGGGGGGGGGGGGTAGTTCCTAGCACCAAGGAAGGTTTTAGCTTTTGGGCAGCCCAAATCCCTGTGGAATCTGCTTTGTTGGTTACAGAAGATGGAACTACTACTTAAACATGTAGCAGTGTGGTAAGTACACAACTTTAGTTTCTTTACAATCTCCCACGGAAGCTGCTGTAATGTGAAGAACAAGTTCTTCATCAGAAGAATTGAAGAAATGAAGTTGGTGTTGACTTTGAATAGTCACACAAGGCCAGTAGCAGCACCTCAAGCTTAAGACAGAAGTCAGCACAAGTTGAACCATAGGTGGTTGTTGTTGTTGTGTCTTTCGGCTTTTCCCGGTTAGGGGTCGCCACAGCGGGAACTCCAGTCCGCTATTGATTGGTAGTTGATTTTTACATGCCGAGTTGCCAGCCCTGACGCACAACCTTCAACAAAGGTACGCCCATTCACGCATGTCTCCACGCAGAAGATGCTCTAGCTGAGAATCGAACCGGACAGCGTCTTAATGTGAGGCGACAACGCTACCGCAGCACCACCACCACGGGTTTTTTCACAAGTTGAACCATAGGTACTGCTCAGAAAGTTCCCTTTGACATGGAGACAGAGGAAAGTAAGAATACCAAAATATTATCAACTGTTGAAATTTGTCTGCCTCAGAGATTAAAAGTTAATGTGTAAGCCTCACTCAAGTGCATTTTTTGGGCAAACAAGAGACTTGATATGTTTTTTTTTTTTTTTTTTTTTTACAGAGGTACCACCTGTGGTATTTCCCCTGATGCACACCTAGTTAACTTTTATACAAAATTGGTAAAACACTATTTTTTTAGGGGAGGACATTTCCCACTGCACTTCCATGAGGCTAACTTCACACCCGCTTTTTTATATATACTAATCTCTGCAGTCACATGAATATCACAGGAAGGGAAAACTGTTTAGGGGTGAACATGGATCGTACAACTTCAGTCTCGCTGTAGAACCAGTATAGTGCAAAAGCATCCTGGAAGCTGATGCTTCAGAGAGCTTGGCTCTGGCACTATCTTTTGGGGTGATCTACTTTTGATCACATATAGGTCTCGTATTTTCCTCATAAAGTCATTGCTGTAGCATGTAATACATTTTAAAACATTTTTCCATTTTAGGAAAAACACTGAAAAATAATATTTTGTGCTTTTTCAGGACCTGTAAACAATGGCCAAATCTACAGCTTTTCTCCTTATATTTACCTGTCAGCACCTCATGGCAGTTTCCAAATTAAAGACTTGGATCAAACACCAGTACCATCTCATCCCTGGCAGAACTCTGCTGGGCTGATGACAGGCCAGATGGAATCATACTCACTTTCTGGGGAAGGCCTTTCTTTCCCTAACACTCAGCATTTTCCAAATGATGTGCCCTACACTCTGCAGTCCAATTCTACTTCAGTCCAAGTCCAAAAAGGATACCAGGGAATAACTGCATCTGATCAGAAATTCAACAGTTGTGTGTCTTCACTACCAGATTACTGTCATACCTACTATCCTCCAGGTGAGCAGCAGTTTGGGTAGCTTTTTATATACACATTGAATGATTATGTTCGTCTAGGCATAGACATGGGCAGAGAAATAATTCAGAAATGCATGGTTAAATTGTACAGTATGTATTGTTTCTGTAATATGTAGCTACATGAAAATTAGTATGTTAGCAAAAGATTAAACAAGTCATTTTATTTTTTTTTCAGAAAGTCTCCTTCATTAACCATGATATATCTCATTAATATGCAAACAAGTACTCTTTTTAAGATAATCTCTTTTATTGACCATAACACCTCATTAATATTAAAATTATCTTCAGTACAACTTCACCATTTATTACTGCAGTCTTCTCACAGATTATCAATTATGTAAACGTTATCAGCAAATATATTCCAGTTTACAACATTCTTTTTTAATTAGAACCATTATACCATGCAGCATTTTTAT
Organism: Protopterus annectens; assembly: GCF_019279795.1. NCBI lineage: Eukaryota > Metazoa > Chordata > Ceratodontiformes > Protopteridae > Protopterus > Protopterus annectens. The sequence continues at coordinate 476,699,455 of NC_056747.1, read as the reverse complement.
TCTGAATTTCTGCTTTTTAGGGGCATTAATTTCTGAAACAGGTGACTGACTATTATGTTGTTAATTTATTACAGTTCTTAATCTCATAATTGCCAGAATAAATCTAATTTATAACAATTCTTAACCTTATGAATTTGTTGTGTAAAAAGGAGTAATTTTAATATCATCCTGTATTTCGTACCACCAGTTAGTCTACTAACAACTTTATCTTATTCAAGACCTTTGCATACATACTCTTAAAATATTTCTCTGTCAAACTTCCCTTATTGTAATACTCATTTTTAACAGGTGCTTTCAAGTAACATTGTTATAACACTCTACTAGCATCTGATCATACCTGCCTAACATTGCCCAACGTAATGCTGCATGTCCTTCCATTTCGTTTTCATCACCCTAAACTCTCCTATATAACTTTTGCAGCATGTTCAAAATAACTTAATTTTAATATATATACTGCTTATTTTATGGGCTCCACTCATGTTTTAACAAAATAGATATAAGTCATACCTCACCAGCGTTATACATTTCACATACATGCAGGCTTCTTACCACTTTTCACCATTTTACATTACCAGCATACAATGCCTCAAGCCAGTGCGAACTGTGTCACCTAGCCCTCTCATCAGCAACAAACACCTAACCATTCTAAAGGCTCAACAAAATTGTATACCATTCTACAGGAAAACCATAGTAAAACTCGAACAGTTTTGGTCATCAATCAAATGTATTCAGCATGGTAAAAAGAAATCACAACCCTGCACTTTCACAGATGAAAAACCATAATACGGCATACAGATTTAATTTGTTCAACATAAATGTTGCTGTTTTAATAAATCCAGCACACCCAATAGAGCAGTGATGTCACTATCTTCTCACTTACCACAACTCCTACCAGCATGATTAAAAAAATATTCAAGAACATCCACTACAGCTGAGACAGATTAGATGCTCTGCTACCAGACAGTTATTAAACTGGTACTCTTCACAACAAAGAACTGCATTCACTGAACCAACACCTAGTATTTACTCAAAAATCTAAGAATTAGAATGTTGACTGACTGTACTTTGTATATGTTCCTAAACTTTGGAATTCTGTCCCAGCAAACATTAAAAATATTTTGTGTACTATTTAAAATCACCTTGAAAACTTGCCTATCAACAAAATGGTCATGCAGTTGTAACACACCTGTTATTAAGACTCCTCCTCATTTTAATCACTATACATCTATTTTTTAAAATCTCAAGTCATACCTATCAACAAAACAATCACAATCTCATACCAGTACCGTTAGCAAGTCCTCTGTTTGTGTAGCTATATCAAGTATGATAAAATCCTCACACTGTTACTTGTTTACATATCTCAGGTGAATACTGATTGGATAAAACATGCATCTTCCTTATCTGATGTCCGTGTAGTAAAATTTCTGTTTGACTTTATACATAAAATTTAAAATAATGCCAAATATTCATTAGATATGTATGACTTTAGCATGCTGTAAGTACTGTATAGTGTACTTGACATGGTGATCATCTGTTAAACGACATATAGCTCAGTGTTATGTAATATATTTTTATTGTTAGATCATGCTAATTGCCTGTGTAACAATATGTAATATGAAGCGTTTCTCCCTGGGCCTTTGCTGAAAAGAGGTTTTGCCCATTTGGACTATCCTGATAATCAAAAGCAAATAAATAAATTAATCAATCTGTGAGCTAGGCCTTATACTTCACTTTCTGTAACAATTAGAAAGACCATCCACTTCAGATGTTTCTCATTACTGATAAACTTGACGTTGTGGTAAATAAGCACAAATGGCTTGAAAAACTTAACCTCACTATTATATCCAAAATTTCTATTCTGAATTCAACACCCACAGACTTCTGTCCTTGATGTTCATCAGTATTACTGCTACAGTAGCCTAAAGCTCTAAGGTTTTATTCCTCCCAGGAAATAATGGACAACCAGTGTCCAAAGGTTTGTGGATGCTCCTAGGCTGCTGTGGCAAGAGCTCCAAAGGGAGAAAACAGGAGTATGGTTGCTAAAAATACTCCACCATCCTTGAGAGCACTCCTCCTGAGCTTCATAGTATCAATGTTCAGCTCTGCTTTTCCACTGCAGGCAGATATGTACCCTTGAGAGGCCTTCCCACTATATTTTAAATTTTGTCTGTTTTTGACTAAAAATGGTACTGATTCTCTTTAAATAGACTGACATTTGTGTGTTCACTTATTATCAGAAATGTCATTGCAAAAGATATTTTTAGCTAGGTCTAATTATCTCTGTTTTGGGTACTTGTTTGTGGTAAAAATGTGCTGTGTTTTTACTTTTCTCTGTTTTTTTTTTTTAGTTTAAGGACTTGGACATTAGTAAGAGTAAGTGTGTTTAGTGCTGGTGTACTTTTTGTGAAAACTTGGCATTCTAAAGTTCTTTCAACTAAGCTTTCCAGGTAAATGTATTCCATGATATTTAGAGACAAACGTGTACTTTTTATGCATTTAATTGTATGTTTATTGGGACTGTTGTGGGGAAGGGTTGGTGTGTGTAGTGCTTGTGAACACGACTGAATACTTAGCAGTGAACAGGGTTCTCTGTCTTAGCAGGAACATGGATTCCCTTACTGGTCCTGTGGTTCCTTCTCCAGCTGTACGTAAAAAGAAAAAGAAAAAAAAAGCTACTAAGGAGCCCTTAACTACCCTGCGGGGTTACTCACTGCCTCACCCACTAGTGCGTGACTCTGCAGTGGTCACGGCTTGTTCCTCAGACCACTCGCTTGTTTCCCTGGGACCCTCTGCTGTACCCCCTACTGTCATCATGGACTGAAGTTGTCATTTCTGGGCATGATCGATCCATTTTCTGTATTCATGGGAGGTTCTCTGCAAAGTTCTTCCTGGGTTGGCCAAGGTAAGAGATCTGCTTCCTGAGTTGAAGTGCTATCCTTCAGTCAGTCTTCATCTGTCATTTTGCCCTCTGAAAGTAGGTCTTTTATGAATCCTGTTATTGTTGCTTTCTCAAGTATCTAAACATTCTTTAAAGAATCTGTGTTATTGTGCTTACTCTGTGTCCAGGGATACAGCTACTACTGCTGTGATGACACATTTTACCTAGTTAAGTAATTAGATGTTTTCAGATGATAATACATTTAAGATTCTGAATTCGCTTTTGGATAAGGAAGTTTTGTTTGAGTACCAGAGTAGTAGACAGGCCAAACAGTTTGAAAGAGGCAGAAATATTCAAGGGCTTACAAAGATTTTTAAGCCCTCTTTTCCTAAATATACTAAAGCCCTGGTCCCCCCCCCCTTTTCTTTTTTCAAAAAGCAAACTAAGCAATCCCAACAAGCTTCTGACTAGTAGGGCTCTAAGAAAAATTGGCAGGATAGATCTAATAAAAGCAGGTATACTTTCAGGCCTCCTCTTTAGAATGACTATTCCAGCATTGCTCCTCCTCCCTCATCCCTTCTTCCATGTCATTGCTTCTTCAAATCTGTCCTAGAAACTGGTTCTCAATCTTCCTCTATAACAGCAAATTATTTCAGACAAGTAGATTCCAAAAATAGTCCAGGAGGGTTGCAGATGGTACTGGGAAAACCTACCCCTCCTTTTCAGTGTATTCCTCCTGACCTTCCAGACCAAACAGAACTGTTTCCTATGTTTTTAAATTGTATGCCTTCCTTGGGGGTCACAGAACCAATGCCACAAAATCTGACATAAAAAGTTTTTATTCAAGAATGCTTCTTGTGCCAAAAAGGGACGCATCCTGGAGATTATTTTTTGAACTGTCCTTTCTCATCTTGATTGTGAAAGTGCCAAAGTTCAAAATGTTGATTTTACATAGTCTTGCTACCTCACCATTCCTCTTCTGAGTTTTTTGATAACTCTAGATTTGAGAAAGATGCTTATCGTATTGCCATTGTCACAAGAGTTCAGAGGTTTCCTTGTATTTTCTGTGTCTGGGTCACATTATCAGTTCTCTGCATTACACTTCGGATTGTCTACAGCACCAAGTGTGTTTAAAGTGTGTCTAGCTCCAGTGACGGCCTATTGCAGACTGTAGGGCATTTATATATTTCCATATTTAGACTACATGCTAATCTTTGCAGCGTCTTTTTTCCAGATGTCAGAAGTCCCTCACCTGGGCTACAGACCTCAGCCTTGGTTTTCAGATCAGCAGTCAAAAATCTTCCTTAATTCCATCTCATTGGATAGTTTTTATAGGATGCCGTCTTTACTTTTCCCTGGAAAGGTCATTCCTATCCCAGGAGAAAATGGACTTGTATCTAGAAGTTTTCTTGAGTTTCTGCAATCATTCTTAAACTTCAGCTACAGAATATCTCAGGATTCCAGAGTTTGTGACATCTGTTGTTTTCATGATTACTCTTGCCAAGCTAAACATGTTTTTTTAAAAACTATGTGGGCCCTAACATTTTAACCCTCTGAAATTTCATTTCCATTCTTGGGTTTTTGGAAGAGAGATGATGTTTATCATTATAATCACTGCTGAATTAACCTTAGTTACATGGGTTTTATCCTGCATAGGAGATAACAGCAAGCCAACTTCTAAAGATACAGGGTGCCTTCCATGCACCTAAACTAATAGTCAGCTCGAAATGAGATGACTAAGAAGTCATATTTGGGTGTCAAGGCTTTCAACGCATTCCTGCCATGGAGAAAAGCTGTACTCTGCAAGCTTTTGAGGATCAGCTATCAGCTAATCCTGTTCCATTGCTGGGCAGATTAAGTTCCCTTTGGGAGAAGAACTTTCCACTTTCTGTTTTACTTCAGAATTTTTTTTTTACTTTTAAAGAAGGACTTTTAAGCCAAATAAGTGTTTTTATTAACTGTTTAATGGCTTTTATGTGTTTTCAAATGAGAGCATTCTTATTTTTATGGTGACAAAACGTTATTTAAAACTACTTTTTCTGTGGATAACTGTGGATGTTATGTAGTTCAGTCTCGCCTACATTCTTACCCGTGGGTTCGGAGCCGAATGTCTGCTCCCACTCGGCCATACTTTAGCTCGAAGGCTTTCAATTGGCTGGGCTAAGATGGTATCCCATGCTGCACTGCTCTCTATCCCCAGATCTCTTTTGCCACTCTTGTAGCTCGGACATGGTCTCGCTCTTGGCTGTGGCTAAGTACTCTTTTCTTCTTTATAAAAGAAAAGTTTTTGCAAAAAAAAAAAGCTATTTTCATAGCTATTTGTGTGTGTATCTTGAACTGTGTTTGTGGAAAAGTTGTTTTTCTCTTTTTAGCGTGTTCTTGTGGTATCCCACTAGCTGTTTCCAATGGGCTTTGCCCGTTTCAGTTAGAGGACCTAGTCTGTCCCCTTGCTTACCTTGTGTGCTAACTTTATTTCCCTTGGGCTAAAACCATTTAAATTAGAGGAATTGGTCCTCTCTCTTGTACTTGTGTTCTAGGACCGTTTAAGTTAGAGGTCTTTGTGGTGTACTGTCTGTTCTGTTCCCGCGCTTGTGGCTGATTGACTGTTGGTCTGGTTGTTGGGTTAGTTACTCGGTTTTGTGGTGACTATGTCTAAAGATACTAAGGAGCATAAGCCCTTGGGCTTTAAGAAGTGCACGAGGTGTAGTTATAAGATGTTTATCACTGATGGACACTCTGTTTGTGTGTACTGTCTGGGAGTGATTCACCTCCAGGAATCGTGTAGTTTTTGTCATGCTTTTAGCCCGTGTGTTCTTCAGGAAAGGAAGAACAAATTGATTTTGAAGGGACTTCTGAAACCCTCCTTTGAGGAGGGTTTGCAGAGTGCTTCCAGCTTTAAGTCTTCTCCATCAAAAGCAAAATCTTCCAAGGCTAAAAAGCGATCCCTGGCTCCATCAGTATCCAAGGAGCCGCCGGAGAAAACAGCTAAATCTTCAATGACATCCTTGGCTCCATTGTCTTCAGGGCCACAGGAAGTGTCAGTGTCTATGGAACCTGCTTCGGCTCAATTTTCTCGGAGCCTGTTCGGAGCCGGTCGCCTAACATTAGACTGGTATCTCCTCCTCCTCGTAGGTCTCCTTCAGAGAGGAGGTCTTGATCTCCTTCCCTATCCTCCAAATCCTCCAGGGCCTTATCGGATGTGGACGTCGATAGAATGGTGCAGAGACTTCTTCAGTCACCGGTACTGGCTAAATTGTTTTCGGCTCCGATCCAGTCGGCTCCGGAGCTGGTCTCTCTACCTACATCGATACTTCCTCCTCCGAGCGCATCTCAGCTTTCAGAGCCAGAGTGCTCGGCTCCGTTTGATGTCCCTAGGTCAGTTTCGACAGCCCCTCCTGGCTTATTGGTTCCGACGTCAGCTCCGAAACCGTCGGCGACATCCACGGGGTTCAGGACTCAGGATTCCTCGGTCGGACCGGAGGGAGAGGCTTCGGGACACCTCTCGGCTCCTAGTCTCCCTTTCGGTGCTTTGGCGCGGGGAAGCCTGACTCCTGTCTCTGCTTCGGACCTAGTCCCTTCTGATCCAAGGTCTTCTATAGCTGGTCGATCTTCGGACACAGGAGGACCAGCGTTCGAGGCCATGCGGAGCGAGCTGGCCCGGTCGTCAGCGGCATCATATGGTTCGGTCACTCATTCCCCTACAGCACCGGTTCAGGTCTCTGATCGCCCTCTATCTCTTGACAGCGGAGCCCCAAGGTCTCACGGTACCCCCACGAGTGGTCCCCATATTTCTGAGGGCCCCTCAGAGTTTTTGCCTGAGGAGCCACCCAGAAAGAGAATGTGAAAGAGGAAGCACATAGATTCCCAAGATGTCTCTCTCACATCAGACACTGACCTCGAGGAATCGGAGGGGTCTCCTAAGTCATCCTCTGAGGATGCTTCTTTCTCTGACATCCTAGAGATTTTGAAGCAAAGAGGTGACTGGCCATCCAAAGCCCCCTCCCAAGAGTAGTCGGTGTTCCTGAAGGCCTTAGGTGCTCAGCCCTCCGCCTCCTGGGTGTCTCCACCCTTCGACGAGCTTCTGGATCTGGTTTGTCAAAGGGTGTGGGAAACCTCTGACTCTGTGGAACCAGTCCCCAGGAGACACAATAAATTTTTGTCTGCCCCTTCTGATAAGGAATTTCTATCCAAGGGAGTCCCTGTGGATGCCATGGTGGTGGCAGCGGCCACCAAGAAGGAATTGGCTGAGACTTTTTCCACCATCCATTTCCCCCCAACAAGGAGTCTAGGAATATGGACAGGTACAAGAAGCATACGTTTTCTTCAGCGGCCTTTACTTTGCGGTCACTGAATTACTTATCACACTTTACACAGCTTCAGAGAGATCTCCTAAAGGAGCTTGGAGATACTCTAACCGGTAACGTTTCTGAGGCGGTGGCTCAGAAAGTCAACACTCAGATGTCTACCCTCAATTCAGTTGCAAACTCCTCCATGAGGCTGATCTCTCACACAGCCGAGGGAGCGAGTAGGGAAGCAAGTTCAGGAGTCGCTCTTAGGAGACATGCCTGGATGCGCCTTTGTCATTTCGCGGAGGCCTTCAAGTCTACATTCACCGACGCCCCATTTGATGGTTCCTCTTTGTTCGGAACCAAGGTGAAAGACACTCTCGCTAGGTTCGAGCAAGAGGAAAAAACTCTGTCTGCTGTAGGTGTCTGTTTTTCCCTTCCCTCTAGGCCTTATCCCAAGGCCCAGAGGGGTGGGAAGATGTGGTTCAAGAAATCAGAGAGGTTTTTTCCTGATGCACAAGGTGAGTCCCCCTCCAGAGACAGGGGAGTGGGGTGGTTACTCAGGTAGACGCCGTCCTAGGGGCAGAGGAGGCCCTCATATCTCGGGAGACCGTGATTCCTTTCGTGGTTCTCCCTGCCGCCACTCCTGATGGGAGGCCTGACTGTGCGTTTCCGAAGCCAGTCGGGGGTCACATCTCACTATACCTGGAGGCCTGGGCAAGGTATCACCCAGGACCAATAGGTTCTACGAATAATTTCCGGAGGATAAATCATTCCCTTCTCGTCAACTCCCCCTCCAATCAAGAAAATCCCAGATGTTCCACCCAGTCAAAGGGACTCCGCAGCTTCAGAGGTTTCAAAGATGCTAGAAAAAGGAGCCATCCAACATGTCCCCTCAGACCAGATCAGATTAGGGACTTGCACCAGATTCTTTTTGGTGCCGAAAAGGGCAGGGGACCCGAGACCCATTTTGGATCTCAGCCGATTGAACATCCATGTGCAAAAGTCCAAGTTCCGAATGGTCACGTTGCAATGTATTCTCCCATTGTTGTGAAAAGAAGTGTGGATGTGCTCCATCGACCTCAAGAATGATTACTACAACATAAAGATGGACAGGGCATCCGGAAGTCACCTACGCTTCCGACTGAGAACCACTCACTTTCAGTTTCGAGCCCTGCCCTTTGGTCTCACCACAGCCCCCGGGGTGTTTACCAAATGCATGGCAGTGGTGACTGCTCACTTGAGACGTCAGGGATTCCAAGTGTTTCCATACCTGGACGACTGGCTCCTTACTGCCACCACCAGGCATCTGCTATTTCAGACCAGAGACTCTACTATCAACCTATGTCAACAGTTGGGCATAACCTTGAACTGGGAAAAATCTGCCTTGTTGCCCTCACAGCGTGTCACCTTTATAGTTGCTGAATTAGACACCATGCTCATGCGGGCGTTTCTACCACAGGAAAGAATCAGAGTCTTACAACAACAGATTTATGCCTTCTTCCCTCTGAGAAGAGTGAAAGCAAGATTGGTCCTCCAATTGTTGGGGACAATGACTGTTACGATTATGTTAGTTCCCCTGGCAAGGTTACATATGAGGCTCCTTCAGTGGCTACTATTCGCCCAGTGGTCTCTTCAATGTCTTCCACTTTCTCACCCTATTCTACTCACAGACAGGTGCAGACAGGATCTCAGTTGGTGGCCTCACACCGACAATCTCAATGTGGGGAAAACCCTTCGTTCCTTCGCCTCCGGTTGCCACGGTGACCACGGATGCCTCCCAGATGGGGTGGGGGGGCATTATTTAGGCAGGACAGTCCAAGGCACATGGCAAGAGCACAAGATGCATCTGCATATCAATGTCCTGGAGATGAGAGCAGTGCTACTAGCGTTGCAAGCAATTCAGAACTTTCTTCCTCTCGGGACTATTGCAATCCACTCAGACAATATGTCGGTGGTATGGTATCTGAACAAACAGGGAGGAACCAAGTCGTATCCCCTTTGAAGAGAGGCCATGCGAGTGTGGCAGTCGGCAGTGTCTTCCCAACGTTTTCTGGTAGCAACGCACATTACGGGGAAGTCCAGTGTGATTGCAGACAGGCTAAGCAGAGCTATTCTGATGCCTCACGAGTGGTCCCTGAACTGTCAAGTTGCAGAGCAGATTTTCCACAGGTGGGGTCAGTCTTGCTGCTGCCTTTCTGCCAGCCCCCTCATTGCCAAATGCAGCAGCTACTTCACCCTTATCCCCCCTCAGGGGAGTCACCCAGGGACGCTCTAGTCCACAATTGGCGCTCCGGTCTACTGTATGCCTTCCCTCCGGTTCCTGTGCTGTCAAAGGTTATTCAGAAAGCGCAATCCTTGGGAAGTAAAATGATTCTGATTGCTCCACACTGGCCTCATCAAATTTGGTTCCCCTTTCTCCATCCCTATCTCATGGACGCTCCTTGGATTCTGGACCCACAACCAGACTTACTGACTCACATGTCAGGGCAGCTCCATCCCTCTCTTTGGACCCTCCGGTTGACAGCTTGGCTACTCCACTTCCGTCATTAGTTAGGCTTCACCATTTTTTGCCAGATGTGGTTCATATTCTATCTACCTCTCATAAGCCTTCGTCCAGGAAGATTTATTACAGCAAATGGAAGAGATTTTCCATCTGGGCACATGCCAAACAGATTGACCCTTACACAGCTCCAATCTCGTCAGAATTGGAGTTCCTTTCTAAGCCTTTCAACCAGGGATCAGCTGCCACAACCATTAAAGCCCAGTTGGTGGCAATTTCTACCTTTCACGTCGCAGACTAACCTAGTCTAATGGCACATAGACTCTGTAAGGCTTTCCTGAAAGACACTTTGTTGCTTCATCCTCCTGTCTCTGAACCTGTTATGCCTTGGGACTTAAACTTTGTTCTACAGGGTCTTACTTCACCCCCCTTTGAGCCTGCAGCAACTTGCGATTTAAAATTCTTAACTTGGAAGACTGTCTTTTTGGTAGCCATCACGTCAGCCAGGCGTGTTTCGGAGCTTCAAGCTTTATCAATTAAACCACCTTATTTGATTTTTCATAAGGACAGGGTTTCTCTCAGACCAAATCCTTCCTTTCTTCCCAAAGTAGCATCAGTTAGTAACCTTAACCAATCAATTGAATTACCAGTGTTTTTTCCTCAGTTTTTGAACAAGGCAGAATTCAAATTTCATCAGTTGGATGTGCACAGACAATTACGATTTTATTTGCACAGAACGAAGGACCTCAGAAAATCTGATCAGTTGTTTGTTTCATTTTTGGAAAACAGAATTGGGTCTCCTGTTTCCAAAGTCACGTTGTCCAGGTGGATTTCCAGTTGTATTTCTTTCATTTATACTTCAGGGGGAAGAGATTTACCGTTCCAAGGCTCACTCTACCCGGTCTGTATCTACATCTACAGCTTTTCAGGCCAGATTGTATATGGATGATATTTGTACTGCGGCCACTTGGGCATCTCCTTACACCTTTGTTACTCATTACAAGTTAGATGTGGTATCTAGGGACATGTCTTCCTTTGGTTCCACAGTGCTCAGGAGCATTTTCCACTGAGCCTCCCAGGATTTAGGTCCTGGGGACACTGTCCCATGGGTAAGAATGTAGGCGAGATTGGACTACATAACATAAAGAAGTTATGTACTCACCAGTCCATCTCGCCTCACATTCTTACTTACCCCCCCACCTTCCCCTGTCCTGGAGGATCTAGAGGTTAGGCCTGGTTTCAGAGTTCCCGTCATTCTTGGTTTGTTCTTCCTTCCTTAGGTGTTGTTATGCATGGAGAGTGAGTGCTGGTGCTTGCAGCAAACTAGATCTGGGGATAGAGAGCAGTGCAGCATGGGATACCATCTTAGCCCAGCCAATTGAAAGACTTTGAGCTAAAGTATGGCTGAGTCGGAGCCGACATTCAGCTCTGAACCCACGGGTAAGAATGTGAGGCGAGATGGACTACATAAATCGAATGTTATGGTGAGTACATAACTTCTTGTTATGTTACTTTTTAGGACTGGGGAAAGTGTTTAAAGTGCTTTTTACTGTTTTCTCCCCTGGGGAAGAATCCTGTTTTACTACTTTCCTATTTTATTGACCATTGCTGTTAAGCTTCCTTGGGAAATGGGCACCATTTTTAGCTTGACCATGGAATAAAGTACTAGCCCCTCAATCAGACCTTCTTCAAAAAGGAAAAGATTGTTAAGCAGCCTTTGCCACCACAGTAAGCTGGTAATTTGCTTCAGCCACAGGTGGGTAACTGTGCCATGGCCAAAGCTGGTTCCTCAGATCACTCATCTTTTTCTTCAAATCCCTCTGGTATAGTCCATGCAACCATCATGCACTAGTGGGTTAGCCACATCCTTTGTGGCTGTTGGGGTCTCCTCAGTGGACAAAAGAGCAACTCTTGTCGGTCAATAGAGAAGGGGCAGGGAATATGCCCCTGTTTAGGTAGAATGTTGTGCCCATCCCTGGGGAAGCTGTCTCTGGCAATACTGAGACTGTTACACAGATTCCTATCAAAAACAGACAGAAAACTAAACAATGTGAAGTTGTCCTAGCTCACCTTCATTCTGTACTTGTGGGTTCCGACTCGGCCATTTACAAAAGCTTGAGGTCTCCAACTAGCTCGTGGCTTACTCCCTATCTCATGATGCTCTAGGGCATTCCCTAGATCTCGTTTGCCGCTAAACAGATTGGGCGTTCTTCAACTGGCTGTGGCTAAGTTTCTTTACAATCTTGTTATACCTGTTAAAAATATTTTTTTCCTAAATATTTTCTTGTGTGCTATTATCTTAGAAGGTTTTTGACTATTTATCACAGTGTTAGACTGTGTCCGTTAACTGTTATTCTCTGGGGCCGTCACTTTACCTCTAGGCCTACACCTCCATCCCTATCCGGCTTATCTGTACATTTGTTAGTGAAGTATTTTTGATTCAATTTGTTTGTCGTGGAATTTTCTTTACTGATAGAACTTTAGACTGAGTTTCTGAGTCAGCTCGTTTAACTCAGAGAGCAGCTCAGCCTGTTTTAGTTAGAGGGCTCATGCTATTAAATCTGTCAAGTGTGCTGTGTGCTTAGTTGTTTTGTTGGCTGATTTTTAACTATAACTTTTTCCTCCATTGTCTCAGTGTATGGGTGTTGGTTATTTACTACTGGAAATGAGTTTGGATCTCTTTCCTTGAGTCAGCTCATTTAATTTAGAGAGCGGCTCTGCCCATTTAAGTTAGAGGGCTTTTTTCCTGTGTGGTGTGTTTCATACTTAAAAAAAAAAAGTTAAAGTTTAATAGTTAAGTAGTTTCTTGTTCCTATTTAGATAGTTTAAAATTTAACTGGTATTGTTACAGTTGTATATTTTTTCTTGGTAAATGTGTCTAAGCAATCAAAAGACACTAAACCCTCTGGGTTCAAGAAATGTTCTAGGTGCTCCCAGAAAATGTCTGACGGATTTGTCATTCTGAATGTGTTTATTGCCTTGGAGCTGTACATTTACAGGAATCATGCTGCATATGTCATTCATTTAGTTCGAGGGTTTTCCTTGAACGAAAAAATAAGCGCATACTAAGAGGATTGTTAAAGACTTATTTTTCGGAAGTCTAAGAAGAAGTCAGAGGTCAGAGTACATTAAAGAAAACCTCCTTCGTGATCTGAGAAGTCTAGTAAAAGATCTTCATCTTTGTCAGCTCAATCTGGACCTTCAAACAAAATTTCAAAAATGTCTTCATCGGACCTGAAATCCGTTGGGCCCGAAAAACCTTCTACCTTGGCTCCTCCTGTTTCAGAACCGATGGTACTGCAGTTTCTGTGCCAGTCCCCTGTCCTGGAGCTGGTTTCTCCGACTAAGTTCACCTACATTACAGAGATAGAGATCTCCTGCCCCCACTTCTCGGTTCTCCAGGAATTTGTCAGAAGATTATGTGGATCTGGTGGTGCAGAGGCTCTTGAGTACACCAGCACTAGCCAAATTATTATCGGAACCGACCCAGCGGGTTTCGGAGCCGAGTGGGCCTACCCCATCATTATTGATTCCTCCTCTGACCCACCTCGGGGCCTCAGAGCCGGAATGCATGGATGTGAAAATACTGGAACCATCGGAGCAGAGACCTGCTCCAGGATCTACGGCCCCATCTTCAGCTCCGACTTCCTTGGTGCCGTCTGAGCTCGAGGAGTCTAGGAGCCGAAGCTCTCCTGTCGGGTCCTGGGAGGACAGTCGGATCAGACAGTTGTCGAATCTGAACTTGCCTCTTGGGGCCTCAACACGGGTGAGCTCAGCTTCTACATCAGCTTCAGAGCCAAACCCCTTGGCACCGGGGAAGCCTTGTAGTTCTTTGAAGCTGAGAGCTTCCTCGGGTCATGGGTGGGGGGTTTTGAGGTGATGAGGAGAGTGCTGTTCCCACAAGCAGCCCCACTCTCAGATCCAGTCATTCCTCCCCCAAAGGCACAGGTGTCTGTCTCAGCAGAACCAATGCCACAAAAACATGGAGACCCAAGGCCTCAGAATGCCCCAGTGGGCTAACCCTTCTCTTCCGAAACCTCTCCAGAATACCCTTCTGAAGTGGTCCCTCGCATGAGATTATGCAAGAGGAAGCATTTGAACATCCCAGAGGAGTCGATCAAATCAAACAAGGACCGTGATGAGTGAGAAGGGTCACCCTCTGAGGATGTCTCCTTTGCAAACATCTTAGACATCCTTAAGCAAAGGCGGCTGGAAGCCCATCAACCCTTCTGATGAGGAGTCTGCTTATCTGAAAGCCTTTCGGTCTCTCCCTTCCACCACTTGGGTGTCTCCGCCTTTTGATGAACTTACAAATTTAGTTTTTCAAAAGGCGTGCAAGTCTCCAGACTCAGTGGAGCCTGTTACCCATAGGCCAAATAAATTCATCACATCCCAAGAGGATAAAACCATCCTTACAAAAGGTGTCCCAGTAGATGATATGGTGGTGGCGATGGCCACCATGGAAGAGTTGTCAGAGACATCAACTTCTGTCCATCTCACGAACAAAGAGTCGCTTATGATGGACAGATGTGGAAAGCACACGTTTTCTTCAGTGACCTGTACTTTCAGGTCCCTGGATTATCTTACACACTTCACCAGGTTACAGAGAGATCTCCTGAAGGAGCTTGGAGATACTCTCCAGGGTTCAGTAGCTGCCGTGGTAGATAGTGTCCTGCCAGCTCTCCACCTTAAATTCAGTAGTTAACTCATCCATGACGCTCGTTTCTTATGCAGCCAATGGAGCAAGTAAGGCAGCGGATTCAGGAATTTCCTTTAGGAGACATTCCTGGATGCACTCGTGTAACGTTGTGGAACCCTTCAAGTCATCCTTTAACGCCCCCTTCGACTGCTCATCCTTGTTCAGGCCTAAGGTCAAAGACACACTAACCAGGTGTGAACAGGAATGAAAAACACTCTCTGCCATTGGAGTCCTTTTTTTCACACCTTCTAGGCCTTATCCTAAAGGCCAAAAGGGAAGAAAAATGTGATTTCTTAAATCCCAGAGAGTTTTTCAAGACACACGTGGTAAGCCTTCCCCCAGGAGCAGAGGGGGAAGCAATAATGGAATATGCCGGCCATGCGGAAGAGGGGGGTCCACAGAACCAGAGCAACAGAGAATCCTTCTTTGGTAAACCTTTTCAGTGCTCCTGAAAGGTGGCCCGTCTGCCCTTCTCTGGAGGCAGGTGATGATCCTTGTACCCACACGCCTGGCTAAAAATAACAAAAGACAAGTGGGTACAAAGCATCATATCCAGAGGTTACTCCACGCCCTTTTCAATTCCCGCCCCACACATAAAAAAATTTCTGGATGTTCCACCCAGTCACAGGAAACAAGCAACCTTAGAAATTAGTCCATCAGTCAGACCTTCTTCTGGCCGCAAAAAGGAAAAGACAGTTAAACAGCCTTTGCCACCACAGTAGATTGGTAATTTGCTTCAGCCACAGGTAGGTAACTGTGCTGTGGCCAAAGCTGGCTCCTCAAATCACTCATCTTTTTCTTCAAATCCCTCTGGTATAGTCCATACAGCCACCATGCACCAGTGGTTAGCCACATCCTCTGTGGCTGTTGGAGTCTCCTCAGTGAACAAAGAGCCACTCTTGTCGATCAGTGGAGAAGGGGCAGGGAATATGCCCCTATTTAACCAGAATGTTGTGCCCATCACTGGGGAAGCTGTCACTGGCAATACTGGGACTGTTTTTACACAGATTCCTATCAAAAAAAGACAGAAAACTAAACATATATCTTCTCCTGTGTCAGTTACTCGGGGGGGGGGGGTAATTTATTGGGCATGGCTCTGGGTCTAGAGCAGGCTTTTGACCCTCCTTGTAAGGCAGTTTATAGTAAAATAGGGAGAGATTTCTCTTTCCCTGAAGAAATTCAAAGAATGGAATCTGTAGAGAATTATGAAGGGACAAATGCAGTTTTTTGCCCTTTATGTTTCTAATTCTCATGAGAATGTGTGGTATCTCATTCTCTCTCTCGAGACTGCTTCTGGGATAAACCAGTGTTTTCAGTGGGAAAATACTGGGGTCTTGCAGTCCCCCAGAAAATATTATGATTTGTTACAAATGGAATTTCCAGAAACTTCTACTATTCCACTAGTTCTGCCAGCCTTCGAGGATGACTTTGTCATAGCTTGCATTTTCCCTGACAGTCAACCTGCTTTTCTGAAGACAGCAAACAGATTGTATCTTTCAAGTTTTATACGGCAATCCTAGACCTGACATAGTAGCTATAGCTTTAGTAGATCTAGAAGCTGCTAAGCGTTTTGTTGAGATCCTTTTCCTTTGATAAAGATGGAAAAACTTTTGATAATGTGTATGCTTCTGCAAGTTAGATTTATAGAATTCTTAACTGTCAGACTTGTATGTTTATCCTAATTGTGAACATATGAGGAATATCTTGGCATCAGTTTCTTCCTGTTAGGAAACATGTGCATTGTGTAATTTAGTTTCTTTTGTTCCCCAGGTCACTCCTCATTGTTTAATGTGTGTTTATGACTCTGATACTACTTCCAGGGTTGCTTCCGCAGGAACTGTTTTAAGGAAGTTTGCTTGTTTGCATTCTCAGAACCTCCAAGATGATGTAAGCAATGAAATTTGGAATAGTCTCTTGGATGGAGATTTAATTTCTGGACGTTCTTTTGCAGAGGTTATCAAAAAATGCGATGAGAGGGGAAAGGTGATTCAGAGAATCTCTGAGGTTTTCAGTCCTCCTCCTTCGAGTTTCCAAAGGGACTTTGTGCTCCCTTGTCTGACTTTGGAAAAAAGAAAAACAGTCTCAGCAGAAAGCTAGCAAGCAGACCATTAAAAAGCAATCTTCCAAAAAAGATAGCAGGAACTCCTCAGAACAAAGGACAATCAAAAAAGTCAGAATGACTGTAGGAGGGGCCATGCCACCCCTCACACCCTGGCAGTCTGGTAGTTCTTCCAGAAGGTCTGAATCTCCATTTCACTCTCTGGCAACAGTTTGTTGCAGATAGATTGGTCCTGAATATGTTCCATCTAGGCTACAGGGGGAGGAAAATCCTCTCTTTCAGGAGATTACTTGTCATCAACTAGATCAGACTTTTCTCTTTCCTCCTGTTTTACATCATATGCAATCTCAGGGCATAATAGAAGCTGTTCCTCCTCCTCCTTACCGGACAGATTTTACTCAAGAATAGTTTTAGTACCAAAGAAAGAAAACTCTTGGAGACCAGTTCTCCATCTTTCTTTGGAACCAGTTTATGTTAGTGCCCTAGTTCAAAATGCGTTCACTTTTCAAACTTTTATCACTCCTTCCTCACTTGAGCTTTCTAGTAACCTTATATATAAAAGATGCATATCATCACATTCCTATTCATACAGATTTCAGGCATTTCTTAAGGTTTTTTATGCTGGGCCACGTTATCACTTCATTGCCTTACCTTTTGGGCTATCCACTGCTCCAAGATTGTTCACAGTCACTAGCTCTTGTGATGGCCCGCTGCAGGGGTATCCACATTTAGATGACTTGCTTATCTTTGCATAGTTGTCTTCAAATCAGGAATTACCATCTTGGGTTAGAGAGCTCCTAGACAGGCTAGGATTCCAAGAGAGCATTCAAGTATTTTCTGACTCTCTCACAGTTTCTGGGGTGACTGCTTAACACATCAGTACAAAGAGCTTTTCTTCTGTAGGAAAAATAGATCTATGTTTTCTCTTTTTTTTCTTGGAAAAGTTCCAGTTTGATTATTGGCTGAGGTGCCTTCTATGTGGAGTCTGCATGTCCTTCCTGTGTTCATGTGGATTTCCTCCGGATGCTGCACTTTCCTCCCACATTCCAAAGTCATGCAGTAAGTGGATTGGGCATTCTAAGTTGACCATAAGCATGAGTGTGGTGTGGAAAAACTGCCATGGCAGGGCTAGCCACCTGGTGGTGTAAACCTAGGCTTTAGATGATTGTCATTGTTGGTGACACCCTGACCCCATGTGCAAAAATGGGAAAAAGGGGATGTGATGTTGTCCTATCTCGCCTTCGTTCTTTACTGATGGGGTTCAGTACCGATGCTCTGTTCTGACTCGGCCGCTTTAATAAGCTTGAGGTCTCCTAACTAGCTCATGGCTTACTCCCTAACCCATGATGCTCTGTGTAATTTCCCAGATCTCATTTGCCACTAAACAGATCGAGCATTTTCCTCAACTGGCTCTGGCTAAGTTTAATCCTTTTTCTTCATAGTACTTTAGCTAAGTTAATCACAGTCTAGACTGTGTCCGCTGCTCGCTGTTAATCTCTGGGGCAGTAATTTTTTGTTTCTAGGCCTACAGTCCATCCCTATCCCAACTCCTGTGTGTTACTGTTATTATTATTACTATTAGTGTTAGTCATAGACTATTATTGTAGGTGTGAGTTGTTTAATAGAGCTCAGCTCATTTGAAAGGCTATTCAGTCTATTTTAGTTAGGGGGCTCGTGCTTCTAGAGCCATTAAGTGTGTCTTGTAGTTTAATTTTTTTTTAGTTACTCTTTAGATTATAAGGCTTGTTGTTATAGTACCAAACCTTATATTTCTTCTTGATGTGTGTTTTTTTGCTGTTAAAAAAAAAATATATATATATATATATATATATATATATATATATATATATATGTATGTATATTTATTTTTATTTTTTTTTTTAACCCCTTCTTTTCGCCCTAGCCAACTTGTTTAACTTGGAGAGCGTTTTTTAGCCCTTTTAAGTTAGAGGGCCCCCCTTTTATGCACACATATATATATATATATATATATATATATATTTGATGTGAAGTTGTTTTATCTTGCTGTCCATTCTTACTGATGGGTTCGGAGCGATCCTGGGCTCCGACTCAGCCAAATGCAAAAGCTTGAGGTCTTCAACCAGCTCATGGCCTACTCTGTATCCCATGATGCACTGGTGCTTCCCTCAGATCTCATTTGCAGCTGCAACAGACCCGGAGTGCTTCGCTAAGCTCTGGCCAGTCAAACTTTTATATTTAGTATTTTCTCAATATTTACTTAAAATTTTGTCTTAGAGTAGTTAGGTATTGTAGTGAATAAGTTTTCTTTATCTTGTTATGTTATAGCTAGTTAGTAAATTAGTTTTAGTGAGTGTGTGCTAGTAGTCGGTTTCTGGCCATGTTTTTAGGCCTTTGATATCTTCCCACCCTAGTCATTTAAATTATCTAGTGTTATTCAAAGCCTGTTATATTTCAAGGCTTGTTTGGTGTTCATTTCTTTTAGTGTGTGCTGAGGAACCCGTTTAAATTAGAGGGGTTCATTGCTGTTGTGTTTCCAAGCCCAAGTATTAGGGCCTAGTAGTTAGATGGTAGTTTAATAGTTCTTTGTGTTTTACAAGCATTTTTCTTCATACAAGGCTTAAATACTGTAAGTTTGTGTGTTTTTTTGCATATATATATATATATATATATATATATATATATATATGTATATGCACACACGCACACATATATATATATATATATATATATATATATATATATATATCTATATCTATATATATATATATATATATATATAGGTGCTATCTGTGAGACATGTCTCAACAACAAAAAAGAGATTAAGCAGTCCAAGTCTGGGTTCAAGAAGTGCCCAAAATGTGGTCAGAAAATGTCCATAACAGATAGACATTCTGCTTGTGTTTATTGTTTAGGGGAGGTTCATCTCCAAGAGGACTGCTCTATATATGCCACTCGTTTAGTGCTAGGGTGTTGCATGAGCGTAAAAGGAAATTGATTGATAGAGGTCTTTTAAAATGCTCTTTTCAACAGGAACTGGACAAGGACAACCGTGACAAACTTTCTAAGTCTTCTTCTGGTTCGTTGGAGCCAAGTAAGAGTCCACCGACCAGCAAATCCAGAACTGATAAGTCTTCAACATCGGCTCCACCATCTTTGGAGCCAACTGTTGGTACAGTTAGGAGCCGGTCCCCAGTATTGGAGCCGTTGTCTTCTACTTTAATGTCATCAAAATTAGTCAGTGGCTTCATCCATTCCGTCTTCTCGGTCTTCAAGCAGGCTGTCAGACATGGATGTGGATAGTCTGGTGCAGGGACTTCTGCAGGCGCTGGCCAAACTTCTATCGGGACCGATCCCCTGGACTTCAGAACTGACAAAAACCCTTCCATCTTCTTCTGTTCCTCCTCCGATCCGACTCGAAGCTTCGGAGCTGGAGTGCTCAGAGCTGATGATTGTGGAGCCATCGGAACAGACGCCTGCTTCAGGTCTATCGGTTCCAACTATCCTGACATCTTCGGAAGGTCTAAGGGCCGACACTTGCCGATCAGGTCCAGGGAGGATAGTCAAACCAATTTTTCAGTTCCGACTTTGCCTCTCGGGGCCTCGGCTCAGCTCCTACCACGGGCTCGGAGCCTGCAGTTCTGGCACCATTGGAATCTCCTATTTCTTCAGATCCAGAGGTTTCTTCGTGCCAGAACCACCACACCATCAGAACTGGCAGCTCCATCCCCTAAAGCACAGGTGTCTACTTGTACATCACACATCCCTCTAAAGCATAAAGACACTGAGCCTCAGGAAGCTCCATTGGGTGAACCCTGCTCTTCCGAGACCTCTCCAGAAGCTCCCAACTGAAGAAGTTCCCAGGAGGAGACTTTGCAAGAGGAAGCATCTGGACTCCCCACAGGAATCCATCACTTCAGACACCGTCTTAGATGAGTCAGAAGGATCCGCACAGTCCCCCTCGGAGGATATCTTCTTCGCAGATATCCTGGAAATTCTTAAGCAGAGGCGTGGCTTGAAGTCCAGTAACCCTACTGATGATGAGTCAGTCCTCCTGAAGGCTTTTGGGTCTCAGCCCTTCACCACTTGGGTGTCTCCACCCTTTGATGAGCTGATTGAGCTAATCTCTCGAAGGACATGGGAGTCCCCGGATACCATGGAGCCTGTCCCTAAGAGGCCTAATAAATTTATAACTTCCCCCCAGGACAAGACTTTCCTGACCAAAGGAGTGCCCGTTGATGCTATGGTGGTGGCAGCCGCCAAGAAGGAACTGTCAGAAACGTCTACGTCTGTCCATCCTTCTAATAAGGATTCTAGGATCATGGACAGATATGGTAAGCACATATTTAGTTCAGCGACTTTTACTCTCCAATCACTGAACTATCTAACGCACTTTATTAGGTTGCAAAGAGATCTCCTGAAAGAACTAGGAGATACTTTACAGGGTTCTGTAGCTGCGAGGGTCTCAGAGAAGGTAACTTCCCAGCTCACTACCCTTAATTCTCTTTTAAACTCTTCCATGCATCTGGTCTCATATACAGCTGATGGAACGAGTAGGGCAGCGGGTGCAGGAACTGCTCTTAGGAGACATTCCTGGATGCACTTATGTTCCTTTGCAGAGCCCTTTAAGTCATCCTCTGTTAACACCCCTTTCAGTGGCTCGTCCCTTTTTGGACCCAAAGTGAATGAAATGCTTACCAGGAGTGAGCAGGATGGAATGACTCTGCTGTCGGAGTCCGTTTTTCCACCCCTACCAGACCTTACCCCAAAAGTCAGAAGGGAGGGAAGATGTGGTTCCGTAAAACTCAATGAACTGTCCAGGACACTCATGGTGAACCCCCCTCTAGAGGCAGAGGAGGGGATAATAATGGAAGACGCTGCCCATGCAGCAGAGAGGATCTGCAGAATCATGGCGACAGAGACCAGTTCTCTTGGAAACCCTATCAGCGCTCCTGAAAGGAGGCCCACCTGTCCATCTGTGGAGGCAGTCGGGGGATGCTTTTCTTTGTACCCAGACACCTGGCTAGAAACAACAAAAGACAGCTGGGTACAAAGCATCATATCCAGAGGATACTCAGTTCCCTTTGTCACCCCCCCCCCCCCATAAGAAAAATCCCGGACGTTCCACTCAGTCACAGGGAACAAGCTTCCACAGAGATTCAAAGGTTGCTGGAAAAGAGCATCATCCAACCAGTCCCAGCAGACCAGAGAGCATCCGGAACTTACTCAAAGTTATTTTTAGTTCTAAAGAAAACGGGACTGGAGGCCCATTTTGGATCTCTGCAGACTAAACAAGTCAGTAAAAAAGACAAAATTCCAGATGGTCACGCTACAGTCAGTATTTCCATTTTTAGGGAAAGACAATTGCATGTGCTCGATAGATCTCCAGGATGCGTACTACCACATAAAAATGGAAGGCCATCCAGGGATCATCTGTGCTTCCGGCTGGGAGCCAGTCATCAGTTTTGCTCTCTGCCCTTTGGTCTCACTACAGCCCCCAGAGTGTTCACCAAATACATGGCATCAGTCACGGGTCACCTGAGACGTTTGGGATTCCAGGTGTTTCTGTACCTAGATGACTGGCTCCTCACTGCTACCACCAAGCATCAACTCATACAAGCAAGGGACGCAACTTTGAACCTCTGCAGTCAGTTGGGATTTACCATAAATTCAGAAAAATCTGCCTTGTCGCCATCACAACATATTATTTTTTAGGAGCAGAGCTAAATACCATTACCATGGCCTTAAACCTTCCACCAGAAAGAGTTTGTGTTCTACGAAAACAGGTCCTAGACCTGCTCCCAAGAGAAAAAGCCCCGGTTTCAATGGTACTCAAATTGTTAGGGACAATGGCGGCAGCAATCACTGTGATTCCTGTAGGTCGGATGCATATGCATATACTGCAATGGCTCCTGTTCACCAAATGGTCTTATCAAGAACTTCCAATGTCACACAAAAATCGTGATAACAAATTCATGCAAGAAGGACCTTCAGTGGTGGCGGACATCTCACCAAGTAACTCTGGGCCGCTCCTTTGTTCTACCCACTCCTATAGCCATGGTGACCACGGACGTCTCCCTGATAGGGTTGGGGAGAAGCATTATCAGGGAAGAACAGCCCAAGACACATGGAGGAAACATGAGGCTCATCTGCATATCAGTGTCCTGGAGATGAGAGCAGTACTTCTAGAGTTGCAGTCCTTTCAAGACTCTCTCCCTCTGGGTATTATTGCATTTCAGACAGACAATATGTCAGTGGTCTGGTACATAAACAAACAAGGAGGAACCAGATCTTATCCCCTATGTCGAGAAGTCCCTGAGAGTATGGCAGTGGACAGCTTCCACCCAGCACTTTCTGAAAGCAACACACATCCTGGGGAGATCAAATGTGGAAGCAGACAAACTGAGCAGGGCAATTCTATTGCCTCATGAGTGGTCCCTAAAGGAAGAAGTAATGGAAAAGATATTCCGCAGATGGGGCCAGCCTTGCTGCGATCTTTTTGCAACTCCAACAAACACGAAATGCAGCAGCTACTTTGCCCTAATCCCCCCTCCGGGGGATGCCCCAAGGGATGCACTTGTACACAATTGGCCCCTGGGTCTCCTTTATGCCTTCCCTCCTTTCCCTCTGATACCCAAAGTTTTACAGAAAGCCAAGGTTGTGGGAAGGACCATCATTTTAATAGCCCCTTACTGGCCTCGTCAAATTTGGTTCCCCTTCCTCCAGCCTCATCTATTGGAAGAACCTTGGATTCTGGACCCAGTTTTAGATCTTCTGACTCATTCATCAGGGGCTCTCCATCATTCTCTTCAGTCCCTCAAACTGACAGCTTGGCTGCTCCATTTCCAAACATAGCCAGGATTCACAACCTCTCAGCTGCGGCTCAGCATATTTTAACATCCTCTCATAAATCGTCTACCAGGAAGTTATATCTTAGTAAATGGAAAAGGTTTTCTATATGGGTGTTTCAAAACAATATTGACCCGTACCTGGCTACAATTTCATCCATTCTGGAAATTTTGACTAAACTTTTCAATGAAGGGGCAGCTGCTGCAAACCAACAATTTCTAATTTTCTTTTTGGTGACCAGGGTTCTAATATGTCACATAGACTCTCTAAAGCCTTTCTCAAGGATACTATTCATTTGAGACCACCCATCAAAGCTCCAACTATTTCATGGAATCTAAATTTTTTTCTTTCCCAAATAATCCTACCCTTTTTCGAACCAGCCTCATCTTGTGACTTGAAATATCTATCATGGAAAAACATATTTTTAATAGCTATTACTTCTGCTCTGTGAGTTTCAGAGTTACAGGCTTTGTCCATTAAACCCCCTTATTTGATTTTTCATAACAGTCTCGCTCAGAACGAATCCCATCTTTTTTACCTAAAGTTTGCTCAGAGACAAATCTCAACCAATCTATTGAATTGCCCATTTTTTCCCCTAAATACACTAATAAGATGTAACACATGCTGCACAAGCTTGATGTTCACAGACAACTTCGATTCTATTTAGACAGGACCAAACATTTCAGGAAAACAGAACAGCTCTTTGTCTCCTTTTCAGTGTCTAAAAAAGGTGCTCCAGTGACGAAAAACACTATCAAAATGGTTATCAGATTGTATTTCCTTCATTTACAGTTCAGTGAATACACTGTTACAACAGAAGATAAAGGCCCACTCTACTACGGCTGTAGCTACTTCATCAGCCTTTATTTCTAAATTACCATTAGATACTGTTTGTGCAGCAGCTACTTGGTCAAGGCCTCATACCTTCATCACTCATTACAAAGTAGACAAGGCCTCCAGGGACAGGGCTTCCTTTGGTTCCACTGTCCTGAAGAACATTAACCCGTGAGTCACCCGAGAAAGATGGTGCTTGGGACGCTACCCATCAGTAAGAATGGGCGGCAAGATGGAACAACTTCACATAAAGAAGATATGTACTCACCATAGCGTTCCATGTGAGTTGTTCATCTCGCCTTCATTCTTACATCCCACCCTCCAACCCCCTACCAGTTTGTTGTGGACTGAGAAGTTGAAACAAGTCTGTGTTGTCTTTCATCCTTATCTAGTGCATCCTTTGATACTATTTTTTTTTTTTGGGGGGGGCTTATCTAGTCAGTTTAGTTGGCAGCAAACAAGATCTGAGGGATGTACCAGTGCATCATGGGATAGGGAGTAGGCCTTGAGCATTTGCATTTGGCCGAGTCGGAGCCATGGATCGGCTTCAAACCCATCAGTAAGAATGAAGGCGAGATGAACAACTCACATGGAACATTATGGTGAGTACAGAACTTCTTTTTTTTTTCTGTTCTGAGAGATCAAAATTTTTCCTGGTGTTGCTTAGTTCTTTGCTGTATTTAATGTCGAAACAGTTAAGAGACTAAACACTCTGGTTTCAAGAAATGTTCCAAATGTTCCCAAAAAATGTCTTTGATGGATAGCCAATGCTTTGTAGCAGTACACTTGCAAGAGTCATGCTCTATATGCCACTCTTTTAGCTCGGGGGATCTTCTTGAAAGAAAAAATAAACTGATATTAAGAGGAATACTAAAAACTTCTATTTCTGAAGCCATAGATGAAGGTCAGAGTGCATCCAATGAAATCTCTTCCCCTCCTTGTAGATTTGCTAAGTCAGCAAAAAGATCTTCATCCTCTTCAGACCAATCTGGATCTTCACAAAAAGTCTCTGGACCCAAAGTCTATCAGGCCGGAGAAACCATCTACCTCTACTCCATCTGTTTCAGAGACATTGGTATTGCACACTCGGAAAACAACCATACGCTCCGCAAGGATGGCATGCAGGGTCAAGCCAACAATGTAAACCACCAACAACCAGCAAAAAACGATAGTGAACACGCAGTAATGAAGAAATAATGATTATTTATTTATAATTTCTTCTAAGGTATTATAAATAAATAATCATTATTTCTTCATTACTGTGTGTTCACTATAGTTTTTTGCTGGTTGTTGGTGGTTTACATTGCACACTCGGAGCCAGTCCCTTGTTCTGGAACTGGTGTCTCTGACTTTGAGGTCACCATTTTTACAGAGATCAAGATCTCCTGGCCCCCTATCTCCTCCTCCAGGAGTTTGTCAGAAGATGATGTGGCTCGTGTAGTGCAGAGGCCTTTTGAGTACACTGGCACTAGCCAAAGTATTGTCGGATCCGACCCAGAGGGTTTGGGAGACGAGTGGACCTGCCCCATCACTATCGACTTCTCCTCCACCCACTTCGGGACTTTGCAGCCGGAATGCATGGAGCTGATCATAGTGGATCCGTCGGAGCAGAGACCTGCCTCAGGATGTACGGCTCCAACCTCTGCTCCAACTTCCTCGATGCCGTCTGAACTTGAGGAGTCTAGGGGCCAACAGTCTCTGTTCGAGTCCGGGGAGGACAGTCGGATCCGATAGTTGGATACGAACTCTCCTCTCGGGCTTTGACTCGGGTGAGCTCATCGCCTACATCAGCTTTGGAGCCAACCACCTTGGTGCTGGGGAAACCTTCTGGTTCTTTGGAACCAGGAGCTTTCTCAGGTCATGGGTGGGGGGCTTTCGAGGCGATGAGGAGAGTGCTGTCACCATGGGCAGCCCCAGTCTCAGATCCAGTCATTCCTTCCCCCAAAGGCACCAGTGTCAGTCTCCGCACAACCGATTCCACACAGACGTGGAGACTCAAAGCCTCAGGATGACCCACTGGGTGAACCCATCTCTTCTGAAACCTCTCCAGAATGCCCTTCTGAAGAGGTCCCTCGAAAAAGACTATGCAAGAGGAAGCATTTGGACTCCCCAGACGAGTCGATCACATCTGACCCAGACCTCGATGACTCAGAAGGGTCCCCATGGTCACCCTCTGAGGATATCTACTTTGCAGACATCCTAGAGATTCTTAAGCAAAGAGGTGGCTGGAAGCCTATCAGCCCTTCTGATGAGGAGTCTTTATACCTGATTGCTTTTGGGTCTCACCCCTCCGCCACTTGGGTGACTCTGACTTTCGATCAACTTATGGAATTGATTTGTTGAAAGACATGGGAGTCTCCAGATTCCATGGAGCCTGTTCCCCAGAGGCCAAATAAGTTTAAAATGTCCCCTGAGGATAAAGCCTTCCTAACAAAAGGTATCCCAGTAGATGCTATGGTGGTGGCACCGGCCACCAAGAAGGAATTGTCAGAGACTTTCTCTTCTGTCCATCCCCCGAATAAGGGGTTGCGGACGATGGACAGATATGGAAAGCGAATGTTTTCTTCAGTGACCTTTACACTTGGGTCTCTGAATTATCTTACAGATTTGACGAGGTTGCAGAGAGATGTCCTGAAGGAGCTAGGAGATACTCTACAAGGTTCATTAGTTGTGGGGGCATCAGACAGTGTTCTTCCAGCTCTCCACCTTAAATTCAGTAGTAAACTCATCCATGAGCCTCATTTCTTATGCCGCTGATGGACCGAGTAGGGCAGCGTGCTCAGGAATTTCCCTAAGGAGACTTTCCTGAATGCGCTTGTGTAGCTTTGAGGAACCTTTTATGTCTTCTTTTGTCAATGCCCATTTTGATGGCTCGCCCTTTTTTGGGTCCAAGGTCAAAGACACACTAACCAGGTGTGAGCAGGAAGGGAAAACTCTCTCTCTGCAGTTGGAGTCCATTTTACCATACCATCTAGACCTTATCCCAAAGGTCAAAAGGGAGGAAAGATGTGGTTCAGAAAACCCCAGAGAGTTTTTCCAGACACACGTGGTGAGCCTTTCCCCAGGGGCAGAGGGGGGAAGCAATAATGGGAGATGCTGGCCACGTGTCAGAAGGGGTCCGCAAAATCAGGGCAACAGAGAATCCTTCTTTGGTAAGCCCTTTCAGCGCCCATGAAAGGAGGCCCGTCTGTCCTTCCCTGGAGGCAGTCGGGGATCACTTATCCTTGTACCCACATGCCTGGCTAAAAGTAACAGAAAACAAATGGGTACAAAGTATCATATCCATAGGCTACAACATACCCTTTTCCCTTCCAATCCCACCTATCAAAAACATTGTAGATGTTCCACCTAGTCACAGGAAACAAGCAACCATAGAAATACAAAAGTTGCTAGGAAAAAAAGAGTCATCCAACCGGTCCGCGCAGACCAGATAGGATCCAGAACTTACTTAAGGTTCTTTTTAGTTCCAAAGAAAACGGGACTAGAGACCCATACTGGATCTCAGCAGATTGAACAACTATGTAACAAAGACAAAGTTCCAGATGGTAGCACTGCAGTCGATACTTCCCTTTTTGGGAAAAGGCAATTGGATGTGCTCTATAGACCTCCAGGATGTGTACTACCACAAAAAGATGGACAGGCCATCCAGGAGTCCTGTACGCTTTCGGCTGGGAGCCAGTCATTGCCAGTTTCGAGCTCTGCCCTTTGGTCTCACTACAGCCCCCAGTGTGTTCACCAAATGCAAGGCATTAGTGACGACTCACCTGAGGTGTCTAGGATTTCGAGTGTTTCTGTATATAGACGACTGGCTCCTAAACAACACCACCAAGCATCTACTATCAGAAGCACGAGACACCACCCTGAAACTTCACTTCTTTTTGGGGAGTCTTATTGCCATCTCAACATATTTTTGTAGGCGCTGATCTAGATACTACGAAAATGGTGGTCAAGCTGCCCCCAGAAAGAGTGCAAGCCTTACGGCTTCAGGTCTCGATCCTTCTTTTCAAAAGGAAGGTTCAAGCAAGGACAGTTTTAAGAGTACTAGTCATCATGGCAGCAGCGATAAACGTAATACCATTAGCACGGGTGCACATGAGAATCTTACAGTGGCTGCTGTTCACTCAGTGGTCCATGCAGGAACTACTAATGTCACATCAGATCATATTAACAGAATCTTGCGAGAGAGACCTCCATTGGTGGTTTCACTCCAATCAAGTGACCTTAGGTCGACCTTTTCTTCTTCCATAACAGTTAGCCACAGTGACCACAGATGCTTTTCAGATGGGGGGTGGCATTATGGGGGAAAGACAGTCAAAGGCACTTGGCAGGATCAAGGGGCCTACTTGCACATCAGTGTCCTACAAATGAGTGGTGCTTCATGCGTCGCAAGCATTCCAAGACTCTCTTCCGGTAGGAACGATTGCAGTCCAGATGGACAACATGTCAGTTGCATGGTATATAAACAAACAAGGAAGAACCAGATCATACCCCCTGTGTCGAGAGGCACTGAGAGTATGGCAGTGGGCAATCTCCTCTCAATGTTTTCTGATAGCAACGCACATCCTGGGGACATTCAACGTGACTCAGCAGGGCTATTGTGATGCCACACGAGTGGTCCCTGAAACACGACATAGCAGAAACAATTTTCCAGAAATGGTGCCAGCCCTGCTGTGACCTTTTTGCCACATCCATGAACACCAAATGCAGCAGCTACTCCCCCTTGGGTCTCCTTTACGCCTTTCCTCCCCTTCCCTTGATATCAAAAGTTCTTCAGAAAGCCAATACATTGGGAAGCACCTTAATACTTCTTGCCCCATACTGGCCTCATCAAATCTGGTACCCCTTCTGGCCTCATCTTCAGTAGGAGCCCTGGATTTTGGACCCAGTTCCAGATCTTCTGACACATCCGTTGGGTATGCTCCATCCATCTCTGCACATCCTCAAGTTGACAGCATGGCTGCTCCAATTCCAACCATAGCCTGGCTACCAGACCTCTCATCTTCAGTGCAACATATCTTGATGTTTTTCTCACAAAGCTTCTACGAGACAATTATACCGCAGCAAATGGAAAAGATTTTCTTCATGGGCTGCAGAAAATAATCTTGACCCTTTTGCTGCACCCTTACCTTCCATTTTGGAATTTTTAGTGAAGCTTTTTCAGGAGGGGGCAGCTGCAGCTACCATTCGAGTCTGGGTCTATATTACATGAACGAGCGATCAAAATGTCAAGTACAAGATACTCGACATACTTTTATCGACCGTTCATGTAATCAGAACCTCCAGATGTTGTAATTTTGAGTTCCAGAATGTTTTGGTCGGCCTTCCAGGTGAGTGTAGCGTGTGACGTAAACACGCTACACTGTCAGGAATGCCTTTGTTAGAGGCTGCTTTATTTAATATACCAACTCAGAGATTGCTGTATATTGGGGAAAGGGCAGTTTCCCGCTAATCACTTGCATGATTACCGGGAAATTGCCCATTCCCCAATGTAAAGCGATCTCGGAGTTGGTATACTTAGTTGTGGGGGGGGGGTGAAGCCCCCCACTTTGTTTTAAAAGTATGTGTGTTTGTGTAGGTGTTTGAGTGATGTGAGTGTGTAGGGGTTTGTATGAATCAGTTGTATGTGTGTGGGTTGTATGTTTGGAGTGGGACAAACAAAATCTTTCAATTTTGTTTTTTTCAGTCTTTTTGGGTTTCGATGACATGATCGAACGATCAAAGTATGTTGAGCATGTTGTACTCCGTATTTTGATCGCTCATTCATGTAATATAGACCCTTCGAGTTCAACTAGCCACAATCTCTAATTTTCATGTTGGAGAAATAGGCCTGAATATCATGTCCCAGAGACTTTGTAGAGCCTCCTTGAGAGGTACAAATCTGTTAAAACCACCCACCAAACCACCTCTGCCCCATGGAACCTAAATTTTGTCTTATCTCGCATAATCCTTTCCCCTTTGAGCCAAGTTTTTAATGTGGAAAACAGCTGTCTTAGTAGCAATCACTTCGCCTAAACTTGTTTCAGAACTACAAGCATTATCTATCAAACACCCCTATATGCTGTTCCATAAGGACAGAATTTCTCTCCACATGAATCCGTCCTTTTTACCAAGAGTATGCTCTGAATCAAACATAAACCAGTCCATAGACTTATCAATTTTTTTCCCCAATTATAGCAATGAGGCAGAATGTGTTACACCTACTGGATGTTCAGACAATTACGTTTCTACTTACACAGAACAAAGAACCTTAGAAAGACTGATCAACTGTTTGTATCATTTTCAGACTGTAAAAATGGTACTCCAGTAGCAAAACCGACTATATCCAGATAGTTGTCAGATTGCATCATGTTCACCTACCAGTCTGTAAACAAACAGCTTCCAGGCAAGATAAGAGCTCATTCAAATAGAGCTGTTTCTTCCTCTTCTGCTTTTTGTGCAAAACTGCCAATTGATACAATCTGTGCTGCAGTAACATGGTCAACACCTTATACCATTATCACTCATTACGAAGTGGATTTGGCCTCCAAGGACAGGGCCTCTTTTGGGTCCACAGTTCTGAAAAATGTTCTCCAGTGAGCCATCCAAGAAAGATGGTGCTAGGGACGCTGTCCCATCAGTAAAGCATGAAGGCGAGATAGGAGAACATCACATAAAGGAGTTATGTACTCACCATAACGTTCCATATGAGTTGTCCATCTTGCCTTCATTCTTATGTCCCACCCTCCTGTCTCCACCCTTTGACTCCTGGAGGATCAAGGGGTTACTATTTGGCATCTATTACTCTCTGACCCTCTTCTTGGTTTTTTGTGTTGTAGATAAGATGTTCTTTATATACAATATTTAGTACACCAGCAAACAAGATCTGGGGAATTCCATAGAGCATCATGGGATAGGGAGTAAACCACAAGCTAGTTAGCAGACCTTGAGCTTTTGAACGCGGCTGAGTTGGAACAGAGGATCGGTTCCGAATCCCATCAGTAAAGAATGAAGGAGAGATGGACAACTCAGATGGAATGTTATGGTGAGTACATAACTTCTTTTTGGTGGATAGATGGATGGATTTAACTACTTTCTAGGGGAGTTCCTCTCACACTTCTGACTTAAGAGGGAAGACCTCTGGATTCTGGGTCTCATGTCACCCATGATTTTTGTGATAGCTCTTGCAAAACTTTACGAGAAAGATACAGTGGTATCTGAAACCTCTTTGGTTCCAGCATCAACACCTGTTGGATTTTCAAATTCCAGTTCCGAGATTTGTAAAAAGAGAAATAAGATGGTGGAGACATCAGATTTCTCTGAATACAGGTTTCCCATTTTCCTCTCCTGCTGCAAAGCAGTCAGTCACAGCGGAAACCTTAGACATTGCTTGGGGAGTAATGTCAATAGGCATAAAAGTTTAGGGTCTTTTTATATTTTTTATTTAACTGTGTTCAATGGTCCAGGGGCCGCTCAAAGAACACTGACTGAATGCAGTGAGGTCAAAAGCATTGTTTCCCATCCATGACACTAGCTTAGATTTGATCTTGGTTAAATTTGTAGCTGTTCTAACAATATTTGATAGTTGATTCCATAATATTGGTATGAGTAATATATTTAGTACGCAAGGAAGTTTTACAAAACCTAATTTGAAAATTAATACCCCCATGCTGGTTAGTTAGAGTTGTTATAATTTTCAAGATTTAGTAATACGTTAAGAAAGTTGTCATTAAAGACTATATAAGTAATGATGGCATTGGCTCAAAAAATGCAATGCGTAGTGAACCCCTTTGTGGTAAGATGGGTTAACAGTTAGCTCACAAACGGGATGCACTATCAAAGTGGGTGTATCTACATCAGCCAGCAGACCTGTTACCAGCAGGGTGCCAAAGAGGTCAGTGCTGGGCCACCTGCTGTTTGTTATATACTTCTCAGAAGTTTAGGTCAAAACTAAAGGGTTGTGGCAGACCAGGTTTGTACAGAACTGCAAACTGTTTGCAATCACTGAGTACCCAAATGATGTTGGTATATTCCAGGAGGGTCTCGCACAGATCTACGACTGATGGCATTAGTTATGGTCTCAAACGAAATGCATAATAATTCCCTTCAGTACTATCAAATCAACAATAATACCCTAAGTACCCATGAAGTGGTAAGGACCTGGGATCACATGTAGACCACAACCTTAACTTTGACCACCGCATGTCTACCGTTTTAAGGAAAGCTTTCTACATAGCTTACTTCGTTAGTAAAGGCATCGCCTCGAGAGCAACAGAAGATACAACTTCCCCCCCCATACTTGGCACTTATCTTGAGTATAACACCCCATTCGGTATGTACCATACTAAGAACCTGCACACTTAGAGAGACCTCAGAGGTTTCTGACAAAGATCATCAAGGGCCTCTAGCATGTGCCTTACACGGACCGACTAAAGTCCCAGTAACTCTACTCCGCATCGAATAGACTTCTTAGGGGAGACTTATGCCTGGCCTACAAAGCAACCCGAGACCCAAACCTAATGAACTTACTGCATATGTGTAAATCAAATGGGTTTAGGGCTACCCATTCCAGGGACTTGAATATGGCCTGCAACTTAAATAGGACATGCTGGAGGGACAGATTTATCTCCCAGCGACTGCCATGTCTTTGGAACAGGCTACCAATTCATGTGAAACAGAGCACCTCTATGATACTTTTCAAGAGGAACCTGGGCGAGTGGATGGGGCACCATAAATTCTTCTATAAACATGTCATTGATGTAAGACCTAATCCTAGAGTATCCAATGTTTAATTCATTCTTAGATACTTCCACATAGGTATTAGTGGATATAGTTAACACTAATACCTATGTGGAAGTATCTAAGAAGCCAGGATATACATTGACCTTTATAATTATCTTACCATGCCAGCACCTAGGGTACCTATTCTGTTCGGAATACCAAAAGTTCATAAGAACTTGTATAATCCACCTATGCGACCATTAGTTGATGCAAGGAACAGCATCACATATGCATGTACAAAAGTTGTTAATATTTTGAAAAAAATACGTCAAAAGTGAAAAGCAGATTTCTAAAGATTCATGGTCGTTTTTAGAGGAAATTAATAGGACCACATTTAGTGAGGAATTTAATTTCCTCACTATAGATGTCAAAGATCTTTATTCCTCCATTCCCCATTTGGAAGCAGTTGAATGGGTGGCCTCTATAATCAGACAAAAAGAAGCACCATGTCACGAGATCAAGTTAGTTGAGGAACTTTTGGACATAATCCTATCATGTAACTATGTAACATTTAACAATAAGTACTACCCTCAAAAAATAGGTGTGGCCATGGGCTCCCCTTGTGGAGCCAGTGTGGCCAATTTGTTAATGGCGTTTTGGGAGAGGGAGTATGTTATGTCTAACATATATCCAACAGAAAATGCAATTGTACACACGATTCTTTGATGATATATTTATTTTGGTTAAGGGGGACATACAAGTTGCACAAGAGATGGTTGAATTTTTTAATTTCTACATCAGAATTCCTCAAATTTACATCATGTTTCGCACAAGATAGAATAGCATATTTGGTCATAGACCTAATTAAGGACATGGGTAATGCATGCTTTACAGCAAAAATATTCCGTAAGGACACATACTCTAACTCCTTCTTACAGTACTCTAGTTGCCATCCCTTTACACAAAAGAAATCTGTAATAAAGGGACAACCAGTTAGAGCTGTGAGGATGGTCACTAAAGACCATGATTTCCAAGAAGAATGCAGCTTTATGAGAGATTTATTCTTGAAAAGAGGTTACCCCGTCACCCTAATTCAGGACTTGATCGAAGAAGTCCAGTTAAAAAGGGAAAGGGGAATCTATTTACCCATCCTTAATCAACACAGTGAACAAATTATGGAACCACAAGTTGTCAAACTATTAGCCCTTACGGCTTTATTATTACATATAGTCTAGATGCTAAAAGTGTGGTTTCCATAATCCAAAAGAATTGGTATATGTTAATGAATGATGGTGTATTGAGAAGCAAATTCCAGGAGAAACCTGGGACTGTTTTCAAACAGAGAAATAACCTGAAGCAAATCCTGGAAAAGAAATCAAACAGGCAGGTAAATGCAACGGGTATGTTCAAATGCAATATGTGTAGATATTGCAAATACATGGATGCCAAACATTTGAGATCAAGGGGAAGAGATATAAAATAAGGGATAAATTTGACTGTCAAAACAAGCAAGTAGTATACCTAGCAAGGTGCACATGCTGTCCGGTATTCTATATCGGGAAGACCGACAGAAAACTCTGCGAACGGGTATATGAACATGTGTATGCCATGGGGAGAGACAAAGCGGAGAGTGCACTTGCAAGACATATCATGGAGTACCCACATCATCAGTTCACATTCCGGGCAATAAATCAAGTTAAGAATGAGGGGAGAGGGGGACCGGACTCATTGATCTTAGAGAAAAATGAACTTTTGTGGCAATTGAGGCTGGATGCTTGCCATTGCCCAGGGATAAATGAACTAAGTTCCATTATGTGCATTTTAAAACTAAGAAGTTTAAACCGGTAGTAAACTTACTTTCTATTTTTCATACTTTTTAGATACATACAAATATATGCCTTACAATATATTATTTTGTATAGATGCATATAAATATATGCTTCACAACATAATTTCTTATGAACAAATGCCTTATAAATTGATAGCTATTTTGTATTAAATATAATACACCCTATACTATTTATGATAGCAGTTTGAAAATTAATTGGCTTTGAATTCATACATTTAAATGTGTTATTAAGTTCACGAAGTATGTTTAAAGTAAACATTTTGTAGTAAATATTTTTAGAAATGTTTTTATTTATCTATCAGCGTAGGTTTATGCATGTAGCCAATGGTTTTTGATGTTTATAACATCCGTAGAACTGTTTGTTTATTAAACTAAAGGGAGGTGGGGCTTGCCTTCTAAGCAGAATATGGACAGCCACTCACATTATTGTTTTTAAACATGTGATAGGAAAGTGGGGAATTTAAACCCCAGTGTTTTAAAATGTTTTTTATCTGAAGAAGTTGTTTTTTGAAAACAACGAAAAGCATTGTTGAAGCTTAATAAAATTGTTTCCTGCATCTGTGTGGAAAGAGGTCATGTTTTGGGCGATTTGACTTGCATTGCTTTGGCGTTTTTGGAACTTCCTCCCACATCCCAAAGACATGCTGTAGGTGGATTGGACACACTAAATTGGTCGTAGGCATGAGTGCGTGCATGTGTGCGCCTTCCGTGGAAGGTTGGGCGCTGGGCTGGCAACTCGACACCATAAAACTCCACTGCCAATCATGAGCGGACAGGTGATCTGCTGTGGTGACCCCTAACCGGGAAAAGCCGAAACAAGAAAAAGAAGTGAGTTATTGTTGAGAACAGGTTGGCCATTGGTATCCTGTGTGCCAGTTTTGTTCTATTTGATGGGCGTTTTGCCCCTAGTAGTTATTTTCAGTGCTAGATTAGCTTAGACAATTGGTAGTTGATAAGTTCGATAATTAGTGCTTGCTGTTAAGGCACGCGTTGTGCTCATTTTAACCTTCTGTGTATATTGTTCTTTAGTGTGCTGTATTATTAGCTTAACCTAGTTAGTGTTCTTTAGTGTGCAGTGTTATTAGCTTACCTAGTTATATTTAAAGTAATCCATGGAGTTATTTGTCAGATATTTACCTTAGTTGACAAGGGTTCTTGACATTTCAACCCTTTTTTGATTCTTCGGCATAGAGTTTGTACACAGGCCTCTACCTTGTGTGCGTGTGTCAGTATATTTGGCAGTTTCAGATCTTTACTATCCTCTGTTCTAGGTCCGTTTGAGTTGGAGGACCTAGGTTTCTCCCTTTCTTCTCTACCCAGGGCTAGTCCATTTGAGTTAGAGGAACTAGTCCTTGTGGTTGTGTGATTGTTAGTGTGGTCAGGGCTAGGCCCGTTTAAATTAGAGGACCTAGTACTCTCTCTCTGTGTTTAGCTTGTGTCTTTTCGCTGCATCATCAGTGCCATGTCTAAAGAGGCAAAAGATCATAAACCCTCGGGGTTTAAGAAATGTGTGAAATGCTCCCAGAAGAGGTCTATTACCGATGGCCACAGTAACTGTGTGTATTGCCTCTGAGCCCTCCATTTACAAGAAACATGGTTGTTTTACCATTCTTTCAGTGC
Source organism: Protopterus annectens (assembly GCF_019279795.1). NCBI lineage: Eukaryota > Metazoa > Chordata > Ceratodontiformes > Protopteridae > Protopterus > Protopterus annectens. Next base: position 476,663,202 of record NC_056747.1, on the reverse strand, counting down.
CAGGGTATTACAGGAGAGGAAGAATAAATTAATATTAAAAGGTCTCCTTAAGCCTTCTTTTGAGGAAGATTTGGCCAGTTCGTCTTCCTCCTCTAAATCACATGGATCTAGAAAAGAAAAGACTAAACCTTCCAAGAGGCATTCCCCGGCTCCATCCGGTGCCTCGGAACCGCCTCCCAAAATGTCGAAACCAGACAAGTCTTCTCCCACCTCAGCTCCACTGATTTCGGAACCGATCAAGGGCATACCTACTATGACTACTGTGTCGGCCCCAGGCAGTTCGGAGCCGAGCACTGATAGCAGACATCTGAGCCGGTCCAGAGATCCTTTGCCGGTCTCCCCAACTTTAAGATCCCCTATCTTACAGAGATGTAGATCTTCCACACGGTCTTCCAGATCTTCCAGGAGCCTATCAGAAGAAGATGTGGAGAGAGTAGTGCTGAGACTCATGAAGTCGTCTGCCTACCCAAAATGCTGTTAGCTCCAACCAGTCGGTCCCAGAGCCACTTTTGTCCATTTCCCCTTCTGTGGTTCCTCCTGCGAGCCGTGCTGGGCTTTCAGAGCTGGAGTGCTCGGTACCACTGGTTGTGGAACCCTCTGTTCCAGCTCCCCCCGAGGCTGTCTCGGAGCCGAATTCCACTCCGACACCTTCAGTGCCGTCCGTGGTGTCAAGTAGCCCAAGCTCCCCAGTCAGCCCCGACAAGGATGCCTGGAACCAGACCTCGAGTCTCCCTCTCGGTGCATCGGCTAGGGTGAGCTCGGACCCTACATCTATCTCGGAGCCGATTACTTCCTCCATCTCCTCGGAGCGGGGGAGGTCTTCGGAGCCAGAGAGGTCAGCCTTCGAGATGATGAGGAGTATGCTGTCCCGATCATCAGCTCCACCCAGGGGTACCGACACTCTTCCCCCTCGGGCACCAACCTCCTTCTCAGCACCTACTCCCTCTCTAGACAGCAGAGAACTGCAGCCTCAGGAGCCCCCGACTGGTGGCCCCCACCCTTCTGAGGAGCCCCCTCGAGAGAGGACATGCAAGAGGAAGCATGTAGACTCCCAGGATGAGTCTCTTACCTCTGACACCAACCTCGAGGAGTCAGAAGGGTCCCCCAAGTCATCCTCTGATGATGTCTCCTTTGCTGACATCTTAGAGATCCTTAAGCAGAGGTGTGGCTGGCCCACTGTTACCCCTTCTGATGAGGAGTCGGTGTACCTGAAGACTTTTGGGTCGCTACCTTCAGCCTCTTGGGTCTCTCCACCTTTTGACGAACTTTCAGAACTTGTTAGTCGAAAGGTGTAGGAGACTCCTGATGCCATTGAGTCATCCCCAGGAGACCCAATACATTTTTGTCAGCCCCTAAGGAGAAGGCATTTTTATCCAAGGGTGTTCCTGTAGATGCCATGGTGGTGGCGGCTGCCACTAAGAAGGAACTAGCGGAGACTTTTTCCTCTGTCCATCCGCCGAACAAGGACTCTCGAATGATGGACAGGTACGGGAAGCGTATCTTTTTGTCAGCGGCATTCACTGTCAGATCACTGAACTACCTAACACATTTTACAAGGCTTCAGAGAGATCTCCTTAAGGAGTTAGGAGAGACTACAAGGTACATCTACTGAAGGATTTCCTGATAAGGTGTCTGCTCAGTTGTCCACCTTGAATTCCATTTTTAACTCCTCAATGAGGCTGATTTCTTATGCAGCCAATGGAGCGAGCAGGGCAGCGGGTTCAGGAGTTTCTCTTAGGAGACACTCCTGGATGCGCTTGTGTAATTTTGCGGAGCCGTTCAAGTCTACCTTTACCAATGCCCCCTTTGACGGTTCTTCCTTGTTTGGACCCAAGGTAAAAGACACTCACCAGGTGCAAGCAAGAAGGGAAACGCTCTCTGCTGTGGGAGTACGTTTTACCATCCTCTCTAGACCATACCCCAAGGGTCAGAGAGGTGGTAAAATGGGGTTCAAGAAGTCCCAGAGGTTTTTCCAGGATACACAGGGTGACTCCTCCATCAGAGTCAGAGGAGGAGGTGCAAATGGTAGATACACCCTAGAGGCAGGGGCGGACCGTAAAACCAGGGAGGCCGCGATTCGTTTTGAGGCCGGCCCTATCAGTGCTCCTGATGTGGGGCCCCGACTGTGCTTCTCTGGAGCCGGTCAGGGGGGTCGCATTTCTTTGTATCCAGAAGCCTGGCTAAGTATCACCTTAGACAAATAGGTACCAAGAATTATCACCAGAGGTTACTCCATACCCTTTTGTCTTCCACCTCATGTTCCCAAGAAGATTCTAGATGTTCCATCCAATCACAGGAATCAAGCAACTGTAGAAGTGAACAAGGTGCTCGCAAACAGAGTCATCCAAACTGTCCCCGCAGACCAGGTAGGATTCGGAACTTACTCCAGATACTTTTTAGTGCCAAAACGTACAGGGGACTGGAAGCCCATCTTGGACCTCAGCAAATTTAAACGAATCCATAAAGAAGGACAAGTTCCGGATGGTAACACTGCAGTCTATACTCTCTCTTTATTAGGGAAAGACACTTGGATGTGCTCAATAGACCAAGACGCATACTACCACATAAAAATGGACAGAGTGTCGAGGAGCCATCTACCCTTCCAGCTGGGAGCCAGTCACTACCAGTTTCGTGCTCTGCCCATTGGTCTCACCACAGCCCCCAGGGTCTTCAAGTGTATGGCAGTAATGACAGCTCACCTGAGACGTATAGGATTCCATGTGTTTCCGTATCTGGATGACTGGCTCCTGACCGCCTCCACCAGGCATCTCCTTCTTCAAATCAGAGACTCCACTATCCAACTTTGTGGCCAGTTAGGGATTACTATAAATTGGGAAAAGTCTGCCTTATCACCCTCTCAATTTGTGACTTTTATAGGCGCAGAAATAGACACAGTCGCCATGTTGGCTCATCTTCCAGCAGAAAGAGCACAGAATCTCATGCAACAAGTTCTTCATCTTCTCCCCCTCCAGAAAGTCAAGGCAAAGACTTCTAGGGACCATGGCCTCCACCATATTACTAGTCCCTCTTGCCAGACTACACATGCGGATTCTTCAGTGGCTTCTAGCGTCCCAGTGGTCCTTCCAACAACTGCCTCTATACCACCACATCATATTAAGAGTCTTGCAAAAAGGACCTCCGTTGGTGGATCAAACCCAACCAACTAACCACAGGCACTCCATTCCTTCCTCGCCAACCCGTTGCTACTGTGACCACGGATGCCTCACATATAGGGTGCAGGGGCATTATCTAGGCAGGACTATCCAAGGCACATGGCAAGATCATGAGGCCCAACTGCATATCAATGTCCTAGAGATGAAGGCAGTGCTTCTGGCGTTGCAAGCACTCCACAACCTTCTTCCTCTTGGGACAATAGCAATACAATCAGACATGTCGGTAGTATGGTATGTCAACAAACAAGGCAGAACCAGATCGTACCCACTCTGTCGAGAGGCTATTCGTATTTGGAAATGGGCGAGATCTTCTAGTGGCAATGCACATCCCGGGAACAACCAACGTGATAGCCGACAAACTCAGCCGGGAAATCTTGATGCCTCACGAGTGGTCTCTGGTCTCTGAAGCAGGAAATAGCGGAACAGATTTTCCGCAGATGGGGAACAGCCTTGCTGTCATCTTTTTGCCAGCCCGATCAACTCCAAATGCAGCAGCTATTTTTCCCTTATCCCCCCTCGGGGGGAGTCACCGAGAGACTCACTTGTTCACAATTGGCCCCTGGGTCTACTTTATGCTTTCCCTCCTTTTCCTCTCATATCCAAGGTGATTCAGAAAGCGAAACTGTTGGGAAGCAAATTGATCCTCATCACTCCTTACTGGCCACGTCTGGTTTGGTTCCCCTTTCTCAGGCCTCATCTACTAGACCACCCATGGACTCTGGACCCAGTGCCAGATCTGTTGACACGTCAGATTCTCTTCATCCCAACCTCCATACCCTCAGTTTGACAGCTTGGCTGCTCCAGTTCCATCCCTAGTCAGGCTTCATGATTTCTCACCCATTGTGACCCACATTTTTACATCTTCTCACAAACCCTCCACTAGAAAGTTATACACCAGCAAATAGAGAAGGTTTTCTATCTGGGATGAGGAAAGGAATGTTGACCTGTATACCGCATCTATTCCAGTGGTATTGAAATTCTTGTCTGAACTTTTTCACCAGGGTTCTGGTGCTGCCACAATTGGGGCTCAGTTGGCAGCAATATCAAAGTTTCATTCGGGTCAACATGAGTCCAATCTGATGTCACACAGATTGTGTAAGACCTTCCTTAAAGGTGCTACTTTATTGAGACCTCCCTTTCAGGAACCGGTAGCTTCATGGGATTTAAACTTCGTTCTATCCAAATTAACATCTCCACCCTTTGAACCAGCTCATTCATGTTCGTTGAAGTTTCTGTATTGGAAGGCTTTGTTTTTGGTGGCAATCACATCTGCTAGATGAGTATCAGACTTACAAGCACCGTCTGTCAGGCCCACTTATTTGATTTTTCACAAAGATAGAGTATCTCTTCATACTAATCCATCCTTTGTCCCCAAGGTGTGCTCTCAAAACAGCTTGAGCCAAACTATAGAGTTTCCGGTGTTCTTCCCTAATCATTCCAACGCAGCAGAATACAGATTCCATCAGTTGGACAATTACAGTTCTATCTACACTGGACCAAGGAATTCAGGAAGTCAGACCAATTATTTGTTTCCTTTTCCGACTGCAGATTAGGTCTCCTGGTTTCCAAAGTGACCCTTTCGAATTGGATCTCCAGTTGTATATCCTACGTTTATTCTTCCGATGGTAAGCCTTTACCGTTCAAAGTTAAGGCTCATTCTACAAGATCCCAGTCTATTTCTGCAGCCAGCCTTTCAAGCCAGGGTTCCAATTGATAATGTTTGTGCAGCAGCAACATGGGCTACCTCTCACACCTTTATTAAGCATTACAAATTGGATTTGACCTCTAGGGGTAGAGCCTCCTTTGGTTCCACGGTACTCAGGAGTATTTTTCTGTGAGCCACCCAAGAATAAGGTCCTAGGGAAGCTATCCCATGTGTAAGAATGAAGGCGAGATAGGACTACAGAACATAAAGAAGTTATGTACTTACCATAACGTTCCATGTTTGTAGTCCATCTCACCCTTTCTTACAAACCCACCCTCCTACCCCATTCCTGGAAGGATCTGGAGAGAGAATATTTTCTTAACAAATGGAGACCTTTTATTATTGTTCTTTCTGGATAGTTTTTTGTTATTTCTTGCTATAGTTAGCAGCAAACAAGATATTGGGATTATACTGGTGCACCATGGGATACCTACCTAGCCACGAGCCAACTAGAAGACTTTGAGCTTGCTAATAGGCCGAGTCAGAGCAGAGGATTGGCTCCGAGCCCATGTGTAACAATGAAGGGCGAGATTGACTACAAACATGGAACGTTATGGTGAGTACATAACTTCTTTTTTCTAAATCCCTTAAGTCTGGCGGTGTATAAATAGTTTGAAAAAGAAAGGTTATTATCGACTATAATTTCCAAGTCTTTATACTCATTTGAGACTGATAATATGCATTCATTTAGATTTTCTTAGCAGCCATGTTAGGTTGGGATATAGCTACACAGCGTCTCTCTCTATAGGCATCCTGTATTCTGTCAGAGCAAAATTGTGTGGCAGGCAAGCTGAGCAGGATAAGGGCAGATCCTCACTAATGGAAACTAGTACAGGGGGTCTTTCAGGATTTGGTCCATCTGTGGGGAGTTTCTCAAGTAGACTTATTTGCTTCCTCCGTGTTCAATCAGCTGGCAATATTCTGCTCCAAGACTCCATGCAAGAAGGCCCAGAAGACTTGTACCTTCTCTTTGGACCGGAGTGTTCCTGTATGCTTTTCTACCCTTTCCACTGATATCCAGGGTACTTCTGAAGATTCAGAAGGAATCCCCCAAGATCATTGTGATGACTCCCTTCTGGATTAGGCAGCTGTGGTTCTCCCTTCTTTCAGAAGTGGCCAGGAGCAGTTACCACATCTACCTCACTGACTGGATCAACTTTCAGAAGATCAGGGGTGTTAGATACACCCTGACTTCAGTCAATGTCCACTGACTACCCGGATGGTAGGTTTTTAATTCTCTTAAGGCACTTGCTTACCAAGGATGTGTTGCAGGTACTAATGGAGGCAAGAAAGCCTGCTACTAAAAAGCATATATTAGTAAATGGAAAAGGTTTTCTAGCTGGTACCAACAACATAACCAGCACCCATTCAGGGCTAGTTATTATCTGGTTTTACAATATTTGGGAGAGTTACCATCCAATGGCCTTTCTTGTTCCTCCGTCAGGGTTCATTTATTGGCCACGTCAGCATATGTGTCAATGTATCCTCCTGTTTCAATGCATTCTCATGTCAGAATATTTTGAAAGGAGTTTTGCATAAGAGGCCTCTGAGAAAACTAGTGGCCCCTCCTTGGGATTTAAATTTTGTGTTAGAGAAGCTAACCTGGCTGACAAAGTTCTTAATTTGGAAGACAGTTTTGCCGATTGCTCTGACCTCTGCAGGAAGGGTGGCTGAGATTCAAGCTGTTTTGGTGAGTCAGCCCTATTTCATTTTCCACAGAGAAAGAGATTCTTTGAGAACTAAATCCTTCTTTTAAGCCTAAAGTGGTATCCAAGTTTTCTTTAAGACAAACTATATATCTCCCGTTTTTCTTTATTGAAACTAAAAATGAGGGAGAAGGGATACTGCATACCTTGGATGTCTACAGGCAACTCAATTACAATCTTGACACAACAGAAACTTTTAGGACTTCTTATCAGGTCTTTGTTTATTTGTGTAGGTAAGAAGAGGCATCCTGTGTCAAAGCAGACTTTATCTAATGGTTGTGTCTGCCTTTTACTTTTTTTTTATTCTCAGCAAAACAGCACTATTCAATGCAGGGTCGAGGCTAACTCTACCAGGGCCTTGACTTCATCTTTGACTTTTTGGAAAGGGTTGTATTTTAAAAATATTGTAGAAGTAGCAGCATGGTTCTCCGTACGGATTTTTACAAGACACTGCAAGCTTGATTCCTTCTCTGTATCTAAATCAGGCTTTGCTAGCACCATTCTCAAGGGGATGATGATTCTTCCCCTCATTTATCTTCTCATATAGGTTAGGCTACTGCGGTAGCGATTAGTGTGACGAACATAGTGCATTTGTGTAAGTAAATATACCGTAACAAAAGATGCATTCTTTTTACAAAATGTAGACATTCATGTCCTTTTACTCCTAGGTATGTCCATTTGGGGCTCAGCCTCCCTTCTCTGCTTGACATAAAAGCTCTGAATGGCTTGGCACGCAAACCGGTCATTTGGACAGTACAGTTCGAGCTGTCTAATTTATTTAACATTTATTGACCAGGATTGTCCAGCTGAGCTGAAAAGCCCTTTTTCAGTGGAGGCCTGGGGAGAAAAGCTCCACAATCAATACAATAGAGATAAACAATTGAATTTATAAAATTAACAAAAAGGATACAAAGTTTTTATACTAAGTGTAAATAAGACAGCAATACAATTTGGACAACAGAGCAAGATGAACAAGAGTCATATACATTTGTAGTTACTGTGCATCATCATAATTGGGAGAGAGAGAAGAGTGATGCAAATTTTTAATAGATGTTTAAGGAGTTTGCTGGCATGGGAGTTACAAGAGGTAAAAAGGGTTGGGAAGAGCTTAGAGGAAAAATAAGTAGAGATCGGTGAAGCAGGAACAGCTTCGTGAGCAGGTAGAGCACAGGCTTGGGGATAGTAAGGAGGATTATGAGTGGTGAGAACAGTGACAAGACCAGTTAGTTGGTGAGTATTCCTTGGTAGCCGCTTTGAATTCTTTTAAGTTAATTGTGGGACCTAATTTCTAATGGCAGCCTGTTCCAAGACACAGTAGGATTGAAGCTATACAGATTGTAATCAATTTTAGTTTTAGGTTTATAGATTTGTAAAAGGTCTAGGTCTAAGCTATGTAGAAATTTAGTGGGAATATATTGAGAGATAAGAGAAGATAAGCTGAGGCAGTAGGGGGGGTGGTATAGAATGGAGTGAATAATCAGGAGCTGAGAAGGGAGAAGTTGGTGAGGTAATTTTAACCAGTTTAGGTATTTTAATGAGTGACAGTGATGGGATTTATATGTTTGGTGCGCTGCAAATCTGGCTACTTTGTTGTAGGCCGATTCTAATTTAGTAAGGAGAGAGGAGTTGAGATTTGCGAGGAATTGAGGGCTGTACAGTAGGCTGGGTAGGACTAGGAGGTAGGCATAGGAAAAGGTTACTTTTCCTTTGTTGGTGAGAAACATTTTATTTCTATATAGGAGGTCCAGTTTTTGATGAGTCTTCTGGATACAGTTGTTAACATGCAAGTCAAACTTAAGCGGATCATCTATAATTACACCTAAGAGTTTTGTGCTTGATTCAACTTCAGTAGGAGTGTTATTGAGGGAAAGTATAGAGAAGGTAGGTTTATGGTGATTAACATTTTTAGGTAAGAAATGTAGGAGTTTTGTGTTTTTGGGTTCAAAATAAGCATACGAGAGACCCAGGTTTCAACTGAGTTGAAGGATGCCTGAGTGGTAGAGAGGAGTTCAGAGGGGGATGTCAGCAATGGTGATGACTGCAAAGTCATTTGCGTATTGTACCAGAGATGGTTGGGGTCAGGAACTATAGAATAGGTTAGTAAAGATGTTGAAGAGTAATGGACCAAGAATAGAAAGATGTTGAAGAGTAATGGACCAAGAATAGAGCCTTGGGGAACACCCATTTTAACAGGTAGAGAAGGGGAGAGAGCAGAGAGCCATCTCACTGATTGCAGTCAATCAGTGAGATAGCCGGAAAACCAGGCAACAGTATAAGTGGAAACATTGAGGTTAGTTAATCAATAGGAGTGAGTGAGACACAGTGTCACAGGCTTTTGAAAGGTCTAAGAAAAGGCAGGAGCTAAGCTTATCATCATCTCTGGCCAGTGAAATAGTGTTAAGGAAGGATATGAGGGCAGTGGTAGTACTATGTTTAGGGCAAAAGCCATATTGTGTGGGTGAGAGCAGGTTTTCCTGTAGTTTTTAATGACTTGCTTATGTATGCATTTTTCCACTACTTTTGAGAGTGGGGATAAGATAGCAGTGGGTCTAAAGTTAGTGATTTCTGTGGTTACCTCCTTTACATATAGGTAGAGTGTAAAATTATTTCCCAATCGAAGGCACCTTTGACTCGGCAATTTATCAAGATGGATACTGGGAGAGTGAATGAGTCAGCTGCTAACTGGAGGAAATAGGAAGGAATATTGTCAGCAGATTTGGAACAGAGTTTTATCCTGGAGCGTAGAGACTTAATGTAGTTAGTAGGAATAGACGTGAGGGAAAAAGTATTAGTAGAGATTAAAGTAGGAAAGAGTTCAAAGACGTTAGTAGACCAGTTTTTTACAGAGTTCACAGCTTTAGTAGAAGGGGGGTCTGAGGTAATCATCTTGGATATGGATTCAATAAAATAGTTGTTAAAGATGGCAGCAGTTTCTTCAGGTGTTTTCTTATGGCAGAGATTGGGGAAAAGATTCCCAGGATGCAGTATTTGGTTGATTGAATTCCAGAATTTTTTAGGATTAGATCTTTGAGCAGTAGGTGGATTTCTTTTTTTAGTAAGTATCGACCAGGAAGTTCCACGGTCGGGGTAAACCACAGCAATTGCACGTTACCTCCTTATACAAAGGTTGAATATTGTCACTGTCACCAAAAAGTTCCACGCTGAAGAATTTTCTCCAAAGTATCTGCAGCAATAATGGAATTTTATTCTTAAAAAAGCATACGAACTGGTACAGCCAACACAACGCAGTGCAACAAACACAACCAATGATTTACCCAGGTTTCGTCCGCCAAGACGAACTTCATCAGAATTTCTTTTTTTAGCTTTAATAATGTGTTGTTTTATCAGACTTCTGAGTTCCTTATACTTTGGCAAGTCAGAGAAGAGCTTAGTTTTTACCTATCTTTTCCACATTTTGTTTCAGTTTCAGAGGGGCCAGCCTTCGAGGCTATGCAATGAACCTCGGCTGCTCAGCCACTCAGTTGACCTCTTACTCCTCAAGTCGTATTCTTTTCTCAAGTCCAAAATAAAGAACCAAACCCAGATACCGAATACAAATCCACAATCGAAATGAACTCAGTGCATGGCAAGCGGCTTCCACTTACACAAGTCCCTTTAATTCCATTGCAAAACTTGATAAAACACTTCAAAAAATACCACAAAATAAAAGCTAAACAGTTGAGAGCTTTCGACTGTTAATTTGACATCTTCAGAACCACTAGCTACTAACACAGTAAGTTTAAAATAGGCTTTCAAAAACACACACCCCTCAAAAATAACCAGTCAAAACTGATTTTCAGATAAGGAGTACATACACCTTATTAAAAATCTACCTGCAGTAATGTAACCAGTGACCATGATACTTCTGATAACCAATGAGAAAAGCAACTTTGGCAATTCAACCAATGGTAGCAGTGACAAAAAGTAATATACAGATGAACAGTACATAAACTCCATAGGTTACGTCTTACCCAATTCAAAGGTCCAGAATGGAAAAATGGACCAATAATAAAAGTAGCCACAAGGACCAATTGTTTTGTAAATCTGCCCAGTGTATTCAGTTTCAGTAAACCTACACTATTTGCACCTTTCACACTTGTTTGTTATCACAGCACCGTTCCTCTCTTGACACACCAGTAGTTTCTCTAACAAATTTTTAATATTAAACTTGTTTTTATATGAAAAAGTGGGCTGGCTCACCCATAATTTCTTCATCTCATCATGGTGCTGAAAAATAAACCAATTCTTACGTATAACCTGCTCAATGTCCTTAGCATCTGTGGTGTAAAATAACACCATGTTGGCACTGGTGTCAAAAATGGATTCATAATGGGTTATCATAGCACCTTGTAAGCCAGATTTAATAATTGGTGCATAGGAGCCTCCAGCCATTCTATTGCCCAAGATCTCGGCATGAAGGGGAGACAAGACCAAATCAGGATAACCATGCTCGCAGAACATGTCCATCAACACTGCAAATTCTCTTAGACAATGTGACACACAGATTAGTTTGGCTCTTTACTATCCCCTTTTTTGAAAAAAAAAGGTGACAACTGGAAAAGAACAAATAGGAATTATAATAAGTGGGTTTCCTATAAATTCTAGTATCCAGCCCATCAACACTTGATTGTACCAATTCAATGTCCAGATAGTTCATTTTGTAATGATCAACCTTCCAAGTGAAACGTAAAAAGTTGGTGGTACCCTCCAATTCCGATACAAAATCTGAAAACTACTGTTGTGACCCCCTCCAGATGGTCAGTAAGTCATCTAAAAAAACAGAAACAGGCTACACAGTTCACATATAGGGGGAGTTTGAACACCGTATCCAATTCCCATTTTAACACAGTGTTGTTAAACATCTGTATATTGCAAAAATGGAGGCACATGTGGACCCCCCATTGCTACTCTCACTTTTTGCTTAAAGAACTGACCATCAAATGACAAGTAATTATTATCAAGTACTGTCTCCATAAAGCTCCTAAGCAAGTCTACTTCTGCAGCTGGTACATAACCAAATCTGCTAATAATCTCTGAAAACCATGTCAGACCCAATTCCTGGGGAATCACTAAAAAGAGACTCAATGTCACATGTTGAAAAACACAATCCTGGATGTTATCGATGTCACAGTTTGTCGGCTAGGTCTCGTGAATCTTTCACAATATGTCTATGGCCCACCAAAACGTTTTTTAAACGATAATCAGTATATTTGGCCAGGGGCTCCGTACATGACCCTCTGGCCACCACGATGAGTCTCAATGGTGGGTCATATAAATCCAAATGAGTCTTAGGGATACCAAAAATTTTGGGATTCACCGGATTCAGGACCCTCAAATAGTTGTACAAATCCTGGGAAATGACAGCAAACCGCAGCAGCTCATCCAACATAACCTTTATGCCCCTGTGAGCAATACTGATTTCATTAAGGCACAGAGCTGAATAAGCCTCAGAATCTACCAAAATGTTATGTAAATGTCATGAGTAATTGTGAGTACTCATAATGACCAAACCTCCACCCTTGTCCCGTTTCATACAACGAATGTCACTTCTAGACCTAATGTCTTTGAAAACCACTTCATCTTGTTCCATAAGTTTGTAAAATCAACCCCGGTTCTTATTACTCAGGAGACCCCTGAGATCTCTCTCTCGCACAACCTTTCAAACATATTGACAGGGTGAAGGGGAGGATTTACCACACTTTTCCTCCTCAAAGTGTTAGATATTCCTGATTGTTCCTCTTTATCAGCAAACAAAATCTGAAAATTCAATTTCCTGGAAAACAACTTTAAATCAATAAGAGTCTTCTGTATTGTAGCTCTACTGGTTGGAATGAGGTTACGCCCTTTCAAAAATAAATGATGGTGAGCTGGTTCTACAACCACATCGGTATAATTGTAGATATTAAAGTTAAAATAATTATTTTCACCTTTTCAACATATATTATTAGTGGGAATTCCTCCAAATTATTTAATTGTGTTGCCAATGACTCCTCCTCCTTTTCCTGGGGCTTCCCTTGAAATTCTCCATTCTTGATTGGTTTGGACCCTTGCTTTCTCTCCAGTCTCTTGGAACGTCTTAATGGGGGGCACCTAAAGGGGCACCACTTTCAGTTGTTGAAGCCTGTCAATCAGGTACTACAGTTGGCTCAGTCTCATCACAACTTAGGTTGCTTTGCTTAAAATTTAAGTGTGGAGCTTTTCTCCCCGGACCTCCGCTGAAAATGGACATGCATCCAGTCGGACTTTCCCAGTCAACAAATGCAAAATAATAAATACTAGGAGGGAGGAGATGCACCGTCTTGTTGGTATAAACACAACGGTCTCTGTGCTATCAACTTCACCTCTGTGGACTCTAACGTTTTATTATACCTTGATTTGTGGTTCTCATATTCAATGTCTGAGGTAATAGAGTCCATCAATTTCTTAATGTTCTCCTTAATTTTGACTAAATGCCTCTCATTTTCTTTAACAATTAATCATGTGAACTCCAAACTAGTTCTGTGAAAAAAAAGTCCAGAAGTTCAGCATGGATGGCAGTAACCCCCCTTCTTGCAGGCGGAGCGGTCCCAAGCAGTATACACATAACGCGTTTGAATCTGAAGAAGGAATTTTATTGACACACAACTGGAATGTATTAAGGCCAAAGGGTTTATGTATTCTTCATCTGTATATTAGTTTTTGTCACTGCTACCATTGGTTGAATTGCCAACGTTGCTTTTCTCATTGGTTATCAGAAGTATCTTTGTCATTGGTTATATTACTGCTAGTAGATTTTTTTAAATAGGGTGTATGGACTCCTGATTTGAATATTAGTTTTGATTTGTTATTTTTGAGGGGTGTGTGTTTTTGAAAGCTTATTTTAAGCTTACTGTGTTAGTAGCTAGCGGTTCTGAAGATGTTGAATTAACAGACAAAAGCCCTCAACTGTTTAGCTTTTATTTTGTGGTATTTTTAAAGTGTCTTTCTCATGTTTTTCAGCAGAACTAAAGGAACTTGTGTGCATGGAAGCCTCTTGCAATGTACTGAGTTTATTTGACTTTCCTTAAGTCCAGTTATCTAGTCTGCTCGTCCACTGGACCAGTGAGTGCTAAAACCTCATGAGATTCAGATACAGATTCTGTCGTTTTCTGATACCTCATCAGACCATTCCCTAGATCAAGCCCAGAAGAAAAAGTGCAAGTAGAAACACTTAGATTCCCAGCAGGAATCCACTTCCAAATATACTGTTTTTGATGAACAGGAAGGGGCCCCCCAGAGAATCCCCTGATGATTTTTACTTGAAAATTTTGAAACGGGGTCACAAATATTCTACCCCCCCCCCCCCAAAAAAAAATCAGCATACCTACAGGCTTTTCCCACTCACCCATCTACCTCAAGTGACTCCGCCTCCTGATGACAGATCAGTAGGTGCCATGGTTGTAGTGGCTGCCACTCAGAAGGAATTGGCTGATGTAAGTTCCTCTATCCATCCACTCAACAGAGACTCTTGGATGATGGATTGGTATGGCATTGGATTTACGTTTCATCAATCTTTGCTTTACGGTCTTTGAAATTTCGGGCAGTTTTTACCAAGCTTCAAAGGGATCTGATCAGGACGTTCCCGGATACCGTGGCAAGAGCTGTCTTGGAAAAGGCACATGATAACGATGCCTCCGCTACCATGGAAATTGTGTCTAATTCCTCTATGCAGCTCATTTCTAATGCATCTGAAGGGACTACCAGAGCATCAGGTTCAAACATAATCATAAGGAGCAAGCCTAGATGCACTTGTACAAATTTGTGGAGCTATTCAACTCTTCATTCATCATTGCTCCCTTTGATGGATCGTCCCTTTTTGTCCCTAAAGTTTGAGAAACTTTGTCCTGGTGTGGAAAAGATAGAATGACCCTTTCTGCAGTGGGCATACATTCTTCTACTCCTCAGTGGTCCTATTCTAGGACCAGAGGAGCAGGAAAATGTGGTTCAAAGTCACAAGGACCTTTCCAGGACACACTTGGCAGTGGCTCCCCAGGAGCAGGAGGGGTGTTAATGGAAGACGCCATCCATGCGGCAGAGGTGGTCCACAGAATCAAGGTTCCAGGGACTCCTATTCTGGAAAACCCTATCAACGCTTCTGAAAGGCGGCCTGAATGTTTTTCCCTGGAAGCAGTCGGGAGGAGGTTGTTTGTCCTTGCACCAACACTCCTGGCTTCAGATAACTTTGGAGGTTTGGGTGCACAAGATCATAACCAGAAGATGCATCATACCCCACACACACACATTTCCAACAAAATCCCTGATGTTTCACTCAGTCAGAGAGAACCAGCGGTTTTGGAAATTCAAAAACTGCTAGAAAAAAGTAATCCAAGAAGTCCCGCCAGACAGATAAAGTCCGGAGTTTACTCAAGATTCATTTAGTGCCATAAAAGTCAGAGGACAGAAGACCAATTCTGGATCTAAGTTTTTAGAACAAGTCCATGTGACAGATGAAATTCTGGATGGTCACGATTCAGTCTATTCCCTGTTTCTAGGAAAAGATGATTGGATGTGCTCGATAGATCACGAGGACGCGTATTACCACGTGAAAATGGACAAGCGCTTCAGGAGATTTCTCTGCTTCTGGCTGGAAGCCAGCCATTATCATTTCAGAGCTCTGCCGTTTAATCTCACCACAGCCCCTAGGGTGTTTACCAAATGCATAACAGTAGTAGAAGCTCACTTGACACTGCGCATATTCTTGGTATCTCCATACTTACATGACTGGCTCATTACTGTTCCCACCAAGCATCTACTAGTACAAGCAAGAGGCTATGTTCTCCAGACCTGTGCCAACCTGGGGATTACCATAAATTACAGAAAATCACAACTACCTCCAACACATTCTTTAGAGTTCGTAGGAGTGGTACTAAATACCAAGATTTACATAGCCTCCCTACCTTATCTCAGATTATCTGAGTGCAGAAAATCAAGGCTTAAGTTTTTGTCAGAAGCAAGAGAGTAGCCACACATCTAGTCTTACACTCCTTGGGTTCAAAGGAGGCTGCCATTACGTTAGTCCCCCTAGCGAGTTTTCTCATGAGAATTCTACAGTGACTTCTAACATGTCCGTGGACTGTACTGTATAAAAAGATGTCAAATTAGTATTTGATTACCAAATTTTGCAAGAAAAATCAAGCTTGGTGGATTCAGTCATAGGAAATTCTCTTGGCCCCTCCCCTTGTCACATGCCAAACCCAAGCCATAGTGATCACGGATGCCTCTCAGATGGGGGAGCATTATCTGGGCAAGACTGTCCAAAGCACTTCGTTCTCCCATGGAGGCCAGCTTGCATATTGACATCCTGGAGCTGAGGGCAGTGTTTTTTTAGCATTGTAGGCCTTTCAAACCGCTTTCCCCTTGAGAACGATTGCATTTCAAACAGACAGTGTGTCAGTAGTTTGGTACATCAACAAGCAGGGAGGAACGAAGTCTTACTTCGTTTTGTCAAAAAGCTCTCAGAATTTGGAAGTGGGCAATCTCTTCCAACTGCTGTCTGACAGCAACGCATATTCTGGAGAGTTCCAATGTGACAGCAGACCAACTGATTAGATGTATTCTCTTGCCTTGCAAGTGATCTCTCAATCACAAAGTGACGGAAAAGATTTATCTGATGTTGTTAATCTTCCTTTATTCCTTACTCTTGGGATTCGGTTCTGACCTCGGAACCAAGCTGGCCTTTTTTTTTTTTTTCAAGCTCGCGTCAGCCACAAACCTCTAGAGCTAAGATTTTACCCATCATGCCCTTCTCCCTGTTACCTCAGACCTAGTCTGCTGCGTTGCTGTTCAACCATGTCGAGCTGTTCCTCTCCAGCTAAGTGTATATTTTCATAATTTTTTTTTTGATTTTTTTCTCTCAGAATTCTTAGTTTTTCGACTTTATTAAGTCGTATCTTCTTTTTCTTTATTACCTGTACCTTTTTGTTATCTTCTACTACCTTTGTTGGTAGTCTTTCCTCGCCCTCACTTGGGCTTTGCTACAGTGTGTGTGTGTGCCTAGTTTTTGAATATTTTGTGGATATAATGTCTGAGAAGAAAGAGAGTCCAGGCTTTAAGAGGTGTTCGGAGTGCAGACACAAACTGCCTCACTGTGACATGCATGACTTGTGTGTTTACTGTTTGGGCGTGCCTCATCTCACAGTGAAGCTGCCCCATCAGATTTGTGAAGGTTTTCCTGCCAGGACTTTGAACGAACGTAAAAATAAACTAGTACTGAAAGGTCTCCTTAAGACTTCTTTCTGCAAGACTATTTCTGGGTCGCAGGAATCTTCTCCTCCTTTCAAACAACATAAAAGGTTTAAGTCTCTTCCATCATCTCCCTCTGTAGACCCTAAGGAATTGAACCATAAAAAGGCTAAATTGTTAGTCATCGGTGCCAGCGGCTGCTTTGGCACAGACTCTCTTGACCCTGTCTCCGATTATGTCTGCTGGTCCCTCTACACCATTGCTTTCAACGCAGACTTCAGCCTTCATGGTGCAGACTACTGACTAGTTCAGTGCAGACTTTCTCGGCACCGATTGGTATATCGGCGCAGTCATCTTTGGCACTGACTGAAGTCTCTGTGCAGACTTCTTCGGCACTGTCCAGTTTCTTGGTGCAGACATCTTCGGTGCAGTTTTCTTGGCGCCAACAGTTTTCTCGGCGCTGACCCCCTCGGCACCGACAATTTCTTCTTTGCAGGCTTTTACGGCGCCGATGGTTTCGGTGCAGACAACTCCAATTTTGACAACACCGTTCTCAGTGCAGGGATCTTCCACACCATTGATTTCGGTGCATACCACTTCTGCGCCGGCTTTAGTGGTGCAGACTATACAAACACCGCCAGTTTCAGTGCAGACATTACCTATTCAGACACCTTTTTTCAGTGGTCGTAACTAGCCCTTTTTTGGACAGGCCTGAATCGCCTTCAGGACTTTCAGTAAGGTCTACTAGAAGCCTTTCTGAACATGATGTGGTGCATCTTATAGACCAGCTGCTTTTGGCCAAAGGAATTCCTGCCCCTTCAAAAGTGTCTCTCCCCTCTGGAGTTGATCACCCTTCTCCACAGACTCCTACCTATACTCCGACCTCTGTGGGGGTTTCGAGGCATCCCTCCTTGGGCGGGCCGGCCTTGGAGAGGACTCTGGCTGCTGCTTGGCCACTTCTGTCAGAGACTGCCACTTCCTCTGAGCCTCAGATGTCTCAAGTCGCAACCCCCAGACTCTGGGCGCAAGCGTCTCAGGCCATTCTCCCCCTGGAGACACCGTCCTTGCAACCTTACCCAGAATCTCCCACTGAGAAAGTCCACTGCAAGACTATGTGTAAGAGGAAGCACATGGACTCCACGGAAGAGTCAGTGACCCGAAGACACAGATTACGATGACGGGGAGGAGTCCCCACATTCACCTTCTGACGAGGTTTCCTTTGGTGACATGCTCAAAATTTTAAAGCAGAGAGGTGAATGGAAGTCCTCTAACCCTTTCTCAGAGGAGTCTGTGTTCCTGCAGGCTTTTCACGCCTGGCACCCAACCTCCTGGGCTACCCCACCTGCCGATGAGCTTATCAAGCTCATCGTGCAGCGTGCGTGGAAGGCACCAGACTCTGTGGAGGCCATACCTCGTAGGCCGGACAAAATCCTCTCTCTCCCAGAAGAGTTCCCCCATTGTTCGAAAGGTCTCCCTGTAGATGCCATGGTGGTGGCTGCCACTACAAAGAAGGAACTGGCAGAGGAGAGCCAGGCTGTCCACCTGCCCCCCCCCCCCGGGCGGTGGATAGATTAGGGAAGTGAGTCATTGACCTTTGCTGTTAGGTCCTTGAACTACCTGTCACATTTCACAAGGCTACAGAGAGACCTGGTGTCCGAACTCTCTGAGACCTTAGCAGGAGCAGTTTCTGATGAGGTCCGAGACAAGGTGGCCTCTCAGTTAGCGACTAGAATTGGTTTTCAGTTCCTCAATGCGTTTTATATCACACGCTACTGAGGGAGCGGCGAGAGCTGCGGGTGCAGGCATAGTCATGAGACGGCATGCCTGGATGCACCTTTGTGACTTTGCGGATCCCTTCAAGGCTTCCTTCCTTAACGCCCCTGTTGAGACCACTACTTTGCTTGGCTCCAAGGTAAAAGATATATTGGCCAGATGTGAACAGGACGGTAAGACCCTATCTGCCATGGGTGTCCGTTTATCTTCTCCTCAGTGGTTCTTTTCTAGGAATCAGAAGAGTGGGAAAATGTGGCACAAAAACTCTCAGGGTCCTTTCCGTGACTCTCAATCTGTTTTTTCCCCTAGAGGTGGGGGGGGGGGGATTCCAACAGAAGACGCCCCTTGCGGGGCAGGGGAGGGCCGCAAAACCAGGGTTCCAGGGAATCATTCTCTGGACAGCCCTATCAGCGCTTCTGAGGAGCAGCCCAATTGCTTTCCTCTGGAAGCAGTCGAGGGTCGTTTTCCTTGTACCCTTCTGCCTGACAAACCATAACCACAGATGCTTGGGTACAAAGGCTCATCACCAGAGGATACCATATTCCTTTCTTCACTGCCCCCTTACCCAGAAGTACCCGACGTACCACCCAGTCAAAGGAAAGCCATAGCTATAGAGATATCAGAGCTGCTTTGAAAAAGAGTCATTCAAACAGTCCCCCCAGACCAGACGGGATTCAGCTTCTATTCAAGATTCTTTTTGGTGCCAAAAATGGCAGGGGACTGGAAACCAGTTGTGGATCTCAGCATCCTAAACAAATTCGTAAAGACAGAAAAATTCCGGATGGCCACGGTTCAATCTATACTTCCACTTTTGGAAAAAGACGATTGGATGTGGTCCATAGATCTTCAAGACGCGTACTACCACATAAAGGTGGAAAGGTGCTCAAGAAGATATCTTCGCTTCCAGGCGGGAGCCAGTCATTACCAGTTTCATGTACTGCCCTTTGGACTCTCTACAGTCCCCAGTGTGTTCACAAAGTGCATGGTAGTAGTCACAGCTCACCTGCGGCTTCAAGGATTCCAGGTGTTTCCCTACCTAGACGACTGGCTCATTACTGCCCCAACAAGATGTCTACTCGATCAGGCCTTGACTTACACCCTAAACACCGCACAGCAGCTTGGAATATTGATAAACTGGAAGAAGTCAAACCTTACACCAAGTCACCCAGAGTACATTGGAGTGATTCTGGACACAATGACTTGTACAGCCTCTCTACCAGATCACAGACTTCAGAGGATCAAAGAACAGGTTCAGGCAATACTTTCACAAAATCTAGCCTCAGCTCGATCCATTATTCAACTGCTGGGATCGATGGCAGCCTCCATCACCATAGTCCCTCTAGCAAGGCTACACATGAAGCTTCTTCAATGGCTGCTTCTTACTCAGTGGTACCCATCCCAGCACCCCATAACTTTTCCGATTCGAATAACCAAGATTTGCAAACAGGACTTGCTCTGGTAGATGTCAAACAACCCTCACCACTGGTGTCCCCCCTTCACCCCTCATCAGCCCAACGCCACAGTGACCACGGATGCCTCCTTGATAGGGTGGGGGGGGGATGTTTCAGGGAAAGACAGTCCAAGACATGTGGTCACAGACATAGGCCCATCTGCATATCCGTGTCCTAGAACTGAGGGCAGTGCTACTAGCGTTGCAAGCATTCCAATCAATCCTTTCGTCAGGGACTATGGCAATTCATCCAAAACACCAACAGCCAGCAAATGCAATACAAAGATACTGATGTCTGGAATAAAAGTCAAATATTGTATTTATTAAGTATTATAAACATCTCCAAACCGGTTTCGGCTAACCAGCCTTCATCAGTGAGTAA
Source organism: Protopterus annectens (assembly GCF_019279795.1). NCBI lineage: Eukaryota > Metazoa > Chordata > Ceratodontiformes > Protopteridae > Protopterus > Protopterus annectens. The sequence goes on along the minus strand of NC_056747.1, from coordinate 476,642,813 downwards.
ATTTAACCTCCAGTAAGAATACTCATTATTTATACTCATCCCCAACCAATAGGGAACATGGTATAGCCCGGCATAATGGTTAAAGTACAATGTAATGTTAGCAAACATACAAGTTTTGCTTAACTATATTTTTTGAATATATAGACATTAATAAACAAAATTAGCACAAGAGCATGAGACAATATATAAAATAGTAAATAAATGAAACAAAAAGAAATTATATAAATAACACAAATATGCATTTTTTTATAAATGATAACACAGAATGAATCATAACTGCCAAGTGTAACTTCACCTGGGGGGCATATCCCAAAAGCTTCATACAATATATAGAATATATTGGATATTATAATACGTAAGAGAACACATATATATTATAAATAAAATGTAAAGAATTTGTTAATGTGTATATATATATATATATATATATATATATATATATATATATATATATATATATGTAAGACATAACATGTATAAACATGAAATGTGAGAAGACATATGTCCTATCCAAAAATCTAGATGTTAAGTTGTCTATCTCGCCTTCATTCTTGCTGGATGGGTTCGGAGCCGACCTCGGCTCCGACTCGGCCACTCTAAAGCTCGAGAGTTGGTTCCACCGGCTCGAGGCTCCCCTTATATCCCACAATGCTAGGCGAGAGTTACCTCAGATCTCATTTGCCGCTACAGCGATCGAGGTGTTGGTTTTCTACCGGCTTCTTGGTAAGTGACTTTCAAGTAAAGTTAGTGTACTTAAACCCCTTTAGTTTTAATTCTAATACTTGTTTCCCGTAGTTTAGTGGATTTTTCTCCCTTTTCTCTCAAAATTCCGTTTTTTTCTCACAAGAACTTATAAGTTCTTCCCTCGGGCCTTCAGGCCTTCTTTCCCATTCCCTAGTGAGTGTGTGTGTTGTTTCTCTTAATTTAAAACCTTGATAGTTGTTTTATTTTTTGAGTTTAAAATAAGGTAGGGTGTAATCAGGGTGTTTGACTGTGTGTGTGTGATTACACTTTATAAAATGTCTAAAGAATCAAAGGTCTCAGGCTTCAAGAAGTGTGACGCGTGCTGTCAGAAAATGTCTCTGACAGACGGTCACACTTCTTGTGTCTACTGCTTGGGACCTTTGCACCTGCAGGACTCCTGTGCTGTTTGCCATGGCTTCAGTCCCAGGGTCCTGCAGGAAAGAAAAAACAAATTGATTCTAAGAGGTTTACTCAAGCCTGAGGACTCCCTTACTGTCTCTTCGGGGAAGCCCTCCAAGGCTTCTAGGTCTTCGGCTCCAGCTACTGAGCCGAGACCTAAGGCTACTAAACCTCCATCTACATCGGCTCCGGCTGGAGCCGATGAGTCTCAATCCACAGTTTCTGTGGTTCCCTCGGCTCCGGCTGGAGCCGAGGTATTAGAAGTTCCCGTGTCGGCTCCGACCAGACCTTCGGAGCCGACATCTAGGAAGAGGTCTAGGTCACCATCCCTTGGCTCCGTTCATTCAGCTCCAGCATCTCCTCTGCTGTCTGAACGGAGCCATAAATCTCACTCCTCTAGGTCATCGAGGCTGTCAGATCATGACCTTCAGAGGGTAGTGAGTCGACTTCTTAAGTCCGAGGCACTAGCCCAAATGCTTCAGAGCCCGACTCATCAGTCGATGCCTGCCCCTGTCCATCACTATGTTCCTCCTCCGATTCAGTTGAGCTCGGAGCCGGGTCGTTTTGGAACCGAGACTGTGGTAGCGTCGGAGCCGATACAATTGTCTTCGGCTCCATCGTCTGCTCCGATTTCTTCCTTGGAAGAATCTCAGCGCCGGACTTCCATTGTCGGCTCCGAGGGGGTGAGTGGCATCGGACCATTGTCCGACCCCGCTCTCCCTCTCGGGGCTTCAGCGCTGGTAAGTTCGGCTCCGACATCGGCCTCGGAGCCATCACTGTCGGTGCCGAGGGAGGTTTTTAGCTTTTCGGAGCGGGGACCTCTGGCTCTGCCTGACAGGGGTGCGTTCGAGGTCATGCGGAGTGTGTTAGAACCTGGTTCTACCCCACAGTCGGCTCCGTCCGCCCCCCCCTCTTCGGTGCCTCAGGTCAAGTCGACTCACTCCCTCATCCCGGACCGCAGAGAGCCAGCTCTTCAGGAATCCCCCGCGGGGATCTTATCCTCTTCCGAGGCCTCTCCTGTTTTGGCAGATGAGCCCCCTCGGAAGAGAAAGTGTAAGAGGAAACACATAGACTCACCTGAGTCCGTCACCTCTGACACAGATTTAGAGGATTCCGAGGGTTCCCCCCATTCCCCTTCTGAAGATGTCTCCTTTGCAGACATTCTGGAGATCCTTAAGCAGAGGGGAAATTGGCCAGCCCTCAACCCTTCGGAGGATGAATCTGTGTACCTTGAGGCGTTTGGCTCTCGTCCTTCCACCTCCTGGGTGTCTCCCCTTGACCCCCTCATGCAGGTGGTAGCAAAAGCATGGACGGCTCCTGATTCGGTGGACCCCACTCCCAGGAGACCCTCAAAATTCATAACAGCACCAGCAGATAAACAGTTTTGACAAAAGGAGTTTCTGTGGATGCTATGGTGGTTGCTGCTGCCACTAAGAAGGAACTAGCTGATCCTTCAGTGCCTGTCCATCCACCTAACAAGGAATCTAGGTCCATGGACAGGTACGGGAAGTGGATGTTCTCGTCAGCGACATTTGCAATGCGTTCGCTGAACTACCTATGCCATTTTACTCGTCTTCAAAGGGACTTGATCAAAGAAGCGAGTGACATGTTGAAGGATCCTACGGCTGCGGGTTTTCAAGATAAGATGAACACTCAGCTGGCTACCCTGAACTCCATAGCCAACTCCTCCATGCGCCTCCTCTCTTATGCGGCTGATGGAGCGAGCAGGGCCGCAGGGACAGGTGTGGCCTTACGTAGGCATGCCTGGATGCGGCTATGCAACTTTATGGACCCTTTAAAACGCGTCTTTCACTAATTCCCCATTCGATGGATCATCTCTCTTTGGTCCTCAAGTGAAAGAAACCTTGACTAGGTGCGAGACTGATGGCAAGACTCTTTCTGCCGTCGGAGTCCGTTTTTCTACTCCTTCTAGGCCTTACCCAAAGGGTCGGAAAAGTGGAAAAATGTGGTTCCGCAAACAATCTCAAGGGTCTTCGCCTGATGCACAGAGTCGGTTCCCTGCCAGAGGCAGAGGCGGGAATAACAATGGTAGACGTCGCCCTAGAGGCAGGGGGGTCCGCAGAACCAGGGCAATCGAGAAGCCTTCTCTGATAAGCCCTTTCAGCATCCCAGAGGTGTTGCCCGACTGCCCATCTTCGGAGGCAGTCGGGGGAAGATTGTCACTGTACCCAGAAGCCTGGCTATCCCTGACTCAAGACAAATGGGTACAGTCCATCATTTCCGAAGGCTATTCCATTCCCTTTCTTCGCATTCCAAACCAATCAAAAAATCCCTTCCAGATGTTCCACCCGCTCAAAGGGATCTAGCGGCTTTGGAAATTTCAAAGCTGCTGGCGAAAAGAGCAATTCAGCCAGTTCCAGCAGACCAGCAAGGATCCGGAATCTACTCAAGGTTCTTTTTAGTTCCAAAGAAAACAGGGGACTGGAGACCAATTTTGGATCTCAGTATCTTGAACAGATCAGTCAAGAAAACAAGATTTCGGATGGTCACGCTGCAGTCCATCCTTCCCCTATTGGGAAAAGGAAACTGGATGTGCTCTATAGACCTTCAGGATGCGTACTATCACATAAAAATGAACAGACGCTCCAGAAGATTCCTCCGCTTCAGGCTGGGAACCAGTCATTTTCAATTCAGGGCCCTGCCCTTTGGTCTCACCACTGCCCCCGGGGTGTTTACCAAATGCATGGCAGTGGTAGCTTCTCACTTGAGACGACAAGGATTCCAGGTGTTTCCATATTTGGACGACTGGCTCCTCACAGCTCCCACCAAGCATCTTCTTCTAATGGCCAGGGATTACACCTTTCGCATTTGTCAAAAGTTAGGCATTTCAATAAATTGCGAAAAGTCTGTTTTGTCGCCTTGTCGTACTATTACCTTCATAGGCGCAAATCTAGACACAGTCGACATGTTCAAGAGACTAACAGATCAGAGAATAGCAGACATACACAAACTGGTCTCATTCCTCTTCAGCAACAACAGAATCAAAGCCAGGTTAGTTCTGAAAGTGTTGGGAATTATGGCGGCTGCCATACCTCTGCTTCCATTAGCCAGATTCCACATGAGAATCCTTCAATGGATGCTCTTTACACAATGGTCATTCCAGCAACTTCCGATGTCCCACACCATTATGATTACGTAGACATGCAGAAATCATCTCCTGTGGTGGATGTCTTCCCCTCAGCTCTTATTGGGAAGACCCTTTGTTCCTTCCCCTCCGGTTGCTACTCTGACAACGGACGCCTCCCTGATCGGGTGGGGGGGGCATTATCAGGGCAGGACTGTCCAGGGCACATGGCAACCAGACGAATGCCACTTGCACATAAATGTTCTGGAGATGAGAGCAGTGCTTTTGGCGTTGCAAGCCCTTCAAGACTCTCTTCCTTTGGGAACGATTGCAATCCAGACAGACAACATGTCTGTAGTGTGGTATATCAACAAACAAGGCGGAACCAGGTCCTACCCCCTGTGTCGAGAAGCACTCAGACTGTGGCAATGGGTGATTTCTTCTCAGCGGTTTCTGATAGCAACGCACATCCCCGGGAAGTCCAATCAAATCGCGGACAAGTTGAGCAGAGCTATCCTCATGCCTCACGAGTGGTCTCTGAAAGACTCTGTTGTGAGAGAAATTTTTCTCAAGTGGGGTCAGCCTTGCTGCGACCTTTTTGCTACTCCCCAAAACAGCAAGTGCAGAGATTATTTCACACTATTCCCATTACCAGGCCAGCCCAGCAGAGACGCTCTAGTCCAAGTTTGGCCCCGGGGACTTCTGTAGGCATTTCCTCCCTTCCCACTAATCTCTCAAGTGATACAGAAAGCTATCGCTCAGAAGGCCTCGTTGATCCTCATTGCTCCTTATTGGCCTCGACAGGTTTGGTTCCCCTTTCTACATCATTTCCTGTTGGAGCGACCTTGGCATCTGGATCTAGCTCCAGATCTTTTGATCCATCAGTCGGGTCAGTTTCATCGCTCCCTTCCCTCTCTGAACCTCACTGCTTGGTTCCTCCAGTTCCAACCTTAGCCAGGCTTCCTCAATTATCTCACTCTGTTCGAGATATTTTGATAGCTTCCCATAAATCTTCCACTCGAAAGATTTATTTGAGTAAGTGGAAACGCTTCACATATTGGGCTCAGGGAAGGGACATAGATCCTTTCACTGCTTCCATCCAAATGGTCCTTGATTTTCTAGCTGAACTCTTCCATGCAGGTTCATCTCCTTCTACTCTTAAAGTTCAATTGGCAGCTATTTCTAACTTTCATGTGGGTATTTCAGAGTCTGCCATAATGTCCCACAAGCTTTGCAAAGCCTTTTTGAAAGGAGTTTTTCTACTCAGACCTCCTATAAGAAATCCTCCTCCTCCTTGGGACCTAAATTTAGTTCTTAGTTCTTTAATTCTTTCCCCTTTTGAACCTGCAGCTTCCTGTTCTTTAAAATTGCTATCATGGAAAACTCTCTTTCTGGTAGCTATTACTTCAGCTAGAAGAGTTTCGGAACTTCATGCACTCAGCTGCCGACCTCCTTATCTGTTGTTCCATAAGGACAGGGTATCCTTACGAACCAACCCGTCCTTTTTGCCTAAGGTAGCCTCGACGTCTAATCTAAATCAAAGCATTGACCTCCCTGTGTTTTTTCCAGAATATTCCAATAGGTCTGAACAAAAATTACACTGGCTAGATGTTCATCGTCAGTTAAGGTACTATTTGGATAGAACAAAACAATTCAGAAAATCTGACCAGCTGTTTGTCTCCTATGCAGAAGGCAGAAAGGGACTTTCAGTTTCAAAGGTATCATTATCTAGATGGCTAACATCTCTGATTTCCCTTGTTTATGAAATTAGACACCAAAAGCTGCCTAACAAACCTAAGGCCCATTCCACCAGAGCTTTGGCTACTTCCATAGCCTTCCAAGACAGACTGCCTATTGACACCATTTGTGCAGCGGCTACTTGGGCTACTCCTCACACTTTCATTTCTCATTATAAGTTGGATTTAGCTTCTAGGCATAGAGCTAACTTTGGTTCCACTGTTCTCAGGAGTCTGTTCCGTTAGGCCACCCGGGACAAGGTGCTAGGGACGCGGTCCCATCCAGCAAGAATGAAGGCGAGATAGACAACTTGACATATAGAAGTTATGTTCTTACCATAACGTTCCATGTTAGTTGTCTTCTGCTCGCTTCTTCTTGGCCCCACCCTCCTTCCCCCTGGCCTGGACAGACCTAGAGGAGTTGTGATTGTGACCTCTCTTTCTACCACCTCTTTACTTAGGCATATGCTGCTGTGCATATTTCCTGAATCAGGATGTAGGTCACCCTTCTTTCTCCCTGTTGTTAGAGGTGGACTCTGTTTATAGTTATTCTGTTACTATTATAAGCTGGGGTTAGCTTACAAACGAGATCTGAGGTAACTCTCGCCTAGCATTGTGGGATATAAGGGGAGCCTCGAGCCGGTGGAACCAACTCTCGAGCTTTAGAGTGGCCGAGTCGGAGCCGAGATCGGCTCCGAACCCATCCAGCAAGAAGAAGGCGAGAAGAAGACAACTAACATGGAACGTTATGGTAAGAACATAACTTCTATTTTTACATTTAATGTAAAATTCCTGCATACCCAATGTAGTAACGTGGTATGTACAATAATTATTCAGAAAGCATGTCCACAAATTTTAGATATACACTTGCATTCAAGTTGATTATGAGCATATTTAGACTTCAGATGATGATGAACCCACAGCAGCTCATCGTTGGTGGATTCACCAAATAAACATGTCGTCTCCAGGCTTTTTACAAATGTTCATTGAGACCTGGGGAAATAATGCCCCAAGGTTAATGATCCAATATTTCTCCTTATGATTTAAAATAGTCTGCCAACCCTGTTGGTTACTTCTGTCCCCTGTGATTCTATCTATGATCATAAACATGAACTTGGCATTAGTATGTTTCATGGTATGTCTGTATAAAGCATTAGTTTCTTTTTTATTATGGATGTCACTTTTGTGTTCAGTCATTCTAATTCTAAGTGAACGAGAGGTCTGGCCCACATAAAAAGCTGAGCATTGGCAGGTGGCTAAGTAAACAATCCAACTACTACTACAGTTACGAAACACCCTTAAATTATACACTCTGTTGGTGTTGGCACTTGTAAATTCTTTAAGTTTACTTACATTAGAGCATGAACCACAATGTCCACACGGGAAGGTGTCCAAACGTTTGTCTCCAGTCATCGTCATTTGCTGAGATATTGCACCCCCACTCTCCTTATGTTTGTAATGGGAAAATAGACCCCCCAATGTTTTTCCCCACCTAAACGAAAACATGCATTTAGGACCTAAAAGTTTCCTGAGTTCCTTATTTGCCAAAAGTATATTCCAATGGGTGTCCATAATGTTTCTTATAACATTGTGATTCCGTCCATATGTAGTCACAAACCTAAGAGTGGGTTCTTCCAATGTAGTTGCTCATTTCTTGTATTGTAATAATGTGTTTCTCTCTTGAGTGTTGGACCATTCACTTGCTGTAAGTACATCTGATTCTCTATATCCCCTATCCATAAATCTGTTGTAAAGATCTAATATGGCGTGTTCAAGATCTTGGTCTGATGAGCTGATACGCTTAATACGCATGAATTGGGATTTCGGCATATTCCGGATGGTGTGGCGTGGATGCATACTCGAGGCATGGAGCAGAGTGTTGTACTGTGGATATTTACGATAGCACCTAGTATTCAAAGTATGATCTTCATTCCTATATACTGTAACATCCAAAAAATCAGTAGTGTCATGATTTGATGTCACAGTAAACTCAATGCCCCATATGTTTCCATTCAGATATTCCACAAATTCCTGTAGGTATGCCTGGTCTGCCCGCCACACCATCCAACAATCATCCAAATATCTACGCCAGATGTCAATCTCTACCATATACAGGTTATGGAGGGGATCATAGATCATGCATTCTTCAAAAAAGGCCATGAATAGATCTGCATATATGGGAGCAAAAGATGCTCCCATAGCAGTACCCTGTAGTTGCCAATAGCACTCTCCCTGGAAATAGAAGACATTTTTGTTAAGTACGTGTTCTGCCATACATACTAATAATGTATTAAATCTAGGTGGATATAAGGCTGAATGTTCCAGCCAATACTGTAGAGCCTGAAGTCCCACCCAATGTGGTATGCTTGTGTACAAGGATTTCACGTCCAGTGTACACAGTAGCCAGCCTTGCTCCAATTGTGTATCCTGTATAATTTGCAGAAAGTGTGTGGTATCCCGTAATCTGGCTCTGACAAAAGTAAGTAGAGGTTTCAAGTATTGTGTAAGAAACGCTGATAGAGGTTCAGTTACTGAACCAATGCCAGACACAATTGGTCTTCCCGGAGGTTTTGAAAGGGATTTATGTATCTTCGGAAGTAAATAAAGTATTTGTTTTTGAGGGTCCATAACAGTTAGATGTTTCACAGTGTTCTTAGTAATAATGTCTTCCTCCTCAGGCTTGGTTTAAAAAAGTATCAATTTCTTTCTTAAATACTGTGGTGGGATCAATAGGCATATACATGTAACACCGAGTATTGGCAAGTTGTCCCCTGCCTTCATTCAAATAATATCCCATATTCATAACCACTACTGCACCTCCTGTATCAGCTGGTAGAATAACAATATTATGATTGCTCCTTAATTGGTCCATAGCAACCTTTTCAGATGGAGATATGTTTTGACCCATAATACATGATTTCCTATGTGGGAAATGTAGATCTTTGAGTACCGATTGAAGGAATATGGAGACATGTTTATTCATAGGTGGTTGGAATTCAGATTTATGAAATCTGAATTCCTCAGATCTTTGAGAGGTTTTGTCTGTAAAAATAATTTGAGATTAAGGTTACGACAAAAGGATAACACATTATTAACTATATTGTATTCATCAGAGAAAAAAACAGGTATAAAACCAAGACCTTTATTAAGTAATTTTTCTTGTTCGTTTGTAAGAGTTACATCTGATAAATTCAACACATTTTGATAGCCGTTATCAGTTATTTCAGAAGTGTCTGTATTAACCCTTCCACAGAGTTTGTTCTTGTACCCATGCTTGTGTTTGCGGCCTCCCCGCCGCCTCTTTCCATGTCTAAAGGGTGTGCTGCATTAGATTTCTTACGGCTAGGTGATTCCCGATAACTACTACTATCATTGTCTTTATAGGGGGGATTCCTCCCCTGATGTGCTAATGAAAGACCTGTCATTGGTCTTAACATTCGATCTAGGTCTCTTTCTGGGCCTATTGTTTGCTGCCCCCCTACCGGTGTCTGTAAATCGAACAGACCTAGAGGTTTCAAATGGACAAACCCTTTGGTAATCCGAAATGTCCCTATTGAATTTTCGAATTTTTCTTTCTTTGGTCTGTTTTTCAAAAATGGTCTAATCCTTTGAAAGTTTATTTACAGAGGTAACATACATAGGTAGGGACGCATACTTTTTACATTCTTCACAACAGGTTTTCACCTCAGTAAGATTGATGTCAACCATCCTTTCATAGTACGAAGTAAGTATCTTAAACATCATAGAAGCGTGCTGTAATGCTATGTTCCATTCCTTAGTTAGCCTGTCCTCCAGCCTGCCAACTAAGGGTTGTAAACGAATTCTCAGGCCCCTTGGAGTTATTTCCCTATTTATGTATGCTCGAAACAATCTTAGATGCCAAATATTTGCTCTTACATTCTTCAGGCACTTATTCAATTTATTGAAGGCCATATCACATCCATTAGATGGATTTGTTAAGGAGCCATTCTGATTATTGCCTGGTATGATGTCTGTTCCAAAGATTCCAATGTCCTCCCTATCAGCACATAATCCATGAAGAATGTTCTCCAAATCCATATCTATTGGTGTTAGAAGGGCAAAAAACTAATTGAGAATCCAATAGTATTTTAAGGATAAACTAAAAAGTTATCCTGATCAAACAAAGTATTAAAATTGGCCCTTTAGGAATACCAGTATTCCATATTCTTGTATGAAAATTGAAAGGACAATACTGATGTCAAAGGGGCGTGTCTATATTATTCTAATTTCCAAATCCTAAGTCACCAATATTATACCGACACCAATCTGAGGACAGCAATTCAATAACTTCAAAACCCAAAAGAAACCCAGATCCACCTGTTCATACACAATTCAAAGTATCTGAACTGTCCAGTAAAATCTGAACAGATAATTCAAATCCAAATAATCCTTTATGTAGTAACACACCAAATAAAGCTATTTGTAATAACACAGGTTATAAATATTATTAATTTAGCGTTTACCATCAATTTTGTGCTACTTTGGTTAATATAGCTTAAGGTCTCTGTTCTTCAAATGAAATGTAAACTTCTATGACCAATAAGGTCACAAATTGTGTGGGCAAAAGGCCTAGACCTAGTTTATTAATAACCCCTATATCGATAAATTGACATACATAAGATCATGTAATAAACATGAAATCCAAAGCACCCTTATAGCATGCAAGTTCTATATACTGTTCCAATTCAGAACTTGCATTTGAAAAGCTGTAGATCGCTCTGTTTGAAATAATAATGGTTATGTATAGTAATCCAATGGTGGTACAAATTCTATATATAGAGGCAACTTGTAAAAATTATACATAGCTCCCTAATAATTACTTGTATTATCTAGGCCAAAGACTTAACACAGAGCTATGGATATTCCCTATACAAATAGCCTATTATTGTTTTGCATAGATTCTGGAATCAATATAAAGTTCTATATGTTCCAAATCAGGAATCCAAAGCTGCATTTAAATGGCTGCAAATGACTCTGTTTAGAATAGTGATGGTTATGTATAGTAATCCAATAATGGAAAAATTCTATATATAAGGAAGAAACTTATAAAAATTATACATAGCTCCCAAATCGTTACTTGTATTATGTAGGCCAAAGCCTCAACACAGAGCTATAGATGTCACCTATATATAGGATTAAATAACCTATTATTATTTTGCATATATTTTGGAATCAACATAAAGTCAAAGAGCAGCCATATAGATTATACCTTCTATAAAATAATCCAAACCTCTCATCTGTGATCCTTTTCCAATACTAAGCTGTCTGAAATGTATTGTTTCTGTTCGATCTTATAAAACACAGGTTTCAGTTACCCCCTATATTATACTTAGTCAACCAGTCATATATGTATAAGATACAACATTCATATTAGGTTCACATATAATTATAAAAAAATTAAATATACATTAAACATGATTCCCGGATTCCTTGATGACTGTCGGCTTGTTCCTTCTGCCCCACAGTAATGGTACCTCGTATAGATTAGTCACTAAGTAATGGACCATATGTTTAGACATAAGCCCTTGAATTGTTGACAAAACTAGACAGTGATTAAGATAAATGCAAAGTATATTATAGTCCAAATGTCACAGTTCTATGAACATGGATCCACATCCCTGGAAAACCCAAGCATTTATAAAGTCACTCTTCGCTCGTGACAGGCCATATAACTGAGGCAGGGAAATTTCCACTTGTGTGAGTAGATAGAAGAAAAACACAGTACCTTGTAACCACTGGGTTGGTATGAGAAAATACAAGTGCAATATACGATCACAAGAAAACTTTTTGAATATAGCTGTCCACGATCATGCACCCATAAGGCTATATGCCTTATATGCCAAAATGTTATTTTCGTAAATGCGCCCCAAAAATTGCACACAAACACTCTCCAATGGTAACCGTTAGCCCATTTATCAAAATCACAATCCAAATGTATTTTCCGCCTGAACAAGAAAGAGAAATTGGACACAGTACCTTGCAATCCACTGGATTTATATAATCGGTTATATGTGCTTTGTAAGATCCCAAAAATTGTGTATGGCTCTCAGCGACCACACAATTAGAATACCGTATGCCTCATAAACAACAAAGTGTTCTTTTCAGATGTGCCCATCGACCATATAGCCGTATGGGTGTGTGATCATGGACAGCTATATTCAAAACGTTTTCTTGTGATCGTATATTGCACTTGTATTTTCTCATACCAACCCAGTGGTTACAAGGTACTGTGTTTTTCTTCTATCTACTCACACAAGTGGAAATTTATCTTATTCACTGTCTGGTTTTGTTAACAATTCAAGGGTTTATATCTAAACATATGGTCTATTACTCAGTGACTAATCTATATGAGGTACCAATATTGTGGGGCAGAAGGAACAAGCAGACAGTCATCAAGGAATCCGGGAATCATGTTTAATGTATATTTAATTTTTTTATAATTATATGTGAACCTAATATGAATGTTGTATCTTATACATATATGACTGGTTGAGTAAGTATAATATAGGGAGTAATTGAAACCTGTGTTTTATAAGATCAAACAGAAACAATACATTTCAGACAGCTTAGTATTGGAAAAGGATCACAGATGAGAGGTTTGGATTATTTTATAGAAGGTATACTCTATATGGCTGCTCTTTGACTTTATGTTGATTCCAAAATATATGCAAAATAATAATAGGTGATTTGATCCTATATATAGGGGAGAGCTATAGCTCTGTGTTGAGGCTTTGGCCTACATAATACAAGTAACGATTTGGGAGCTATGTATAATTTTTATAAGTTTCTTCCCTATATATAGAGTTTTTCCATTATTGGATTACTATACATAACCATCACTATTCTAAACAGAGTCATTTACAGCCATTTAAATGCAGCTTTGGATTCCTGATTTGGAACAACATATAGAACTTTATATTGATTCCAGAATCTATGCAAAACAATAATAGGCTATTTGTATAGGGGATATCCTAGCTCTGAGGTAAGGCTTTGGCCTACAAAATACAAGTAACTATTAGGGAGCTATGTATAATTTTTACAAGTTGCCTCTATATGTAGAATTTGTACCACCATTGGATTACTATACATAACCATTACTATTTCAAACAGAGCTATCTACAGCTTTTCAAATGCAAGTTCTGAATTGGAACAGTATATAGAACTTGCATGCTACAAGGGTGTTTTGGATTTCATGTTTATTACATGATATTATGTATGTCAATTTATTGATATAGGGGTTATTAATAAACTAGGCCTAGGCCTTTTGCCCACACAATTTAAGTGACCTTATTGTTCATAGAAGTTTACATTTCATTTGAAGAACAGAGACCTTAAGCTATATTAACCAAAGTAGCACAAAATTGATGGTAAATGCTAAATTAATAATATTTATAATATTTATAACCTGTGTTATTACAAATAGCTTTATTTGGTGTGTTACTACATAAAGGATTATTTGGATTCTGAATTAATTGTTCAGGTTTCACTTGACAGTTGAGATACTTTGAATTGCGTATGAACAGGTGGATCTGGGTTTCTTTCGGGTTTTGAAGTTATTGAGTTGCTGTCCTCAGATTGTTGTCTGTATAATATCGGTGACTTAGGATTTGGAAATTAGAATAATATAGACACGCCCCTTTGATATCAGTATTGTCCTTTCAATTTTCATACAAGAATATGGAATATTGGTATTCCTAAAGGGCCAATTCTAATATTTTGTTTGATCAGGATTACTTTTTAGTGTATCCTTAAAATACTATTGGATTCTCAATTAGTTTTTTGCCCTTCTAACACCAATAGATATGTATCTGGAGAACATTCTTCATGGATTATGTGCCAATAGGGATGACATTGGAATCTTTGGGATAGACAGCATACCAGGCAATAATCAGAATGGGTCCTTAGCAAATCCGTCTAATGGATGTGATATGGCCTTCAATAAATTGAATAAGGGCCTGAAGAATTTAAGAGCAAATATTTGGCATCTAAGATTGTTTCGAGCATACATAAATAGGGAAATAACTCCAAGGGGCCTGAGAATTCGTTTACAACCCTTAGCTGGCAGGCCGGAGGAGAGGCTAACTAGGGAATGGAACCTAGCATTACAGCACGCTTCTATGATGTTTGTTAAGATACTTACTTCGTACTATGAAAGGATGGTTGACATCAATCTTACTGAGGTGAAAACCTGTTGTGAAGAATGTAAAAAGTATGAGTCCCTACCTATGTATGCTACCTCTGTAAATAAACTTTCAAAGGATTTGGCCATTTTTGAAAAACAGACCAAAGAAAGAAAAATTTGAAAATTCAATAGGGACATTTCGGATTACCAAAGGGGTCGTCCATTTGAAACCTCTAGATCTGTTAGATTTACAGACACCGGTAGGGGGACAGCAAACAATAGGCCCAGAAAGAGACCTAGATCGATTCTTAAGACCAATGACAGGTCTTTCATTAGCACATCAGGGGAGGAATCCTCCTATACGGACAATGATAGTAGTAGTTATCGGGAATCACCTAGCCGTAAGAAATCTAATGCAGCACACCCTTTAGACATGGAAAGAGGCGGTGGGGAGGACGCAAACACAAGTATGAGTACAAGAACAAACTCTGTGGAAGGGTTAATACAGACACTTCTGAAATAACTGATAAATTCAACACATTTTGATAGCTGTTATCAGATGTAACTCTTACAAACGAACAAGAAAAATTACTTAATAAAGGTCTTGGTTTTATACCTGTTTTTTTCTCTGATGAATACAATATAGTTAATGATGTGTTATCCTTTTGTCGTACCCTTAATCTCAAATTATTTTTACACACAAAACCTCTCAAAGATCTGAGGAATTCAGATTTCATAAATCTGAATTCCAACCACCTATGAATAAACATGTCTCCATATTCCTTCAATCGGTACTCACATATCTACATTTCCCACATGGGGAATCATGTATTATGGGCCAAAACATATCTCCATCTGAAAAGGTTGCTATGGACCAATTAAGAAACAATCATAATATTGCTATTCTACCAGCTGATAAAGGAGGTGCAGTAGTGGTTATGAATATGGGATATTATTTGAATGAAGGCAGGGGACAACTTGCCAATACTCGGTGTTACATGTATATGCCTATTGATCCCACCACAGTATTTAAGAAAGAAATCAATACTTTTTTAAACCAAGCAGTGGAGGAAGGTATTATTACCAAGAACACTGTAAAACATCTAACTGTTATGGACCCTCATAAACAAATACTTTATTTACTTCCGAAGATACATAAATCCCGTTCAAAACCAATGTTGTCTGGCATTGGTTCACTAACTGAACCTCTATCAGCTTTTCTTACACAATACTTGAAACCTCTACTTACTTTTGTCAGAACCAGATTACAGGATACCACACACTTTCTTCAAATTATACAAGATACACAATTGGAGCAAGGCTGGCTACTGTGTACACTGGATGTGAAATCCTTGTACACAAGCATACCACATTGGGCGGGACGTCAGGCTCTACAGTATTGGCTAGAACATTCGGCCTGATATCCACCTGGATTTAATACATTATTAGTATGTATGGCAGAACACGTACTTAACAAAAATGTCTTCTATTTCCAGGGAGAGTGCTACTGGCAACTACAGGGTACTGCTATGGGAGCATCTTTTGCTCCCATATATGCAGATCTATTCATGGCCTTTTTTGAAGAATGCATGATCTATGATCCCCTCCATAGCCTGTATATGGTGGAGATTGACATCTGGCGTAGATATTTGGATGATTGTTGGATGGTGTGGTGGGCAGACCAGGCAAACCTACAGGAATTTGTGGAATATCTGAATGGAAACATATGGGGCATTGAGTTTACTGTAACATCAAATCATGACACTGTTGATTTTTTGGATGTTACAGTATATAGGAATGAAGATCATACTTTGAATACTAGGTGCTATCATAAATATCCACAGTACAACACTCTGCTCCATGCCTCGAGTATGCATCCACGCCACACCATCCTGAATATACCGAAATCCCAATTCATGCGTATTAAGCGTATCAACTCATCAGACCAAGATCTTGAACACGCCAGATTAGATCTTTACAACAGATTTATGGATAGGGGATATAGAGAATCAGATGTACTTACAGCAAGTGAATGGTCCAACACTCAAGATAGAAACACATTATTACAATACAAGAAACGAGCAACTACATTGGAAGAACCCACTCTTAGGTTTGTGACTACATATGGACGGAATCACAATGTTTTAAAAAACATTATGGACACCCATTGGAATATACTTTTGGCAAATGAGGTACTTTTAGGTCCTAAATGCATGTTTTCGTTTAGGCGGGGAAAAATATTGGGGGGTCTATTTTCCATTACAAACATAAGGAAAGTGGGGGTGCAATATATCAGCAAATGACAATGACTGGAGACAAACTTTTGGGCACCTTCCCGTATGGACATTGTGGTTCATGCTCTAATGTAAGTAAACTTAAAGAATTTACCAGTGCCGACACCAACATAGTGTATAATTTAAGGGTGTTTGGTAACTGCAGTAGTAGCTGGATTGTTTACTTAGCCACCTGCCAATGCTCAGCTTTTTATGTGGGCCAGACCTCTCGTTCACTTAGAATTAGAATGACTGAACACAAAATTGACATCCGCAATAAAAAAATGAAACTAATGCTTTATACAGACATACCTTGAAACATACTAATGCCAAGTTCATGTTTATGATCATAGATAGAATCACAGGGGACAGAAGTAACCAACAGGGTTGGCACACTATTTTAAATCATAAGGAGAAATATTGGATCATTAACCTTGGGGGCATTATTTCTCCCAGGTCTCAATGATCATTTTTAAAAAGCCTGGAGATGACATGTTTATTTGGTGAATCCACCAACTATTAGCTGCTGTGGGTTCATCTTCTTCTGAAGCCTAAATATGTTCATACTTGAACGCAAGTGTATATCTAAAATTCGTGGAACATGCTTTCTGATTAATTATTGTACATACCAGGTTACTACATTGGGTATGCAGGAATTTTACATTAAATGTAAAACTAGATTTTTGGATGGGACGTATGTCTTCTCACATTTCATGTTTATACATGTTATGTCTTACATATACATAGATATATATACACATTAACAAATTCTTTACATTTTATTTATATTATATATATATTCTCTTATATATTATAATATCCAATATATTGTATATATTGTATGAAGCTTTTGGGATATGCCCCCCAGGTGGAGTTACACTTGACAGTTATGATTCATTTTGTGTTATTTATAAAAAAATGCATATTTGTGTTATTTGTATAATTTCTTTTTGTTTCACTTATTTACTATTTTATATATTGTCTCATGCTCTTGTGCTAATTTTGTTTGTTAATGTCTATACATTCAAATAATATAGTTAAGCAAAACTTGTATGTTTGTTAACATTCCATTGTACTTAACCATTATGACGGGCTATACCATGTTCCCCATTGGTTGGGGATGAGTATAAATAATGAGTATTCTTATTGGAGGTTAAATTTACCCACTGATGAAGGCTGGTTAGCCGAAACAGGTTTGGAGGTGTTTATAATACTTAATACAATATTTGACTTTTATTCCAGACATCAGTATCTTTGTATTGCATTTGCTGGCCGTTGGTGTTTTGGATGTTAATGGTTGGGCCGAGCATACCATACTTGCAAAGCATAAAGTTTTTGCTACTATGGCAATTCAGTCAGACAACATGGCAGTAGTCTGGTACATCAGCAAACAAAGGGGAACCAGATCATACCCGGTCTGTCGAGAGGCCATAAGAATATGGCAATGGGCGATAGCCTCCAACCATTTTCTGATAGCGACGCACATTCCCGGGAGCTCCAACCTGATAGTGGACAAGATGAGCAGTTGCATTCTACAGCCTCACGAGTGGTCTCTCAGTCCTCTGGTGGCAAAGATTTTCGACCACTGGGGCCAGCCTTGCTGCAGATTATTTGCATCCCCGTCCAATCACAAGTGCAGCAACTACTTTGCCCTGACCCCCCCTCCCCTCTGGGACAGTCACCGAGAGATGCTCTAGTCCATGATTGACCCTCTGGTCTGCAATATGCCTATCCCCTGATACCCCTCATTCCCCTGTTCCTCAAGAAAGCACATCGGTTGAAGAGCAAAGTGATCCTCATTGCTCCATATTGGCCTCGACAAGTTTGGTTTCCCTTCCTGTGGCCTCATCTGGTAGTTCGACCATGGATTGTCAATCCAACTCCAGAGTTGATCTCTCACCCGCAGAATTTGGTTCATCCAAACCTATCCAGCCTGAAACTGACAGCTTGGTTAATCCACTTCCAATGATTGCCAGGCAGCATGATCTATCTTCCCCTGTGCATGACATCCTGATTGCCTCTCATAGATCATCCACCAGACTACTCTACCGCAGAAAATGGAAGAGGTTTTCTCTTTGACTACAAGATAAACAAATGGACCCTTTTATAGCCCCTGTTTCTGTTGTGCCAGAATATCTTTCAGACCTTTTTAAATCGGGGTTAGCAACCTCCACAGATTGTGTTCATTTGACTGCAATTTCTAATTTTCATAATGGCTTCCGGGGCTCTTCCTTAATGTCACACAGACTTTGTAAGACCTTTCTGAAGGGTGTAACCCAACTAAAGCCTCCATTCAGAGAACCTGTTCAACCTTGGGACCTGACCTTTGTCCTTCAAGGGTTGACAGTTTCTCCCTTTGAGCCTGCATCTACCTGTGATCTAAAGTATCTGTCATGGAAAACGCTGTTCTTAGTTGCTATTACTTCTGCCATACGTATTTCTGAATTACAGGCCTTGTCTATCAAACTCCACTACCTCATCTTTCACAAGGACAGAGTTTCATTAAGGATCAATCCGACCTTCTTGCCAAAGGTCGTTTCTGAGTTATCTATCAATCAGACTATTGATTTGCCAGTGTTCTTCCCTACTCATTCTAACAGAGGGGAATATTGCCTGCATACCTTGGATGTACATAGACAAATTTGTTTTTACTTAGACAGGACTAAATTTAATAGAAAATCTGACCAGCTGTTTTTGGCCTTTTCTGAATCCAGATTAGGTTGTCCAGTTTCAAAAGTTACTTTAGCCACTTGGTTGAGAAATTGTATTACTTTAATTTATGGCAAGAATGGTGCCCCTTTACCTGGCAGAGTAAAGGCTCACTCTGCAAGATCAGTGTCAACTTCTGCAGCCTTCCATGTGAGAACATTGTTGAATGACATTTGTGCAGCCGCAGCCTGGGCTTGGCCTCATAACTTCATTGCTCATTGCAGGTTGGACTTGGCCACCAGAGGCAGAGATTCTTCTGGATCTATGGTGCTCCGGAATGTCCTTCCATAGGGCCGCCCAGGAACAAGATAGCTGGGGACTCTGTCCCAAGATTAAGGAATAAGCAAAGATTAACACCACCAGATAAAGAAGTTATGTCTTACCATAACGTTCCATCTGAGTTGTTTCATCTTCATTTATTCATTACGACCTACCCACCTTCCCCCTGCAAAGGTTTCTGGTGGATCTCATTTGTCCTTCTTTCCAGTTGTTAGGTCATGCCTGACCAGAGGTAGCCTCTGCTTCATTTTTCCAACTTGCAAATTAGATCTGAGGTAACAGGGAGAAGGAGATGATGGGTAAAATCTTAGCTCAAGAGGTTTGTGGCTGACGCGAGCTTGAAAAAAAGGCCAGCTAGGATCTGAGGTCGGAACCGAATCCCAAGAGTAAGGAATAAATAAAGATGAAACAACTCTGATGGAACGTTATGGTAAGACATAACTTCTTTTTTGTCGCTGTGACCTATTTGTATCACCCCTGAACAACAAGGGCAGCAGCTACTTTGCCCTGGTCCCCTCTCTGGGGGAGTCCTCAAGAGATGGTCTCCTGCACAATTGGCTCTCAGGATTTCTATATGCCTTTCCCTGAATTCCATTAATTCCTCAGTCTGTAAAGAAAGTTGTCAGGTTGAAGAGTAAGGTAATCCTCATTGCCCCCTTCTGGCCTCACGGATTTGTTTCCCCCCTTTTCTTTGACTTTATCTGATTTGGTGACCGTGGACTCTGGATGGGACAGGAGATCTGAATCTGGGTCCAGAGGGATTAGTTCACCCAAACCTTCAAAACCACAAGCTCATGGCTTGGCTTCTCCAGTTCCACTGATTGTGAGGCATAATAATCTTACTTCCCCAGTTCATAGGATTTTTTGGCATCCCATAAACCTTCCACCAGAAAATTCTACTGTAGTAAATGGAAGAAATTTTCCTATTGGGATTGTGATAATAGCATTGACCTGTTTGCCACTTCTATCAACAACATTTTTAGCTTTGCTCTTTGAAGGAGGAGCTTCTTCCTCTACTATCAGGGTTCAACTAACAGCTGTTTGATGTTTTCATAATGGGTTAAAGAAAAAAATATTAATTAATTTCTCCTAAACTTTGCAAAGTGTTCTTTAAAAAGGGACCTTGATGTTAAAGGTTCCATATACTGATCTATTTGCACCTTGGGATCTAAACTTAGACTTACAGATAATAGTACATTTCCCCTTTTGAGCCTGCTGCCAAGCGCAACCTGAAATTCTTATCATGTACACTGTATTTCTGGTAATGATTACTTCTAGCAGAAGATTTTCAGAAATACAAGCCTTATATTGCATACCACAGTATTTGATATTTCACAAAGACAGGGTGTCTGAGTATGAACCCTTCTTTTCTACCAAAAGTGGAGTCAGAAATAAATATTAATCAATTTACCAGTGTATTCTTTCCCTACTTCTCAATCAAAGGTGAGTACTGTTTGCATTTACTGGAAGTTCATAGAGATTTGCGCTTCTTTCTTCATAAAACAAAAGGCATAAGAAAATCTGACCTACTGTTTGTTTCCTTTTCAAGTTCCAGAATGTGTAAGCCAGTATCCAAGGTTATTTTATCTAGATGGCTAAAAAAGATTGTATAGCCTTCATATACAACAAGAGGAAAGTCAAATTATGTGGGCCTGTTAGGGCACACTATACTAGAGCCAAAGCTACTTAAGCAAGTTTTTCATTCTAAGGCTTCCATGGACAATATTTGTGCAGCAGCGACATGGGATATCTTGCATACCTTTATTACTCATCAGAGCTGGATTTGGTCTCTAGGAGAAGAGCATCATTTAGTTATATGGTGCTCAGGAATATCCTTCTGAGTCCTTCCAAGATCTAAGGTAGCTAGGGACTCTGTCTCATATGTCAAGGTTTAAATGAAGATTGACATCAGATAAAGAAGTTATGTACTTACCATAATGTTCTATCTGTGTTGTCCATCTTCATTTATCTGTGACTCCCCACCCTCCATTCCCCTTCCATTCAGATCTCTTGGTGGAATGAATTATGGTCCTAATTATGCATTTTTCATATATGACACCAGATAGGGTCTCTATACAGGTGTTATTAGGATTATATTTTCTGGCTTTTTCTATCTACAAACTCGATCACAGAATTGGCTAAGCTTCTGGTGTCATTCAAAGGGGATCCAGTATCTGTCTGCCTGGGAAGACATGATCGACAAACCACGATGCTTTGCCAGAGATGGTCTGCACCTGTCACCCCTGGGATTCAGGTTACTGGCTAAAGCTCTTGCCACCCCTATAGTGCCTTTTTTAGGCAAGGTTCAAAGGATAAAACCACCACCGTAACAGATACAAGCATGCAAAATCTGAAGGTAATGCTACTCAATGCTAGAAGTCTAAACCTCAAAATGCACTCTCTCAAAGCACTCCCAAAAATGGAGAACATCGATATCTGTGCAGTAACTGAGACCTGGTTCAAGGCTCCAGAGAGCACCCCTGCAATACCAGGCTACAACTCTTACCACACTTTTCGACCACAAAACCAAGACCGAAAAACTAAAGGTGGGGGAGTGTCCATATTCACACTTCCAGGCTAGTTGCCCAACACAATGCATCTAAAATTCTCCAGGTGCAACTAACACTAGGTAAGAAAGCAATCCAAATTGTAGCTTGCTACAGATCCTCCACCATGCCCCAAGATTCTCACTACACCTTTCTAAACATACTGGAAAATATTAAGATACAAGCAAACACCCTAATACTGGGTGATTTCAACTACCCTGCCATTAACTAGGAACACTACTTGGGTACCAACATTTCCCAACGGTTCTTGGAATTCATAAATTCCCATGCCCTGGATCAACTAATCAATTGTCCCACCAGGGGCTCCAATATCCTAGACCTAGTCATTACCAACATGGGAGATGGATGCTCCACACCAGTGGTCACCCCCTCATTGGTCAGATCTGACCATAAGCAAATCACCTTTGACATCCACATCCCACCCCCACCCCCCAGTAAGGAAACCTCCTTAAAAAACTTCTCCAAAGCCAACTTCATACTACTGAAGTCAGAAGTGACAAACTTCATGACACCCATGCAGACAGGATGCGAAAGTTCGACTGCAGAATCCAACACTAAGGCACTATACGAGCACATCCACTTGTGCATGAATCGTGCCATCCCAAATAGAACCAAGATGCTCTTCTCCAAAAAAAGGAAGCCAATCTGGTGGTCCCCTCCTATAAACAAACTATACAACAGAAGGAAGAAACTGTTGCAGAAAAGAGGAAAATCCCAGGATGCAAAAAACTCCCTCACCAGTCTCAGTAAGAAGCTGAGATCCCTCATAAAATCTAGTTACGAAAACATAATTGCCAAACATTCCAAAGGCAGCCACAAGGCATTCTATAGTTATGTCAAGAATCTAAATGGCAATGCTCAGCTCTGCACCGAGCTACAACAGAATGGCATTGAATATACTGATCCCAAGGATATTGCCAATATTCTGGCAGATCTATTTAGTGCCAACTTCACCCCCCTTTCACCCCCTAAAGGGCCCATCTCAGTAATAAAAGATTGCCAAATTCCGATAATCACGGCCACACAGGTAGAAACCGCACTCGCCAAAGCTAAGAATACAGCATCCATGGGACCAGATGTCATCCCAGGCTGTGTACTACATGAACTACAAAATAAACTGGCACCTCACCTAAGTGTCATGTTTAATCATAGCCTCACCTCAGGCTTCATGCCCACTGAGTGCCACACAGCTACAGTTATCCCACTCCACAAGGGGGATCCGCCTTGGATCCTGGGAACTACCGTCCCATCAGTCTGACAAGCCTGATCTGCAAGGGCATGGAACGCATTATCATGGAACTTATAAACAAAGACATTGGCAACCTTCAAACACTGGACCTCACCCAGTTTGGGTTTGTGAAGGGCCGATCTTGTCTCCTGAATCTGATTGACTTCTTGGAATCAGTCTCCAGAGCTGTGGACGAGGGTAAGGCGGTCCACACAGCCTATCTGGACCTCGGCTAGGCCTTCGACACCATCCCCCACTCTGGAATCATAGATAAACTTACTAAGCTGGGCATAAATCCCTACGTCAATCGATGGGTTGCCAACTGGCTTACTGACAGAACCCAGACTGTAAAAGTAGCCATCTCCAAATCCAGCTCTAGACAAGTGGAGTACCTCAGGGTTCAGTCCTGGGACCACTCTTGTTTGGCATCTACTTCTCTGAAGTACACACCAACAATAAGGGACTCTGGCTAACAAAGTTTGCAGATGACTGCAAACTGGAAGCCATTATTGAATCCCCAAATGATGTGGATATTCTACAAAAGGGCCTTACAGAAACAGATGCCTGGTGCCAGAGCTATGGGCTCAAGCTTAATGCCAAGAAATGTATAGTTATCCCCTCTGGAAAAAAACATGTACCCATGAATTACCACATAGATAGGTGGCAGTACACTAAACATCGAAAGTGTGATGAGAGACTTAGGGACACAGGTAGACAGTGGTCTCACTTTCGATAACCACATCGCCACAACAGTCAGGAAATCCTTCTATGTGGCGCACCTCATCACTAAGGGCTTTTCATCCAGAAAAAAAGGAGGTCATTGTCCCACTGTACTCATCCCTCATTAGACCCATTATAGAGTATAATGCCCCGTTTGGTATATACCTCACAAGACATCTGCAACAGCTGGAAAAGCCACAGAAATACCTCACTAAAAAAAATCACAGGCCTAAAGCAGATGCCATATGCTGACCATCTAAAATAACTCCAGCTATACTCTGTGACATATCATCCACTCAGAGGTGATCTCTGCTTAACATACAAGGCCATGTCAAACCCTGAGCTGTTGGACATGCTCCACTTAAAGAAATCCCAATCCCTCAGAGCCACACGCTCCAGGGATCTAAACCTTGTCATCACAATGAACAAAACATGCTGGAGGGATAGGTTCCTGACCCAGAGATTCCCCATACTCTGGAATAGACTGCCCATACATGTCAAGCAGAGCGCCTCCTTGGGCCTCTTCAAAAGGAACCTTGATGATTGGATGGGAGATAGGAAATTCACCCCAGGGATCATGTCAGTCGCCCTGCTAGACAGGGGTCCAGAGAAGTAAATATTGTGGGAAGAAATATCCAGGGAATTGTTATGGCTAGACTTGTATAGGCCCTAGGGCCGATAGCCTAGTACCAACCTATGAACTCAATCGGAGCATTCTGGATAGGACCTAAGCTCAAGAGTTTTTGGTTCTCGTGGGCTGTAGTAACGGCTGAGAACCCATATGTCAGTGATAAATGAATGGGCAATAAAGATGGAAAGTTATGATAAGTACATAACTAATTTTATTATTTCAGTAAGAGATCAAGAATATTATGTTTAAGGAGAGTATTTTGGAGAGTATTGTACAGTGAACACAGTTTTAACCTTGTAATGAGCATGTACAGGACCAGGATTGGTAAGATGTTGTTCAAGCAGTGGTTTAAAACTACTGAGTTTGTCTGAGAGTTATATTTGCGTGGAGGATACTATTCAAGAGTTCAGCAACGCATTGGGAGTAGAGCAAGTCTCCTGCAACATTATTTGACTTATTTGTACGTAATAAGAATTTGTATCTAGAATGGAGGTCCCTTGCTGAACAATAGGGTAGTAATAAGTTTTGTAGTGCAGGGCATTTTTTCTGGATGATGGAGTTTATGTGCTGTAGTTAGTTGTGAATATGTTAGACAGTTGTGCAGTTTAATTGCTTTAAGCTAAAACAATGGTGGTTCCTATGAGAAAGACTGGTGGAAAATTTAGTTATTTTATTGTAGCAGGAGACAAGTTTCTTTTTAGTATTGTTGAAGTTTGTTAGGATAGGAGCGGCGTATAAGATTGTCGGCAGTAACAAGGTAGTGGCTAGATTTTTCTTGTAATATCTGTAAGGAATCCATTGATCCTATAAAGGGAGTTTTGTTTCTGGTATGTACATTTAATGGTGTGCAGTATAGGGTGGTCATATTTGAGATTGTCATCTATTTTAGTTAGCCTTGTATTCACCTATTAACCCAATGGGTTGGATGTGACAAGGATTTACAAGGTGTATTCACTTATTGTTTGAATAATCTTAAGTTTTTGTTTTAACACTTTGTGTGCTGCTAATAATTTAATAATATCTCTAAAGGAGCATTGAATGCTTTATGAAACGTTGAAGCCAGTGCTGTCTCTGAAATATCTTAGACTACAAATAACATCTTTAAGTTATGATGTGTCATCTTACCTTTATTCTCACTGATGGGCCGGAGCTGATGTGTAGGATCCGTCTTGGCCTTTTCAAAAGCCTGAGGTCTTCTGCAGAGCTTGTGGGCATTCTTCCCTACCCTTAATGCAGTTCCCCATCTTCCTCAGATCCTGTTTGCCACGCTGCAAGAAGGATCTTCTAGCAAGCTCTGGGCTAAGTTTTCTATTATTATTACTATCTTGATAATTTTAGTCTATCATCTTTGTTCTTTAGAATTAAAAATATTTTCCCTTTTCATAGATATGGCTATATCTCCTTCCTAGTTTAGTGTAATTTTTCTCCGTTAGTTTTTCCCCTTTCCATTAGTGGACATCTAACTCAAACCCGTTTAAGTTAGAGGGTGTTCCTTTTCCTTTCTCTTATTTGCTATTAACAGCTAGTAGTGTCTTGTTAGTCATTTCTTCCCTCTGGTACTGGTTAGCATCTGTTTTAGTTACAGGGCATCTAACCTAAGTCTGTTTAAGTAAGAGGACTCCCCCTCCCATGTTGTTGTTTTAAAAAAATATTTTCCGTCTTTATTTAGTTGGTCTGCTGTTGGTAAGTTTTTGTGGCTGTACTCTTCCAGTATGTCTCAAAAGGAAAGAAAGCCTGTAGATTTAAAAAAAAATGTGAAAAGTGTAGTAAGAAGATGCCCCTCAGTGATTCACACACTGTGTGTGTATTGTTTGGGGCCCTTCATCTGTAGAAGTCCTGTTCCATATGCCATGCGTTCAACCAAAGAGCACTTATGGAATGTAAAAATAAATTGATCTTGAAGGGGTTATTGAAAACCCCATTTTCTGAGGCTATTTCCCCTGTTCCCACCTCTCCTAAATCAGATAAGTCCGAGAGAGTGGGAAAATGACATTCTCCAGCTCTGAAATCCCCTTCGGAGCCAAAATCAAAACAGCCAAAAATGTCCGCTCTAACAGAATCTTCGCAGCAGACAGGAACCTCCGGATCAGGGACTTTATTGGAGTAGAAAGAACCTCTGTCTCCAAAGTCCACTACTGACTGCTCGGCTCTGAAAGGCCCATTGCCTACTGTGTACCGATATTGGAGCCAGTCTCGATCCTTTGAGCTCATTACTTCTCAGCTCCCTTCTCCATTTTTGACCAGACCCAGATCACCAACATTGTCTACCAGGTCAACTAGGATTCTCTCAGATGAAGATGTGGATAGGATAATGTAGAGACTTCTAAAGACACCTCCCTTGGCCTGGTTACTTTTGGATCCAAACCCAAAGGAGTCGGATCAGACACAGTCTTCCCATTCAGCGCCTGCTCCTCCTCCAATCCATCCTTCAGTTTCGGATCCAGAAGACTCCGATATCCATCTGGTGTTCTGTATCGGGTCCGGGACCCATTGGCTCCTCGGATCTGGTATCTGCCCCGAGCATTTCCACCCAGTTGGAGCAGGAGTCCTCTGGGAGCCGACATTCACCAGTCGGGTCCTTGGAGCTGACTTGGATCTCCTCGAATCCAACCCCGCCTCTCAGGGCCTCAGCGCAGATGGGTTTGGCTCCCAGTTCATCTTCGGAGTTTCTGTCATCTGCTGTCCAGATTCCTTCGGCCCTCACATCTGGTTGGTCGGTTCTCGGGAGTTCTTTGGAGTATGTGCGATCTGCTTTCAAAGTCATGAGGAGGGTGATGACTTCTCCCCAGTCTCAGGCACAGCTCTACTTGGATCTTCCTCCCTCGTCGGCACAGGTGTCTTTACCTTTTCACTCCCATCCACAGGACCACAGGGATCCCAGGCCTCAGGGTGTCCCCCAGGGGATTCCCCCCCCTTCCAAAACTTCCCCAGAATACCCCACTGAGGAAGTCCCTTGCAAGAGATCATGCAAGAGGAAGCATCTAGACTTCCCAGAGGAGTCCGTCACTTCCAATACTGACCTGGATGAAGCAGAATGGTCCCCACAGTTGCCTCCTGAGGACGTCTTCTTTGGAGACACCCTACAAATTTTAAAACAGAGAGGTGACTGGCAGTCCTCGTCCACTTCAGCCGAGGAGTCTGTATACCTGAAGGCATTTAGATCTCGCCTTTCAACATCTTGGGGGACACCACCTTCCGATGAACTTATTGAGTTAATTTCTCGGAAGGCTTGGGAGACCTGAGATTCCATAAACCCCAAGAGGCCAAACAAGTATATTACAGCTCTTAAGGATCACGCCTTCTTAACCAGAGGTGTAGCAGATGATGCCATGGTTGTGTCGGCTGCCACAAAAAAGGAACTTTTCGAGACCAACTCCTATATCCATCCTCCTAATAAGGATTTCAGGACTATGGAAAGATACGGGAAGCACATTTTCTCATCAGTGGCCTTTACCTTGTGATCACTGAGCTGTCTTATTCATTTCACCAGACTTCAGAGGGATCTGTTAAAGGAACTGTGGCTCATGTGGCGGCAGATAAGGTCAATGCACAGTTTGCTGCCCTCAATTCAGCTGTTAGCTCATCCATGCGACTCATTTCATATGCAGCAGATAGAGCAAGTAGGGATGTGGGTTCAGGCATCTCTATCAGAAGACAGGCCTAGAATGCTCCTTTGTGATTTCATGGAGCCCTTTAAGTCTTCCTTTGTTAATGCTCCCTTCGATAGCTCATCTCTCTTTGGGCCTAAAGTAAAAGAAATGCTGACCAGGTGTGAGCAAGAAGGTAAGACCTTGTCTGCCACTGGAGTACATTTTTACACACCTACCAGAACATCCCGAAAGGGTCAGAGAGGTAGTGTAAACATGTGGTTCAAGAAATCACAGACGTCTTACCAGGCCACACAATGTGGTAGTTCCCCCAGAGGCAGAGGGGGGAACAATAACGGAAGATTCCGTCCTCATGGCAGAGGGGGCCTGCAGAATCAGGGCTCCAGAGAATTTTCTTTGGCAGACCTTTCCAGCTCTCCAGAAGGAGTGCCCAACTGCTCGCCTCTGGAGACTGTCAGGGGACGATTGTCACTGCACCTTGAAACCTGGCGAAAGATAACCAATGACAAATGGGTGCAGGACATAATATACATAGGACATGTGATTCCATTCTCCACTCCAGTAAACAAGTCGGTTCCAGATGTTCCACCCAGTCAAAAGGAGCAAGCAATGTTAGAAATTCAAAAGTTGCTAAGAAAAAGTCATCCAAGAAGTCCCCGCAGACAAGAGAGGATCCGGGACTTACTCAAGATTCTTTTATTTTCAAATAACACAGGGGACTGGAGACCAATCCTGGATCTCAGCAAACTAAACCAATCAGTGAAGACAAAGAAGATCTGGATAGTGACACTGCAGTCAGTACTTCCATTCCTGGAAAAAGACAGCTGGATGTGCTGCATAGACCTTCAGGATACGTCCTACCACATCCTAAATGAAAGGCAATCCAGAAGATTCTTGCACTTCTGGTTAGGAGCCAGTCACTTTCAGATGTGAGCTCTGCCCTTTGGTCTCACTACAGCCCCCAGTGTGTTTATTAAATGCATGGCATTAGTGGCAGCTCACTTGAGATGCCAAGAATTCCGAGTGTTTCCATATCTGGAGGACTGGCTCATAACCAACCCTGACCAGGCATCTCCTGTTACAGGCCAGGGACTATACAATTCAGGTTTGGTCTTACCTAGGCATTACCATAAAATTTGACAGATCTGCTCTAGAACCATCTCAAACTTAATATTTATAGGATCAGAGATAGACACAACCACGCTGATAGTAACACTCCCTCACAGCAGAGTGCGCAATCTCTGCTTACATGTGAAAGTCTTAATCAGGAAAACTTGAACCACTGCAAAACAAGTGCTACAGGTTCTGGGAAAGATGGCAGCATCTATTGTACTTATTCCCCTATCTCACCTACATATGAGGATACTTCAGTGGTTACTTTCCACACGATGATCAATCCTGGAATTAACAATATCCCACAAGAGTCTCATGACCAACTCCTGCAAGAAGGATCTTGAGTGGTGGAGTCACTCTCCTTCAGTAGCTCAAGGCCATCCCTTTATCCCCCTCAACCCCAAGCCACGGATGCTTCCCCAATGGGGGGGGGGGGGCATTATCTGGGGAAGACAGTCCAAGGCACCTGGCAGGAACACAAGGCTCACTTGCACATAAAACATCCTTGACATGAGGGCGGTGCTCTTGGCACTGCAAGCATTTCAGTACACTCTCCCTTTCGAAATGATAGCAGTTCAAGTCAGACAACATGTCAGTAGTTGGTACATAAAACAGACAAGGAGGTACCAGATCTTATTCTATTTGTTGAGAAGCTCTAAGGGTTTGGCAATGACCTCCAACCGTTTTCTGATTGCAAAGCACATCCTGGAAAAATCCAGCGTGATTGCAGACAAATTGAGCAGGGCATATTATGGCCGCACGAGTGTTCCCTCAATCAGAAAATTGTAGAAGAGATTTTCCGAAAATGGGGCCAGCCTTGCTGCGATCTCTTTGCATCACCCACCAATGCCAAATGAAACTACTTGCCCTGATCCCTTCCCTATGGGGAAGTCACCAAGGGATGCACTTATTCATGATTGGCTTCTTGGACTCCTCTATGCTTTCCCTCCATTTCCCCTGATTTCCAAATTAATACAGAAAGAAAGTATGTTGGAGACGATAATCCTGAATGCATCCTATTGGCCTCATCAAGTCTGGTTTCCCTTTTTACAGCCTCATCTTCTGGACGAACCAGGGATTCTGGAGCCAGCTCCAGACCTTCTGACGCATCCATCGGGATTGGGACACCCCAGCCTACACAACCTCAAATTGACAGCTTGGCCGCTCCACTTCCCTTGATCACCAGGTTTCCTCCTCTTTCCTCCCTGGTAAAACATATTTTGTTGTCTTCCCATAAAACATTTACATGAAGATTGTACAAGAGTAAATGGAACAGGTTCGTATAATGGGCAAACGAAAATCAGATAGACCCTTTTTCTGCACCCATGCATTCTATACTAGAATTCCTAGCAAAACTTTTTCATGAGGGTGCTGCTGTTTCTACTATGAGTCCAGTTGGCAGCAATTTCAAATTTTCACATGGGAGTAAACAGCTCTACGATTATTTCGCACAGACTCTGTAAAGCCTTTTTGAAAGGAACAGTGATGATTAGAACCCCATACAAAACACCTCTCTGGGATATGAATTTAATATTAACAAACATCACTTATCCCCTCCTCTTTGAACCTTCAGCCACGTGATCTAAAGTTTCGGTCTTGGAAAACACTCCATCTGATGTTGTAAATTTTTATTCATTCCTTACTGTTAGGATTTTGGTTCCATCCTCGGAACCGACACAGCCATTACCAAGCTCACGCCAGCCAAAAACTGTCAGCTAAGACCAACCCACAATCCCCCTGTCATAATCTCTTCAGATCTCGTTTGCCGCTTTCCATGTCATACGCACCTAGTCTTCTGTCAGCTAAGTGTTAGCTTTTTGTGGTATTTTTCTCGATCTAGTGTGTTGTAAAAACCGCTTTTTTCTCGTCTCTAGTCTTTTCCTGTCTCTACCTTATTCTTTCCTGACTAAGCCCTACCCACTACCTTTGGTAGTTCTTCATAACAATGTTGATACTACTCCCTCTCTCCCTGCCTTACTAGGTCCTCTCTTACCTTTGGTATTTCTTAGTACCATTGTTGGTACTTTTTCCTTTTATCTGTAAAAAAAAAAAAAAAAAATGCTTTCTCTTGTCTTATTGCTAGGTCTGTTATGTGTTAGTGTTGTTATACTCTGTATTATGGCGGATAAGGCCAAGTTTGGTTTCAAACAATGGGATAAGTGTGGGCGTAAGTTGCCCAATTCTGACTATCACTGTGTGTTTATTGTTTGGGCGTTGACCACCTCAATGTTTTTTGCAACATTTGTTCTAGCTTCAGCAACCGTACGTTGGCTGAACGCAAGAACAAAGTTATCCATAAGGGTATGTTAAAACCACCCTTTGTGGAGGCTCTTTCGGGGACGGAGGTCTCACCACCTCCTAAGCATAAAGATGATAAAAGACATATGTAGAAATGGAGTCTTTCGGTTCTGACATCCCCGTCCTCCTCAGGAACGAGTCGACACCAGGCTTCTCCTGCGCCATCAGCGCAGACCAGCTTCGGCACCAGGGTCCTTGTCTTCTCCCTCGATGCCACCTTTGATTTTGACTCAGACTCCTTCCACTGTACTGACCTTGGCACCATCTCCTACGGTGCCGACCTTGTTTGTGACACGGGCCATGACTACTGTGCCTGCATAGACACCTTCCCCAGCCACGGTGCCAATGTCTTGCATGGCTCCTCTGGTAATGACTCCTTCAGTTCCAGAGAATGAGCACCTTCCAAGAACTAGATATTCTCCTTCTTATGACCCCTTTTTGGGACAGCAATTTAGTTATTTTCTTGATTGACCGGACTCCATCAGCAGCATCCTTCACATCTATCAGGAGTCTTTTGGAACAGGATGTAGTGAGGGTTGTGGACCAGTTTCTGAAAGCTAGAGGATTAACCACCCAGATCAGGTCTTCCCTCCCCCTTGGAGAGAAAGCTTTCACAGAGTATTCTCCTGTCTATCCTCCTCCGACCTCCACCTGGATTTCGGAGACTTCAGTACTGATGGCCATCCTGGTAGGCGGAGGCTTCCCTGTCGGCACCAATTACTCTTAGCGCCACGGCTCCTTTGGAACTGGGGCACTTTAGGAGCAGTGATTAGGTTGTCAGCACTGTGGCACCTTGTTCTGCGCCGATTTTTTCTGTGGCACCGTCTATGGCTACGGCTCTCCCGGTGGCTGCCAGTCCTCTCGGAGCTCCTCACCTGGGGGCGGGGTGTGACCCCTGTTCCGAGGTCATCCTTCTCGGTTCTGGGTTCCCATCCCTCCTCAGGTGGGCCAGCTTTTCAGGTGATGGAGAGGGTCCTTGCTTGAACAGGCTCGCAGTTGACACCACTGTCATTGGAACCAGACCCCCCCCCCCCTCTAGCTTGCAGACGTCTCACCCTCTTACGCTGGAACCTCAGGCATGGGAGCCGCAAGGCTTGCCCTCCAAGGCAACCTTCTCTCCGGACTCCTCCTTAGAAGATCCCACTGGGTAGCCACCCCGGAAGAAACTTTGCAAGAGGAAGCATCTTGATTCCCCTGAGGAATCCATCACTGAAGACACTGATTGTGATGAGGGAGAAGGGTTCCCACGGTCTCCCCCGGAAGACGTCTCATTTGGAGACATTCTCGAGATCCTCAAGCAGAGGAGAGACTGGATGCCCTCCAACCCTTCTTCGTAGGAATCTGTGTTTTTGCAGGCTTGCCGTGCTCGGCCATCTACTTTCTGGGTGACCTCACCTGCAGATGAGCTCATTCGACTTATTGTGCAGCGTGCCTGAAAGGCCTCGGACAGCATAGAACCTGTACCCTGGAGGCCAGATAAAATTTTGTCCACACAATTGGTCCAAACAGCTGGTGGTCGATTCCATGGTCATTGTGATGGCGGCAACCAAGAAGGAACTGGCGGAAGATAGTTCCACTGTTCATCTCCCAAACAGGGAGTCTCGGGCTATGGACAGACTGGGGAAGCGGACCTATGCTTCAGCAACCTTTGCCATCCGGTCACTGAATTACCTGGCACACTTTACTCACCTCCAGAGAGACCTAATTTCTGAAATGTTAGCCTCTTTGGCGGAGGTACTGCCTGAGGAGGTGCGTGATACTGTTGCGTCTCAGTTAGCTACCTTGGAATCAATATCGAACACCTCAGTCTGCTTGATTTCTCACACTACTGAGGGGGCAGCTCGAGCAGCCGCACTGGGAATCGTTATGAGACGACATGCTTGTTTGCATTTGTGTGACTTCTCAGACCCTTTTAAATCTTTCTTTGTCAACGCACCTGTTGATGAATCTTCCCTTTTTGGTCCCAACGTAAGAGACGCACTTTCACTTAGTGAGAAGGACAGAAAGACCTTTTCTGCTGTGGGCATATGTTTTTCTACCCCCCGGAGGTCCTACTCCAGGAATCAGAGAGGAGGAAAATTGTGGTTCAAAAAGTCCCAAGTATCTTTTCGTGACACTTGTGACGAGCAATTCCCCCTGGGCAGAGGGGGCAACTCTTTTGGAAGACGCCCTTTTCGGGGCAGAGGGGGTCCATGCAACCAGGGTGCTAGAGATTCCTTCTCTGGCAGACCCTTCCAGCGCTCCTGAGTAGCGGTCGATTGCTTTCCTCTGGAAGCAGTCGGGGGTCGATTTTTCCCTGCACCTACAGGCTTGGCAGCTCATAACAGATGCATGGGTGCAGAGGATCCAGAGGCTATCGTATCCCTTTCGACCTCACCCCCAGACCTGTGAAATTAATCCCCGACGTCCCACCCGGTCAGGAGCAGCTTGCAGCCTTAGAAATCAAAAAGCTGCTAAGAAAAAGAATCATCCAACCAGTCCCACTAGACCAAACAGTATCCGGCTTTTACTTGAGGTTATTTTTAGTGCCAAAAAAGACAGGGGACTGGAGACCAATCCTGAATCTCAGTTTACTAAACAAATTCATCAAACCTCAAAAATTGTGGATGGTCACGGTACTGTCCATTCTCCCCTTTCGGGGGAAGGACAACTGGATGTGCTCTATAGACCTCCAGGATGCATATTAAAACATAAAGATGGACAAACGCTACCAAAGTTTTCTCCGTTTCTGGTTGGGAGCCAATCATTATCAGTTCAGGGTACTGCCCTTTGGTCTCTTGACAGCCCCCAGAGTGTTCACCAAATACATGGCAGTCATCGTACCTCATCTCCGACTACAAGGATTCCAGGTGTTTCCATATCTAGACGATTGGCTCCTTACCGCCACGTCCAGAAATCTTCTCATTGTCAGTCTCTCTTATACTCAAGGCCTTGCTCTTCGCCTAGGTATCACGATGAACATGGACAAATCACATGTCCCCATCAAGTGCACTGGAATTCACTGGAGCGATCTTCAACACAACATCCTGTCAAGCTTCCCTCCCTCCTCAGAGGCTTTCAAAAATAAGAAACCAGATCCAAGTCCTCCTCCCACAGACATTTGTTCCAGCACACCTTGTACTACACCTATTGGGCTCTATGGCAGCAACCATTACCTTGATACCACTGGCAAAGATGCACATGAGACTATTGCAGGGGTCCCCTCATCACAGTGGTCGATCTTAACTCACCCACTCGACCACATGATATGCCTTACAAATCTGTGCAAGAAAGAAATGTTTTGGTGGATGAAGCCAGAATCAAATCTTTGGTGTCGACCATTCTGTCTCCCCCAGCACAGGGCCATGGTGACCACAGACGCTTCCCTGTTACAGTGGGGGAGGGGGGGGGGCATTTCCAGGGAAAGATGATCCAAGGCACCTGGTCCCCCATGGAGGCCAATTTGCACATAAATGTCCTGGAATTGAGGGCAGTTCTCTTAGCATTCCACGCATCCCATCCATCCAGAATCATTGCAATTCAATCGGACATGTCAGTTGTCTGGTATATCAACAAACAAGGTAGAACCAGGTTTTACCCCCTGTGTCGGGAAGACATGAGAATTTGGCATTGGGCAATGGCTTCCAACCGCTTTCTCACAGGAACGCACATTCCCCGGAGTTCCAGTCTGAGTAGGAAGATTCTGATGCCTCACGAGTGGTCCCACAATTCTATAATAGCAGATCAGATCTTCTGCCGTTGGGGCGGACCTTGCTGCGACCTGTTTGCTTCTCCCCTAAACAACAAATGCAGAAGCTATTTTGTCCTGATCCCCCCCTAGGGGGAGTCACCGAGGGATGCTCTGATGCACGATTGGCCCCAGAGTCTGCTGTATGCCTTTCCCCTGTTTCCCCTCATCCCAAAATTCCTCCAGAAAGCTCTAAGGTTGAGAAGCAAAGTGATCCTCATTGCCAATTATTGGCCCCGTCAAGTTTGGTTCCCTTTCCTGTGGCCTCACCTGATTTACAGCCCTTGGATACTGGATCAATCCCAAAGTCTGCTGTCTCATCCTCAGGGTCTGATTCACCCCAATCTACACAGCCTCAAGCTCACAGCTTGGTTTCTCCACTTCTGATGATTGCCAGGCTACCTGATATTGCATCCCCTGTTGGCTGGCGAGATTTTTCTGGCTTCTCACAAACCTTCCATCAGAAAAATTTATTCTAGTAAATGGACTAGGTTTCTCTAGATGGGACAAAGAACATAACATAGATCCCTTTTCCATGCCTATTCAGAAGATCCTACAATACCCGACTACCCTATTACATGCAGGAGCTTCAGCATCAACAGTTACACTGCATTTAGCAGCTATTGGACAATTCATCTACTATGTCACACCGACTGTGCAAGACCTTCATGAAATGAGCATTACATATTAAACCTCCGGACAAGTCTCCTATAGAGCCATGGGACTGGACTTTGGTGCTTAAGTCGTTAAGTCCTCCTTTCGAGCCTTCTAACTCCTGTGATATAAAACTTTTGTCTTGGAAAACTCTGCTTCTAATAGCCCTTACCTCAGCGAGAAGAGTATCTGAGTTGCAGGCCTTGAGTGTCAAGAGACCTTGCCTGATTTTTCATAGGGAAAGAGTGTCCCTAAGTACTGACCCCTACCTTTTTGCCCAAGGTCATTTCTGGGTCTTCCGTTAATCAATCTGTTGACCTAGCGGTTTTCTTTCCTCACCATTCAAATAGAGGGGAATACCTTCTGCATACCCTCGATGTTCATAGGCAATGTTGTTTCTACTTGGACAAAAGTAATCTCTTAGAAAAACAGATCAGTTGATGTTATGTTGTCCCATGTCGCCTTCATTCTTGCTGGTTGGGTTTGGAGCTGAAACTCAGCTCAGACTCTGCCTATACTAAAGCTCGAGAGCTTCTACTGGTTCGAGGCTGAGTCTTATCCCATGGTGCTTAGCGGCTGTTCCCCAGATCTCGTTTGCCGCTTGAAGCTTCGGGATTGTCTTCACTGGCTCTGGCTTGTAAAATTTAATATTTTATATTTTTCTAATAGTTACTTCCTAATAATTATTTGTTTTACTTACTAGTTCTATCGTAATAGCCTTGTGCTATTTCTGGCTCTCTAAACCTTATATTTCTACCTTTGCGGCTGTCTTTTTTTTGGGCCTTGTTTTCTCCTCAAGAATTCATTTAAATTAGAGGATTCTTGTCCCTTTCTCCTTCTTTCCCCTTTTTAGAAGTCCCAGTTTAAGTTAGAGGTGTCTTCGGTGGAGAAGATAGTCGTTTAACTTAGAGACTTCTCCTCCTCCCTTTCCTCTTCTCTTATAAAAAAAAAAAAAAAAAAAAATTAGATACCTGTTTTTTGCTTTCTGTTTCTACAAAAGATATAATCTTTTCTAAATTTTATTGAGAGTTTTTTCCTTATAGCTAGCATGTCTAAGAAACCAGCTAAGAAACAAGTCAGGATTCAAAAAGTGCGATTCCTGCACTCAAAAAATGTCCATTACTGACGGACACACTAGTTGTGTGTACTGTCTGGGACCACTCCATCTTCAAGATTCCTGCTCCATCTGCCATAGTTTTAGCTCCAGGGCCTTGCAGGAGAGGAGGAATAAGCTTATATTGAGGAGCTTATTAAAAGTGGACAAAGGAAATCAGACTAAAAAATCAGACACAACCAAAAAGATTGCTTCATTGGCTCCGTTGTCTGAGCCAACAAGCAGCACCAAACTCGATAGTTCTTTGGCTCCGAACTTTGTTGGGCCCGAGAAACATGGTCCAAACATGCTGGAGCCAGCTACCCGCTGCCTTGCCTTGCAAAATCCTTCCCGTACCATCCAACAAACCAGAACTTACCATAGGTCCATGGATAGATGCGGTGGGACTTGAATAAGGACCTTACCGGATCTATCGCCTCTTTGTCCACCTATGTCCTTCAGCAGACTCCGCTATGATATCCTGGAAGGAGCTGGGAGCTTCAGTTCAGGATCCTACAGCCTATGTCAGGGTCCTACAGAGAAGTCGCAGAAGGAAAGACAAGATTCCAGGCACCCTCAGATCATGCACAACTCCTAGGAACCGGCAATGATCTTGCATTGAATTCCAGAGCTAATTCGCCAAGTAACTATTAGAGGCCAAGATGGGCTATGATCCCAAGCCTGCCTTCAGGCATTCATAGAATGATGGCCTTAATGCCTTTTGCTTTCAGGTGAATTTTTATGCAGGTGTGAACAGGACTCCTTTGACTCTTTCCTTTTGGCCCTCAAACAGGACACCCTGACTTCCACTGTGATTGGAAGGACAAGGACATCCCCTTGGTTCCGATGTATCCAAAATCCCTTCTAGGCCTATCGTGTGGAGTCAGAAGGGGGCAGAGGGGTAACAACAATCCGCAAGGAGTCACGCCCCCTCTAGTCCAGAGAACCAGGAAACAGGGAGCCGGGGGTAGCAACACCTAGGCAGCGAGCCTGGGAGAGAGGGGAGCTGTCTCCCTCCCCTGAGGCAGTCGGGGGCTGTAACTGTTGCAGAAGCCTGGCATTCCCCTGGGCAAGTTGGGCCGGTACAGTCGAGGGGAAAAGAGTACTTATCATCCTTTCAGGAAAGCTCCTTCCCACCCTCAAGACCTTC
The DNA here is from genome assembly GCF_019279795.1 of Protopterus annectens. Lineage (NCBI taxonomy): Eukaryota > Metazoa > Chordata > Ceratodontiformes > Protopteridae > Protopterus > Protopterus annectens. The sequence continues at coordinate 476,604,656 of NC_056747.1, read as the reverse complement.
CAGATGGGCCATCCAATTCCTTTTACATTGCCTCCCTAGAAATCAAGTAAAACTACTCCAAAAAGAGAGCCATTCACATTGTTACAAAGGACCACAGAGTTAGACAAAAACCTCAAGCAAAAAAAGGTTCCAAAACCATTCAAAGTAGAGGAGAATATTGGATCTCAGCAATTCCAACAAGACTGTTGAAAGACAAGATTGTCCTGGAGATAGAGATGCCAAAGAGTCAGTTCTTACAGAAGAGTTCCTAAGGACAACTGGATGATCCAATATCACCCTTTCTCACTCGAAAATTCACAGGCGGCTCAGGGAGATTTCTCCGCTGGATATCTCATCAATTGTCACAGGTGTTCAGAGCAAATTCACTCCTGCTCAGGAGATTTCCCAGCTCCCCAGTTGTTCTCATGTCAGTTTCAGTTGCTTCAGCTCCCCGCCAAAGTTCAAAACCAAATGCCCAAGGTGTCACAAATGGCTCAGCTCTGTCAGCCGCCACAGCTTACCAGTGCCAGCAGTTCCACAACTCTACTTTGACCCTGCTTACCAGGCATACCACCAGGCAAGAACAGTTACACTTAGGCATTTTGTGCATCTTCCTCTATTCTCTATCAACATCTAGATCATGTTTAATTTCAGTGTATTCTGCCAGTAATTAATCTTCTTCAGCTCATTCCAGAGTCATGTCAGGGATGTCAGGGCTACCCTTACAGAACAAAGAGAATGGTTCATTCATATCTGGTCTCATGGCTTTTGCCCAGCAAGGGAAAGGGCCATGTCTCATCCTTCTAAAATAGGTCTCATGGCCCCCTTCATGTCTACATGTCCCTTCAGTGGTCTGCCCAGTTCCTCCTCATACCAGATACACAAACAGCATCTTGCTTGAGACAGACACATGCGTCTCAGTTCCACTGGTTGCTGACACCGTCACCCGAACATCTTGTCACCAAGGACATCGTCTCAGGTTCACCAAGGCAGGTGTCGATGCCAGTCCCCGATAGCCACTGTCACCACGGATGCCTCATCATCCGCGATGGGGGTCCTGTCCTGGAGCAGGATGGTTCATGGATAACTGCACAAGAGAGTAGAGACTTTTCTTACCGTGCTTTAATGAGATGAATTCTTCCCGACAACATTGTTCCCGTAGGGACTTATCAACATGTCAATTAGTTTCCAAGTCCACAGACTTATTATTAGAAAGTCAGGACTCAACCAATGGCGACAGAAGTGTCCCCCGGCCATCTAGAAGCGCTCAGACTTTGGCAATGGGCGATCTCATCTCTCATGCGTTATGGTTGAGCAGCAAGCAACAGGGAAAACCAACATTATAGCGACAGATTGAGCAGCAGTCCATAGCGGGTTCTCTTTTTCTGTCTCCCAATCAGAGCATATTTTTGACTCCCAAAACAGCAAAAATCAGATCGATCTACAGCCCTACTCAGCAAGGCCCCAGACAGGGCCCATCTTCTTTCCTTGGCCCCTCTATCAGGCCATCCCTTCCCTCCTTTTCCTCACCCCCCGATTGTCTTCCAGCTACTTTATGCCTTCCCTCCATTTCCTCTGATCTCCAGGGCCTCGAGAAGTTTGGTTCTTTGATTGCCATTGCCACCTTTTTCCTCAGCTTGCCCCCTCTGCTTCGGCCGAGATCTGCCTGATTCTTTTTCAGGTTATCCTTGCAGGGTCGGTCGTGCAGATTCACTCGTTTGCCAAATAGGTCAGCCTCCTCGGTCAATCAACCTCACTCCTGGCACAGGGGTAAGCTTCACTTCCTTCCTTAGCCAGATTTCCTTTACCCAGCAAGCCTCAAAAATCATCTTCTTCACTTAAAGCAAGGGCCCAAGCCATTGATCACAAGCAAATGGAAACGTTCTCTTTTCTTGGCCTCTTAAAAAAATTACTTCCTTGTTCTGCCCTGGTTCAGAGTCAGAGGTTCGGTGGCTGCTATTTTTCATTCAGGCCTCCCTCTTCTGGATCATGTTTCTTATTCCCATGGAAACCTATTTAATTTTTTAATCGGGATAGCAGGATCACTAAAGCATGTCCCATAGGCTCCCTCCTGGGATCTAATTTTCCTATTAAAGCCTCCAATCCTCAATCCTTCTCCTCAGCTGTTTCTTGTCTTTTATTCTATCTATCCTTCCTTCCAGCTTACCGAAGTTTTTATGTTCTTGTTCCTTTCTTTGAAAACTTTTTCATGCTCTCTTTTATTACTTACTATTTGATTTTGTGTCTGAACTTCATGCTCTTCATGCTAATTCGTTATTTTTTTATTTGAGATTAAACTTCATTTTCAAGAACTAATCCATTTTTTTACTCTATAGTCCTTTTTCTTAAAAAACTAAATGAATCATTGATCCAATTCTCTTTTCTTAACTATTCAGCTGTTTCAAGCTAAAAGCTACATTATGAACAAAACTTTTAAAATCTCTGGTCAGAAGATATTATTTTATAAAAAAAAATAAAAAGAAAATCCTGTTTCTTTTGGATACTTTGTCAGATGCCTTCCTTAGGTCATCACTGAATCCTTTGTCCGTCATTCTTTCTTCATCTAATGCCAAAACCTAAAGCCAAAAAAAACTAGGACTAGGGCTACTTCTACAGCTTTTCAAGTATAAGACAGCTTTTCTTTTCTTTATAAGCCTTTTTACCCGCCCACTTGGCTGGACACACCACTGTTTTTCTCCACACCAATTTTCCTCCATTACAAATTTGACTTGGCCTCCAGGGACAGATCCGCAAGGAGTTTGTTCACTTGAGAGTTTGGGTTGTTCCATCTAGGGGCCTTTGATCCCATCAAGCAGAAGCGGTCCCCATCAAGAGAGAATGAAGTAGATTGACATTAGTTATTGACATTAAGTTATGTACCTACCATAGCTCTCCATGTTAGTTGTTCTCTCTCTAACTTCCCCTCCCTCCTTCCCCTTCCCCTGAGACCAGAAACTATAATGCTAATAGATATGCTAAGACCATTCAGACCTGGTCCTTTTTTTTCTCTGTCCTTTTCTTCCTTTGGGGAAGTATTTTATGCTTGGTGTTATGCCCTTTGTCAACAAACGTACTTGGGTACCTTCCATCCTGCTAGCATGGGGTGGGGCTGCCTGGCTGCCTTGAGCTGGAGTTCGAGTAGCTAAAGCAGTGCAGCCGAGGCCGAGGAGGATCTCTCCGAACCAGATCAACAAGAAAGAAAGTAGAGAAGACAACTAACATGGAACGTTATGGTAGGTACATAACTTCTTATTCTCCCTCAGTTCCATCTGTTTCATCAGAACCGTTACGGAGCCAGAAAAGGAGCCGGTCACCATCCTTGGAGTCTGTTCGCTCAGTGCTGGTTTCTCCTTTACTGCAGTCGGAGGCAGGTAGCCACAAGTCTTCCAGTCATTCCTCTAGATCCTCCAGGCTATTGGATGATGACATGGAGCGGGTAGTAGAGAGGTTGCTTTGGACCCGGGCCCTAGCCGAAATTCTCTTAAGCCCAGCCCATCGGATCTTGAAGCCGATAACGGTACCCGCAACTACACTGATTCCTCCTCCAACTCAAACGAGTTTGGAGTCATAGAGTATGGAAGTCGTTGTGCTGGAACTGCCAGAGCCAGTAATCACTACTGATATCTCTGCTCGGACGTCTGCTCCGGTTTCCTCGATGTCTTCGTCCATCGAGGGACCTTGGGGCCGACACTCCCTGGTCTGCTCCGGGGGGGGTGGGGGTCGAGTCAGACCTTTGTCGGAACCAGCTCTCCCACTCGGTGCCTCAGCTCAGGTGAGTTTGGTTACCTCAAAGCCACCCTTCTCAGTGTCGCGGAGATCTCTCAGCCTCTTGGGCCCGGAGTCTGTTTCGGCCCAGGACTGCGGTGCCTTTGAGGTGATGCAGAGTGTGCTCTCAGCTGAATCTGCTCCACCTTCAGCTCCAGCCTCTGTTTCCCCTAAGGGAACAGTGTCCACCTCTTCATTACCCCTCCATCACCCACAGAGTAGAGAGCCAGTGCCCCAGGAAGCCAAAATGGATGGAGCCTCCTCTTCCGATACGTCCTCGGAGCATCCCCCTGAGGAGGTCCCTCGGAAGAGACAGTTTAAGTGGAAGCACATAGACTCCCCTGAGTCTGTCACTTCTGATACTGACTTAGAGGATACAGAAGGGTCCCCATGGTCACCCTCTGAGGATGTCTTCTTTTCAGATATCCTGGAGATCCTTAAGCAGAGGAGGGGGGGCTGGAAGTCCCTTTCCCCTTCTGAAAATGGGTCGGTATACCTGTAGGCATTTGGCTCTCACCCCTCCACCTTTTGGGTGTCTCTACCTTTCGACCCACTCCTAGGTTTGGTGAGTCGAAAGGTGTGGGACTCTCCGGACTCAGTGGGACCCTGTTCCACGGAGGCCTAATAAGTTCATTATGGCCCAGGAAGATAGGCAATATTTAACAAAAGGGGTTCCTGTAGATGCAATGGTGGTGGCAGCGGCCACAAAAAAGGAGTTAGCTGAAACTTCTGTATCTGTTCATCCACTGAACAAGGATTCTCATATGATGGACAGATACGGGAAGCGTATGTTCTCCTCAGCGGTCTTTACCTAACGGTCGCTGAATTATTTGTCGCATTTCATGCTACTTCAGAGAGATCTCCTAAAAGAGCTAGGAGATACCCTGCAAGGTGCTACAGCCCAGAACTTATCTGATAAGGTTAATTCCCAGCTTGCAACCTTAACCTCCATATCCAACTTCTCCATGTGCCTCATGTCTTGTGCAGCTGATGGAACAAGCAGGGCAGCAGGCACAGAAATAGCTCTTTGTAGACATTCCTGAGTGCGACTTTGTCAGTTTGTTGAACCATTCCGTTCTTCCTTTATTGACACTCCCTTTGATGGTTCATCATTGTTCAGGCCAAAAGTGAAAAACTCTCACCAGGAGCCAACAAGATGGTAAGAGACTGTCTGCCGTTGGAGTCCGTTTTTCTGCCCCGACCAGACCTTATCCTAAAGGTCAAAAGAGCGGAAAAATGTTGTTCCGTAAGTCCAAAGGAGCCTTATCTGACACTTGTGGTGATCCTTCCCCCAGGGGCAGAGGGGGAAATAATGGATGACACTGTCCACGCAGCAGAGGGGGTCCACATAACCAGGAAGACAGAAAAACATTTTCTGGTAGGCCCTTCCAGCGGCTCCTGAAAGGAGGCCTGCCTGTCCACTTCTGGAGGCAGTCAGGGGGAGAATATCGCTGTACCCAGAAGCCTTGCTAAATTTGACTCGAGACAAATGGGTACCATCCATTATATCCAAACGATACAACATTCCTTTTCAATGTCCAGCTCAGCCGCCAAAGTTTATCGCAAACATCCCACCCGGTCAAAGGGATCAAGCAACACTAGAAATCCAAACGTTGCTAGAAAAAAACAAGTGTCATCCAAGAAATTCCAGCAGACCAACTAGGGTCCAGAATTTACTCAAGGTTCTTTTTAGTTCCAAAAAAGACAGGGGACTGGAGACCCATATTGGATCTCAGCAGACTAAACAAGTCGATGCAAAAGTCAAAGTTCCCGATGGTAACACTGCAGTCTGTACTCCCGTTTCTGGGAATAGACAATTGGATGTGCTCATTAGATCTTCAGGACATGTACAACATAAAGATGGACAGGTGCGCAAGAAGATTTCTACTCTTCTGGCTGGGAGCCAGTCACTACCAGCTCAAGAGTTCTGCCCTTTGGACTCATCACAGCCCCCAGGGTGTTTACCAAATGCATGGCAGTAGTCACGGCTCATCTGAGATGTCAGGGATTCCAGGTGTTTTCATACTTAGACGATTGGCTCCTAACTGCCACCATCAAGCAGCTACTGATCAAAGCAAGAGACTACACCATCCATCTCTTCTCAAAACTAGGCATTACTATAAATGCAGTAAAATCTGCCTTGTTGCCATCACAGTATATTACATTCATTGGTGCAGATTTAAATACAAACGATATGTTGGCAAAGCTACCTCAAGAAAGGATCCAGATGTTACACAGTCAAGTGATTATCTTACTCAACAAGAACAGAGTACAGGCAAGATTTGTGCTAAAAAGTCCTAGGCTCTATGGCAGTGACGATAACATTACTTCCCATGACATGACTTCACATGAGAATATTGCAGTGGTGACTGTTCGCCTAGTGGTCCGTGCAGGAGTTACCCATGTCTCACAAAGTCCTCATAACACACTCCTGCAAGAAGGATCTACTTTGGTGGGTCCAGTCCACTCAGGTAACAATGGGCAGACTGTTTGTACTTCCCCAACCTATCGCTACAGTAACCACGGACGCGTCCCAGATAGGGTGCCGGGGGGGGGGGGCATAATCTGGGACAGATGGTCCAAGGGGTTTGGAAAGATCATGAGTACCATTTGCATATCAGTGTCCTAGAGATAAAGGCATTGCTTCTGGCATTGCAAGCATTTCAGGACACTTTTCGCACAGTTAGTATTGCAGTTCAGACAGAAAATATGTCTGTGGTATGGTACATCAACAAACGGGGGAACCAGATCCTACCCCCCTATGTTGAGAAGCCCAGAGAGTGTGGCAATGGGCGATATCTTCTCAACGCTTTCTGACAGCAATGCATATCCCAGGGAAATCCATTGTTATAGCAGACAGGCTAAGCAGAGTGATTCTCATGTCTCACGACTGGTCCTTCAATCAGGAAGCTGCAAATCAAATTTTTCGCAAATGGGGCCAGCCTTGCTGCAACCTTTTTGCCACTCCCTTCAATACCAAATGCAGCAGCTACTTTGCCCTAATCTCACCTCCGGGAGAGTCACCGAGGGATGCACTGGTTCATGATTGGCCCCCTGGGTCTTCTTTATGCCTTCCCCTGTTTCCCTTGATTTCAAAGTTTATCCAGAAAGCAAAGTTGTTGAGTCATAGGTTAATTCTCATTGCACCATACTGGCCTTGTCAGATTTGGTTCCCCTTTCTTTGGCCCTACCTTCAGGAGGACCCATGGATCCTGGACCCAGTGCCGGATCTTCTAACACATCAGTCAGGAACACTCCATCCTGCCCTCCACACCCTCAAGCTGACAGCTTGGCTGCTCCACTTCCGATCTTAGCCAGGCTTCCGGAATTGTCCCCTGTAGTTCATCACATTCTAGTCTCCTCGTACAAGCAGATGACTAGAAAACTCTATGCAAGCAAGTGGAATAGGTTCTCTTGTTTGGCTAACAAAAGACATAGACCCCTTTACAGCATCTATACCTGCGATTCTGGAATTTCTAACAGAAATCTTTAATCAAGGGGCAGCGGCAGCCACTATTCGAGTTCAGTTAACTGCTATTTCTAAATATCATGTGGGAGAATCAGGATCTAGTCTAATGTCCCTTAGACTATGCAAAGCCTTCCTCAAGGGTACCTTTCTGTTAAGACCTCCCTTCAGAGAACCTCCTTCTTCTTGGGACCTCAATCTAGTATTCTCATCTTTGATCCTGCCTCCTTTCGAACCAGCATCATCTTGTTCATTTAAATTTTTATCTTGGAAAACACTCTTCCTGACAGCAATTACTTCAGCCAGGAGAGTATCAGAGTTGCAAGACTTGTCTATCCGTCCACCTTATTTGATCTTCCACAAAGATAGTTTCCCTCATTACAAATTCTTCCTTCTTGCCAAAAGTTTGTTCTCAAGGGAATTTAAACCAAAATATAGAATTACCAGTGTTTTTTCCTAACTATGGCAACAAGGCAGAATATAAACTCCACCAAATGGGTGTGCATAGACAGTTGCGTTTTTACTTGCATAGGACCAACAAATTCAGAAAGTCAGACCATTTGTTTGTCTCCTATTCAGAAAATAGTTTGGTAATCTCAAAAGTTACCTTGTCCAAATGGCTTACTGAGACCATCACATTTATCTACGACTCCCACAGTAAAGAGCCACCAGGGAAAATCAAAGGGCACTCATCTAGAGCAGTATCTACCTCCATTGCCTTTCAATCCAGACTTCCTTTGGATTCAATTTGTGCTGCTGCTACTTGGGTTAACCCTCATACCTTTATTACTCATTACAAAGTAGATGTGGCCTCCCAGAACAGGGCATCCTTTGGTTCCACTGTCCTGAAGAGTTTATTACCTTGAACCACCCAAGAAGAAGGTGCTGGGGACTCTGTCCCAACCAGTAAGAATGAAGGTGAGATGCGGTAACATAACATAAAGAAGTTATTTACTCACCATAACATTCCATGTTTGTTGTCCAGTATCTTGCCTTCCATCTTGCGTCCCTCCCAGCCATACCCCTCCTGGAGGATCTAGAGGACATTTCTTAGAAATTGGTAGATAAGGTCCGATTCTCTTCTTGCCCTTTCTTGTTAATTTTTATGACGATATGTTTCAGATATTATCCTTTTTAGATATTGAGTATATCATAGGAAACTTTCTTCCTCAAACGAGATCTGGGGAACAGCCGCTAAGCACCATGGGATAGGACTCAGCCTCGAGCCATTAGAAGCTCTCGAGCTTTAGTATAGGCCATGTTAGAGCCAAATTTATGCTCCGAACCCAGCCAGCAAGACTGAAGGTGAGATACTGGACAACAAACATGGAACGTTATGGTGAGTACATAACTTCGTTTTTGTGGCCTTTGCAGGACCCAGATTGGGTAAGCCTGTTTCCAAAATGACTATCTTCTTGGCTCAGAAATGCCATTACTTTCATCTATCATCAGAACAAAGTGTCCTTACCTTCCAAAATAAAGACTCACTCTACTAGATCGATGGCTACTTCAGTGGCTTTTTATTCCAGAGCCTCTATGGATGATGTCTGCGCAACAGCCACTTGGGCAAGCCCTCATAGCATTATCACTTTGGCCTCCAGGGGACGAGCATCTTTTGGTTCTATGGTGCTCAGGAATGTCCTTCCTTAGGGCCACCCAGGACTCAAGTAGCTGGGGACTCGGTCCTAACAGTAAGGAATGAATAAATAATTACAACATCAGATAAGAAGTTATGTCTTACCATAACGTTCCATCTGTGTTTTAGATTTTTATTCATTCATTACTTCCGACCTCCTTCCTCATGCCTGGACTCCTAGTGGACTTTAGAATTTCCTTATTAGTTAAGCTATCTGCTCAGACAGAGCCTCCTACTATCACTGTTATTACTTCTATACTATAATGGCGGGCAAACTCGATCTGAAGAGACTGTGAGAGTGGCATTGTGGGTAGGTCTTAGCTGAGAGTTTTTGGCTGGAGCAGGCTTTGTAATGGCACTGTCGGTTCCGAGGACGGAACCAAAGTCCTAACAGTAATGAATGAATAAAGATCTACAACACAGATGGAACGTTATGGTAAGACATAACTTTTTTAGTGGCTGTTACCTTCGCCAGAAGAGTTTCAGAGTTGCAAGCCTTGGCTACCATACCTCCATACCTGTTTTTTCATAAGGACAGAGTTTCTCTACACACTATTCCTTCCTTTCTTCCAAAGGTTGTGTCGGAAAGTAACCTGAATCAACCTGTTGAGATGCCAGTTTTCTTCCCAAATCAGCAGAACAGAGGTGAATACTTTTTGCATCTTCTGCATGTACATAGACAGTTACGCTTTTACTTGCAGAGAACTTCAGGATTTAGGAAATCGGATCAACTCTTTATATCCTATTCTGAAATTAGAAAAGGTCGACCAGTCTCAAAGGTTACCCTATCTAGATGGCTCACATTTTATATATCTACATCTACAACTCTAAACACAGACCTCTTCCATTTCGTGTTAAAGCACACACCACCAGGTCAGTAGCTATATCCTCAGCTTTCCAAGCAAGGTTACCCTGGGACAATAGCTGTGCTGCAGCTAGCTAGGCAAAACCTCATACCTTTATCACTCATTACAAACTGGATTTGCCCTCCAGGAGTAGAGCCTCTTTTGGTTCTATGGTTCTGAGAAATATACTTCTATGAACCACCTAAGACTCAGATTGCTTTGGACGCGGTCCCATAAGTGAGAATAAAGGCGAGATTGACAACAGCACATAAAGAAGTTATGTACTTACCATAATGTTCTGTGTGTGTTGTCCAGCTCGACCTTTATTCTCACAACCCACCTTCCATGCCCCCTTCCAAAACTCCTAGGAGACAGAGTAGATATTGGATTCATGGATCTCCATAGCCTCAGCAATACTACCTTTGCCCCATTAATAAATATAGGTACTGTGTGTATTATTTGACAGAAGACAAGTTTTTCCTCACCTTATGTTTTCTGGGTAGGCAAACAAGATCTGAGGAAGTTGGAGAACTGCATTATGAGTAGGGAAGAATGCTTTTGAAAAAGCAGACACTGATCCGACACATCAGATCAGACCCATCAGTGAGAATAAATGTCGAGATCGACAACACACATGGAACGTTATAAGTACATAACTTCTTTTTGCATGTGTAGTTAATCTCACGTCTTTGTACTTAACTGGTGTAACAGTTTACCTACCATACAAGATAACAGACACACCCATTCGAAAATAAAGATTAGCAGAAGATGGAGGTTGAGAAAGCTTCTTCAGAAGAATCATTGAAACAAATCCCTGAAGGTGTTAAAAGTGATGCAAGTGTTTTAAAATCTCTACTTGTGCTTGAAAATTGCAGAGAAAAAAATAAATTAATGTAAAAGTATTTTGAAGACTAAAATTATTGTTTCTAAACTATGGATTCACGGAGTTTTATTAAAAGCCACTTTTTGAATGCATCTGCTTTTGGCATTGATTACATTGCATTTTTTTTTTGTTTTGTGTTTTTTTTTTTTTTTTTAATAATAGTAATGCCATTTTAAGAAATTATTTTTGCCAGTGTTATAAACCTTTATTAAAGGGTTTATTCTAGCAGAAGACTTTTTTTCTATTCCCTTACCCTTTAAATCTTTTAAAGTGAAAGGTGAGGCAAATTATAAATAAAACTGGGAAAAGTCGAAAGAAAAACAACAACGTGCAGCATGACAAAACTATTGACTATGATGATTAAGGACCCCCAAAGGGTATAAATTATCATATGATGTTACAGTTAATGTCAGAACACCAAGTATGTTAGTTGTACTAGGGTTGGAGAGAGAGAGAGAGAGAAGGGGCTGTCATGACTGGATTCATCATGAAGGACCAAGACTAATTTCACCAGGCACAGTTGTCCAAACCCACTTCATTTAACCGCAAATATTCTTTGCAAGGGTGGAAGTCCCTCTGCAGCAGTACCCTTCTTGAATATACAAAGTATATGTTGATACAGCAATGGTTGGAAAAACAACCCTGTAAAAATGAAGACAAGATGGTTTACTGTGATATGATTGAAATGCATTTGACTGCAATCAAACATTTGAAACAGTTTGATTGAAAAGCACTTGACTGAAAACACACTTAACCGAAAACCCATTTGACTGAAACTCATTTCACTGAATTAGGCATGGCAGAAATGTGTAGAAGTGTATATGTTGTATGTGATGGTCTCGTTTATGAAGATGTGATTTCCTAGGTAAGTGAACCTAGAAGATTGTGTATAGATTGCAATGCCCCCTGCATGTCTCACCCCCAAATTTTAGATGTTTTTATGTGCCAATCATGGTGGGTTTTTTTCTTTTCTCCATGATTGCACAACCATGGAGTTAGTATATTTAATTAAGGGGGCATGGGGGTGCAGGGGGGACTTGAACCCCTGGAAAAAATATTTTTATGGTGTATTTTAATATGTTGAATTTTGCATCTGTGATTTGTGATTCAGTGAAATAACTTTCACTCAAATGGGTTGTCAGTCAGCTGCTTTTCAGTATCACAATATTGAGACTTTCAGTCGAATACAGATTGTTTTACAGTAAATTAAACAAGACATTTGAGCTGTGATTTCACATTTCATTTGTACTAATAGCAAACATAGGTGGGAAGAGGAAACGTAGATTCATAGGCAAGTACTAGGCTTGCTGCCATTGTAGGCCATTTCAGGCCTAGCCAAATTCGCTTTTTGTACTGGAATTAACCTATTCCATTTGGTTAGAGATTGGCCTTACCCATCCCATGGTTGGTAATTATATATTAACCCAAATTAAAATAACTAGGATTATATCACAGATAATTTGAGGGGATCCATGCATGGAATAAAGCATTTAGGGACTGCCTTTGCCTACTATTAATACAGGGGACAGTCCTGGGGTAAATTTTCTATTCCCATCCATAGATCCAAGTTGCTCTTGGATATGGACAGGGATGAACTTTGTTTTATGTGGATGAGGAGACTTATCCTGTGTGAGATATGCCTGTTCGTCTGTACCATCCTGTTGATGTTGCAGAAGAGGTTTAGATCTCTAGGCCAAGTATTTCTGATGCAGTTTGACTTGCTGATGTTTAGTAAATCCATCAATGTTGGGTCAGGGCTTTGAGTCAGTCCATGTAGCATATGTTGTTTAGGCCTTGCATTTTTTCAGTAAAGTATCTCTGTGGGTGTTCCAGTTGTTGCATGTGTCTTCATAATGAATCCAGATATATGCAAAGGGGGCATTATACTCAATGACTGGCCTAATAAAGGCCAACTAAAAGGGGATCAAATGACTTCTCTATATCTAGACTCAATCCCTTTGTTTATAACCTGTACAGTACAGGAGGACTTACTTTCAGCAATGGCCACATGTTGGTTTAAAGTTAGGTCACTGTCCACATAAAGTCCCAGACCCTGAACTGGGTCAACTCATAGGGTCATATTGTCAATGTGGTAGTTCCCTGATGTAGATGACTTCCCAAATGATGCAATAATATAATGTTTTGGCATTTATTTTCAGTCCATGATTTTTAAAACATTTATTTGGAACAAACCTTCCTGCAGGATGGCTAATTCATTTGAGGATTTAATGACCATTCTTAGCTTGCAACAATTGAAGAAACAAGAATGGATAACTAAAGCTTCAAGAAATGTACACTGTGCACACACAAAACAGGGAAATTGTAATGAGTTGATGAGTTTGTATCCTCAACCTTTTTTTTAAACAATCATATGTTTGTGAATCTACACGTTTAGTTCTTTATAAATTCGGATAGAGATCATTGCATAACTTTAAAAACATGTGAAAAGGGTAAATGTTAAGTTGTCAATCTCGCCTTCATTCTTGCTAGATGGGTTCGGAGCCGATCCATCTGTCTCGCACCTAGTCAAGGTTTCCTTCACTTGAGGACCAAAGAGGGATGATCCATCAAAGGGAGAATTAGTGAAAGACGCCTTAAAGGGGTCCGCAAAGTTACAAAGCCGCATCCAGGCGTGCCTACGCAAGGCTACACCTGTACCTACTGCTCTACTTGCTCCATCAGCCGCATATGAAAGGAGGCGCATGGAGGAGTTGGTGATAGAATTAAGGGTAGCCAGCTGAGAGTTCATCCTATCCTGAAAACCCACAGCTGTTGGGTCCTTCAGCATTTCACTCGCTTCCTTGAGTAAATCCCTCTGAAGTCGAGTAAAATGGCACAGGTAATTCAGCGATTTCATTGTAAAGGTCGCTGACGAGAACATCCGCTTCCCATACCTGTCCATCGACCTAGACTCCTTGTTAGGAGGATGAACAGGTACCGAAGGATCAGCTAGCTCCTTCTTGGTAGCTGCAGCCACCACCATAGCATCAACAGAGACGCCCTTGGTCAGAAATTCTTTGTCTTTGGGGGCCGTGATGAACTTAGATGGTCTCCTGGGGGTGGGTTCCACTGAGTCAGGAGCCACCCAAGCCTTCTTTGCCACCACTTGCATAAGGGGGTCAAAGGGAGGGGACACCCAGGAGGTGGAAGGGCGAGAGCCAAATGCCTCAAGGTACACTGATTCATCCTCTGAAGGGTTGAGGGATGGCCAATTCCCCCTCTGTTTTAAGATTTCAAGGATGTCTGCAAAGGAGATATCTTCAGAGGGGGAACGAGGGGAACCTTCAGAATCCTCTAAATCAGTGTCAGAGGTGACAGACTCAGGGGAGTCAATGTGCTTCCTCTTACACTGCCTCTTCCTAGGGGGCTCTCCTACAGGGTCAGGAGAGGCCTCGGAAGAGGAGGAGATCCCCACAGGGGAAACTTGAGGAGCTGGCTCTCTACGGTCGGGGACAAGAGAGTGAGTAGAAATCACCGGAGGCACCATGGAGGGAAGGGCAGAAGGAGCCGACTGTGGATTAGAACCAGGTTCTAACACGCTCCTCATGACCTCAAAGGCACCCCTGTCAGGCAGAGCCGAAGGTCTCCGTTCCGAAAAACTGAAAACCTCCCCCGGCACCGACAGTGATGGCTCCGAGGCCGATGTCGGAGCCGAACTCACCAGCGCCGAAGCACCAAGGGGGAGAGCGGGGTCGGACAAGGGTCCGATGCCACTCGCCCCCTCGGAGCCGACGAGGGAAGTCCGGCGCCGAGATTCTTCCAAGGAAGAAATCGGAGCCGACGACGGAACCAAAGACAAGGGTATCGGTTCCGACGTCACCACAGTCTCGGGTCCGTACCGCCCCGGCTCCGAACTCAAAAGAGTCAGAGGAGGAATATTTTGAGTGGTGGGGATAGTCTTCGACTGTTGAGTCGGACTTTGAAGCATTTGGGCTAATGCCTCAGACTTAAGAAGTCGACTCACTACTCTCTGAAGGTCGTGGTCCAATAACCTGGAAGACCTAGAAGAGTGGGATCTATGGCTCCGTTCAGACAGCAAAGGTGATGCTGGAGCCGAATGAACGGAGCCGATAGATGGGGAGCGGGACCTCTTCTTAGTTGTCGGCTCCGACAACTTTATCGGAGCCGACTCAGTTATATCTTCCTCGGCTCCGGCCGGAGCCGAGGACAGCGTAGGTACATGCATTCGAGATTCATCGGCTCCAGCCGGAGCCGATGTTCGAATGGACTTAGAGTCCCCAGAAGTCGGCTCAGAGGCTGGAGCCGAAGGCCTGGAGGACTTAGAGGGTCTCCACGAAGACTGAGTGGAGGGACCCTCAGGCTTTAATAAGCCTCTGAGAATTAATTTATTTTTTCGCTCCTGCAGGACTCTAAGGCTGAAGCCATGGCAAACAGCACATGAGTCCTGCAGGTGCAAAGGTCCCAGGCAGTAAACACAAGAAGTGTGACCGTCTGTCAGAGACATCTTCTGACAGCACGAGTCACACTTCTTGAAGCCTGAGACCTTTGATTCTTTGGACATGTCCAAAGAGAAAAATAAAGTGTAATCACAAACACACACACACACACACACACACACACACACACACACACACACACACCGATTGCACTTTAAAATTAATAAACTTTAAAATATAACTACAAAGAATAAACTAAAAATTTCCCTACAAAAAACACAGACACTCAACTACCAAGGGAGGGAGGAGTGGGCCTAAGGCCCAAGGGAGGGGTTAGATAATTTAGGATAGGAAGGCTAATGAAAAATTAACTAAAATGGATAAAAGTATTTAACTATATAAAGTTATGAAAGGGAGCTAACTTAAAGGGGATTTCTGACTGACTAAACTGTCAAATATTTTAAACTAACCTGAGCCGGTTGAAAAGAGCACCTCGATCGCGTAGCGGCAAATGAGATCTGGGGAAGTTACCGCCTAGCATTGTGGGATATAGGGGAGCCTCGAGCCGGTGAAACTAGCTCTCAAGCTTTTGGAGTGGCCGAGTCGGAGCCGAGGATCGGCTTCGAACCCATCTAGCAAGAAAGAAGGCGAGAAGAAGACAACTAACATGGAACATTATGGTAGGTACATAACTTCTAATTTTTTTAAGTTATACTGTCATTATGCAAAATGGTCTCTCTCTCTCTTTCTAAAATGCATAGTTTTACTTCAGTGGAACTGTGTTTATTTGATAAACTTGTGTTTGTATTTATTGTTGGCTGGACAGCTGTCCATTTGGTTCCTAATTCCATGTCATGTGATCTAGCATTCTGATGGTGTAAAGAAGTTTCACAGTTTGCAGTGGTTAGGTGTTTCCTGTATTCTGTAACTGATGTCAACACAAGTGTAGCACAGTCACTCAGTCAGATCATAAAACAACAAATAAATGCAGTTATATTCAGATAAAATCAAAATAGAATAGAATAAGATTCCTTGTTAAAAGTGTATAATGCTTCTCACACAGTTTAATTTCTCCCAAGTCTTTTGGGTTTCTAATACCATGACACTATTCCTAAGTCAAAGTGTGATTAAAGGTCATGAAATTAGTATTGTTTTAATCTTTGATGTTACCCAGAAGTGCTCTTTGCAGCACCCACAATGTGCCCAGAACTGACTGCTTCTGTAATTCATACAGAGTTACATGTATGGATAGCATATCTAAATATGTCTGTAGATTGAGACCCACTGCTCCTACTACTATTGGAACTGAACATCCTTCTTCCCCATTGCTCTCATTTCTGCCTATTGATGCTGGTATTTTGCAGCTGTCGCTGTCTCTTTACATAAGACACAAATCACTGCTTGTACAGTTTCAGTGATCAGTGCTACATTTGTCTTTTCATGGACTATATCTAGTTTTCTCACATCTAATTTTTGAACTGTTATTAATTTTCGTCATTCTCTATAATGCTTTGTGGCTGTTTACAGTGTTTTTCATCTACTCCAGTACTGTAATATTTGAACAATCCCCCATGCAGCAGTCTTGCCACTTTATTATAGTAATAAGCAATGACTGGGTGCGCTATATTGAAGACTTACCCATGGTTGGTGTGGCTTAATCATGAGGGCAAAGCTAGAGTGATTAAACAAAGACAGTCATGTGTTAATCTTCAGTATTTCACGCCCATGACTTGGTTACTGCTAATATACGGTGACATTAAGAAAAAAAATTGCTTACTTTTCTTAAATAATGTCTTTGTATAATGCCACTGTGGTGCTCTTTTGCTTTCTTTCTATATCCTGATCCTGCTGCTTTCCTGATGTACTGCGCATACGTATGGGACTTAAATTCCCACACTTACACAGTATATCAGTGCTTTGGAAAGGAAGCAACGAAGAAAGGAAGATCTGTGTTGCTTATTTTTTGAAATCTGGACAGTTTGGAGGTGAGAGCGAGAGAGACAGGGCAGAGAAAACACAAGGAAAGTCAGGTACATTTCTTTAGGTTTGCATAACATACCCGATTTATTTTCTCTGCCCTGTCTCTCTCGTATATCTAAACTGTCTGGAATTTAAACTTTATTTTATTTATTTATTTATTTTTAAAAAACTCAAGAAAACTGGAAAATAGTTGCATATATTAATAGAAGGAAGTCTGGGTGACCGGACTTTTTTTTGTTGATATATGCTCAGTTTACAATAGGTATGCTGGTTGGCTGACCAATCATTGTGCACGTTTTTGAATGTTAATGACCAGTCATTGTATAATATGCCTTTCAGTATACTGGCCCTCTGCCGTTAATGCATCACGCCAGCAATAAGATGTGTGACTGTTTCCAGTTATGTTTTACAGAACCTGCATTTGTCTGTTCCTCCCACATGTTCAGTGGACTTTGTAAACCAGAGTATATGTAGTCCACTGTCCTGAGCCGGTAATATTACCTTTCATCTTTTGGTTTAAATGCACCTCTCCTTAACCATTCAAGGGTCAGGTCCTGATCACCATGAGTTTGTACCATGAGTTTTCTTCCTTGCAATTATATTTATGCCTTTTGCACATTTCTTGCCTTCTCATCCTTCTGATTCTTCTCCTTATATTCTTTCTTTTGTTTTTGACACATTCAATTGTTGCCTGATTTTGTCTGCTTCTGGTTTAATTTCCATTTCTGCTTGACACAAATATGCTTCTGATAAACTATGTAAGGAAGTCAACTTAGACTTGCTGTCCTCATGTTTTAAAACTTTTGCTATGTATGCATTTGGTGAGGTCAGCAGATATGTATGCACTCCTACAATTGCAGCTCTGTACATATAATCAATTTCAGGGATGCCCATGCCTTCTACAGAACAAGGAGTATATAATCTCGTCATACACTGCTTTTTATATATCATTTGATAGTGTGAGGCATTTTTATTTTCATGTTCAGCTGATCCAACAACTTTTGGGGCCAGTCAGTCACCCCAAAACTGTAATTTAGAATAGGAAGAGCAAATTAGTTTATAGATTGGGCTTTGTCCCTAGCCGTCAGAGCTATTTTGAGTATTAATTTTAATCTTCTAAAATATTGCTTACCTAGATTTGTTCACATTTTTTCATGTTTTATTGTCAGTGGAGCATCAGTTACCAAATATTTATATATATCGCCACCTGCTCAAGTTAATTTTTATCACATTTGTGCCCCAAACTGATATTTCATGGTGCTGCAGCTTTCCCACATTTCCTCAAGACCAGATGGCATTCTTGTATCATCTGAGAAAGTTTTGACCACTTACAGTTGTGCTTTCAGCTCCTCATCATGATGATTATACAGTTTTAAATCATCCACAACAAGATAAGTATTTTAATTTTGTTGTTTTCTGGGTGCCAAATTGTAACCATGACTTAACCTGTTAAGTAGACAGTGTAATGGGTTAAAGGCAAGACAAAAGAGTAGCAGTGACAGAGTTGCCCTGGACTATCTCCCTTTCAGATTTTATACCTGGCATGATATAGTTTGTCTTTTATTATGGCAAATCTGCAAAGTGGTTTGACACCTTTTCATGATAACTATAGTGTAATCAATGTAGAGTGTATCTTACATCTGTAAGCATTCCTTTATCCATGAACGTGGGATGCTGTCAAATGCTTTTTTTTGTAATTTAACCATGCCATAGTTATCTTCTTTCCTCTTTTACAATTCTCCACAATAGTGTAACACATATGTAACAGTAGTAGTAGTTGTCTGCCATGGGACTTTCAGTAGTCATTTTCAGAAAAAAGACTAGGGGTATGTAAACTATCTCAGTATTAACCTACAGTAAAGGGTAATTGTGTTGTACATTATATTGTGCTGGAATGCAGACTTGTGCAATATTCTGTGTCTGTATAAAATGAAGATATAAGAATGATAATGATGTTGGCAAAGGTGAAAACGAAGATGATAGTGACATGACCATGAATATGATGTGAGGATGCAATGATGATGAGGATTAAGATGTAATGATGAAGATGAGAATGATAGCACAATGATGAAGATGTGATGATGAAAATGACAGTGTTAAGGTTGATGATGCCAGTGATGATGTTGACAAAGATGAAAATGGCATTGATGTTGATGAAAATAATGATGCAGTGATGATGATATGAAGATGTGATGACATTACTAGGGAAGATACTATGATGACTATTTATTAAGATAATGAAGATGCAGTGAAAATGATGAGGAAGACATGATGATGATGATGCAGTGAAGATGACAGAAGTGACATGCTGATAGTGAAGATGCATCTCCAGTAATGCATAGAATAAAAGTATGGCTGATGAGGCAGTGCTGTCTAGACGGTGTGTTAAGCAGACCTACGGACCATCCGGGTAACATTAGATGTTCTTTTAGAACAAGGAAATAAGATTGTCACTCTTTTGTCTTTAACACATATGACAAGAAGGCTGGGGTTTTCGTTTAGATGCTTTAATACATAGAAACACATCAGGATGGATAGCAGCATCATTAAATACAAACAAATTAGTTAACAGACAGACCTCACATACGTACATTCTTACATCTCAACAACTAACTACAAAATGGCAGTCTAGCTTGCCAGTGCTCAATATTTATACACTTGTCCAAGCCCTTGTATAGTTTCTTACAGGTATATACCCATACATTGATCCCTCTTAAAAAAATTGCCCTTTGAAAAAACAATATCCGAGTTTGACATGCTCTACTATATACATCAGAAACAAAACACAGTGTGCATGTCCATGTTGCTTCATATCTGCTAAAGGGTTTACAAATGCGACCATATCACGTAACATAACAGTGTGGACCACATTTAGCCACAGGGACAATCTGCGGTGCAGAACATGTATCAGGAACTTCTGGATTCGTCATTGGAACGGGAATGTCCTCTGGAACTTCCTCAGGAATTGGAACACTGCACAACCCACCCTGAGATAGAGAGTCTTTCTCACAGGCTATGTGCTAGGCTCAGACACCCATCTGAAATGTTTCAAATTCCGCCTAAAATTGCTCCTTGTGATTCCACAATGTTTGATCTTGGCTCTGGACAAGTACTCTTCACAACACCAATCCGATCATAACCTTTGCACAGCTGCATCCTTGCCACTTCACCCTCTCGTAATGGATTGAGTGGTGTGCTGGTTTTATCATAGTAGGACTTCTGGGTTAAACGTTTCTTTAACAGATTGGTTTTCACTGACCTGTTGTTCTTGACACATGGAACCAACAATTGACTACTGATTGGTAATGTGTTTCTGAGTTTGTCTCAACAGAAATCTCTGAGCAGGTGAACCAGGATGTTTATCACTAGGAACTTTTCTGATATTCAAGAGATTCAGGAAAACATCACTGTTGTCTCGTTTTGACTTCCCTAGTAACTGTTTTGCACTTTGAACTGCACGTTCTGCCAAACCATTTGACTGTAGGTAAACTTGTGACATGAGTAAAGTCCCATACTTCATCAAATCATTTGAATTGTATGCTTGTAAACTGCATGCCATTGTCAGAAATAATTTTGTGCTGACTACCATGTACTGCAAAATGATGCTTCATCTTCGTAATGACAGTACTGGATGCTAGGTTAGGAAGTAGGTCAATCTTGAACCAATTGGATTAAGAGTCTACTAACACCAAATAATACTGACCGTTCCACTCGAAGATGTTGGTGGCTACTGTCGACCAAGGTAGTTCCGGAATCTGGTTTAGCTGAGTGGTTTCTTCTGTTGATGTGGCTTTGTACTATTACACATTGAACAAGATGAAAGTGCCCTCTCAATGTCTTGTGACATAAAAGGCCAAAATACAAGTTCTCTCACCTTCTTTTGGTACAGTCGATTCTTGGCTGAGCACAATGCAAGACAATAATGTAGTCTTGTTGCAAGGACTTTGGAACAATTACTTTTGGACTTTTCATAATGATACCTTTGTCATTCAAAATCTCATCTCTGTATGGAAAATAAGGTTGCACTTCTTGAGGTAAACTAGATTGTTTGATGGCAATCCTTGATTGATAAAGTGGTCGAGCCGCTGTAAAACTATATCTGTGGCTGTGTGATTTCTTAGCTCAAGACATGTGAAGAAAAAGTTCTCACTTCCATGACTTCAAAATCAAAGTTCTCACTCGTGTGCCGTTCTGTGGTGTTTCTGGGTGATCTTGATAAAATATCAGCAAGATAAAGAAGTTTGCCTTTCATCTAGACAGGATTGAAATTATACTTTTGCAATCTCAGCATCATGCGTTGCAGTCTAGCTGGAGCTGAATGCATAGGCTTTCTCAAGATAATGACTAAAGGTTGGTGGTCTGTTTCAATGTGGATAGGTCTACCATAAACATAACCATGGAACTTTGAACATGCAAACACAATTGCCAATAGCTCTTTCTCGATCTGGGCATACTGCATTTCATTATGAGTAAGAGTTCTCAATGCATAGGCAACAATTTGATCCTCTTGTAGAATGACTGCACCTAGACTAAATTTTTAAGCATCACAGGAAAGCATAACTGGTTTGTAAACATCACAGTATCTGGCAGTTGGTGGACTAGCAATTCACAGCTTCAGGACTTCAAATGCTCTTTGGTGTTGCTCTAACCAAGACAAGGATATGTCTTTACATGTCAGCTCTCTGAGTGGCGATGAAAGTTGGCTCATCTGGAATGAACTTGCCTAGGTTGTTAACCATGCCAAGAAAACATTGCAGGGCTTGAACATTTTTTGTTGCTGGCATCTGGAGAATGGCTGTTTGCTTTGAAGGGTCTGGTCGTCAGCCTGAACTGGTAAATAAATGTAAGCAACTTCTTGTAGCCTGAACTTGCATTTGTGTGGCTTGAGCTTAAGATTCACTTGACATGCTTTTTCCAGAAATTTTCTGAGGTTTGTCATGCTCTGCTTCATCATGACCTCCTGTTAGTATGTTGTCTACTATAATAGCACAAGGATACCAAGAAAAATTTGCTCCATTGTTCATTGAAAGACTTCACTTGCAAAATTAAAAAAAAAAATCTGTACTTGCCAAATGGAGTACTGAACGTAATGAGCAGTGATGATTTCTTGTCAAGTTGAATTTGCCAAAATGAACTCTTTGCATCTAGGACAAAAAAAAATAGTGGCATTTGGCATCAAAGTTGCAACTTCTTCGACTGTGCCCATTGGATCATGAGGTCTTTTTAGCGCTTTGTTCAAATGTATTTATTTAACATTTGTTGACTGGGAAAGACCAACTTATAACAAAGTCAATTTTTAGCAGAGACCCAAGGGAGAAACGCTCCAGACGCATGTCTTTGTAACATGGGAGGAAACCAGAGCACCTGGAGAAAACCCACATGAATGCAGGGAGGACATGCAGACTCCACACAGAAGACACCCCAGGTGAGAATCAAACCGGAAAATCTCTTGCTGTGAGGTAACAACGCTACCGCTGTACTACTGCATGGTCCAATTGTCCACCTCTTGTGGGTCAGTACATACTCTGATGTCATCTCAGCTTTTCTTATGAGCTACCACCGTGGAATATACCCATTCAGTTGGAGTTTCAACTGGACAAATCACAGCTTGTCGCACCTTTTTATCTAGCTCAACTTTGACTTTGTCCTGCATGCTATTGGAACTTTACTTGCTGGCCTGATAACTGGACTGACCTCTGGGTCTAACTTCATGGAGTACACAACTGGAAGCTTGCCTAGTTTGTCTTTGAACAGATCAGCATAGGTAGAAAAAAATGTACTGGGCAAAATTAAAATAATGGTCTTTTAAGCTAACATGACAGACTTCCTTACTAAATGACAGCAGTCTCATTTTCAAACAGTCTGTGAGACCTAATAATTACTGGACTTACCTCTTGACCACAGAAAACAAGCCGTAGCTTCTTCCAGCAGAGTAATATGGAAGCATTACTGAGCCTTCCGTTTGAATTTTTTCACCTTCATAAGCAACAAGCTTCCCACACCTTTCCAAATCAAGCTTTTCACCTTTACACACTCTAGCAACTGTTTCTGCTGACATAACATTGCACTTCGAACCTGTATCTACTTTGAGCTCTATGGGTTTGCCATTTATCAGAACAGTACAAAATGCTTCATTCTTTGCCCTTAAATCTACCACATTGACTGTTTCATGAAGCACTAACACACCATCCACATAAAGAGAACTGTTGCAGCTCTCTAATTGATCAACTTGTTTCTTAAAATGTTCCCTTTTAATAAAAGAATGTGGTCGCTTTGATTTACAACACCTTTTGATATGATTCCAATTTGCAGTTGTGGCATTTTTGACCAAAAGCTAAACATTTCTCCCTTTTATCCAAGAAACTACCATGGGATTGCAAATATGGATGGGCAAATATACCGATAAAATCACAATTTATTGAAAAGTAAGTGCTTTCACGTTGATAAGTCAACGCTTCATCAGACATCACAGAATTTTCTACCTCTTGAGTTAAAACATTTAAAATGCAACCTACCAATGAAAGCACATATCACATATACGTCGCACAACTAATCAATTACATATTAAATTGTAGACCATTGCATTTCAAATACAAGTTATAAAAATGACATTGCACTGCTAAAAAACACATTGGCATTCATATATCCTAGCTCATTTTAATTTAAAATCAGCTGTCACACTGACAATCTAAAACATTTAAAATGTGAATTACATACCTAAAAGTGAGTAGTTTGTCATCATACTAGAATCAAAGCCTTATTTAACAATTGGATTATAAAAGCCAAATTATACATACATTGTTATTCTTCAGAAACCATTGCGTGTATGCATGCTGCTCAGACTTCCGGTTCCTATCTAACCAATCAGTGTCTCTGACTAAGTCATATGATCAATACCCTAACCAGCACACTGGCATATTTATTAAGAAATATAATGTTGTATTACTAAAACACAATCTAAACAGCATTTCTATTCTACGGTAAAATGACAGTCTAACTTCTTCTTCTTTCGGCTTTTCCCGGTTAGGGGTCACCACAGCGGATCACCTGTCCACTCATGATTGGCAATGGAGTTTTACGGTGTCGAGTTGCAAGCCCGGCGCAAAACCTTCCACAGAAGGCACAAACATGCACGCACTCACACCTAGGGCCAATTTAGAGTGTTCAATACACCTACAACATGTCTTTGGGATGTGGGAGGAAACCGGAGCACCCGGAGGAAACCCACGCGACCACAAAGAGGACATGCAGACTCCACGCAGATGGAACCCCAGCCAAGGATCAAACCAGGGAACCTCTTGCTCTGAGGCAACAACACTAACCGCTGCACCACTGTGGCCACCCAAAATGACAATCTAACAAATTAAAATAAATACGTCTACTATTAAATAATACTGCATCCCTAAACAAGAACCTATTTAAAAAATATTTGTTTTAGGCCTTATAACCAATACCTATGTCTCTCGAATATATCTTCAGAACATGACAACCAACATTAGTTATAAAAACCAAGAACAGCATCCTAAAAAGGGTGCGCACGTGTGTATATATTTTATATATGTATATATTTTATATATATATATATATATATATATGTGTGTAAGAATATCTAAAAAAATATATAAAACAATATATAACCAATTTAAATACAAGATATTAGTTAAGAGAATTAATAGGACCTCATCAGCACTTTACATAAACTAAATAGGTCTCAATCATGTTTGTTTGTGTCTTTCGGCTTTTCCCGGTTAGGGGTCACCACAGCGGAACTCTGGTCCGCTAATGATTGGCAGTAGATTTTTACGTGCTGGCTTGCCGGGCCTAACGCACAACCTTCAATGAAGAATCATATTTAGCTTATAATGCACAAATCAAGGCACATATTAAGATGTCATTAACTATTTCAATGAATAAGAGGTCTTTCAAAAAAGGTTTCAGAGAAACACTGTCACTGAGGCCATATTGTCTGTCTGCTTGTAATTGTATGATCCATTTCTGTTCTAATTTCTCAGTTCTATTTTTAATGTCACCCATTCGATTACCCTTATCAATTATATCAAGCACCAGGAATTTAAAGAAATTTTGCATACCAGCATCAACAACATGCTTAGTTGTAGCAATGGTTACATCCTTCTTATTTATCTTATAAATATGCTCTCTAACTCTTTTTCTAAGGCTTCTATTTGTCTTGCCAACATAAAATCTAGGACAGATTGTACAATAAGCTAGACAGGTTATATCTTGAGTAGAACAGTCTGCATAATATAAAATTCTGTATTCTTTTCTTGTAATTGGATGTATAAATAAATAATGACTGGCCATATAGGGACACACAGCACAATGTCTACAACTATATGTCCCTATCCTTTCTGAAATAATTGAAGATTTTGGTTGAATATTCTGATAGCATAGCCTTTTCTTAATGGATTTGCGATTACTGTAGGCTATTTTAGGATGAATTCCTACAATTTTATATCTTATATCTTTATTAGCTGTCAAAACATGCCAATTCTTATTAATTATCTTAAGAATATCCCTGCTGTCAGAAGTAAAAGAAAACACCATTCTACAATCTTTAGATTTTTCAGAAGTTAATATAGTACAGTTCTGCTGTTCTTTCTTGGAGAAATAAAGTTTCCCTTTTCCCTGTCTATCTTTAATTATAAAAATGCCGTGTGCTTGTTTCTCTAGAATAACCTCTCACTTCAAAATTGTGGATTAACTCCCTCAATGAAGAGTCTAACACTTCATGACTTGTTAAATGTGGAAGACAAAGGAATTATGCTTTTATAATGTTCTCAAAAACATAATTAGGATGCATGCTACGTCTCTCAAGTAAATTATTTTTCCAACAGCTCTTTCTATATATACTGGTATGTAAAGTGCCATTCTTAAAAGTTAATTTGACGTCTGAAAAGTTTTTCTTGTCGCCAGAGGCATGCATTGTAAATCCCAAAAAAGTGGTAGCTGATTCAGTATATTTTGAATGTACTCTAGATGCATATTTAATCACCTTCCCATATGATGAATATGTTATCCACAAAACATTTATAAAAATAGATTTGTTCTTTATAGTTGTTGGCTAAAGCGAATTTTGTTTCCCAGTGTGCCATTACGATGTTGGCATAAGAAATGGCACGTGATGTATCCATCACCACGCCACTTCTCTTTAAAAAGTACTCATTGTTGAAAGTAAAAACATTATTCTCTAATATTAATTCAGTAAACATACATAGAGTACTTATGAAACCATTAGAGTAAGTAGAGTGTTCCTGAAGATATTCTCTTACATATTGGATGCTAATAGTATTTTTGGAATGCAGATAAAGAACAAACATAAAATGTGACAAGCAAGAAATTATTTAGTAATGTTTAGATTCACTATGATCAAACAATGACACGAGAAAACTACAAGTATCTGTAATAATGGTAACAGTGTTGACTAATAGGTTTCAACATATTCTCTACATAAATAAACATTGGTTCGGTTAACCAACCTTTACTCTAAACTATAGGTTTAAGGGGGGATGTGATGTGACAAGCCCGCCATTTGTCTTACATCTTCAGCTCTGTGGACTAAGGTAATAATATCACTGGTATTGTCTAAATTCACAATTTCATCTCTAGTCGACACTGATGTCATGGTCTCCTTGGAGACCTCATATTTTGCATTAAGATTGCTTACGTCAGTGATATTTACATTAATTGGTTCTGAGGGACAAGTATTAGATTCTAATGAGTCATTCTCACCTCTCAATATATGGCCACGAAAAAACATTTCCTGACTTAAGTCAGATAGATCTGTCTCAATCTCAAGTTTCTTTAGCTTCTGCATCTGTAGTTTCCTTTCATATAAACACATTTTTTTTAGCAGTGCAATGTAATTTTTATAACTTATATTTTAAATTCAGTGGTCTACAATTTAATATGCAATTGATTAGTTGAGTGACGTATATGTGATATGTGCTTTTATTGGTACATTGAATTTTAAATGTTTTAACGCAGAGGTAAAAACTTCTGTGATGTCACATTTGATGTTTGTTCTTTGTTTACCTGTATTCCAATGCTATTGGCATCCAATATGAAGAGAATATCTTCAGGAACACTCTACTTACTCTACTGACTTCATAAGTACTATATGTATGTTTACTGAATTAATATTAGAGAATAATGTTTTTACTTTCAACAATGAGTACTTTTTACAGAGAAATGGCGTGGCGATAGGTACATTATGCGCCAATTCTTATGTCGACGTAATGGCACATTGGGAAACAAAATTCATTTTAGCCAACAACTATACAGAACATATCTATTTTTATAAACGTTTTGTGGGCGACATATTCGTCATACAGGAAGGTGATTTATGTACCCTAGATGAATATTTTAAATATATTGAATCAACTACCACTATTTTGGGGTTTACAATGCATGCCTCTAGAGACCAGAAAAGCTTTTTAGAAATCAGCATAACTTTTAAGAATGGCACTTTACATACCAGTATATATAGAAAGAGCTGTTAGAAAACTAATTTACTTGAGAGATCTAGCATGCATCCTAACCATGTTTTTGAGTACATTATGAAAGCACAATTTCTTCGTCTTTCACATTTAACCATTGACAATAAAGTGTTACTCTTCATTGATGGAGTTAATCCACAATTTTGGAGAGAGAAGTTATTATAGAGAAACAAGCACAGAGCATGTTTTGTAATACAAGTAAAGATGGACAGGGAAAAGGGAAACCTTATTTCTCCAAGAAAGAACAGCAGAACTGTACTATATTAACTTCTGAAAAAATCTAAAGATTGTAGAATGGTGGTGTCTTTTACTTCTGACAACAGGGATATTCTTAAGATAATTAATAAGAATTGGCATGTTTTGACAGATAATGAAGATATAACTAGAATTGTAGGTATTCATCCTAAAATAGCCTACAGAAACTGTAAATCCATTAAGAAAAGGCTATGCTATCAGAATATTCAACCAAAATCTTCCATTATTTCAGAAAGGATAGGGACACATAGTTGTAGACATTGTGCTGTGTGTGTGTGTCCCTATATGGCCAATCATTATTTATTTGTACATCCAACTATTAAAAAAGAATATAGAATTTTATATTATGCAGATTGTTCCACTCAAGATCTAGTCTATCTAGCTTACTGTACAATCTGTCCTTGATATATGTTGGCAAGACTAATAGATGCCTTAGAGTAAGAGTTAGAGAGCATATTTATAAGATAAATAAGGATGTAACCATTGCTGCAGCTAAGCATATCATTGACACTGGTATGCAACATTCCTTTAAATTCCTGGTACTTGATATCCTTGACAAGGGTAATCGAATGATTGACATTAAAAATAAAACTGAGAAATTAGAACAGAAATGGATCACAAAATTACAAGCAGACAGACAATATGGCCTTAATGACAGTGTTTCTCTGAAACATGTTTTGAAAGACAGATCACTTATTCATTGAAATAGTTAATGACATCTTAATATGTGCCACAATTTATACATTACACGCCAAATATGATGCAGACCTATTTAGTTTATGTACAGTGCTGATGAGGTCCTATTAATTCTTTGAACTAATATTTTATATTTAAATTAGTTATTATATATATATTTATATATATATATATATTCATTTATATATATATATATATATATATACGTATATTCATATGCACTCATATCTTAATAACTGTTTGAGAGAAACATTTTGTGGAATACTTAAATTCATTACCCCTGTTCTAGCCGGTACAACAGTATGTCGGTTTCCCCCCTCTCAGGTATAGATAGCAGGAGTATATACGAATGAATGCTCCCTTTCTATGGCTTCTGACTCAGACAGATTAAGTAGAATAAATGCCTTTGCATGGTCATCTTTATCAGAAAATGCAGCCTGTATGAAAATGTTGTACTCTTGCTCAAACACTCTCCAGTTCTCAGCAATATTACTGTGAAACACAAGTGCACTGTGTTTTTGAAATCTGTCTGCCATGCCCACAAAGTATACACAAACACAATGAAACTATGGTCCTTGTAATTATGTACAAACTGTTCCATAAGCTTGTAACAACATTCAGATGCACAATAAACTGTTAGAAATACTGTACTTTGCGAAAATATGCTCTTAAATGGCTGTATTTTGTGAAATATGCCCTGTAACAGCTGTACTTGTGCAAAATAGTTTTACTGTAACACTGTACAGACATGCAAACACTTTATAAACTTCTGATAACTCGTATATCTTTGCTTAATACGAAAAATACATGCTTTGCGAAAATATGGTTGTTTAACCTTATTTTATTCATTTTATGCAATTTGGACTTCATTTCAAACATTTTCTGTCGTAATTTGAATATTTTATCAATATCGTACATATCAGTTTATGCAAATATCATTTAGAACGTTCTGTATGCCCCATTTAATATTATGCGAAAAGAAATGGTGCTGAGCAAATTTTAATACCTGAAATTCGTTTATGCTGTTTTGCGAAGTTTGCACATTTTAGGGCTGATTCACTCTTGTATATTCCACCAGCTGCTAGGAAGTGCCTTAAGTCGTTTTAGCCAAGCCGCCTCTGACTTCATGCTTTTTAGAAATGCCGTTTCTGATTCTGTGTCCTTTAGACATGCCACTTCTGGCACTATGTTGCTTGTTCATCTGTAACACATATGTATAGAAGGCTGGAGTTTTCATTTAGATGCTTTTAATACATAGAAACACATCAGGATGGATAGCAGCATCATTAAATACGAACAAACTAATAGACAGACCTTACATACATACATACATGCTTAGATCTCAACAGCTAACTACAAAATGGCAGTCTAGCTTGCATGTGCTCAGTATTTATACACTTGTGCAAGCCCTTGGATAGCTTCTTAAAGGTATATACACACACATTGATCTACAAAGTTCTCACAAGAAATTGAGAAAAATGGTAAGAAAGGGAAATGTATCCATGTACTATATATTTGTAGATTTTGGGACAGGGGTTGTAGACAGCCATTTTATAACAGGAGAACTTTCTGTAAATTATTTTGTTTGGGCATGGTGCTGCGGTAGCGTTGTCGCCTCACAGTTAGACATTGCACGTTCGATTCTCAGAGCGTCTTCTGTGTGTCGACATGCATGAATGGGCATTCCTTCATTGAAGGTTGTGCGTTAGGCCCGGCAAGCCAGCACGTAAAAATCTACTGCCAATCATTAGCGGACCGGAGTTCCGCTGTGGCGACCCCTAACCGGGAAAAGCCGAAAGACAGTTATTTTGTTTGGGCATCCATTATCTTGTTTAGATAATGTGTTTTCTTCTACCATAAACGAATCTAATGAGAATTAAAAAAAATACTAGTGGTTTAACAGGTAATCCTTTAGGATCAAGGAATGTTTTCAATAGCTAAATATCTTCTTTCTTCCTCTAAGCTGCTGGCACAGGGAAAGAACTGTTGCACTCTTTTGACACCAGCTGTTTCACCTCTCTTGCCATTGTGGTTGTGTGTGTGGGTGAGGAGTATAAAATTCAGCAGTTCTAAAAAAAAAAAAGGGAAGATTTTTTCGTAGGATCTGTAGTTGTCTGTGCTGTGTTGAAAAAGACAGAAATTTTATCAAAAACCTGCCCCTTGTCTGTTACCAGAGACACCCATATCTTCTCAAATCATTATACCTCCTTTAGGGAGTACAGTGTTATCAGGAAAGGTTATCGTAAAAGGTCTGTCTCACTTCAAGGCATGAGGTTGCTATTCCCATATTTTTTTAGTTCCAAGAAAGATACAGTTTGAGACTTACTATAAAACTTAAGGGAGCACAAGAACATTGGTTAGCCTTCATTTTCACATTTCATGAATACTGCATGTCATTGTTGGATCTTAGTCATGCCTGTTGCCACATTCTATTATTTGCATCAGCTGGTAGATTCTTAAGCTTTTTCGTGGGCAGTGATCTGTAACAGTATAGTTTTCCCTTTCAGTCTCCCGACTTTCCCCCAGTGTAAAATGCTTTGCATCAGTCATTGCAATTCTCATGTTTAGGGGCATTCATATGCACTCCTATCTTAATAACCGTTTGCTACATAGCATATCAGGGAAACATTTTGTGGAATACTTAAGTTCATTACCCCTGTTCTAGCTTACTGAGGACTCAAGATCAGCGTGACAGTCTGGCATGGTACCATCCCAACAAACATTTAAGACAAGTACTAGACTCTGTATTATGCATGAGGAGAAGGTTCTGGCTATGCTGCGTATTATCTAGCTGGTAGTGGACAAGGCTTTTTAACAGCAAAGGTCTTCCTTTCTCTTCTGGGTCATATACCAGTATTTTAATTATTTATTATGCAAGAATCGGTACATATTATGTGATATTTTTCTCAAAATGTCTTTGACAGCTTGCCTTGGAGAAGAGTTCTGTGTGATCTCAGAGATTATTTTCTTACTGCTTCCATCACAATTCATGTGAAAGACATTTCAGACTCCAGAGGACTCTACTGTTTAGATTCAGTCTGAATAGACCATTTGGTCTCTACTTCTCAGGCCAAGCAGCAGGTAAATCTAAAGGAAAGGTTGGCCATACAGATGGCTGTTAAAGCACGTAGACATAGTCTAGCCCACTGACTCTTTGGAGTATATTAGATAATTGGGTGGGGACACTGGTATAATGGTTAAGGTATTTACCTTACAGCCACAAAGTGCAGGGTTTGATTCTCTTATGGGGTAACTGGCTAGACTTAAAATGGACCAAAAATGGCCAAGGTCAGTTAGCCTAATATGAATTTATGAAGATAATGTTCAGTTTGGTATATAAACAAACTGGTGAAACTCATTCTTTTTTTTTTTTTTTTTTTTAACAATTTTATTAACTTCACATAATACACAGTGACATGGGTACACATACAGTTATAAAAAAGCAAACCATTACAGAGATTTTTCCTTTTCATGCATTAATTGGTTTATTTCTTAATTATTTAGTTTAGCATTACTTACATTGCTCAAGTTCTGCCTCCTTTGAAATTTCGGTCCTCTTCCTGAACATTATTTTTTAAGTATTCACGCAGATTATATTTATTTCTATGTAATTTATGTCTTCCTTTTTCAAGATCCTGATTCAAATTCTTTTATCTCCAACATTCAGTAATTGTGTTACAGATGGTTTAGCTCTTGTTTTCCATTTTCTAGTAATTATTTGTGCGTCAGGGTTGGCAACTTGGCACGTAAAAATCTACTGCCAATCATTAGCGGACCGGAGTTCTGCTGTGGCAACCCCCTAACCGGGAAAAGTCAAAAGACACAACAACCTTTTTTTGGTAGCCAACAGCATTAAGCTTAGCTGGGTCTTACTATGTTTAGGCAATTCATTTTTTGTATCCTAGTCAAAAGAATCATTTTCCTTACTTAAATTGGAATTAAATTAAAATAAATAATAAGTGTAAGTACATTTAAATTAAATTTTCTTCGTTAATATTTTTAAGTACCCTGTAAGGAATTTTTAAAATCTACCAAGTCCTTATATTCCCAAAAAAACGTTACCATGTACCCCCCCATTTCCCATCAAACCTATAACAGTTGCTGTGTAACTGTGGAAAATTATCTGGAGTTTTCTTAGGGTGTCAGAATACCCGAGCAAAAACTTCTTTGCTAAAACCCTGGGTGAAACATTCTTCTCAGCATTTCTGAATGATTTGAATGCCTGGAGCTTGGTAGAGTCAAAGAATAACCACTTCATTGCAGTCCTTTTACCACAAAAGCAGAGCAGCTTGACAGACTTCATCTGTCCCAGGGTTTTATTGGATTTGGAATATCATTTTAAATCCTCAAGTGTATAGCCATTTGATGTACATCTAAAGTAGTCAGTCAAAAGATTTTTTTGTCTACCTATAAAGAGCGCAACCTTTCTTTTATGAAAGTGTGTCAGGATGCCTTTCACATGAATGCACCTTCTGTAGGCTTTCCTTCATCCAGAAGGTCCTTTTAAAAGCTATGAAGAAGAAGGCTGAAGGGATACTAATACTTCAGTTCTGTCCAAGGCACATGCGGTTCTTCCTTGTCCAGCTGTGGACTCTTGTTACCTGTAAGGGGGAATCGCTTGTTAGAAAAGAAGAGAAGAGTCATTCACTCAGTATTATGCTCCTTGCAGCTGGGAGTTTAGAGTTCCAACTTCTAACAGTTCATATTTCTCTATGGAGTTGGTTAGGATTTTGAATGATGCCAAAAAGCAGACCACTAGAAAATCTTTCTACAGTGCCATTCTTAAAGGTATTTCCCCATTTACAAATTAAACTGCAACTGTTTTGAACTACTTTATCTGATGTCATTTTCATTCATTCCTCAACCATTGGTTTGGATCTGACTCTGCCACTTTCTTTCAATTCTAGGATCCGACTCTTGAGCTCTTTCCTTATTCATAAAGCCCCTGATCACTGTATTACCTCAGATTTCATTTGCCACCCTTCCAAGATCAGACAGGATTGCGACTTTTCAAGCTCTAGTGGGGTTGTTTTTTCACGAGTTTATTGTTAAAGCTTTGAATTTATTACCTTTTTCTAATTTCTGGTGTGTACTGTCTCCCTTACTTTCCTTTCGATCTTTTCTATAATAAGGTAAACTTTATATCATATTTGCTAGTCATTTCTTTGTTTACCCTTTTTTGAAGAATTCTCTGACTACCATAGTTGGTAGCCCTTTGTCTCTTTCTCTACTGCATTTTGAGGTATTCTTTAACTACCATAGTTGGTAGCCCTTTAGCCCTTTCCTAAAAAAAAAAAAAAACAATAAATATGTGTATACATGTGTGTATATATATATATATATATATATATATATATATATATATATATATATATATATATATATATATATATATATGGGTCTACTTTACATACCCGAAACGTTATTCACCGACACTCCGTTGACCGACACCTAAAGACCGACAGTACTAGATACCGAAACTGTAACACGCCGACGATCGTAATCCCGACAATTGCACTTAACAGCAAATCACGTAATATTCAGCATTATGTATAAGTGTACCATACATCTACAGGGAAGTAGCCTACCATGATCAGTATTTGTGAGCAGTATCACAGTATTGGTGATGTATTTGAGGAGGTTTCACAAATACTGACCATGGTAGGCTACTTCCCTGTAGATGTATGGTACACTTATACATAATGCTGAATATTACGTGATTTGCTGTTAAGTGCAATTGTCGGGATTACGATCGTCGGCGTGTTACAGTTTTGGTATTTAGTACTGTCGGTCTTTAGGTGTCGGTCAACGGAGTGTCGGTGAATAACGTTTCGGGTATGTAAAGTAGACCCATATATAAACATATAAATATATATGTATATATATATATATATATATATATATATATATATATATATATATATATATACATATATATATATATATATACATGCATATATATATATATATATATATATATATATATATGTATATATATATATATATATACATATATATATATATACATATATATATATACACATATATATATATATATATATATATATATATATATATATATATATATATATATATATACATATATATATATATACACACACACACACGCACTCACTATTGGTTTGTTCAGTAATTTTAGTTTATCTGTTTTTTCCAGTAAGGCTGATAAGCCTACTGGGTTTAAAAAGTATGCTTCCTGTGGCACAAGATCTCAAACTCTGATGTCCACAAGGAGTATGTGTACTGTTTGGGGCCAACACATCTGGACAGCTCCTGCACTGTTTGTGTGGCCTTTAATGCCAGCCCACTAAGTGATAAAAAGAACAAGTTAATACTTAAAGGACTTCCCACTTTGGCTACTTCTACTGATATATCTTCATTAGGGGCTCAAACCCACTCTCAGAAAACTATAGAGGCTAGGGAGCATAGGAAACATTCTTCCGCCAAGTCTCCTCAGTCAATACCTTACTCTCAAGCCTCTTGCTAAGGTACCTAAAACTTCAGATCTGAAAGCTTCGGATCCTATACCTGTAGTCACTAGGTTTCCTCGGCTCCAAACTCCAAGATTTTCTCCGGAGCCAGTCTTTTCTAGATTAAGGTCTCCCTTCCTCCAGGAGACCCGAAAAAGTCTTCCAGGTCACCATCCACTTTATCTTCTGTTAGGTCCTCCCAGAGTCACTCTGAGTCGAAGGTGGACAGGAGGTTCTTTTTGCTCCATCTCCCATTGGATCTGTGAGCCTAAAGCTTACTTTCCACCTTGTACACGCTCTTTCTCTGATCCAACCTGCTGTTTCAGAGTCCTGGAATCCAAGAGCCTTGAGAGTTGAACCACCGGATCCGAAAGCTGTGGCATCCTTGACTCCAACTTCCCTCACCTGATCGATTCCGACTCACTTGGAGTGTGATGACTGTCAGAGCCAAAGCATCAGCGCCAGATCTGAGGGGTTGACCTGGACTCTGAAGTTTTCAGGGCCATCGCTTTCTGTTGGACTTGGATAGCTAGTCTCTGACTCCCCCTTCAAATCCAAGAGCTTGGAAGCCATGGGGTTTTTCCTGATCTGAGATTTTCAGCTCTGGTGGAGTTGCCCTTGCTGTCTCCTGGGCCCTCAGGATTCTAGGTGGTGGGTGGGTTATTGTCTTTACCTAGACTGGCTATGACATTTCCTTCTTCAGATCTATGACCCCAACCTCTTTTGGGTCCTGTGTTTTGAGTTCTCTCTTCCTACACCTCAGGGACAGCCAGCCCATATGAGCTTCCAAGCAGTTTCCACCAGGGAACTTCCCGTCTCTTCTGACACTTTCCCAGAACATCCCAATGAGGAGGTCCCTTGGAAGAGGTCATGCAAGAGGAGGCACTTGAATTTACCACAAGAATCTCTCACACAGAAGACACTGATTTTGATGAATGGGAATCGTCCCCTAGATTGCCACCAGAGGATGTCTCGTTCGGGAACATTTCCTTCGCCAAGAATGTGGTTGGTCTGCCCAAAACCCTTCCCAGGGGGAAATCAGTGTTCTTGGAAGCCTTAAGGTCTTGACCATCTACTTCTTGGGTTACCTCATCTGTGAATGAGCTAATAGACTCTGTCTGCCATAAAACATGGAAGGAACCAGACTCCGCAGAACCGATCCCCAAGCGCCTGGGACAAGATTTTTAGTGCCTTGTCAGGTTACATTGGACAAAGAGTGTTCCTGTAGATGCCGTGGTTGTTGTGGCAGCTATTAAAAAGGAGTTGGCTGGACAGGGCTCTTCTATCCATCCCTTAACATGGAGCCTAGGGCATTGGACAAGTTTGGAAAGCAAGTGTATGCTTCAGGGACCTTAGCTTTACAGTAGCTGAATTATTTGATGCATTTCATGAGGTTACAAAGGGACTTAATCAAGAAACTCTCTAACTCTCCCCACGGTCCATGTCCTTCTTTTTCCTCACTACTGGGCACCCTAAAATCCATTACTATTGCTTCCATGAAGTTAATCTTACATGAAGCTGAAGGTTCCTCACAGGCTGCCAGTTCAGGCGTAGCCATTAGGAGACATGCCTGGATGCAGCTGTTGACTTTGCCGAGCACTTTAAGGCATCATTCATCAATGCTTCCTTTGATGGATCTTCCTTATTTGGACCAACAGTTAAAGACATGCTGTCCTGTAGTGAGGAGGGAGGGAAAGACCCTGTCTGCCTTAGGAATCTGCTTTTCTACCCCACAAAGAAACTTTTCCAGGAACCAGTGTGGTGGGAAGAAGGTGTGGTTCAGAAAAGCCCAAGGGCCTTTCCAAGAATCAAGTGGAGATTTTTCCCCCAGAGGCAGAAGGGGAAATAACTGCAATGGGAGATGCCTCCCTTGTGGCAGAGGAGGGTCCACAGAATCAAGGTTCTCAAGATTCTTTCTCAGATAGGCCTTATCAGCACTCCTGAAAGGTTACCTGACTGCCCCCCTCTGGAGGCAGTCAGCGGGCTTTTATCCTTGCACCCAGAAGCCTGGACCACCATCACACAATATTTTTGGGTGCAAAGGATCATATCTAAAGGATACTTCATTCCCTTTTCCCAAGTTCCTCCACAGAAGAGAAGTCGTCTCCCCGAGGTTCCACCCAATCAGAGGGAACAAGTAGCTCTGGAAATTCAAAAGCTGCTGGACAAAAGAGTTATTCAGGAGATCCCCCCCAGACCAAAGAGGATCCAGAATTTACTCAAGGTTCTTTTTAGTGCCAAAGAAAACAGGGGACCTGAGACCCATTTTGGATTTCAGTTATTTAAACCAGTTTGTAAAGAATTCCAAGTTCCGGATGATCACAGTTTAGTCCATTCTGCCTGTCCTTCAGAAGGATGACAGCATGTGCTATCTAGAGCTTCAGGACGCATGCTATCATATAAAAATGAACAGACTCTCCCGAAGATATCTAAATTTCTGTCTGGGAGCCAGTCATTATCAGTTCAGAGCCCTGCCCTTTGGTCTCACCACAGCCTCCCAGGCTGTGTTCCAAATGCATGGCAGGGGTTCATAGGTAGGTACTAGGCTATTGGCTCTAGGGCCTATATAAGCATAGCCAAACGGTACCCTGGCTTTTGCCACCCAAGAAAATAATTTTCCTGTGCCCCTGTCAAGCAGAGCCACAGAAGTGATCCCCAGGGTGAATTTCCTATCTCCCATCCAATCATCAAAATTTTTCTTGAAGAGTGCTAATGAGGAGCTTTGTTTGATATAGATAGGTAGTTTGTTGCAGAGTATGGGAAGTCTCTGGGACAGGAATCTATCCCTCCAGCATGTTCTGTTTATTGTAGTGACAAGGTTTAGGTCCCTAGAGCATGTAACTCGGTGGGATTGGGATTTCTTTACATGGAGCATGTCCAACAGCTCTGGGTTTGACATAGCTTTGTATGTTAGACAGAGATCGCCTGCATACCTCTCAACCTGGAAACATCAAAAATCTGGACAAGGCCCATGAAAAATAGATACAAATCTGTACGCTGATTAACATCTAATTTGCATACATAACTGTGGGATACCAACTTTCAAACGCAAACTAAAGAAAAGACAACCAAAATATGGCACCAGAGTTCCCCTGCAGCCATTCCAGTGTTATATTACCTGGCTAGTTCACCCCATTTACCATAAACACTAATATGTGCATACTGCTTTACTTCTACAATGATTATTTGGATTTTATTTTTACATTTTGCAGCACAATAATGCACAAACACTAACAAACATATGCTAAACAAAACAATACTGTCTCACTATGAAAATAGACTTTACATTAAAACTTCTCTGCCCTTGAAAGTCACATTCATTGAAACAGCATTGAAACCCTCACCACATCCAAACAAAATGCATCTGGCCAGTGGTGGATAAAGATTACCTTTGGGCTGTCATACATGTGATTTTTGATGCACCTTCCTGATTGTATTAAATTATATCCCTTGTATTCTTATAAACTATATTCCTTGAATACAGCACACTTGTTAGAGCGCGTTTTAAATTTGTTTTGAACATTTTCCCAGTAAGCAGTGAAACAAAATGCACAAACCAATAATGACAAAACTGCCCAGTACCCCAATTCAGAACATTTCCATCATAACAGTCTTAGTCAAACTTCTACAATCCACCAGTATCCATAAATATGCACAATATCTGCAAAAGGAAAAGTCATCTGAATAATTCACATTAAAGAGATCTGTAAGTAATGAAGAGCTTGTTGCTAGCAAACAACTTTATATTTCATTGCTTCATCTAAAAAATAAAGTGCCTGTTGCCCTTGAGGAGTAAATTGCCTATATTGCATTAAAAATGGTGAGCTATTAATATTGCAATAGGGAATGGATGGTAAACTGATAACAGGTTCATAGTTACTAGGTATCTCCATTCTCCGCCAAAGACATTCTTAGGACTACAGTATCCACACCCCAAAAGTACACAGTGCAGTATTTGCAATCTAGCTACATGATGTGGGAGTAGAAGCCACAGCCTTCTGCATTAAAAGCAAGCATTTTACCTGTTGTGCTACTAACACAAACAGACGTCACATAAGCAGCACTAAAGTTCGATCCCCCTGAAAACTATGCAGCACAAGACATCTGGAAAAAGCCAGAATTTATGGGGGGGGCAAAGGCCCCAAATCAGGAACACTTTAAACATTGCTTGTATAATCCTAGAAAAGTTGCTAGAATAAAATGTTTTGTGTTACCATGCACTTCCTGAAAGATAGGATGACTGAAACTTAAATGGCCATCATTATTTAGTGAATTCAGTTCTGACTGATTTGCCAGAAACCACAAATTTTAAGAGGAACAGACCACAAGTAGGAGCTATCTTAATTGTAGTAAGCAATAATACCACAAAGCAATTGACTTTTGTAGTAAGCAATACCACACACAAAGCAATTGACTCCTGCATTAAGCAATACCACACAAAAAATCAGAAGCTTAACAGAAAAAGCAATACACGTCTGCAGACTGCAGTTTCTTAATTAGAAGCTTATTAGAAAAGCAGTACACTTCTGCAGGCTGCCATTTCCTGTTTCAACTTAAAGGAAAAGCATTAAAGCAATACACTTCTGCAGACTGCAGTTTCTCAATTAGAACTGAAGCTTAATAGAACAGTGACCCGGCTTTCAGCTAGCCCCATTTGCAGTTGTTCTATAATTGCATGACTTAAAAAAAAAAAAATCACTTAGTAAGTACAAAACAATAAAGCAAGTTAAGCAACTGAAGGTCTTTTTCTCATAATACCTTGTACTGACCGAAAATAAAATAAACACTTCTGCACTCTGCCATTCTCGCACATAACTGCCACGTTGGCCCGTTTCTCATTTCAGCTTGCCTTAAACAGAAAAAACACAAATACCCAATACACTTTCTGAAACTGCAGAATTAGAAGCTTAACAGAAAAGCAATACATTACATACATGTCTGCAGACTGCCGTGCCATTTCTCTTTTCATCTTAAAAGTTTCTCCGAGCTCTCGCACGCACATAAGGCCATAAATAGCCCTTACAGTCTTTTTTTGCCCTAGACTTTACACACACACACACACACACACACACACACACACACACACACACACACACACACACACACCTTACCTCCAAGTTCCAGCCAGCATAATCTGCTCATGACAGAATAAATCTCCACGCTAAGCAGCAGAATAAATACATCCAAGGAGTAGTTCTCCATGGCACGCTAAACATAAGCCGTCCAAACAGTTCCCGCTCGCGTTTACTTTAAATCCAAGCAGAGCAGCTCTCCATGCTAAAAAGAAGCCAGCAGCAGCAGAAAAAATAAATCCAAACAGTTCCTGCTCACGTTTGCCGGAAATACGTGCCCTGTGTGGGCTTGAGCTGAATTCCGACTGGTTGGCAGAGCTGACGCTGATGTCATCGCGTACGTGATGACGTCAGCGAAAACCGCAAATTTTTAAATAAATGTTTAAAAATAAATTGGAAATGAAGGGGTGCCACTCAATAATCGTGGCACCCCATTATTTAACCCCAAAACTCGTTTTTTACCGAGTAATTTGGTATGGTTGGGAGGTATGATCGCCTCTGAATAGGCGATATGCGACAGAGTAAAGCTGGAGTTTTTTGAGATGGTCTGCATAGGGCATCTGTTTGAGAATGGTAATCCTCTTTGTGAGGTATTTCTGTGGCCTTTCCAGTTGTTGTAGATGTCTTGTGAGGTACATAGCAAAAGGGGCAGTGTACTCTATAATGGGTCTAATGAGTGATGAGTAGAGGGGAACAAAGACCTCTTTTTTCTTGGATGAGAAACCTTTTGTAATGAGGTGTGCCACATAGAAGGATTTCCTGACTACTGCGGCGATGTGATTATCAAAGGAGACTACTGTCCACTTGTTTCCCAAGGTCTCTTATCACACTTTCGGTGTTAAGTAGACTACCCCCTATGTGGTAGTTCATGGGTACAGAGTTTTTACCAAAAGGGATGACAATGCAATTTTTGGCATTGAGCTTGAGGCCATGGCTTTGACACCAGGCATCTGTCTCAGTGAGGCCCTTTTGTAGGATGTCCACATCGTTAAGAGTTTTGATTATGGCTCCTAGTTTGCAGTCATCTGCGAACTGTGTTAGCCAAAGACCTTCTGTGTTTGGTATCTACTTCTCTGAAGTACAGGCTAACAGGAGAGCACCTAGGACTGAACCCTGTGGTACTCCACTTGTCACTGGTCTGAAGTTGGATTTAGAGTCTGCTACTTTCACATTGTGGGTTCTGTCAGTGAGCCAGTTGGCAACCCATCTTGTGACATAGGGATTTATACCTAATTTAGTGAGTTTGTCTATAATTCCATAGTGGGGGATGGTATCGAAAGCCTTGGCAAGATCTAGATAGGCTGTGTGAAACACCTTACCCTCATCTATGGCTTTGATGACCGCTTCAAAGAAGTCTGTCAGGTTTAGGAGACATGATCTGCCTTTTACAAACCCGGATTGGGTAGGGTCCAGAGTTTGGAGATTACCAATGTCATTGTTTATAAGTTCCATGATGATACACTCCATAGCCTTGCAGACCAGGCTCATCAGGCTAATGGGGCGGTAGTTCCCGGGGTCCGTGGTGGCTCCCCCTTTGTGGAGTGGGATAACCGTTGTTGTGTGCCATTCAATGGGCACAAAGCCTGAGGTGAGGCTATGATTGAACATGGTACTTAGGTGGGGTGCCAGCTTGTCCTGTAGTTCATGTAGAACGCAGCCTGGGATGTTGTCAGGTCCCATGGATGCTGTGTTCTTGGGTAGCAGTTCATCTAGGACTGTGCAGATTCAGACATTCAGAGTGTTTCCATATTTCGACAACTGGCTCCTAAGCGCACCAACCAGGCATCTTCTGGAAAAGGCCCCAAATTACCTTCTACTTCTATCTCAATCTCTGGGGATTACGATAAATCTGGTGAAGTCCCAACCTCAGCCAGTTTATGCCTTGAAGCTTATAAGGGCTCGTCTAGACAGTCAGTTGCCTAGCTATTCGGCCTCAAAACAGAATCCTTACTATGAAATCACATGTCAGTCAAATTCTGTCTAATCCCTCACCCCCAGCAAGATAATACTCAAAGCCCTAGAGTTAGTGGCTGCTGCAATAACTTTACTACCCACTACTCATCTTCACATGAGAATTCGTCAGTGGACTCTAGCAGTGCAATGGTCTTTTCAGTGACAATCTGTGCGACATCCAGTAAAATTATTTCAGGTATGCAGAAATACTCTACTGTGGTGGATACATTCCGAAGAGATTTATCTAGGCCTCCCATTTATCCTTCTTCCCTTGAAAGCCACATTGACCATGGACACCTCCTGGTTAGGGTGGGGCATTCCTTGGGACGGACAGTTCAAGGCACATGGTCCCAAGATGAGGCCAGTTTGCATTTAAATG
Source organism: Protopterus annectens (assembly GCF_019279795.1). Taxonomy (NCBI): domain Eukaryota; kingdom Metazoa; phylum Chordata; order Ceratodontiformes; family Protopteridae; genus Protopterus; species Protopterus annectens. The sequence goes on along the minus strand of NC_056747.1, from coordinate 476,562,342 downwards.
TTCTAGAGATGAGACCAGTGCTTTTAGCATTGCAGGCCCTTCCACTAGGAACTATTGCTATTCTGATGGACAACTTGTCAGTAGTCTAGTACTTCAGCAAACAGGGGGGGAACCAGATCTTACCCCCTATGCTGAGAGGTAATGAGAGTTTGGCAATGGGCAATCTCCTCCATCCACTCTCTAGTAGCAGTGCACATACCAGGGAAATCCACCATATTAGTGGACAAGCTCAGCAGGACCATTCTGACTCCTCACAACTGGTCTCTGTCAGTCAGTAGCAAAGATGATTTTCCACAAATGGGGTCAGCTGTTATGCAGTCTGTTCACCTCTCCCCTCAACAACAAATGCATCAAGTTTTTTGTCCTAATTATTCCTCAGGGACAGTCACTGAGAGATGCTGTAGTCCATGTTTGGCCCTTCTGTCGCCTTTATGCTTACCCTTCCCTACCCCTAATACCCAAGTTTCTCCAGAAAGCAAGGTGGTTGAAGAGCAAAGTAATCCTCATTTAAACCTTCTGGCCCCAACAGTCATGGTTCTCTTTACTGTTGCCTAAACTAGTACATCCACCCTGGGCACTGGATCCCACTCCGAATCTCTTGCCACATCCTGCAGGGATGACTCATCCAGACATAGGCCTCAAACTGACCACTTGCTTTCTCCAATTCCATTGATGAATAGATATTCCAGGCTTTCCTCTCCAGTTAGTCACATTCTATCTTCGTTCCATAAACCTTCGACCAGAAAGATTTATAAGAGCAAATGGAAAAGACTTTCCTTGTGGGCACATCTAAGAGACTTAGATCCTTTTACTGCTTCAAACCCAGCTATTTTAGATCTCCTTGCTCTCTATATTTTATACTGGGGCAAGCTTCTCTACCATTAAAGTACAGTTAACAGCCATCTCTAACTACCACATCAGCGATAAGGCTTTTCTTTTAGCTTCAACTAAGTTGTGCAAGGCCTTCCTAAAAGGTACATTTTTGTTTAGACCTCCATTTCAGGATCCCATTCTACCTTGGGATCTGACTTTGGTATTACAATCTTTAGTACATCCTCCATTTAAGACATCCGCTAAAGTAGACCTTACGTTTATATCTTGAAAAACTGTCTTTCTGGTTGCAATTACTTTAGCTAGACGAGTTTCAGAGCTCCAAGCACACTCTGCAAAATCACTATATCTCATTTTTCACAAAGATAGGGTTACCCTAAGCACTAATCCTTCCTTTCTACCGAATGTGGCCTCTGAATCAAATATCAATCAAGTTATTACCTGCCAGCTTTCTTTCCAAATTTTGAAAATAAAGGAGAATATAGCTTTCATCTCTTAGATGTACAAAGACAGGTTCATTTTTACCTATATAGAACTAAGGAGTTTAGAAAACAGATCAGTTATTTGTCTCATTTTCTAACACCAAGATGGGAAAACCAGTGTCGAAAATTACTCTAGCAAAATGGATAACAGATTGTATTTCTCATGTTTATTCCTTGAAAGGCCTAACCTTACCAAAACAACCAAAAGGCACAGTCAGCTGCTTTTTGGGCTAGAGCTTCCATTGATGACATTTGTGCAGCTGCCTCTTGGTCTAATGCTCATACCTTTGTTTCTCATTACAAACTGGACATTATTTCCAGGAACAGAGCATCATTCGATTCTGCGGTGCTCCAGAATATCCTTCCATGAAGGCCTCTCTAAGTAATTGTTGCTGGGGAGACTGTCCCATTTATTGAGGAATGAATGAAAATTACAGCATCAGATATAAAACTTATGTACTCACCATAACGTTCCATCTGTGTTGTCCATTTTCATTCTCCCAAAACTTCCTTCCCCCTATCCATGTCTTTAGGAGTGACCTAATAGAATTCTTATTGGGAACCATTGTTCTTGTTTGAGCTCCTGATCTTTCAACTATCACTGTTTTGTTTTAGCTTTTTTGAGTTAAACTTTTTTTCCTGGAATATTGTATAATAGCAGTAAACTCAGTCTGAGGTAATACAGAGATCAGGGGCATTATGGGTAAGGGAGGAGCTAAAGAGTCACATCCTAGAATCTGAAGAGGAAGTGGCCGAGTCGGATCCAAACCCATTCATTGAGAAAGAATGAAAATGGACAACATAAATGGAATGTTATGGTGAGTACATACCTTTTATTTACACCTTTTGACCAAGGCATGGCTTATTTTTCTGTGAGGATTCACTGCTCATCCCTTTCTTTGTGCACTGCAAGTGATTCTCTGTTTTCTTTATTACATATATTTAAACTATTTTGGAATAGCAGCATTCATGTAGGACCCAACCCCCACCCACAAAGAAGGAATTATTCTCCTTGAGATGTACTTTGTGTTATAAATGTTCTTACAATATCATTCCTTTGTGTCTGTGCACTTGATTGCTTTCAAGTTCCTGACTTGGAGTTGATTTTAACAGCCGTCACCTCAGCCAAAATGGTTTCAGAATATTGAGCTGTTAAGGCTTCAGAATCTTATATTTTCCTTATAAGAGAAGAGATTTTATGGCTTTTTAGGTCTTTTCTAATGGCTTTAGGAGACCTGTGATGGTAGCATGTGTGCCAAGAGATTTTTCTGGCTTTTTTTGCCCAAACCTCAAGAAAAAATAGAAGAGTTCTTGTACTACCTGTGTCTTAAATTTGCTTATTTTACCACTTTTACAACTAAGTGTTCTTCCTGTGCTTTTCCACTTTTACATTAAACTGCAGTTTTGTTTGGTTTTCTGGTCAGTGAGTTTGCTGAGGGCAGTAGTGGTTAATCTATGGCAGAGGACAGTTTTGCTCTGTTAACACTGTAGTAGCCAGACATAGGCCCTTCAATTTCAAATTCTCTTTTAGGCACCACAGTTAATCAATCCCACATTCTAGTTAGGACTGCACAAATCTTGGAGTAGAGCCGTGGCAAATGCTGCACTTCTAAGCTGACCTCATATGTAATCTGTAACAAAGTATTTATAGCATGCCTGTTTTGGGGTGCTTGAAACAAATTGTATATTCATTTATTATTTTACCTTGAATCAATTCTTGAATGAGGTGCCAAAATGCTCTTATCATCTTCTGTTCTCCCTTAAAGTCTGTTAAACTTACTTTATATTTATTTTCCATTGGTTTACTGGGTAGGTCAGCTGGATTACTGACCTTATAGCCAAGCTAGGCTATAATTACTGTTATTGTAGTGCTCAAACATAATTTAATCTATCAGTATTTTTCTTAGAACTAATACCTTAATCTAGGAACCAAAATGCTGTTATCTCTTATCATTCCTTAATACCCCTTACACCCTTGTTCCAAAATGGAAGGCCAACCAACTACTCTACCACTGTGTTGACAGTCTCTTAGCTCTTAGTGTACTCAGGCAATGTTAAAATTACATAATGCAGACAGATAGTGATCTTTTATTTAACTCATCTCTGTTTGACAGAGATGCAGGTATCTAGCCAGTTTCAAGGCCACAGATACACACATCTACATCCTGTGAGCATCAGTCACCTATACAATGGACTGCACATACCCATACTAAATTATCATATGCCGAAACAATTAAAATAATCTTTGCTGGAGGTTCAAGATGGCTGCCGAGTATTAAACACATACTTTCTGCTGCTCCTGTTCCAGCTAAGTTTATCCGCTCAAAATAACCTGCATCTGGCTTTAAAAGTCAAAAGAAAGGAGTATTTCTGCTAAAATACGTCGAAAGGATTGGATCTACAGCAGCATTTTGGATAAAAAAAGCTAATTTTAAACCTTACTTTCTTCTAAGGATTTACCAGAACTCATTATGGGGAAGGCCAAGGCCGCATGGTAATATCCTTCTCTGCATATAACAGTATTTCAAATAAGAGATGGCTAGTAAGCAAGAAACCATAGATTCTACAACTACAAAAACTAAACTTTCCTCTATAATTACCCCTGAGAAGGATGTAATATCCAAGAGACAAAAAATAAATAAATCAATGCAAGAGCTGAACAAAGGGCCTACTAAAACCAAAGCTGAATCTGCACTTTCACTTGAAGATATCAAGTCAGTATCACAACCATTGCAAGATGAGTTCAAGTTATTTTCATATAAGCTAAATTCCTTTGTTTCAATCCTGGATCAAATCATAACAAGAATAAACACAATAGAAAATAAAACTGAGGAGAACTCAAAGCAGATACAGGATTTACAAGCTAAGGTAAATTCAAATGCAAAAATAATTAATGACTTACAACAAAAAATAACTGACTTAGAAGCTTGAAGTAGGAGAAATAAGATCTTAAAACGTGGCATTCCGGAAAAGTTTGATCAACCCCAACTACCTGTAATATTAACAGAGATCTTTGAACTAGTAACTGAAGATAAATCTCTTGCAAAAGAAATTACTGTAGAAAGAGTTCATAGAGCACTATGAAAAACTCAAAATGAAGCTAACCCCAGACATATCTATGCAAAACTGCTTAATGCTGCACATGTTAATTTACTGCTAATGGCTGCAAAGAAGAAAAAAAAAACATCTCATGGAGAGGCTACAGGATCTCATTATCACAAGACTTACCTCAGCCCATTAAAGTACAGAGACAAGCTCTAGCCGCTTTCTGTGCTTTGCTAATAAAAAAAAATATTTGTTTCCAAATGAAATACCCAGCCACTCTTTCCTTTAACTATAAAGACCAAAAGCATTTATACAGTCTGTGGAGGAGGCAAAGAAAACATTTATGCAAGTTTTCAAGGAAGCACCAGTTATTTAAAACTTATGGCAAAGCTATTTAAAATAAAATAAAGAAAAATGTACTGCTTTAAAAAAATGCAGCTTCTCTCTGAAGATAGGTCTAGAAACACTAACAGAAGAAATTACTTCCTACAGAAATGGTACTTTTTACTTTCTCAGATCTGTAAACAAAGGAAGCTAACTGAGCTAATCATACCCGATTTAATGTCCTGTTGGTTTTTCTGTCACTCTGTGGACATTCTGGAAATATTCCTGTCGTTTTTTATCTTTTTTTTTTCTCAAATTTATTTTCTTCTGCTTTAAATTACTCCATTTTCTTGGACTTTTGTTGCTTCCTGAGGACTGGGGAGGCCTACATAACAGCTCCGTGAGGGTTTCTTTTGTCTGCTGGGCTGTTTCTACACTCCATATCCCAGAATTCAACGAAAACATTGGCCGATGATGTCACGAGGTCAGAGAGCTTGGGAAAAGAAGTAAAGAAGCAAAGCATTACTGGGAAAGCTAAAAATCACAAAATACATCGTATTTATGAAGAAGTGGACTGTATTTGTACAGTTTGGGTTCTGTGTGATGCTGAAAATGTAAGAACATTGAAGGATTTCATTCAGGGTAATGTTAGTAACATTATTATTTAATTTAAAAAGCATTATGTCAGTGTGGGCTATATTTAGTTAATGAATGTTTTATATTATATATATATATATATATATATATATATATATATATATATATACATATATATATGTCTCTAGTTAATTATGCCTGCCAAATATTAACTGATTAGTATTTAGTTTTCTATTGTAGTATTAGTTAAATTGCTAATACGGTAACTAAGTATTAATTTAATTGTGTTAATGCTGCAGCTAAGTAAGTGATTTGTATCTTATAGTGGTGAAGTGTATAGTTATATGTTCTATAAGCTTTATAAGTCTCCAGTATCTGCAAATGATATCCAAAACTCATCTGATTACTTTGTTTGGGTCTATAAATGGTCTTTCTGTTTATTTTAGATGCGTGTTTATTTTAGGTATGTGATTTTTATTTTCAATAATAGATTTTAAAATAATATTTATAGATATGCCATTACCCTCGGAATGCCAGATATAGTTACACTTGCCTGCTTACTGTCTGTGATAAGATACAGTATTTTTGATTTATAGGGGGTTAGTTCTAAACTAATGTGTACAATCATAATAATATATACCAATCCAACCTTATGCACCTGTAAGCATAACTAATTCCATGTTATAATCTGCTAAAATGATATATATATTAAGTCTTTTAGAAAGTATGATTCTTATACTCTTTTATTAACTATTCTAAGCATATTTTTGCCCTTAAATGTACATTTTAGATTTATATGTTAGTATTAAATTGTTTTTTAGAGTGGTATGAGGGTGTAGTTGTGAATGCTGGGTGACACAGACTATCAAGGTTAGTATTTATGTCTCCCTGTTGCATACCTGTAACATTTATTTTATACAAAAATGTTTAACAACAGTATATTTGTATCTTTTACATTTGCAAATAAAATCATATCATGGAGATGGGTGGTTAGGCACGGGTTATAAGGTTAGGAGCATGGATGTCAGAACATCAGGTTTGTGTACAGTTTATTTTTTTGTGTGTTAGAAAAGGACCTATCATTATATGGACCGTTCCTGGTGAAACCAGTATCTCTGTTGACCCTATTTTGTTTTTATTGTTTTTTTTTTAACTTACCGTTAGAAGATTAGGGTGAATTCTTGGAATGTAAATGGTCTTCAGGACATTAAAAAAAAAAACTGGTTATGCACCTGATTTATTAAGACAAATCAAAATTATTTTTTACAAGAGACGCATATGACAAATGACCAATGGGACAATATTAAATAAAGAAATTGGATTAGATGGATTATATCAGCAGGGAGCAGCTTTGCATCAAAAGGTACAGATATTTTAAAGTCCTTCCCTGGAGAAGTGCTTGATACTAAATTTGATTCGAATGGAAGATGGTGTTTATTCACTTGCTCATACCTACAAGTTAAGTCCCCGATTTTGTTTTTGAATGTGTATAGTCCATGTTCAAACCAACATTTGTCCATCCAGGAAATACATAATCTGCTCCTTCCATACCATGATCATTTCTTCATTATTGGTGGCGACTGGAATGCTCTTATTGATCCATCAAATGATAGCTCGAATAAGAACAGAAAACATCCCACCCAAATAACTGCTTCTATTCAAGATTTGATGAATAGTTTTAATTTAGTTGACCCTTTTTAAATATCTGAGATTGACAGGGAGTCTAATAAATTCACTTTCTATTCGGCCTCACATAATGTTTGGTCTAGGATTGATTATTATCTGATCTCAGATGATTTCTCGACTAAAATTGCTAATTTTGCTCATGAGGCCAGATCTATATCTGGTCATCCGAATATATCACTTGGCATTAACCCTAACCAAAAATGGAATTATGACAGTAAGATTTTCACTTGGTCACTAAATAGTAACATTCTGAAAAAAATGACGTTTTGCAGGAGGTTAATGAATATCTAAAACACTTAGAAGCTGAATCATTGCTTTCCAATATCCCTTTAGATATACAATGGGCAGCAGCTAAAGCTGTCATTAGAGGAATACTTATCCAAAAAGCATCTTATTATAAAAAGAAAGAGAGTCTGTACATTAATAACATCACAAAAGAGTTTAAAAAATTGACACAGAACTGCAAAAAGATTTTTCCCCTGATTTGGAAATTAAACTTCACGGACTTCAGAAGGAAATATATTTCTTCCACCAACAAAACTACTCTTTGACTGAATTAAAGCTTCTACATAGATACTCAGAATGGGCTCAAACTCCATCCAAGATTCTAGCAAGACTAATAAATATCAAAGAAGGACCAAACTATATAAAGTACAAAGGGAAAATCCCGTATCGAAATAGTGATATTGTAAATTCATTTGTAGATATTCACATGGAAATCTACAATCCCAAAACTCAATTCTAAAAAGAACAATGCATAGTCTTCTTCAATAAGCTTAATGTCCTAAAACTATCTTCCACACAAATTACCCAGTTAAAAACCCCTATAACAGTAAATGAAATAACTGCAGCTATTAAAAAACTGAAACCTAATAAGGCGCCAGGCCCTGATGGATTTACAGGTGAATTTTACAAAATTTTCTGCAGTAATCTTACAAAAATCCTACTTAGCATGTATAATCATATCATATCAGAAGGGATTACGGACTAGTATATGAATAATTCCAAAACTATTTTCATCCCGAAACCGAACTCTGCAAATCAAACCCTCTTAACTATAGACCTATTGCCGTTATAAATGTAGATATGAAAATTTTATATACCATTTATGCAAATAGAATTCAGAAAGTGATGGCATCAATTATTTCTCCAGAGCAATTGGATTTTATAAAGTAAAGACAATTTTGTGATAATACTCTCACTTTGCATACATTATTAATGTTCCTTGAAAAAGATAATCATCCAAGATACGCTTTAACGTTAAATGCAACTAAGGCCTTTGATAATATGGATCTCAACTTCTTATATGTAACAATGGAATACTTTAATTTCCCGGATATGGTCATTAATACTATTAGGATGATGTATAAAAATGCCTCTACTTCCCTTTATATAAATAAAACATTATCAAATCTTTTTAAAATTACAAATGGCACCAGACAGGGGATGTCCGCTATCACCCTATCATTTTAACTTGTATCTTGAACCTTTTCTTATCTGGATCAAACAGATGACCTATCATCGTATCCCAAAAATCTATAACATCGAAGTAAAGTACTTCCTAACACAGACCTCCAGAAAATTCGAAACTCTATTGATATCTTTTCTAAAGTTGCTAACTATAAGCTTAACCCCACCAAATCATCATGTTTTCCGTTGAATCCTAAGAAGCATTTAGAATACTACTTCCCCTTTCTGACATACCTCTTAAATATTCTATAAAGTATCTGGGTATAAACTTCACGCAGAACCAACAAAGAAGGATCCACCAAAAGTAGTTTATTAAAAGTTCTCTGACGTCTCGGCCACAGCCTTCAAGGAGTACAAGTAACACACATATACTAACCATATATACACAAAAAGACTTGATCAACAAGCTTAATTAAACAATTAGATGTTAAGTTGTCAATCTCGCCTTCATTCTTGCTGGATGGGTTCGGAGCCGATCCTCGGCTCCGAATCGGCACTAGCTTTAGCTCGAGAACTCCTTTTACCAGCTCGAGGCAACCCTATATCCCATGATGCAAGGCGGAACTACCCCAGATCTCGTTTGCCGCTTAGCGAAAGAGGTCTTCTTTGCCAGCTGAGGTAAGTTTTTTCTTGTTAAAGAAGAAAAAGTTTAGTTAGGGGTTTAATTTCCCTTCAGTGTTAGGTTAGCCTGTATTTAGTACAGCCCACCCTATTCCCTTCCTTTTTAAACTTTTAAAATAGTTTTTTCAGTTAAAGTTTTAGTCAGGCCTAGTTCCGCAAGTTATTCCCTTCCTGTGTGTCTGTGTAGGGATTAAGTTGTGTGTTTGTGGGAACTGTTTGTGTATATCCTTTTAGGATGTCTAGGGAAGGCAAGGTCTCAGGCTTCAAGAAGTGTGACCAGTGCTGTCAGAAAATGTCCCTGACAGACGGTCACACTTCTTGTGTGTATTGCCTGGGGCCTTTGCACCTGCAGGACTCCTGTGCGTTGTGTCATGCCTTTAGCCAGAGAGTCCTGCAGGAAAGGAGGAACAAATTGATCCTCCGAGGTTTATTAAAACCTGAAGGTTCTCCTCCTAAGCCAGGGGCAGGAAAACCTCTTAAGCCACCGAAGGCTCAGGCTACTGTGTCCAAGCCTCCTCCGGTGGCTCCGGCTCCGTCGGAGCCGATATCGGCTCCGGCTGGAGCCGATACTTCTTCTGCTAGAGTAGTGGGTTCGGTGCCAGTCGGCTCCGATACCCTGACTACCGTTGCCTTGTCGGCTCGGGCTGGAGCCGACACTTTATCCAGCACCGGAGCCGAGAGATCCTTGGCTCCATCTGGGGTTCAAGGGACTTCGGCTCCGATGGCTCCGGCCCGTAAGAGATCCCAGTCCCCTTCGATACTAAGTATTCACTCGGCTCCGGGGTCTCCTCTTTTGTCGGAGCGGAGCCATCGGAGCCGATCTTCGAGATCTTCCAGGCTGTCTGACCACGATTTGGAGAGGGTGGTAAGCAGGCTGTTGAAATCTCAGGCACTGGCCCAAATGCTCCATAGCCCGTCTCAACAGACTTCGGCTATAGCCCCGATTCTTGAGATTCCTCCTCCGACTCCACACCAGAGTTCGGAGCCGGAGCTTCTTGGGACAGCGACTGTTTCGATGCCGGAGCCGATACATCCTTCGGCTCCATCATCGTCGGCTCCGATCTCCTCCTTGAGACCTTCCTTGGAGGGATCCGGTCGTCGGGTTTCCACTGTCGGCTCCGAGGGGGCTAGTGGCATCGGACCCTTGTCCGACCCCGCTCTCCCTCTCGGGGCTTCGGCTTTGGTAAGCTCGGCGCCGACATCGGCCTCGGAGCCTTCTCTCTCCTTGGAGCCGACCATTCCTGTTTCTTCGGAGCGGGTATGTTCAGGTCTCCCGGGGAGAGGAGCCTTTGAGGTGATGAGGAGTGTCCTGGCCTCTGAGCCTGGTCAACGGTCTATCCCTCTAGCTCCTCCCTCATCAGTGCCTGCAGATGCCTCTTGCCAGCCTCTTGCTCTCAGGCCCAGGGATCCATCGCCCCAGGTTTCCCCATTGGGAATTTCCTCCTCTTCCGAGGTTTCTCCTGACCCTGCAGGGGAACCCCCTCGGAAGAGGACGTGTAAGAGGAAACACACAGACTCCCCTGAGTCTACTACATCTGATACCGACTTAGATGAGTCGGAGGGTTCCCCATGGTCCCCCTCTGAGGATGTCTCATTTTCAGACATCCTTGAGCTCCTCAAACAGAGGGGAATTGGCCCTCCATTGACCCCTCCGAGGATGAGTCGGTATACCTGGAGGCTTTGGATCCCGACCCTCCACCTCCTGGGTGTCTCCGCCTTTCGACCCACTCATGCAGGTAGTGGCTCGGAACGCGTGGGTCGCTCCTGATTCTGTGGAACCTGTCCCCAGGAGACCATCCAAGTTCATCACGGCCCCTTCGGACAAACAGTTCCTGTCCAAAGGTGTCTCTGTGGATGCTATGGTGGTGGCGGCCACTAAGAAGGAACTGGCGGATCCTTCAGTACCTGTCCATCCTCCTAATAAGGATTCTAGGACCATGGACAGGTATGGAAAGCGGATGTTTTCTTCAGCGACCTTTGCTATGCGTTCGCTGAATTACCTTTGTCACTTCACCAGGCTTCAATGAGATATTCTCAAAGAACTGGGAGAAGTAGTCCAGGATCCTTCAGCTGCTGGGGCTCAGGAAAAGATTGCCTCTCAGCTTGCTATCCTGAATTCGATATCTAACTCCTCCATGCGGCTCATATCTTATGCAGCCGATGGAACGAGCAGGGCCGCAGGCACAGGTGTTGCTCTTAGACGCCAAGCCTGGATGCGGCTGTGTAATTTTGCGGACCCCTTTAAGGCGTCCTTCACCAACACCCCCTTTGACGGTTCGGCTTTGTTCGGACCTCAGGTGAAGGATACTTTGACCAGATGTGAACAGGACGGTAAAACTCTTTCTGCCGTTGGAGTCCAGTTTTCCACTCCTTCTAGACCATATCCCAAGGGTCAGAAGGGGAAGATGTGGTTCCGTAAAGCCCAAGGAGCTACACGGACACACGTGGTCAGTTTACCCCCAGAGGCAGAGGGGTAACAATAATAGACGCCGCCCTAGAGGCAGGGGTCCTCAGAACCAGGGCAACAGGGAGTCTCTTCCTGAGAAGCCCTTTCAGCATCCCTGAGGTGTTGCCCGACTGCCCACCCTTGGAGGCAGTCGGGGAAGAATTTCGCTGTACCCAGTAGCCTGGCAATCCCTATCACAAGAGAAGTGGGTACAGTCGATCATATCCGAGGGTTACAAAATCCCCTTGAAAGGTTTCCCGTACCTCTACAATCCCTTCCAGACATCTCACCCGGTCAAAGGGATTTGGCAAACAGGAAGTTTCAAAACTCCTGGGAAAAAGAGCCATCCAAACAGTGCCGGCAGACCAAGTAGGATCCGGCTTCTACTCAAGATTCTTTTGGTCCCCAAAAGGACGGGAGATTGGAGACCAATACTAGACCTAAGCAGACTAAACAAGTCTGTCAGAAAGGCAAGATTCGGATGGTCACGCTGCAATCCATTCTGCCCTTTCTGGGCAAGGACAACTGGATGTGCTCGATAGACCTTCAGGATGCGTACTATCATATAAAGATTCACAGACGCTCCAGAAGGTTTCTCCGCTGGCTGGGAGCCAGTCATTACCAATTCAGAGCACTGCCCTTTGGCCTCACTTCAGCCCCCAGAGTGTTCACCAAATGCATGGCAGTGGTCACAGCTCACCTGAGACGTCGAGGATTCCAGGTGTTTCCTTATTTGGATGACTGGCTCCTCTCCGCCACCTCCAAGGATCAGCTTCTTCGGTCCAGAGACTACACCTTACAGCTTTGCAAGAGTCTAGGAATTTCGGTGAATTTTGAAAAATCCTCTCTGCTGCCTTGCCAATCTATCACCTTTATAGGCGCAGAGTTAAATACCGTCAAAATGTTAGCCAGGCTAACAGATCAAAGGATTCTGGACATCCAGAAATTTGTTCAGCTTCTGTTACAAAGCAACAAGGTCAAAGCCAGGTTTGTCTTGAAAGTTCTAGGCCTAATGGCTGCAGCCATTGTTCTTCTTCCACTGGCTCGCTTCCACATGCGTCTCCTGCAGTGGATGTTGTTCACGCAGTGGTCGTACCACGATCTGCCCATGAGACATGAGATCTTAGTGACACAGTCTTGCAGGGCTCATCTACGATGGTGGATATCTTCCCCTCTTCTTCATCAGGGCCGACCCTTTGTTCCTCCTCCTCGAGTGGCCCCAGTCACCGCGGATGCCTCTCTGATCGGGTGGGGGGGGGCATTATCAGGGCAGGATGGTCCACGGGACGGGGCAACCCATAGAATACCACCTGCACATAAATGTCCTGGAGATGAGAGCAGTGCTTTTAACGTTGCAAGCCCTCGACGACTTTCTTCCCACAGGGACTATTGCAGTACAGACGGACAACATGTCCGTGGTCTGATACATCAACAAACAGGGCGGAACCAGGTCCTATCCCTTATGTCGAGAAGCTCTCAGACTTTGGCAATGGGCGATCTCTTCTCAGTGGTTTCTGATAGCAACGCACATCCCCGGCAGGTCCAACCTATTGGCGGACAGGCTAAGCAGATCTATTCTGATGCCTCACGAGTGGTCTCTCAATCAGTCTGTAGTGGATCAGATTTTTCTGAAGTGGGGCACCCCTTGTTGCGATCTTTTCGCTACACCTCAAAACAGCAAGTGCCCAGATTACTTCACACTATTTCCTCTTCCAGGCCAACCCTTGAGAGACTCTCTAACCCAGGATTGGCCTCGGGGACTTCTTTATGCCTTTCCTCCCTTTCCATTGATTCCACAAGTCATTCAGAAAGCCACCGTTTTGAGAGCCAAATTGATCCTCATTGCTCCATATTGGCCTCGACAAATTTGGTTTCCGTCTCTACATCATCACCTTCTGGTGCAGCCCTGGCATCTGGACCCAGTTCCGGATCTTTTGATCCACCAGTCGGGTCAGAAGCACCGGGCCATTCATTCTCTCAACCTCACTGCTTGGTTGCTCCACTTCCTTCCCTAGCCAGGCTACCAATGATTTCTGACTCAGTCAGAGACATTTTAGTGTCTTCTTTAAAGTCGTCCACTAGAACTGTTTATGCTAGCAAGTGGCGATGTTTTTCTATTTGGGCAAACGCCAGAAATATTGATCCTTTCACCGCTCCTATACATTCTGTTTTGGATTTCCTGGCGGAGGTTTTTCATTCGGGATCATCATCATCTACAGTCAAAGTACAACTGGCTGCTATTTCCAAATTTCATGTTGGCTTGCAGGACAATAACATCATGTCTCATAGGTTATGCAAAGCCTTTTTGAGAGGAGTTTTTCTCCTAAAACCGCCTGTGAAACATCCTCCTCCGCAATGGGATCTAAACTTAATGTTGGCATCCCTAATTCTACCTCCTTTCGAACCGTCTGCTACGTGTTCTTTAAAGTTGTTGACATGGAAAACTATATTTTTGCTGGCTGTTACTTCTGCAAGAAGAGTTTCTGAAATTCAGGCCCTCTGTATTCGTTCACCTTATCTGGTGTTTCATAAGGATAGGGTTTCACTCAGAACTAACCCTTCCTTTCTTCCCAAGGTTGTATCTCAAGCCAATATTAACCAATCTATTGATCTACCAGTTTTCTTTCCTAACTATTCTGACAGAGCTGAACAAAAGCTGCATTTTTTGGATGTTCATCGTCAGCTCAGGTACTACTTACATAGGACTAAACAAATTAGAAAATCAGACCAATTGTTTGTCTCCTATGCAGAAAACAGGTTGGGTCTTCCAGTATCTAAAGTGACCTTATCTAGATGGTTGACTTCCACCATTTCCTATGTGTACTCTCTAAGGGGCAAACAACTATCTTCTAAGCCAAAAGCACATTCGACCAGGAGTCTATCCACTTCTGTAGCCTTTCAGGATAGACTTCCCATTGACACTATTTGTGCAGCAGCTACTTGGGCCACGCCTCATACTTTTGTGTCTCATTACAAGTTGGATTTGGCCTCCAGAGATAGGGCCAGTTTTGGTTCCACTGTTCTCAAGAGTCTGTTCCATTGAGCCACCCGGGATACAGGTGCTAGGGACGCGGTCCCATCCAGCAAGAATGAAGGCGAGACTGACAACTTAACATTTAGAAGTTATGTACCTACCATAACGTTCCATGTTAGTTGTCTTCTCTCGCCTTCTTTCTTGCGTCCCTCCCTCCTTCCCCCTGGCCTGGACAGATCTTGGAGAGTTCCTATTAGACTGCTTCCTCTGGAGCATTGTTATGAGGACTTCTTTTAGGAACCATGGTTCCTAATTATATTAGGATAAGTCTTTAGCAGGGTTAGTTAGCTGCCAAACGAGATCTGAGGTAGTTCTGCCTTGCATCATGGGATATAGGGTTGCCTCGAGCTGGTAAAAGGAGTTCTCGAGCTAAAGCTAGTGCCGAGTCGGAGCCGAGGATCGGCTCCGAACCCATCCAGCAAGAAAGAAGGCGAGAGAAGACAACTAACATGGAACGTTATGGTAGGTACATAACTTCTAATTAAATTGCATAATTATATTCAATTTAGCAGCAACTTCCAGTTAAAATCTTCATTCAAACCAAATGGGTGTAGTGTTTTAAATTTTAAAGTATACACAGCTTCCTTATGTTGCAAGCGCTGTTTAACATTGTCACTTGCATTATTATGATGTTTAATTTGTTCTAAAACACATCCCTTCAACCCCTTATTGTCACTGTTATGGAAATTTAAAAAGTGTATGGCAACAAGACTTTCTTCTTTCTTATTTTTTATGTCATTGGCATGTTCTAAAAGTCTTACTTTAAATGCTCTTTTTGTTTCCCCTATATAGAATTTCTTACAGGGGCAGCTAAGTGCATAGATAACACCATCTGAATTACAATCAGAGTTGTCCTTTACTTCAAAGGGAATGTTATTAATATAAGCAAAACTAGAGATGACAAACTGGCATGCTTTACATTTGCCACACTGCTGTGTTCCTGTTTTCTTTATGCCATATGGCATCGATACTGTTGGAAAGTTAAATCTACTCTTTACCAGGAAGTCTTTGATATTCTTGCCCCTTCGATAAGAAAATTTCAAATCTACATTCAACCAAGAATTAACATTATTAAGGGAACTAAAGTATTCCCAAAATTGTGAAAAAAGTTTTGTAAATTCTGCTGTGAAGCAACCATAAGTAGTAACAAAATACATGTTCTCTTTTTCTTGTTGTTGTGCTTTGGTAAATTGTTGAAAATTATACACCTTTTTATAAGATGGAACCATTGTTCTATTATTTTTGTTATTAAACTTATTATAACTATCAGTTAACATTTGTATACTATAGCCTCTCTTGACAAACGCGTCAAATAATAGCTGTAGCTCTTTGTAAAAAGTTTCACTGTTGTTACATAAGCGAGAAACTCTAACCATTTCTCCATATGGCAGAGAACCAATTGTATGGGGGGGATGTCCACTAGTGCTATGGACATAGTGGGTACCCCCCTCAAATTTCCTGTTAACAGAAGTTATTAAATGCGTACCATTACTGATGTCTAAAACTATGTCCAAAAAAGGCATGTGAGTGCCTATTCTGAGACCATCAAATTGTATAGAGAATATATTAAGATTTAAATCAGCAATAAACTGTTGGACCTGGGTTCTACCACCTTCCACTAAAAAAATTAAATCATCAACATACCTGAAGTATTTGATAACATAATTTTGAAAAAATGAATGTCTGTAAATAACTTCAACTTCAAACAGACCCATTGCCAGATTTGCATACATGGGGGCAAATGCAGCCCCCATGGCCGTCCCTTGTTTTTGACGGTATAATGTGTTGTTAAACTCAAAAAAATTGTTATTTAAAGAAAAAAATATCAAATCAATAATGAATTCAGTTGATGGAGATTCTCCTAGAAAAAATCTAACAGATTCCAACCCGAAAGAATGACTTATATTGGTGTACAAACTTTTTACATCGACAGTCACCCAATACATTCTGTTGTTCCAATGTGTGTCATGTATTTTCTTTAAAAATTCAAATACATCAGTAATATAGGATGGTAATACTTTCACATATGGTAACAGATAATTATGCAAAAAAATGCCCAAATTATGTAGAAAATAAAACCGTCCAGAGACAATGGGTCTTCCTGGTTTAGTTCAGCTTTTTGTGGATTTTGGGTAGGCAGTAAAAGTAAGCCATGGAACATTGGTCCACCTGAAATTTATTTTTTACACCTTGTTTATTAAAATAGCCTAACCTATATCCTTTTTGAATGAGTTCTTTATAAGCTATAATAGCTAGATGGTATCTGTCTATATCTACCTGCTCATAAGTCTGGTTGTCATTCAGGTGTTCCATGCACATTTCAAAATAATCTAAACAGTCCATGGCAACCAACTTGTTGCCTTTGTCTGCTGGCTTGAAAATAATCTTATTTTCTTTACTTAATGCCATCAGAGTTTTCCAATCTTTGTACTGTATATTATAATTTATATTGTTTTTATCTTTCATGAATTTTTCATACATTACACCAGTACAGTGGTTTACCATTCTAACAAAATTAGTCACTTCACCATGTAGAACTTGTGGAGTGAACTGACTAGAGGAAGGAACATTGCTTGTGTCAAATTTAAAATAGGCATTAACTATTTCCTCAGATGCACAAGAATAAAAGCTATCTGAAGAGAAAGAACAACTGTCATCCGACATTTCACATTCACCATCCTTGAGTTGACTAAAAAAATATTTAAGGTACAGTTTCCTACCAAACAAAAAGACATCTGTCTGTATGTCATGTAATCTAGAAACAACAGTAGGAATAAAATTCAAACCTAATTCTAAAACAAATAATTCTGCATCACTGAAGTGATATTTAGATAAATTGACAACATAACTGTTAATGTCTCTTTGCAGGGAATTATCGTTTACCTCTTTTATAACCCCCTGTCCTCTGTTGTTCATATCCAGCGTTGTGGGGAAATTCACGTTGGCGTTTTTGTCCCTGTGTACCAGCGTTAAATGGGTGTGATTCCTGACGAAAAGTCTGGCAAAAGGCATTTGGCTGTTGAGCTAAAGGAAGTCCTGGAAAGTCCATGTCTCCATGTTCATCCTCAGTGGATATGTAACCACCTTCTGAAGCAGACGCTGATGAAGCATGATTCTGTCCACGTCTGTCTTCCTGATGAAACCTAACTTGCTTGTGTGACCTGTTTCTATTGGCCCTAGATAGAAAAGCCTTGCTGGACTTGTAGTCTCGCACATCTCTAAGCAGCTTGCCCTTTTTCCTCTCTACTAAAGTCAGTTCATATTCCTTAAGCTTGTCATTGGTTTGCTTAAGAAATTCATCCATAACAACAGGTGAAACATGAGTAGATAAATCACTGCACAATTTCTTTATGTCAGTACAAAGTTCTTTTTGTTTAAGTCGATCTCTTTCGACTAAAATATGAAGCCATTCAGTTACACAGTGGTGTGAAGCAGCAACCCAACGTTTATGGAAAGCTAAATCAGTATCTAGAGACATGTCAAAAGGGGTAGTTGGATCTTTAAACACTCGTAAACCCCTAGGTGTAATGTCAATATCTAGATACTTTTGTAGGCTACATATATTGAAAAAAGTAGCAGTTTCTTTCCACATCTTTTTTTCAAGTTCCAAAAACAGCTGTTTACTTTCTGCATTTACTGAAATAGGAGTCTTCATACCTACATTAGAAAACGGGTTAGGAAAACGTGAGCGTCTTTCATCTTCCCATTTCTCCCATGTAAAAGAATTTTTATCAGTAACATTTCTGAAATTAGTTTGACGCTCACCACGCTCTGTAGAGTTACTGAGAAAATTATCCAAGGATAACTGAGTGCCTTCTGCATTCTCTCGAAAAACTCTTGGAAGATGTAAATGTGGATCCGTAGACATGAGTGAAACAACTGAAAATCCAAACCAAACGAAGAACCAACAAAGAAGGATCCACCAAAAGTAGTTTATTAAAAGTTCTCTGACGTCTCGGCCACAGCCTTCAAGGAGTACAAGTAACACACATATACTAACCATATATATACAAAAAGACTTGATCAACAAGCTTAATTAAACAATTAGTTAAATTGCATAATTATATTCAATTTAGCAGCAACTTCCAGTTAAAATCTTCATTCAAACCAAATGGGTGTAGTGTTTTAAATTTTAAAATGTACACAGCTTCCTTATGTTGCAAGCGCTGTTTAACATTGTCAACTTGCATTATTATGATGTTTAATTTGTTCTAAAACACATCCCTTCAACCCCTTATTGTCACTGTTATGGAAATTTAAAAAGTGTATTGCAACAGGACTTTCTTCTTTCTTATTTTTTATGTCATTAGCATCTTCTAAAAGTCTTACTTTAAATGCTCTTTTTGTTTCCCCTATATAGAATTTCTTACAGGGGCAGCTAAGTGCATAGATAACACCATCTGAATTACAATCAAAGTTGTCCTTTACTTCAAAGGGAATGTTATTAATATAAGCAAAACTAGAGATGACAAACTGGCATGCTTTACATTTGCCACACTGCTGTGTTCCTGTTTTCTTTATGCCATATGGTATTATTGCTGTTCCTTGAAAAAGATAATCATCCAAGATACGCTTTAACGTTAAATGCAACTAAGGCCTTTGATAATATGGATCTCAACTTCTTATATGTAACAATGGAATACTTTAATTTCCCGGATATGGTCATTAATACTATTAGGATGATGTATAAAAATGCCTCTACTTCCCTTTATATAAATAAAACATTATCAAATCCTTTTAAAATTACAAATGGCACCAGACAAGGGATGTCCGCTATCACCCTATCATTTTTACTTGTATCTTGAACCTTTTCTTATCTGGATCAAACAGATGACCTATCATCGTATCCCAAAAATCTATAACATCGAAGTAAAGTACTTCCTAACACAGACCTCCAGAAAATTCGAAACTCTATTGATCTCTTTTCTAAAGTTGCTAACTATAAGCTTAACCCCACCAAATCATCATGTTTTCCGTTGAATCCTAAGAAGCATTTAGAATACTACTTCCCCTTTCTGACATACCTCTTAAATATTCAATAAAGTATCTGGGTATAAACTTCACGCACTCTCATCAAGAACTTATGAAAACTAATCTTTATAAAGTTTGGGATCAAATAAACAATGATCTAACCAGATGGAAAAATATTAACCTTTCACTGTTATCAAAATCTGCTATTATCAAGATGAATATTCTACCTAGAATTCTTTTCCATTTAAACTCTGTTTTTCTTAATATTCCAAAAAACTTCTTTTGTAAAATGGAGACCACAATTTCTAAATTCTTATAGTTCCATAAATCAAACAGAATAGCATATAGGAAATTAACTATCCCAAAAGCTAAGGGTGGATTAAGTCTTCCAGATTTCAGTCTTTATTATCAAATAATTGCCGCAAGTCGGTTAATAAAAATAGCCAGTTATGATCCGTATGAAGAATCTTGGTCTCCAGTATGGGTCAAGATCTGGTATAACTATAGACGTTCATTCAAAATTAATCCTCAGTCTATCCCTTTTCTCACACCTGTTGGTGAATTTAACATTAAGTTTTTGCCTTTTCTAAAAAAACAAAATTCTTATTTTTTATGATCTGATGAAATCCCTTAATTTGCAAAATACAATCCCCATTCTTCAACCCATACATCTGAATCCAAATTTAAAAATCAATAATAAAATGATTGACCTATCTAACTTTCCTATTATCAAGAAGGCTACAGTCTGGCATTTTTATAGTACAAAAAAATGCAGCAGAGGTTAAAACTTTATTTGGGGCTCCTAATAAATATGACCCTACTTTAAGACAACTCAGCTCACTTATAAAACAAAAATTCCTTAAATACAGAGTTATGGAACAAGATATTCAGTTACCACAATCAGTCATCAATTCGCTGTCCCTAAAAAACAAAATGATCTCACATACTTATAAACTTGTGTCGTCCATTATACATAGTCATTCACTTTTATTTTCCAGATACTGGGATTCAATGCAGGATGAAATCTCTAGCGAATCTAAGTATGAAACAATCAGAAAAACACTAAACTTGACCCCCTTCAAAAATCTAATTTACACACAGCTAATGATAAATAATAACTCTTACTACACCCCAGTTGTTTTACAAAAATTTGGATGTAATAAAAAACTTAACATGTCCTTTCTGCACTCTCCCTCATGTTGATGTAATACACATGTTCTGGAGTTGTAAGACCATCTATAAACTCTGGTGCTCCCTCAGAATTCAATTAGAAAAAATGGGGTATAAGAAAACTACATTTTCTTGGCAAACTATGATCCTTAATATTGTTCCTATTCAAATCAAAGGTATTCCCAGTCATGTTCTTGTCTCAGTTTGTGCTCTCCTTAAATATTTCATTACTAAAAATTGGATCAACCCCTCAGCAATTTCATGGGAAATCTTTAAGGATACGGCAATAAAATATATATCAGCGCACAAAATGTGCACGATTAGCAAAAAGAAAAATAATTATTTAAAAAAATATTGGGAAAATCTCTTTGATCTAATCCGGAATAAGTAAAATCCAGCAAAATTTTTTTCTTATACATTTGCATTCCAAGCTGGATCCTTTTTGTACTAGGTATGGCCCAAATTTATTTGTTAATGTAAACGCGGTGGTGGGGCTGCGGTAGCGCTGTTGCCTCACAGTAAGACGCTGTCCGGTTCGATTCCTAGCTAGAGCGTCTTCTGCGTGGAGACATGCGTGAATGGGCGTATCTTCGTTGAAAGTTGTGCATCAGGGCTGGCAACTCGGCATGTAAAAATCAACTACCAATCATTAGCGGACCAGAGTTCCGCTGTGGCGACCCCTAACCGGGAAAAGCCGTAAGACACAACAACACTTTACTAATTGTCATGTAATTTTATTCGGAGAGGTCCTCTGACATCCATATTGTAAATGTGGTGTAAATAGGTTTTTAGGACATGTATAGTTTACTTTAGGTGGTGTACCCCCAAAATAGTTAATAGTTTATACTTTATATAATAGTATGTTATCTGATTAAAGTTATCCTCCTCTTGGGAGGCCTGATTTCTATTTGTATTATGTTTTTCTGGGGCACCTTGGTGAATGTTTTACCCTTCAGGAGTAAGGTACTTGTTAAAATAACTGCTTGTCTATAAATCAAAACTTGTTAACTGTTTGTATTAATTTAGAATGTACTTTACTTTTTTTTTCATGGTTTGATGTACCTTACAAGTTCCTTATCTTGTATTTATTTTCATTTCTTTTTTGTAAAAGTTTTAAAACTAATAAAAATATTTTTGAAAAAAAATAAAATAAAATAATCTTTGCTGGAGTTAGTGATCTGGTAGGTGCAAGGCCCATTGTAAGCAAACACTGCAACAATACAGCTGGAAGCCACCAGTAAATACCATATCCTAAGTCTATTACACCAAAACAATCTACAAACAGAAATGAAAGTGTATTAGTGATCTGTGACTCCATAGTTAGGCATATTGCTTGCACACCAATGAGACTGGGAAAAACAGGATGACTGTGAGCTGTCTCTCAGGAGGCAAAATTGCGGATGTTACAAGGGCCATGACGACCCATAAAGCAGATGAATATGATTATGACACTGACATGTCTCCATGTTGGGATAGATAATCTGGCATGCAAAATCCTGAGGGATATTCAGAGCGTCATGGCAGAGTTCTCTTTGCACGTCACAAATGCAGGAAATGCCCTGTTATCAATTGGAAGTTTTCCATTACCAAAAATGATGCTGAAATAATATGGAAAGAATGCTGACTTTAACAATTTTTTTTAAATACCTGGT
Source organism: Protopterus annectens (assembly GCF_019279795.1). NCBI lineage: Eukaryota > Metazoa > Chordata > Ceratodontiformes > Protopteridae > Protopterus > Protopterus annectens. The sequence continues at coordinate 476,540,013 of NC_056747.1, read as the reverse complement.
ATCCTTCTAGTGGTCTCATTATGTGCCGATATTGGATTAAATGGTTGGCAACCATACTTGCTTCGCCAAGAATGGTTTGTGCCTCTCATTCCAAGGCATCCACACACTGTTGAATTATTTTGCTGCCCACACTGCATTTTATTAGGCAAGGTCTAGATAACAGCTGTTGCAACCTAACTTCCAAAACAGACCAACCACTGGACCATATCAGAGTGTCTCTGTTTAACAGCAGAAGTCTAAACTAACTGCTTGAGACCCTCCTTCATTTGGAGCAGATCCATGAAAGTGTTCTTTCAGAAACCTGCTGTAAAAGCTGAGAGAGCACTCCCTCAAAACATGGGTTTTTTTTGCTTACCCGTCATTTAGACAAAATGGAAACTGCAGTGGCATATCCATATTTGTTAAGATACCAAATTACCTTGAGACAGATACCTAGTGACCCACAAGTGGAGCTTACAGAGATATAAAATTATGCTAAATAGGATCAGCTACCAGATCACAGAGTGCCACAGACTCCCATCCATGCACCCACAAAATCATATAACATTCCTAAATATTCTTGATAAACTCCCTATATGTTATCTTAGGTGATTTTAACAACCCAGTGATAAACTGGGTAGCTGTGCCACCAATGTAGGGCATGTGTAAAAGTTATTAATACTGTATAACAAGAACTCTGTAGATCAGACTGTTAAATAACTTACTAGACATAACTTACTTGACCCAGTCCTAATAAACATTGCATGTGTATATACCACCCATGAGCTGCCCTCCATCACTGGTCACATCAGACCACAACAGCTTACCTTCTTTCGCCAAACTCTCCAAACCATCAGAAACAAATATCACAGTTCAAACGTAGAAATTTCCTACAATTCTGTTATGAAGTTTTCAAATATAATGGTATCACCCATAATGCTGATACTGTCAAGAGTTATGCAGACATGTTCTATATGCACCATGACAAATGTGTTAACTTGGCAGTCCCAGCTAGATTCAGTGAAATGGAGAAGTTTAAAAACAATCCAGCATGATGGTCCACAAACATTAATAAACTATGTAATAAAAGGAAAGAACTCCTGATCTATATATCAGAACAAAAATAAAATTAAAGAGAACATCAAACAGCCAGCTAAGAAACTGAAAAAAGATAATCAAAAAAAACAAAGGCATCCCATGAACTCAGACTAGCTACAGAAACCAAAGACAGTTACAAATTCTTATTTAGTTATGTCAGAAAAATACTCAGCATTGCTCAGAGCTTATTCATAATGGCACAACCTACTACAATCCAGTGGATATAGCCAACATACTAGCAAATTAATTTAATGCTAACATCACCCCAGAAACATCTGTTCCAAGCCCATTTATAGCAGATGGAAGTAAACCACCATCCTTCACAAAAGAACATGTGCTGAGAAGAACTTTACAAAACAAACACTACCTCATCCATGGGGCCTAATAAATAACACTAAACAAACGCTTGCAGACCCACTCCTCAATCTGTTAACCAGAGGCTAGCAATAGGCTTTGTTCCTTGGTTGTGGCACACATTTGTTCTGATGCCATTTTACAAGTGTGGCCCCACCAGTGATCCTGGGAACTGCAGACCTACCAGTCTAACAAATGTTACATGCAAAGACATGGAACATATAAATGACCTAATTAACTATATCATTAAAAAAGTTAATTTGACGTGCCCCCCCCCCCCCCCCCGTTTGTCTTTGTCAAAGGCAGATCTTGTCTGATGACACTAATGCACATCTTTGTGCATGTTACTCAGGTAAGCTGTTCACACAATGTTCCTTGACCTCACCAAGGCATTTGATATCTACCACAAGCAAGTATAGTGAACAAGCTGAAGGAGTTCTGAACTGATCCATATGTGGTTAGGTAGACAGCCAGCTGGCATTTGGAAAGGGCTAACATAACAGGAGCATAAAAATGACCAGGTGAGTCCCTCAGGGATCTGTGTTGACACCTGCGCTATTTAGTATCCTTCTCAAATCACTGTATAGTAAAAAAAAAAATGGATCTCTGGTTAACAACATTTACGGTTGAGTGTAAGCTGGGAGTGGTCATCAAGTACCCCCCTTTGACTTACTGGCACTGCAACAGGAGCTTACACTGGTCAATAGCTGGTATAAAACAAATGGACTCAAACTAAACAGGGAAAAATGCACCATTGTCACATTTGGTAAGCAACTTCTAGAACCATGTATAGTATAGAAAACACACAATTTCAAAATGTGTGGGTATGTGTAGTGAGAGAAGTGTGTACTTGGTTGGATAGCTTTTTCACATTTGACCATTACAGTGCAGCAATGGCTAGGAAATACTTTTACCTTACACAGCTCATAGCAAAAGACATTTCCTCCAGACCAAAAGAAGTTCTCACCTCTTTGAATTCTGCAGTGATTAGACCCACTGAGTGTGATGCCCCCTTTGGAATGTGCATTATAAGCATATCAAGCAATTGGAAATACCCCAGAGGTTCTTAACTTAAAAAAAATCATGGGCTTACAAGATATGAGCTACAAAGAAAGACGATAGGTTTTATCTCTGTGTTTAGTAGTAAATAGACTCCTTTAAGATGTGTCTTGCTTATAAGGCCATAAGGGTTCCAGTAATCCAAGAAATCTTATATCCCAAAAGTCAAGAAGTCCTACCAACAGTACAGCCAGAGACCTAAAGCTATTCCAACAAATAAGATAAGGTGGCGGAATAGATGGTTTACCTTTACATGTGCATATTGCACAAGGGCGAACAGCAGTTTTCCAAAAAGCAGTTTGCAAATGCCGAACGGAAAAAGGTTTGAATGTGCAATGAGCGAATGTACAGTGAGATTCGCTCATTGCACATTTGACATACTGGGGCAAACTGCACTATAGTGGGGATTGGAAAATGGTTCCTTTCCCCACTGTAGTGCAATCTCGGAGTTAGGATAATAAAATGGGGGGGTGGGGGCGCAACCCCCCACATGGGGGATGCAGGGGGGCTTTCCCTGCGTTACACTTTATCTAATTTTTTTTTTTTTTTTTTACATTAATGTTCGAAAATCAGCGACTCGGCTTTTCGATTTGCTGATTTTTGAACATTTACAACTGTCGCTGTTGTAAGTTTTGTGGTTACGATTTGCTCATATAAGCAATCACACCACTGTGTTTCGCTATTATGAAGGTAAACTGGAATAGGTATCTCATGTGGTGCTTACCCTGTCTATGATACAAACGTCTTGTTCAAGTTAAATATCTGACAGACTGTCTTACCTTTAAAAAGGAGCTGAACAATCAGATGTGTATTCTTAAATTCATCTTTGGTATGACTAGTTTAGCCCTCTTTTGAAAAGTGGATCAAAACCTAAGGGTGGGTAGAGGCAAGGCAGAGGTTGCATCCTGGCTTAATTGCCTTGCTACTGCTGTGAATCTAATATAGGCTTTTGCTTTGTACTAAATCATCCATCTGATGTTGTCTCTTCCTTCCATTCCTCAATGGATGGGTTATCCGAACTGACTTCGGCCACTCTCAAGCTTTGGATCCAGTGCTCAGGCTCCTTCCATTACACATATCCCCCCTGCAAGGAGAGAGAGACCTCACATTTCATTTGCTGCTTGACTGCTTCAGAAGAGGTCTCATTTGCTTAGGCCCATGTAGATAAGTGAGAATTTTTTGTGGCAATTTCTCACGTTCTCTTTCACAAAGTCTTAATCTCCAGTTCTTAGACTTTCTCTTAACCTCATTGCAAAAAAGAAAGGCGCCCTCCTTATAGTCGTTATAGATAGCTAGTAGTTTGGCTTTTAGTGTGTTTATCTTTTTCTAGTTAAGGTGTTTGGTAGTTTATTGTGATTGCTACTGGTTATATGTATACATACTTTGTCTTTACTTGTTTCTTGTAGGGATACCGGACTTGGATTCGGATGTTTTCATGATGTCTGACAAACCTTCATGTTTTAAAAAATATGTAGCTTGTGGCCATAGTACTCAGTTCAGACATACATGCAAAATTCATTGTTTGGGGGTTGCCCACCTGGATGAACAGTGCTGCGTCTGTGTGGCCTTTAGGCATAGGGCCCCAGCTGAGATGAGGGACAAATTGGTTCTTAATGGGCTCCTGGCTGCCTCTGTGGGAGAGATTCCCTCTTGCCACTTCTCTATTTTTTCTATCACTTCTCCGTTGAGCAAGAAACTAGCTGATTGTTCAAAGGCTGAAAAAAGTCATAAGAAAGCTAAAGGAAAACATCCAAGGTACCAAAACAAGCAATCCTCAGATTGCTTTACTTCTTTAGCACCAGCACCAAAGATGTTGAAACCCTTGGATCCGACCATCACATCAGAGACCATTACCATTGGATCAGGTACATCTCCCTTACCGGAGCCATGTTTTTCTCCAGGGATGATATCACCCATGCTGTTATACACCATTCTTCAGGAGACGCTTCCCCATTGGATCTCAGACCTTCCTCCAAGGCTTCCTCTCCTTCTGTTCAGTTTGGTTCTCCAGGAGTCTTTCTGATGCTGATGCGAGTTGAATGATGAGGACATTCCTCAGGACATACTTGCAGCTGGGTTTTATTCTGGCTCTGACCCATCAGAGCCAGGAGAATGGTTTCTTTCTCTCATTAGCTTATCGCTCTTCCCCCAGGTCTATCATGGGGAGTCAGGTTATCGAATCCTTGCACTCACTAATATGTGTCTATGTCAGATCCGAAGACATGTTTGTCTTCGACTCTGGTTGTACCTGTGATCCAGTGACTTGGATCCTGATAGATCTCGAAGCTGAGACCTCACTGTCAGACCCAGGGGGTAGGCTCATATCAGATACTCTTTGTAGCCATTCCTTTCCCTTGGAGTTTTGGCACTGGACAGCTTGGCTTTTATGTCTGCTTTGGAGATGAGACATGCAAGACCTTGAGAGCTACGGCTCCTATTGGAACGGTTTCTGGTTCCGTCTTGGTCTGTACTCTCATTTTAGGGAGCAGTCTTCCCTCTCAGACCCATCCCATCCCACAGGATTTCCCTTTCCCCAGATCTTGATCCTGCTCTCTCTGTCCCATTGGGGCAGGCAGTTTTTAAAAGACTAAGTCTGTCCACATTGTGGACCCAAGTCTTCCTCAGAGGATCCTCAGAAGCAAAAAGAGGCACATTGACTTCCCACAGAAGTCCCAAACTGAAAATACTGACTTTGATGAGGGGGAGGAGTTCCCAAGATCCCTTTTGAGGACATCTCATTCGGTGAAATTTTAAAACTGTTCAGACAGAAGGTGGGGTGGTCATTACAGGCTCTGTTCCAAGAGGATTCAGTATTTCTCGAGACTTTTGGTACTGACTCCTCTACTTCTTGGCCCCCCCCCCCAAAAGATGAGATGGACGTCAATCTCTAAATGTGCGTGAAAGGAATCGGACATGGCCAAACCAATCCCACACATACCCAACAAATTCTTAGTATCACCAGAAGACTGTACTTACGAGAGTAAGGGTACGATCGTTCATTTCATATTGGAGGTTGGCTACAAAGAAGGGACTGGCTGAAGAGCGGTCCACTGTCCATCCCCCTAACAGGGAGTCTTAGGCAGTGGACAGATTTGGGAAGCGGCCACATCAGTGACCTTTGCGCACAGGGTGCTGAATTATCTGGCAGAAATTATGAGAGATTTGACCAAAGACCTCTCCAAATCTCTGTCTCAGGGTCCCTATCTGCTGAGGAGAGAAAGTCTGTCAAGTTGCAGTTGGCTACCTCCCAATCCTTGTCTAATGTCTCAGTGCGCCTCATCTCCAACACCACAGAAGGTACCGCTAGAGCTGTGGGCACCGGCATAACCATAAGGAGGCATGCTTGCATGCACCTGTGTGATTTTGCGAAACACTAAGACATCCTTTGTCAGTGCCCCATAATGGATTGATACTGTTCAGTCCAAAAGTTAAAGAAATGTACCTAGGAGTGAACAAGACATTAACAGCCTGTCTGTCTAGGGATCTGTTTTTTTATACCTCTGAGGAGTTTTTCTAGAAACCAAAGGGAGGGAAGAAACTTTGGTTCAGGAAGTCTCAAGGATTAATAACTGACACTCCTGGAGAGACCCCCCCCCCTCCCAAGACAGGGGAAGAACTGTAATGGCAGACGCCGCAGGCATAAGCAGAGGTAGTTTGCAAGACCAGGGCTTTTGGGTTCCCTTCTCCGATAGGCCTTATCAGCACTCCTGAACGTTTGTTGGACTGCCGCTCACTAGAGGCAGTCAAGGTGGCACTTACTCCTCTACCCTATGGCCTGGGTGTCCATCACTGAAGATGTTTGGGTGTAGAGGATAATAACCAGAGACTGCTCCATCACCTTTCTATACCTTCAGTCTCACTTAAATGTTGGAGTATTCCACACACCCAAAGGGCAAGCAGCAGCGTCAGAAACAGAAAAGCTGCTAAGAAATCAAGTCATCCAAGAGATTCCACCAGACCAACAAGGATCCGGAGTTTACTCAAGATTCTTTTTAGTGCCAAAAAAGAATGGTGACCTCAGACCAATTTTGGACCCAAGTTACTTAAATAAATTTGTGAAGCAAATTTCTGGATGGTCACGGTACAGTCCATACTGTCATTACTAAGGAAGGATGACTGGATATTGCTTGATCGACCTTCAGATTGCATAAAAGTGGGCAGATGCTCAAGGAAATGTCTTTGTTTCAGGCTTGAAGCCAGTCATTTTGTTTGGAGTCCTGCCCTGTGGTCTCACCACAGCCCTGTGGGTGTTCAAGTGCACGGCATGGTTGCAGCTCATTTCAGGCTGCAGGGGTTCCAACTATGTTTCCTTACTTGGATGACTGGCTCATAACAAACCCCTTCAGGAATTGTCTTCTCGAAGCTGGGGACTCCTTGCTCATACTTTGCTCAGAACTAGGCATTACAGTGAATACAGCCATTCTAGGCTTCACCCTGTACATACCTTGGAATGTATTGAAGAACTTTTGGACACAAAACTGAAAGTCAGCAAGCTTCCACAAACTGGGATGTCTGTTCTTTCATGTCAGAAACTACCAGCAAAATTGATTCTACATGGCAGCTTTCACTGTGATTCCTCTCGCCAGATATCACATGAGAGTTCTCTTGTGGACCCTCTCTGCTCAGTGGTTGATCTGGCATCTGCCTGTGAATTTTTAGATTTCGCATACAAAGATTTGCAAGTTTCATATCCAGTGGTGGCTTTGGTCCCTAGTAGTTTCCCAGGGCTGTCCTTTGTACTACCTGACAGTGACCACAGATGCTACCCCCTTATAGTGGGGGAGACGGCATTTCTCAGGAATGTGGTCCCCTACAGAGGTCAAACTGCACATCAACATTTTGGAGATGAGAGCGGTCCTCCTGGCACTGCAGGCCTTTCAGGACAGTCAACTTACAGGTGTGATTTCAACCCAGACAGAGAATATGTCAGTGGCCTGGTATATCAACAAACAAGGAGCATGATCCTGCTGCTTGTGTCGGGATGCCATGAGAGTGTGGCAATGGCCGAGATCTTCTCACCACTTTCTGACAGCAGCACATATTCCAGGAAAGTCCACTGTTGTAGCAAATAGGTTGTGCAGATCTGTCTTTTTCATCTTCAGTGGTCCCTCAATCCAACAGTGGCAGATCAGATTTTTGACCAGTGGGACCAACCTTGCTGCAATCTTTTTGCCTCCCAGTACAATTGCAAGTGTAGCAAATCACTGAGTGATACTCTGAACAACATCTGGCTAGTTTGTCTCCTGTATGCATTCCACATACCTCTCTCATACAGAAATTCCTAAGGAAAGCATTGGCAAGAAAGGCTGCAGTGATTCTCATTGCTCCCTTTTGGCCCTGACAGGTGTGGTTTCCATTCTTCTGGTCTCAACTTGTTCACCTTCCCTGGATGCTGGGGTCAGCCCCAGATCTTCTGTCTCACCTGTCCAGGTTGCCTCATCCAGATAGTCAGTCCTCAAATTATTCACATGGTTTTGCCAATTCCAGTGATGGCTAGACAGTCCAGGCTTTCATTCCAAGTAGTCTGCATTTTGATCTTTTTACCAAGACCTATCACCAAAATGATTAATAAAAGCAAGTGGAAAAGATTTTCTATCTGGGCTTCAAGCAGAAACCTAGATAATTTTTCAGCCCCTCTTCTGGCTATTTTGGACTTTTCTGATATCAGAGTATGATGATATTTGTGCTGCTACTTCTTGGTCCAGTGTCCATTCTTTCATTTACCACTATAAACTAGATTTACAGTGAAGGTTGAGAAACTTCTTTGTTTCCGCTATGCCCTGGAATATCCTTCCATGAGACCTCCCAAGAATACTAGTAGCTGGGGACTCTCTCCCATCTGATAAGGAATGGACAGAAGAGACATCAGATATGAAAGTGATGTACTTGGTATAATGATAGATCTGTTTTGTTTGCTTCCAGCCTTCCTCATCTTCCCTCCCTCCTTTCCCCTTGAGTTGGTTTTCCCTTGACTCCTGGAGCGACCATATTGAGCTACTTTGGCTTAAGTCCTAGACTTGCCAGCCAGTTTCTTTATACCATGTAAATTTTGGTCTCATAAATTTAAGGGCAATGTCCTTACTCTGGTATGGGGGCAAATTCGATCTGAGGTATCTCTGTCCTTCCAAGGGGTTATGGGTAAGGGGAGGAGCCTGAACACTGGATCCAAAGCTTGAGAGTTGCTGAAGCCGGTTTAAATAATCCATCTGTTGAAGGAGGACAGAAACAGGCAACTCAAATCTGTTATCTTAAGTACATACCTTTTATTTTATGCTCACGGTGATAACGAACATAACCTTTATTCAGAAATTTAGCTGTTTTTTCTGACCATATCTTCAGAACATGGGAGATAGGATTTTACATAATATAAATCATCCTAGGCATGTATGGACCTACATTTTTTTTTCTAAAAGTGGAACTTTTTATATCATACCAGTTTGTTTCTGTTGGTCATACCAGGTTGAGCACTCCAATGTTTAAGCAAGACATTCCAAATTGATGGCGCAACTACATTCTTTTCTGATATAACACATTGGCAGCTTTTTTAGAGGAGTCTCAGCGCTGACATTGTGAAGCCACTACATATTCTTCTGGTCATCCTTTATAAAACACTGCTCGTTAGATGTGTAGTCCAAAGTGGTTTTCTTGCCACAGAGATTCAGGATGTGTTGCATGTACCGTCTCTTCCCTGTAGGATTGATGCCTTGGGACTTTCCCCAGAAGTGATGAATACTAAGGATACAGAAAGAAAGCTGTGAGTTTTTGGTATAATTATACCCCCATCTTGTGGATTGTTTTGCTGTCTCCTGTTAGTTTTCTTTTTCATTGGGTTTTGTGCAGTGGTGGTGAATACATTTCTGAAGTTTTGTGGTATAAGAGCTAAACTGATTTATAGTTTAAACTATCCCGTTATGAAGGAGACAGGAGTAAAGAAAACTTTTTGCAGAAAGTTTGTGGAAACTTAGCTGGTGTCTCTGTTTCGGAATACTTCTCACTACGTACGTTCGTTCATTCATTCATTCTGAGATAACCTGCTTATTCTATTCAGGAAACTGGAGACTGTCCTGACACTTAGCAGTTAATCTAATCCTGAACAGGTTTCCCATCCCATTATAATATTTGATCCTTTGTTGTCTTTTCTGTCACCTCAACAACTGGGTATATATCAGATCTGACTCTCGGCTCCAAGACTTAGGCTCCTGCCCTTTCCATAATACACTCTGCCACCCTGTCAGTCCCTTCAGATCTCATTTGCTGCTTTACAAGACAGGTGTAGGCTTCAAAGTTCATTGCAGTGTTATTTTCAGAGATAGGTGTTAGATTTTCTACGTTTTAGGTTTATAGGTGTGTACTAAGCTAATGACAGCTGAAGCTTTTAAGCCTAGGTATGCATCCCAAATTTTGGACAAGTTCTGGTATTACTGGTAATGTCAGCTGGGGCTTAGGAGGTGAAACATCTGCAAGTAGGGGTCCGGAGATGAACCATATACAGGCTGCCTGTGTCCATTTGAGATGTAGGTGCCAAATCAGGGGTGAATTTCCTGTTCCCAATCCAGTTGTCCAGGTTACACTTCATTTGGGTTAAGCAGGAATTCTTCACATGGATGGAGACCTGCTCCAGAGAAGTAGTTGTCTCCGAGATACATACCTGTCACTCCAGCAGGTCCTGTTTTTATGACAGGTAAGGTTTAATTCTTTAGAATGGGTAATTCTGGTGCCATTTTGCTAATATGCAGGTGGCTGTCAGAGCAGAGTCTGCCTGTAGGTTTGGTGTATCTTGTGGTAAAGTGTAGGTCCCTCCTTCAACTACACATAATTTGTGTATTGCCTTTGAGGTAGCTCAAGAATGCCTTGTAGTTCTCCTTGGCATAAATCTCACCTCAAAACCCTATAGAAGGCAGAATACAGGGAAAGAGCTTTGAGGCTGTCTGCATACAATATATTATTTATGCCCTGTATTCTTTTCACGGGGAACCTCTGTGGATGTTCTGATTGTTGCATATGCCTGATTGAGTACACTGCCCCTTTGGTATGTACCTAATGATAGGTCTGAGGAGTGCAAAATACAGTGGAACAATTTAACATCTTGGACCTAAATGCCATACCTTTGCTTATAAGATGCACAGCACATAATGATTTCCTCACTAGTTGACATGTGATGGACAAAGGCTACATTACTGTGTAGGTGGGTCTCCAAGTCCCTAATTACTGTGTCGACTGTTAGTGGTGTGTTGTCAATATAGTATTTACCAGGGGTGACAGACTTCCCAAAGGATACTTTTATGCATTTCTTGGCATTTAGTTTTAGACCATGGCTCTGACGTCAATTACTTCTTTGTCAGCTCTTCCTGGAGAACATTAGTGTCTGTGGGAGATTCTGTGATTGCTCCTAATTTGCAATAATCTACAAATTTGTTCAGCCAGAGGGCCTTGTCATTGGCCTTGACCGGAGAAGTAGGTGTCAAAAAGCACCAGTCCTAAGACCAATCCTTGAGATACAGTGTTGCTGACCCGACCCTTCCTGGGTCATGTTTGTTAGCCAGCCGGCTGTCCACCAGGTGACATAAGGTTTTATACCAAACCTCCTGAATTTGACAACAATGCCTGAGTGGGGTCTTGTCAAGTGTCTTGGCCTGGTCAAGGTAGTCAGTGCGAACTGTTTTGTCCTCGTGCATTGCTCTAGTGACCTTCTCAAAGAAGTCCACCAGGTTGAATAGGCATGATCTGCCCTTCATAAAAACATACTAGGTTGGATTCGCTGTCAGGGGGGGTTGTATATTATTGATAATTTCCATGACAATTCTTTACCTGGGTTTGCATATGAGACTAGCGAGACTTATGGGTCTGTAGTTAATCTGCTTTTGTGCAGTGGGATGACAGCTGCTCTTCTTTGTTCGTGAGACACAAAGCTTGTTTGCAGGCTACAAATAAATAGTGATTCTAGAGTTCTTGGTAGGTTGTGTTTCATGCTGTTTAGAAGGCAACTTAGAGGAAATATTGAGGAGCTGTTCCCTAGTGATAGTTGGATAATCTAAACATCTTCTGCAACGTCAGTGGAACAGTTTGGAGGGATAGGTGTATCTCGTAGAGGATACTGCTGCTGTGAAAGTGACTCCCCATCTACATAAAACAAAGTTCATCCCTGTCCATATTCAAATGTAACTTGGATCTATGGATGGAAAACAACACACTTACCTCAAGACTGCTTCCTGAACTACTAATGGACAAAGACACCTCCTAAATACTGTGTCCTTTGCATGAGTCCCCTTCAGATTATCTGTGGTAGAGGCCTCCAAAGCAGACACCCAAACAACTGCTACCTCAAGACACCCCACAAGCAACACATAAACCACAAAAGCAGTGTGCAAAGCAGTCACAGCCCTTAAGGCCAAATACATCACCAAACATACTTGTCATAGGTAACTCCATAGTCAGTTAGACTGACGTCCCACTCACCAGACTGAACAAGGAGAGGGTCACAGTAAGGTGCCTATCGGGCGCTAGAATCCACCACATAACACAAGCACTCGGGTCACTCCACGGCAAGTACAAATATGACACAGTCATTGTCCATGCTGGTGTGAACGACCTGAGACGTACCTCCCTGGACTACATGAAAAGAGATATAGAGGAGCTCTCTGATTATATAGCCCAGGCAGATATGACCCTGACCCTGAGCAGTATCCTTCCTTCACCAAGAATGATGCCACAATATAGAGACAAGATGATCAGCTTTAACAATTGGCTTAATGTCTGGTGTCATTCAAAGGGGATCCAGTGTCTGTCTGCCTGGGATGACATGCTTGACAAGCCACGCTGCTTAGAGGCGGCTTGCGCCTGTCACCCTGGGATTCGGATATTGGCTAAGGCTCTTGCCACCCCATAGTGCCTTTTTAGGCAAGGCTCAAATTCTAAACCTACCACCCTAGAAAACAAAAATGGGAAGAAACTGAGGGTAATGCTGCTCAATGCCAGAAGTCTAAATCTCAATATGCACGCACTCGAGGCCCTTCTCAGTATGGAGAACATCGATGTCTGTGCTGTAACTGAAACCTGGTTCAAGGCTCCTGAGAGCACCCCGGCACTATTAGGTTTTACCTCATATCATGCGTTCCGGCCCCAAAACCTGGACCACACCACAAAAGGAGGGGGTGTATCCATATTCATAAAGGATACCCACACCTCCAGGTTGGTGGCAATGCAAGCTTGAAACCATCCAGGTGCAACTAACCATAGGTAAAACCGCTCTACAAATTGTAGCATGCTACAGGTCGCCCTCTCAAACTCAGGAACCCCACACAGCCTTCCTGAAGACACTGGAGGGTATAAATGTATCTCCAAACACCATCATACTGGGTGACTTCAACTACCCGAATATAGACTGGGAGCATTACTCAAGCCCTAACTTTCTAGCCCAACGGTTCCTGGAGTTCATAAATTCAAATGCCATGGAACAGCTAGTCACTGTTCCCATGAGAGGAGAAAATATACTAGATCTCATTATCACAAACATGGGGACAAAATGCTCCACACCGGAAGTATATCCCTCATTGGTGAGATCTGATCATAAACTAATCTCACTGGAAATCCACATCCGCCCCCACCCCAAACAAAAAGACCACAGTGAAGAACTTCTCTAAAGCAAACTTCACACTACTCAAGACTGGTGTGGTATCCTTCAAGGCCCCTGAGCCAGTGGAAACCACAACCCAAGCTGCGGAAGCCCTTACAAATGCCTTCTATGAACACCTCCAGGACTGCATGGATCAGGCAATCCCAAATAAAACCAAGACTCTTTCCACAAAGGGCAAACGTCCAGTCTGGTGGACCCCAGCCATTAACAAACTTTACAATAAGAGGAGAAAGCTATTACATGATAGAACAAAATCCATAAAAGGGAAGTCACCCTGATCATTATTAGTTAAAAAATACGAGCACTCTTAAAATCAACTAAGGCCAATTTTGAGAGAAAAATTGCCATGGATTCAAAGGACAATCATAAGGCCTTTTTCAGCTATGTTAGGAACCTGGGTGGAAACTCCCAGATATGCTCAGAATTAGTCCAAAATGATACAAAATCACTGAACCCACAGACATTGCCAACATACTGGCAGACAGGTTCAGTGCAAACTTCACCCCCCTCCCCTAAAGGAGAGATAACTATCCCAGCAGAGTGTAGCCTCCCAGACATCTCAAATGCGCAGGTGAAAGCTGCTCTCTCTAAAGCTAAAAACACAGCATCAATGGGACCGGATGGTGTCCCCGGCTGTGTGCTACACGAGCTAAATGAGGAATTAAACTCGCACCTAAGGCAGCTGTTTAATCTCAGCCTTACCACAGGATACGTGCCCAAGGAGTGGTGTACGGCAACTGTGGTCCCACTCCACAAAGGCGGTGCCTCTACGGACCCTGGTAATTACAGCCCCATAAGCTTAACAAGTCTAGTCTGCAAAGCTATGGAGAGGATCATAATGGAGCTCATAAACAAAGATATAGGGGACTTGCAGACATTGGACCTGACCCAGTTTGGCTTTGTCAAGGGAAGATCATGCCTTTTGAACTTGGTCGACTTCTTCGAAACAGTCACCAAGGCCATTGATGAGGGAAAGGCAGTCCATACAGCCTACCTTGACCTTGCAAAGGCTTTCGACACAATACCCCACTCGGGTATTGTAGAAAAACTTACCAGCTTAAATGTAAACCCATATGTCACAAGATGGGTTGCAAACTGGCTTAAGGACAGAACCCACAGGGTTAGAGTTGCTGGCGCTATGTCTGACTCCAAGCCGGTCACAAGTGGTGTCCCACAGGGCTTGGTCCTTGGCCCCCTATTGTTCGGCATCTACTTCTCAGAAGTACAGGCCAACATGGGAGGACTTTGGCTGACAAAGTTTGCAGATGACTGCAAACTGGGCGCCATAGTGGAAAGTGCATCGGACACGGCTATCCTTCAGAAGGGACTCACGGAAACAGATAGCTGGTGCCAGAGCCATGGCCTGAAGTTAAACGCCAAAAAATGTATAGTCATACCCTTCGGGAAAAACAAGGTAACCCCAAGCTACCATATAGGTGGCAATCCACTAAGCACAGAAGAGGTTATCAGGGACCTGGGGACCCAGGTTGACAGTGGCCTTTCTTTTGACACTCACGTTGCTAAAGTGGTTAGAAAGACCTTCTACATTGCCCACCTGATCATAAAGGGATTCACATCCAGATCTAGTGAGGTCATTGTTCCCCTGTACTCTTCACTTATCAGACCAATGATCGAGTACAATGCCCCATTCAGGATGTATCTCACCCGACATCTGCAGCAATTGGAGAGACCCCAAAAGTTCCTCACCAAAAGGATAAAGGGACTCCAAAATCTGTCATATGCTGCCAGTTTGAAGAAACTCCAGCTCTATTCAGTCGCATACCGTCTGCTCAGAGGTGACATGTGCCTGACATACAAGGCCATGTCCAACCCGGAATTAATGGACATGCTCGACCTCAAAAAATCCAAATCCACCAAAACCACTAGAGCAAGCGACTTAAACCTTAGCACGGATATAAATAGGACGTGCTGGAGGGATAGATTTATCACTCAGGGACTCCCTATGCTGTGGAATAAAATCCCGGTCCATGTGAGGCAGAGCACCTCGCTGGCTCTGTTCAAGAGAAATCTTGACCTGTGGATGGGAGATCGTAGGTTTACCCCGGGAATCATCTCTGTGTCACTGCTGGACAGAGGCACAACAAACTAATGGGCACAGTATTTTTTCATATAAGGGGTGGCGTAAGCTACAAAAATTTGGGCTAGGCTTATAAATGCCTTAGGGCAGATAGCCTAGTATAAACCTATGAACCTATGATCCTAATTATTTTCATTAGGGGTAGTATATAATTATCAACCAAGGGGTGGGTAAGGCCCATCTGTAATCAAATGAGATAGGTTAATTTGACCACTAAAAAAGAAAATTGGCCAGGCTTAAAACGGCCTGCAAGGGCAGGTAGCCTAGTACTTACCTATGAACATATGAGAAAGGGGTAAAGTTGGAGATGAATCTGTCTGCCTGTAGGTTTGCTATATTTTCTGTATCGTTGTAAGTGGCTCCATTAACAGTGAGCTGTGCACACAATTGTGTATTCCCTTTGATGTTATGAACATAGCTAAAGAATGTATTGTAGTTGCCCTTAGCTGGGGAGGCCAGATTCAACTCAGAATTGGCATTGGTAGACTATTTATTCTCTGAAATGTTTAGTTTGATGGTAGTGCTTTTATTCTGCTATGTGCTACACCTCTTAATCTTTGCCATGATTTTCTTCCTTCTGTTATACAGACTGTTGATGTAATTCCACCAGGCTGGCATGTTTTTTGAGTTAGTTCTGTACTTATTTATGTCAGGTACAGCTGCCTCTATACAGCTATTAACATGCTTGTATAAGATTTCTGTAAAAAGTTCCATACAGGCAGCAGTGTTCAGTTTTTTTCCTTTTCTTTTCTTTTTTTTGGTTGAGGGGGTCGAAATTCTGCTAGGTTATCACTTAATATTAGGAAATTAGCCTTAAAAGTAGTTCTTGAATGTTCCACTATAATCGGGGGTTCCTGGCTGTATTTTTACTTCAAAGAACATTTTGCGGTCTGGCCATACCAGAGAGGACATTACACTACAATGTGTGCAGCACTCTCTTATATTAGTGAGTTCCTAAGTTCCTCTCCTGTTAAACCCCGCAAAAAGCGTTCTTCCTCTTTTTCATCGAATTCACTCCCTTCTTCTCCCTCTAGAGATTGTAGGGAGTCGACTCACAAGAAGGTAAAATTGATTACTACTCCGGCACTTCCACCTGTGACCCTGTTCGCTCCAGGGTCGGCACTGCCCCAAATGATCCTGACTACAACCATGTCTCCTTTATCAATATCGGCACCGGAGTTCCCGGTGCAGACAACTACGGTTCTGACACTTCTTTCCCAACCCCTAATGGCACCGTCAGTACAGGTTCAGTCCCCTTCTGCACCATTGGTACAGTCACCTTCGGCTCCAAGTATGACTCTTCTGTACTTCATGGCACAGACTTTTTCAGCACCGACATGTACTTTGGTGGACATGTACTTTGGTGCAGTCCTTCTAGGCACCGTCCTTATTGCCGATGCAGACACTTTCCACTAAGGCACCGTACCCTTCGGGGCAGACCTTTGCCTTTACGGTACAGACACCTTCAACTATCACGGCACTGACAGCTTCGGCGCAGACTTTTTCCACACTGTTTTCTTCAGTGCAGACTTCCTCGGCTCTGAGCTCTGCACCTATTGAATTAGCAAGGACCAAATATTCCCCTTCATTAGATCCTTTTGCAAGCAGTCAGTATAGTCCTTTCCTGGAAAGGCCAGAATCGTCATCAGCCTTCTCCATGAGATCAACCAAGAGTCTTTCTGAGCAGGATGTGTTGCGGCTTGTTGACCAGTTGTTTGTGGCCAGAGGTCTCTCTCAACCATCGAAGTCCACGTTCCCTCATTCAGGTGAGCGTATTTTGCCTCAAACCCTAACGTATACTCCTCCTTCGACTTCCACTCAAGTCTCGAAACCTATTACTCTGACAGCAGCTTCCCTCCCTCCAACTCCCAACAGTGGATCTCACTTTGGAACCAGAGTTGTCCTTGTGGCCTTCGGTGCACTGGGCATCTGGCTCTTCTCAGGACAGTGGCTGTGCCATTTCGGAGGGCATTCCTGGCTCCATGTTGATTTTTTTCTAAGGCACCTTCCAGGGTGCTCTCTCTCTTACGGTTCTTGGTCCTCTTGAGACTCCTGGTCTGGGGGTGGGGTGTGGCCCTGTTCTGAGGATGTCATGTTCTGTTCCAGGCTCCCATCCCTCCTTGGGCGGGCCAGCCTTCCAGGCCATGGAGAGGGCGCTTGCCTCCGCTGGCAAAGCTCATTTGTCGGAGTCATCTCCCCTCTCTGTGCCGCAACTGCCACAAGCTTCAACTCCCGGACACCGGGCACAAGAGCCTCCGGTCTCTCCTCCTCAGGAGACTCCCTCTTTGAAGTCTTCCCCAGAACCTCCCACTGAGAAAGCACCCCGCAAAGCATCTTGTAAGAGGAAACACATGGACTCCACTGAGGAGTCATTGTCTGAAGATACGGATTTTGATGACGGGGAAGGGTCCCCACGGTCACCCTCTGATGAGGTGTCCTTTGATGACATCCTTGAGATCCATAGACAGAGGGGTGACTGGAAGCCGTCCAATGCTTCCTCTGAGGAATCCAAATTCCTACAGGGTTTTCGCACCCCCTACCTCCTGGGTCACCCCGCCTGCCGATGAGCTCATACAGATCATCGTGCAGCATGCATGGAAGGCTCCTGATACCATGGAAGCGATACCTAAGAGGCCAGATAAACTATTATTGCCCCCCCCCCCCGCTGAGCACCCCCCCACTGGTCACGTGGTCTCCCAGTAGATGCTATGGTGGTGGCAGCTGCTACTAAGAAGGATTTGGCAGAAGAGAGCCAAACTGTCCATCCACCCAACAAGGAGTCCCGGGCGATGACAGATTAGGGAAGCGTGTATTTGCTTCATCAACCTTCGCCGTATGGTCTTTGAATTATTTGGCACATTTTACCAGGCTTCAGTGAGATCTTATCAACCAGCTCTCTGAAACCTTGGCAAGAGCTGTTTGTGATGAAGTGTGTGATAATGTGGCTTCTCAGATAGCCACCCTAGAGTCCATTTCCAACTCTTCCATGCGTCCTATTTCTCACCTAACGGAAGGGGTGGCTAGAGCAGCAGGCACAGGTATATTCGCCGGACAACATGCTTGGATGCACCTTTGTGACTTTGCGGACTCTTTTTAGGCTTCCTTCATGAATGCCCCTATAGAGGCCGCTTCTTTGTTTGGCCCTAAAGTCAAGGATACGCTGGCACGGTTTGAACAAGTTGGCAAGTCCTTGTCTGCCGTTGGTGTCAGACACTCCACCCCTCAGGGATTCTACTCTAGAAATCAGAGGAGTTGAAAGATCTGGCACAAGAAATCACAGGGTTCTTTCCGGGAAGCACGTGCTGAGTTTTTCCCTAGAAGCAGAGGGGGAAACTCCAATGGAAGACGTCCCTTTTGGGGCAGTGGAGGCCCGCGAAACTGGGGTTCCAGAGATTCTTTCTCTGACCAACCCTGTCAGCGCTCCTGAAGCGTTGTCTGACTGTTTGCCTTTGAAAGAGGTCGGGGTCGTTTCGCCTTGTACCCTGCTGCCTGGCAAAACATAACAACCGACTTGTGGGTATAACGGATTATATCCAGAGGCTATCATACCCCCTTCCATCTTTGCCCAGTCTCATCAAGAGTGTTACCCGACGTCCCACCCAGTCAATGGGAAACAGCAGCACACGAAATCAAAAAGCTGCTACAAAAAACGAGTCATCCAGATGGCCCCCCAAACCAGATAGGATCCGGATTTTACTCAAATTTTTTTTTTAGTGCCAAAAAAGACAGGGGACTGCAGACCAATTCTGGATCTCAGTACACTAAACAAATTTGTAAAAACAGACAAATTCCGGATGGTCATGGTTCAGTCTATCCTTCCTCTTCCAGAAGAAGACAATTGGATGTGCTCTGTAGATCTTCAAGATGCGTATTACCACATAACAATGGACAAATGCTCAAAAAGATACCTCCTCTTCCGTATAGGAGCCAGTCACAACCAGTTTCGAGCTCTGCCCTTCGGTCTCTCTACAGCCCCAAGAGTGTTCACAAAGTGCATGGCAGTGTTTATCGCTCACTTGTGACTTCAAGGATTCCAGGCATTTCCATGCCTAGACGACTGGCTCCTTACCGCCCCCACCAAGCGTCTACTGGAAGAAACCCTGCAGTATACTCTCTTAACAGCTCGATGCCTGGGAATCACTATAAACTGGGAGAAATCCAACAAAACTCCAACTCAGTCTTTGGAATTATTAGGGGTACTGTTGGACATGAGAAATTGCGCAGCATCCCTTCCAGAACACAGATTTCAGAGAATAACGCAACAAGTTTAACCGCTGCTCTGTCACCACAAATTCCCAGCTCGATCTGTACTTCAGCTATTGGGGTAAATGGCACCTTCGATTACCATTGTTCCTCTAGACAGATTCTATATGAGACTTCACTGGCTACTTCTCACTCAGTGGTACCCTCTACAGCACCCTTTGTCTTTTCAAATAAGTGTGACTCAGAGATGCAAGCAAGATTTACTCTGGTAGACGTCTCAAAATCCCCAACAGTGGTCTCGCCCTTTCACCTCCCATCAGCCGATAGCCATGATTACCACAGACTCCTCCCTGATGGGGTGGGGGTCTCTGTCAGGGAAACTCTGTCCAAGGCACCTGGTCGGAGACAGAGGCCCTTTTGCATATCAATGTCCTGTAAATGAGGGTGGGGCATCTAGCGTTGCAAGCATTTCACTCCATCCTTTTGTCAGGGACTATTGCGATCCAATTAGACATGTCAGTGGTCTGGTACATCAGCAAACAAGGGGGCACCAGATCTTACACGTTATGCGGAGAGGCCTTGAGAATACGTCAGTGGGGCGATAGCTCACAACCACTTTCTGATTGCAACCCACATTCCTGGGAGCTCCAACATGATAGGGGACAAATTGAGCAGATGCATTCTACAGCCTCATGAGTGGTCCCTCAATCCTCTGATAGCGGCAAAAATCTTCCACCGCTGGGGCCAGCCTTGCTGCGACCTATTTGTCTCCCCAACCAACTACAAGTGCACCAACTACTTTGTCCTCATCCCCCCCTCGGGGATAGTCACCAAGGGACACTCTAGTCCATGCTTGGCCCTCTGGTCTTCTTTATGCCTATCCTCCTCTTTCCCTCATCTCCCGATTTCTAAAGAAAGCACGACAGTTGAAGGGCAAAGTGATCCTCATTGCTCCATATTGGCCTCAACAAGTCTGGTTTCCCTTCCTCTGGCCTCACCTGCTAGATCAACCGTGGATCCTCAATCCATCCCAAACGTTGATCTCTCATCCGCAGGGTCTGATTCACCCCAATCTAACAACCCTGAAACTGACAGATTGGTTTCAATACTTCCTGTGATTGCCAGGCATGAAAACCTTTTGTCCTCTGTGAGCAATATTCTTATTCCATCTCATAAATTGTCCACCAGACTAATCTATCTTAACAAATGGAAGTTATGGCCAGCAGATAAGCAAATAGACCCCTTGTCAGCCCCGGTCTTGGTGGTATTGGATTACTTATCAAATCTTTTCCACTCTGGGGTGTCTGCCTCTACTATCTGTGTACATTTGGCTGCCATCTCAAATTTTCATATTGGTTTTCAAGATTCTTCACTTGTGTCACACAGACTCTGTAAGACTTTTTTGACAGGAGTTATCCACCTAAAACCTCCCTTTAGAGAACCCGTACAACCTTGGGATTTGGCTTTGGTTCTGCAAGCTTTAGCAGCTCCACCCTTTGAATCTGCGTCTTCTTATGATGTAAGATATCTCTCTTGGAAAACTTTGTTTCTGATTGCAATCACATCGGCCAGATGATTGTCAGAACTTCAGGCCTTATGCATCAAACCTCCTCATCTTATTTTCCATAAGGATAGGGTATTTACTGAGAACCAACTCTGCTTTTTTTTTTACCAAAAGTGGTGTCAGAGCGATCTATCAACCAGTCTGTTGATCTCCGTGTTCTTTCCTAACAAGGCAGAGTATTGTTTTTACTACTTGGATGTTCATAGGCAATTGTATTTTTATCTGGACAGAACAAAATCTACCCATAAATCAGACCGGCTTTTTCTGGACCTAAGACTGGGTCATCCTGTATCAAAAGTTTAATTTGGCTTCATGGTTGAGAAATTGTATCACCTTCATCTACAACAAAAACAATCTCACCTTGCCTCATAGAGTCAAAGCACATTCTGCAAGATCTACGGCAACTTCAGCAGCTTTCCATGCTAAGGCTTCCCTCAATGATATTTGCTCAGCTGCAACTTGGGCCAAACCTCATACCTTTATTCTTCATTACAAATTGGACTTGGCCTCCAGAGGTAGAGCTTCCTTTGGCTCCGTGGTGCTCTGGAATGTCCATCCATGAAGGCCACCCAGGAATACAGGTAGCTGGGGACTCTTGTCCCATCAGTAAGGAATGAATGAAGATTAACAACATCAGATAAAGAAGTTACATCTTACCATAACGTTCCATCTGTGTTGTTGATCTTCGTTCATTCATTACTTCCCACCCTCCGTCCCCCATCCGGAGGTTCTTGGTTGATCTTATGTACTCCTTTCTGGTAGGGCTGTTATGACCAGGGGTAGCCTCTACTTTTATCTATGAACTTATCTATCAACTTGCAAACTCGATCAGAGGTAACGAAGCAGAGTATTGTGGGTAGGACCTTGGCTCAAGAGTCTTTAGCTGATACAAGCTTGATATTGGCCGGCTCGGTTATGAGGACGTAACCAATAACCCATAAGTAATGAATGAATGAAGATCAACAACACAGATGGAACGTTATGGTAAGACATAACTTCTTCGGTTTCCTGGGACATAGAGGGGGACCTATAGCTTGCAAGGAAGTGATATAGGATTTTGCCTATTGTGATTTGAACATGGAGAAGTGCATCGTCCTGTTTGGCCAGCCTTGAGGTATATTTATTCTTGATGTAAATTGAGACACCTCCACCTTTAGTCTCTTCCTGTGTAGTAGCTGGTCTAAATGTGTGAAAGGCATTATAGCCTTGTACTGCTGAGGTGTTCTCCGACACTTTAAATCATATCTCAGTGACTGCACAGATGTCAGCATTCTCTACAGTAAAGAGTAGAATTTCGTTTAGACTCTTCATTGAGCATTAACACATTTAGATTTTCTTGGCTTTGATTTCCTATGTTGGGAGAATTGTCAGGTTTGCATTGACTGAAAAAGGCACTATGGTGGAAGTACATTGTTTTAGCTAATATATATGAAAACCTAGAGGGAAGTGGTGCAGGTCATCCCTGGGTGTACTGACCATCTCCTTCCATGCTGACAAATATTGCACCCCCTTAAAATGATACCAGAAACTAAGCCAGTTTTTAAAGTCATTCATCTTCTGTTTGTATCGGGCATCATCCATGGAGAAAGTAGAATGCTGCTCAGTTCTAGGCTCATACCAGCTTGGAACACACAATGTTAAGTTGTCTATCTCGCCTTCATTCTTGCTGGTTGGGCTCCGACTCAGCCATCTTCAAAAGCTTGAGAGCTGCTTACTGGCTCGAAGCCTCCTATCTCCCATGATGCCTGGCGCTAGATACCCAGATCTCGTTTGCCGCTTCTGCTGCGAGGTTGTTCTGCTTGCTCAGGTCGTATAAAATGTTATTATTATCGTTGTTTCTGTCATAAAACTCTCTTTTTTAGTGTAGAATTAGTCATTGGATATAAACTGTTGTGTTGTAGCTAGTTTTTTCCTAATCCTTGTTATTTTCCTCAGAAACTCGTTTAGAGTGTTTCCCCTCCCCCCTTTCCTTACGACAGAAAGGTTTTCCGTTTAAGTTAGAGGATAACCGTTTCTCTCTATCTACCTCTTTTAAAAAAAGAAAAAAAAAGTTTTCTCTATTATCACTGTTAGTTGTTTAGTGATAGTTAACTATAGTTTTCTGTGTTGTAGTAGTGCAGATATATATATTCCTGCTTGAAGTTTTTGTTGTGGTAACTGTAGTGTGTATTTTCTAGTGGTTAGTTACCTTAACTTTTGTGTGTGTGTTTCTTTGTTCCTTGGTTTTCCTTCAGAATGTCCAAGGATCCTAAGCCGTCCGGATTCAAAAAGTGTGACTCATGCTGTCAGAAAATGTCTCTGACAGATGGTCACACTTCTTGTGTTTATTGTCTGGGTGCCATGCACTGGCAGGACTCTTGCTCGATTTGCCATGCTTTCAGTCCAAGAGTCCTGCAGGAGCGCAAAAACAAGTTGATCCTGAGGGGTTTGCTTAAGCCCCAAGATTCACCGGCTAAGGCTCAGCCCGTGAAATCTTCCAGGCAACCTAAACCTTCGGCTCCCAGTTTGGAGCCGTCGTTCGGTGAAGCTATATTATCCATCTCGGCTCCGGCTGGAACAGATGTTCCTCCCTCCCAGTCGGCTCCGACACATTCCTCGGAGCCGTCTGAGAGTCGAAAAAGATCCAGGTTTCCTTCTCTGGAGTTGATACGTTCGGCTCCAAGATCACCTCTGCTCCAGTCAGAGCGTAGTCATCGCTCATCCCACTCTTCTCGGTCCTCAAGACTTTCGGACCATGACTTGGAAAGAGTGGTCAGTAGGCTGCTAAAATCGCAGGCCCTAGCCAAAATGTTGTCCAGCCCCCCTCATCAGGTGTCGGCTCCATCCACGTCTATAGACATTCCTCCTCCGACTCATCCTTTGAGCTCGGAGCTGGAGTTCGTTGGGGTTCGAGTCATGGAACCATCGGTTCCGATACCTTCTCCTTCGGTTCCCGTTGTCGGCTCCGATACCTTCCATGGTACCGTCCCTGGAGGGATCTGGGCGCAGAGACTCCCTCGTCTGCTTCGAGGGGGTGAGTGGCATCTGACTCTTGTCCGACCCCACTCTCCCCCACGGGGCTGCGGCTCAGGTGAGCTCGGCTCCCACATCTGCCTCGGAGCCATCCCCCTCGGTGCGGGGAGGGGTTCTGGTTTCTTCAGAACCTGAGCCCTCTCTGCGTCCGGGCAGGGGAGCCTTCGAGGTGATGAGGAGTGTACTGGCCCCCGAGTCAGATCGACCCCATCGGCTCCTCCCTCTAAGGTGCCTGTGTCAGCCTCTGCCCCTCTTCCAGACCCCAAGAGTGGGGATCCAGTGCTCCAGGACACCCCTTTGGGTGTATCCTCCTCTTCCGAGGCCTCCTCTGATCATTCAGAAGAGCCACCCTGCAAGAGGAAATGCAAGAGGAAGCATGTTGACTCCCCAGAGTCTGTCACATCAGATACCGATTTAGAAGAGTCGGAAAGGGTCCCCAAGATCCCCCTCTGAAGATGTCTCCTTCTCAGACATCCTTGAGATGCTTAGGCAGAGGGAAAACTGGACTTCCTTAAGCCCTTCCGAGGATGAGTCGGTATTCCTGGACGCGTTTGGATCCCGACCTTCCACCTCCTGGGTGTCTCCGCCTGGTGTGGTTAGCTCCAGACACAGTGGAACCGACCCCCAGAAGACCTGCCAAATTCATTACTGCACCACAGGACAAACGGTTTTTGACCAAGGGTGTCCCCGTTGATGCCATGGTGGTAGCGGTGGCCACAAAGAAGGAGTTGGCAGAAACTTCATCTGTCCATCCCCCCAACAAGGAGTCCAGGACGATGGACAGATATGGGAAGTGGATGTTCTCTTCAGCGACCTTTTCCATGAGGTCCCTGAATTATCTGTGCCACTTTACCCGTCTTCAGAAGGATCTCCTGAAAGAGCTTGGAGATACCCTTCAAGATCCATCAGCTGAGGGGGCCCAGGCTAAGGCAGCCTCCCAGCTGGCGACTCTTAATTCAGTGATAAACTCCTCCATGAGGCTCATTTCGTATGCAGCCGATGGTGCGAGTAGAGCCGCAGGCACAGGCGGTGCCCTAAGGAGGCACGCTTGGATGCTGCTATGTAACTTTTAGGAACGTTTCAGAGTGTCTTTCACCAACACCCCCTTTGATGGTTCCTCTCTCTTTGGATCACAGGTGAAGGATACCCTTACCAGGTGTGAGCAGGAAGGCAAGACTCTCTCTGCCGTAGGAGTCCGTTTTCCACTCCTTCCAGACCATATCCCAAGGGTCAGAAGAGTGGAAAGATGTGGTTCCGGAAATCCCAGGGAGCCTTGCCGGACAGACGTGGTGAGTTCCCATCCAGGGACAGAGGAGGGAAAAATAATAGATGCCGCCCTCGTGGCAGAGGGGGTCTGCAAAATCAGGGCAGCAGAGAATCCTTCTCTGAGAAGCCCTTCCAGCGTCCCTGAAGGGTTGCCCGGCTGCCCACCTCCGGAGGCAGTCGGGGGAAGATTATCTCTGTACACAAGAGCCTGGCGAGACATAACACAAGACAAATGGGTACAGTCCGTTATATCCGGAGGCTACAGAAATCCCTTTGTTTGCACCCCCGTAAGGTCAAACAAGTCCCTTCCAGACGTTCCACCCAATCTAAGGGACCAAGCAGTTCAAGAAGTCTCAAAACTGCTAAGAAAAAGAGCCATCCAGCAAGTCCCAGCAGACCAACAAGGATCCGGAATTTACACAAGGTTCTTTTTGGTACCAAAACAGACAGGGGACTGGAGACCCATTCTGGATCTCAGCAGACTGAACAGGTCAGTACAAAGAACGAAGTTTCGGATGGTCACGCTACAGTCCATTTTACCCTTCCTGGGTCAGGACAATTAGATGTGCTCTACAGATCTTCAGGATGCGTACTACCACATCAAAATGGACAGGCGCTCCAGAAGATTCCTTCGCTTCCGGCTGGGAGCCAGCCATCATCAGTTCAGAGCTCTACCGTTTGGTCTCACCACAGCCTCCATGGTGTTCACCAAATGTATGGCAGTAGTTACCGCTCACCTGAGATGACAAGAATTCCAGGTGTTTCCATATCTAGATGACTGGCTCCTCACTGCTACCACCAGGCATCACCTTCTGCGTGCCAGAGACTGCACTATCGAGACTTGCTCCAGGCTAGGTATCACAATAAATTTCAAAAAGTCTGCATTGTCACCCTATCAATCTATCACCTTTATAGGCGCAAATTTAAATACCAAAGACATGTCAGCGAGCCTCCCACCAGACAGGATATTAGTGATTTGCCAACATGTAAAGATTTTATTAGCATGCAAAAGAATTCAAGCCAGGTTTGTCCTCCAAACTCTGGGTCTCATGGCAGCAGCGATCATACTTGTCCCTCTAGCTCGTTTTCACATGAGGATTCTCCAGTGGCTTCTTTTCACCCAATGGTCCTTCCAGCAGCTTCCCATGCCTTACATGATTATGATCACACAAGCATGCAAGAAGCACCTTGAGTGGTGGATGGTCTCCACATCAGGGTCCCACGGCAGACCTTTTACACTCCACCCTCCAGTTGTTACGGTGACCACGGACGCCTCCCTGATTGGGTGGGGGGGCATTTTTAGGGCAGAACAGTCCAAGGCACCTGGCAACCTCACGAGTACCATCTGTATATAAATGTCTTGGAGATGAGGGCCGTTCTCTTAGTATTGCAAGCTCAGGACTCTCTTCCGACTGGGACCATTGCAGTTCAAACGGACAATATGTCAGTAGTATGGTACATCAACAAGCAGGACGGAACCAGGTCCTACCCCCCTATGTCGAGAAGCACTCAGACTCTGGCAATGGGCGATCTCTTCCCAGAGGTTTCTGATTGCAACGCAACATCCCAGCTGAGCAGAGCAATTCTCATGCCTCACGAGTGGTCTCTGAATCAGGTAGTTGCGGACCAAATCTTCAGCAAATGGGGCCAACCTTGCTGCGACCTTTTTGCAACTCCTTTCAACAGCAAGTGCAGCAATTTCTTCTCTCTCCTTCCACTTCCCGGGCATTCCCCCAGAGACGCTCTAGTCCACAATTGGCCTCAGGGACTTCTTTATGCATTCCCTCCTTTTCCCCCTAATCCCGAAGCTAATACAGAAAGCTACCGTACTGGGCTGCAAAATGATCCTCATTGCTCCTTATTGGCCTCGACAAATATGGTTCTCATTCCGGCATCACCATCTTCTCGAGCAGCCTTGGACTCTGGACCTAGTTCCAGACCTTCTGATTCATCAATCGGGCGGGCTGCACCAATCCCTACGATCTCTCCAGCTCACTACTTGGTTGTTCCACTTCCAACTTTAGCCAGGCTTCCAGATACCTCCCCCTCTGTGCGCAAAATCATTTTGTCATCACATAAATCTACGACTAGAAAAACTTACGCTAGTAAATGGAAACGTTTTTCTTCCTGGGCAGAGGCTAAGAGTATAGACCCCTTTTCAGCCCCTGTACACCACATTTTGGAATTTCTTGCGGAACTCTTCCATGCTGGATCCGCTTCCACTACAATTAGAGTTCAGTTAGCTGCAATTTCAAATTTTCACATTGGCCTGTCGGAAAACAATATCATGTCTCATAAGCTATGCAAAGCCTTTCTTAAAGGAACCGCTCTGCTCAGGCCCCCAGTGAGAGATCCTCCACCACCGTGGGATCTAAATTTGATTTTAGCTTCTCTAATTTTGCCCCCTTTCGAACCTGCAGCTTCTTGTTCCTTGAAGTTCTTATCCTGGAAAACCCTTTTTCTGGTAGCTATCACTTCAGCCAGAAGAGTTTCGGAACTTCAGGCTCTTTCTATCCGTCCTCCGTACCTC
The DNA here is from genome assembly GCF_019279795.1 of Protopterus annectens. Classification (NCBI taxonomy): domain Eukaryota; kingdom Metazoa; phylum Chordata; order Ceratodontiformes; family Protopteridae; genus Protopterus; species Protopterus annectens. Next base: position 476,512,217 of record NC_056747.1, on the reverse strand, counting down.
GTGTTCCACAATGACAGGGTTGCTCTCAGAACTAATCCTTCCTTCCTTCCTTCCTAAGGTCTCTTTAGAGAGTAACTTGAGTCAGTCCATAGACCTTCCAGTGTTTATTCCTAACCACTCCAACAGGGCGGAATATAAGTTGTATCAGTTAGATGTTCACAGGCAACTACGCTTTTATTTGCATAGAACTAAGGACATCGGAAAATTGGACCAACTTTTCCTGTCTTATGCAGTCGGCAAACAAGGTCTTCCAGTCTCCAAAGTAACCTTATCCAGGTGGTTGACTTCTATCATCACATTTATATATCAACTGAGAAATAAACAATTGCCAGTTAAACCTAAAGGTCACTCCACCAGAGCTTTATCCACTTCTGTGGCCTTTCAGGCTAGGTTGCCCATGGAATCTATTTGTGCTGCAGCTACGTGGGCCAACCCACATACTTTCATTACGCATTACAAGTTGGGTGTGGTTTCCAGGAGCAGAGCTGATTTTGGTTCCACTGTTCTGAAGAGTCTGTTCCGATGAGCCACCCAGGACTTAGGTGCTACAGATGCTGTCCCAACCAGCAAGAATGAAGGCGAGACAGACAACTTAACATAAAGAAGTTATGTACCTACCATAACGTTCCATGTTAGTTTTCTTCTCGCCTTCTTTCTTGCGTCCCACCCTCCATCCCCCTATCCTAGTGGACCGAGAAGAGTTCCTCTTGAATTTTCACTGGCTGAGTCTTCTCTGGCTATTCCTTTCTGACTAGTAGTCTCTCCAGTAGGATCTATGCATTCTAGGATAGGATTCCTTTATTATTATGTCTGCAGTTAGACTTACCAAACGAGATTTGGGTATCTAGCGCCAGGCATCATGGGATATAGGGGGCCTCGAGCCAGTAAGCAGCTCTCGAGCTTTTGAAGATGGCCGAGTCGTTGCCGAGGATCGGCTCCGAGCCCAACCAGCAAGAAAAAAGGCGAGACGAAGACAACTAACATGGAACTTTATGGTAGGTACATAACTTCTTTTTCTATGAGTTCCAGCATATCTTTTCATATAGTCTGGGGAGGTACGTCACCCACAGGGATTATGGCCGAATCATATTGGTGCTTCTGGACCTATGACCTGTGTGGGTGTGTAATCTGATGGATCTTGGCCCTAATAAGGAACTGTTTGTGACTTTTCTAGTTTATGTTCCCATCTGATGCGAAGTTGTTCTATCTGGATGTTCATTCCTACAGATGGGTTCGGAGCCGATCCTCTGCTCCAAGTCTGCCTACTGCAAAGCTCAAGGTCTTCAGACAGTTTGAGGCCAGGTCCCTATCGCATGATGTACCTAGATTTACCTCAGATCTAGTTTGCCACTGCAATAGATCGGAGGTTCCTCAGCAATAGCTCGCCCAGTAACACTTTATTACAAAAATGTTTTCTTAAAAATCGCTAGTTCTTTCTCAGCTTTAGCTTTAACTTCTTTACATTTATATATCTTTAGTGTGCTATTCCTTGGTGTGTCTTTTTCATATATATATAATATAGCTGCTGGCCTTCATTTTTCTTGTAAAGGCCTTCGTATTTAGTATAGTTAGAATAGTTATATAGTTATTGTGTGCTTTGATAACTTTTCATATTTAGAAGTGCTTTGACATATAGTGTGTGTGTTTAAAGTGACACTTGTCATAAAATATTTAACACGTGTTTTTTTTTTTTTATTAGGGCTTGTTTAAATAGTTTTGGGTGTGTCTTTCGCTTATTGTTGTAGTTTCATTGATTTTGTGCTGTTCATTATGGCTGACTAGGAAAGGGATAAACATTCTAAGTCAGGGTTCAAGAAATGTCCAAAATGCGGACAGAAAATTGTTATAACAGATAGCCATGTTAATTGTGTTTACTGTTTGTGAGCTTTACACCTTCAGGAAAGTTGCTCCATTTGTCATTCTTTCTCTTCCAGGATCCTTCAGGAGAGAAAGGAAAGCTAATCGATAGAGGTCTTGTTAAACAGTCTTTCCAGAAAGCTTTGAGTGACCAGGACAAGTCTAGCAAATCTTCAAAGTCTTCCAAGGCTTCTACTTCTTCAGAAGTTAAGAAATTTAAAAAGCCGTCGACATCGGCTCTACAGCCATCGGAGCAGACAGTCTTGTCCTTTCAGAGTGAGTCCCCGGTCCTGGAACCGGTATCCGAAGTGCCTAAATCTCCACTCCTGCAATCTGTACCTCCTTCTATCCACTCATCTCAGTCTTCGATAAGCCTTTCTGATTTGGATGTGGATCATGTGGTGCAGAAGCTTTTGCAGGCGCAGTCGTTTGCTAAATTTTTATCGGCTCCAACCCAAACGGTTTAAGACCCTTTTACCATCTACTACTTTTCCTCCTCCCAGCCATACCGGTCCTTCAAATCTGGGGGAGTCGGACTTGATGATCATTGAGCCTTCTGAGCCAATGCCTGTTCCAGTGTCCTCGGCTCTGTTTACTCTGACGTCCACAGTGCCGATCGACGAATCTAGGAGCCGACACTCTCTGGTTGGGTCCAGGGAGGATAGTAGGACCAACTTGTTGGTTCCATTTACTCGGACATCCTCGGCTCCGATCGAGGAATCTAGGGGCTGACACTCTCTGGTTGGGTTCGGGGAGGATAGTCGGACCGACTTGTCGGTTCCAAATTTGCCTCTTGGGGCTTCGGCTCGGATGACCTTGGCTCCTACCTCTGGCTCGGAGCCCACTGTCCCGGTCCCGGTGCCGGGGGTATCGACGGATCGTCGATCGCGATCCCTTCTCATTGGAGCAGAGGTGCCTTCGAAGCCATGAGGAAAGTTATATCTCCTAGGACATCTTCGACTTCAGGTCTGGCTACCTCCTCTCCAAAAGCACCTGTGGCCGCTTCTGCTTCTCAGATCCTTGCTAAGCGTAGAGACCCAGAGCCTCAGGAAGCCCAATTGGGTGGTCTCTGCTCTTCCGAGACCTCACCAGAAGTTCCCACCGATGAGGTTCCCAGGAAGAGAATCTGTAAGAGGAAGCATATAGACTCCCCACAGGAGTCTCTCACATCCGATACTGACTTGGATGAATGAGAAGGGTCCCCACGATCTCCCCCTGAGGATATCTCATTTGCTGAGATATTAGAAGTCCTTAGGCAGAGGGGTGACTGACAGTCCACCAACCCTACTGAAGATGAGTCGGTTCCCCTGAAAGCTTTTGGGTCTCAACCCTCCACCTCTTGGGTGTTTCCGCCTTTCGTTGAGCTTATGGAGCTGTTCTCACGAAGGGTGTGGGAGTCTCTGGACACCATGGAGCCTATCCCCAGGAGGCCTAATAAATTTATTTCTGCCCCCCAGGAAAAATAATTTCTTACCAAGGGAGTTGCAGTTAATGCCATGTTGGTGGCAGCAGCCACCAAAACGGAAATTTCAGAAACTTCTTCCTCTAGCCATCCTCCTAATAGAGACTTTAGGATCATGGATAGATACGGGAAGCGCACGTACAGTTCAGCGACGTTTGCGCTGCGTTCACTCAACTATCTCACCCATTTTACTAGACTGCAAAGAAATCTCCTAAAAGAGCTCGGATATACTCTTCAGGGTACAGCAGCTGCAGGAGCTTCAGTTAAAGTTGCCTCCCAGCTTGCTACCCTCAATTCCATAGTAAACTCATCCATGCGCCTCATTTCATAAGCTGCTGATGGATTGAGCAGCAGGTACTGGAATTGCTCTTAGGACACTTCTGGATGCGCTTGTGTTCCTTCACTGAGCCCTTTAAGTAATCCTTTGTCAACATCCCTTATGATGGCTCTTCCCTTTTCGGGCCCAAAGTTAAGGAAACTTTGACCAGGTGTGAACAGGAAGGAAAGACTCTGTCTGCTGGAGTCCATTTTTCCACCCCGACCCCAAAGATCAAAGGGGAGGAAAGATGTGGTTCCGTAAAGCTCAAGGAGCCTTTCAGGACACACGTGGTGAATCCCCCTCCAGGGGCAGAGGAGGGGGCAATAATGGAAGACGCCACCCTTGCGGCAGAGGGGGTCAGCAAAATCAGGGAGACAGAGATCAGTTCTTTGGGAAGCCCTACCAGCACTCCTGAAAGGAGGCCCGACTGTCCTACACTGGAGGCAGTTGGGGGTCACTTATCTTTGTATCCAGACGCCTGGCTCAAAATAACAAACGACAACTGGGTACAAAGTATCATTTCCAGAGGATATTCCTTTTGCCACACCCCCTCCATTGGCAAGAAAAAGCCCAGACGTTCCACCCAATTACAGGGAACAGGCAACTATAGAGGTCCAAACGTTGCTAAGAAAGATAAATAAACAAACAAACAAAATTCACGGACTGCACCAAGCCGCTTTAATGAAGAGCTAAAAAAGGCTCCAAAATACTAAGCGCTTTCACCATCAAAACTAATGGCTTCTTGAAAGTAAAAGGAGCATACAATTACATTATTTGAATATAAAATTCCACTTGCACGTTAACCAGTCACCTTTCTCGCTTGATTGTCAATCACATTAACATACATTATAGTATTTGTTGCACCATAAAACATGCATAAAAGGCATACATAAACATATTTATATATACACATGTTCCCCATAAACATTCCCTATATATACATGTTTTTATCTACTAATACATTTGCTAAAAACTGATTTTAATTATAATTTTAATTGTAACAAGCATTACCCCCCCCCCCCATTTGTTTTAAAATGGGCTTAATAGAAATATGGTCGTTGAGTCCAGGGTAAGTTGTTGCATTTGATATCACGTTTAATATCATGTTTGTTTATTTAGCAACATGTATATCATGTGCAGGTTTTTACGTGGGAAAAACCATACGTAAGTTAAGGGAAAGGATAGCAGAACATCAGAGAGCTATAAAAAACAAAGACAACCATAATGCATTATATTTGCATTCTAAAAATTGTGTCAATTTTAAGAAGTTTATATTTTTTGTAGTTGACCGAGTATTGACAAGTGAGAGAGGTGGTGATGACAATGTTAGAGTTGAGTTTTTAGAATTAAAATGGCAGGTGATATTAAATGCAACAATTTACCCTCGACTCAATGACCATATTTCTATTAAGCCCATTTTATAACAAAGGGCAATGGTTGTTTAAAATCATTGTGTTTCTTTTTGGGGGGTAATGCTTGTTAAAATTAAAATCAGTTTTTAGCAAAAGTATTAGTTGATAAAAACATGTATATATAGGGAATGTTTATGGGGAACATGTATATATAAATATATGTTTTTATGTATGCCTTTTATGCATGTTTTATGGTGCAACAAACACTATAATGTATGTTAATGTGATTGACAATCAAGCGAGAAAGGTGATTGGTTAACGTGCAAGTGGAATTCTATATTTAAATAATGTAATTGTATCCTCCTTTTACTCTGAAGAAGCCATTAGTTTTAATGGTGAAAGCACTTAGTATTTTGGAGCCTTTTTTAGCTCTTCATTAAAACGGCTTGGTGCAGTCCGTGAATTTTGTGTTTGTTTATTTTTAGTGGTTACCCTGTTGGGTTCAGTGTAAGTTGCTAAGAAAGAGTCATCTAACCAGTCCCAGCAGACCCGATAGAATCCGGAACTTACTCAAGATTCTTTTTAGTTCCAAAAAAGATGGGACAGGAGACATATTTTGGACCTCAGCAGACTGTCAAGAAAGAGAAGTTCCAGATGGTCATGCTTCAGTCGATACTTCCCTTTTTAGGGAAAGACAAATGGATGTGCTTGATAGATCTTCGGGATGCGTACTACCACATAAAAATGGCCAGACCATCCAGGGATCATCTGCACTTCCGGCTGGGAGCCAATCATTACCAGTTTCGTGCCCTACCTTTTGATCTCACTACAGCCCGCAGAGTGTTCACCAAATGTATGGCAGTAGTCACGGCTCACCTGAGATGCTTGGGATTCCAGGTGTTTGCGTACCTAGAAGATTGGCTCCTCACTGCCACCACCAGGCATCAGCTCATACAAGCCAGGGACACCACTCTTTCACTCTGCAGTCATCTGGTCATTACAGTAAACTCAGAAAAATCTGCCTTGTCACCATTGCAACATACCGTTTTTATCATAGCAGAACTGGACACCATCACAACCACTTTGAGACTTCCAGCAGAGAGTGTCTTTATACTCCATCAGCAGGTCCACAAAATCATATCCAAAAACAAGGCTCCAGCATCAGAAGTACTAAAATTGTTAGGCTTGATTGCAGCTGCAATATTAGCCATACCGTTGGGTCGCATGCATATGCAGATTCTGCAACGGCTGTTGTTCACTCAGTGGTCTTACCAAGAGCTCCCAATGTCTCATCTTATAATGATCACAAACACATGCAAAAAGGATCTTCAGTGGTGGTTGACCTCTCTTCATGTTACGATAGGTCGTCCTTTTGTTCTACCCCCACCAGCGGCCACAGTGACCACGGACGCTTCCCTGATAGGGTGGGGGTGGGCCATTTTCAGGGAAGAACAGCCCAAGGCACATGGACCGATCAGGAGACACATCTGCATATCAATGTCCTGGAGATGAGAGCAGTACTTTAGCATTGCAGTACTTCCAGGACTCTCTTCCTCTGGGAACAATTGCGATTCAGACAAACAACATGTCACTGGTCTGGTATTTGAACAAACAAGGAGGAACCGGGTCCTATCCCCTTTGTCGCGAGGCCCTAAGAGTATGGCAATGAGCTACATCCACCCAGCGCTTTCTGTTAGCAACGCACATCCTGGGGAAATCCAACGTGATAGCAGACAAGCTGAGCAGAGCAGTTTTGTTGTCTCACGAGTGGTCAATCAAGAATGAAATAGCGGACAGGATATCCCACAGGTGGGGCCAGGCTTGCTGCGACCTTTACGCCAACCACATGAACACGAAACACAGAAGCTACTTTGGCCTGATTGCCCCTCCGGAAGAAGCCCCAAGGGGCACACTCGTACATAATTGGCCTCCAGGTCTCCTTTATGCATTCCCACCAATTCCCTTGATTCCCAAAGTACTACAGAAAACAAAAGCCCTGGGAAGGACCATCTTTCTAAAAGCCCCTCATTGGCCTCGTCAGATTTGGTTCCACTTCCTTCGACTTCATTAATTGGAGGACCCTTGGACTCTGGACCCAGTTCCAGATCTTCTGACGCACTCGTCAGGGGAATTTCATCCTTCTCCTCAGTCCTTGAAGCTGACAGCTTGGCTGCTCCAATTCCCAACATAGCCAGGTTCCATAACCTTTCTAATGAAACGCAGCAAATTATAATATAGGTTCATAGGCAGGTACTAGGCTATCAGTCCGAAGGCATTTATAAGCCTAGCTGGAATGTGTTGGCTTTCGCCGCCCCCTTAGATTAGTTCCCTGTACCTCTGTCCAGCAGAGCCATTGAAGTGATCCCTGGGGTAAACTTTCCGTTTCCTATCCACTCGTCAAGGTTTCTCTTGAAGAGGGTTAGTGAGAAGCTCTGCCTAATGTAGATTGGAATCTTGTTCCAGAGCATGGGAAGTCTGTGGGACAGGATTCTAGCCCTCCAGCACGTGCCATTTATTGTTCTGGTGGTTTAGATCCCTGGAGCGTGTGGTTTGAGGGTATATGGTTTTCTTTAGGTGGAGCATGTCCATCAATTCTGGGTTAGACATGGCCTTGTATGTCAGGCAGAGATCACCTCTGAGTAGGCGGTATGCAACAGAGTACAGCTGGAGTTTCTTCAGTCGAGCTGCATAGGGCATCTGCTTGAGGCCAGTGATCCTCTTGGTGAGGTACTTCTGTGGTCTTTCCAGTTGTTGCGGGTGTCTTGTAAGGTACATCTCAAATGGGGTATTGTGTACTCTATGATGGGTCTGATGAGTGATGTGTAGAGGGGCCCAGTGACTTCTTTCGATCTGGATCCAAACCCTTTTGTGATTAGATGGTCCACATAGAAGGATTTTCTAACCACTTTGGCAATGTGATTATCAAAGAAGAGGTTACTATCTGCTTGTCCCCAGATCCCGTATTACATTTTCCGTATTTTGGGGGTTACCACCTATGTGGTAGTTTGTGGGTACTTTGTTTTTTCCAGAGGGGATGACTATGCACTTTTTGGCATTTAGCTTGAGGCCATGGTTTTGACACCAGGTATTTGTCTCAGTGAGACCCTTTTGGAGGATGTCAGTGTCAGCCGGAGAGTCAGTTATAGCCCCTGTTTTTGGCTTTGGAGAGGGCTGTTTTAGCCTGAGTGTCTGTGATTTCAGGGGCACTAATTCTTCTGGTATAGTTATGGGCCCTTTTGGGCGTGAGAGGGGGGGTGAAGTTTGCACTGAACCTGTTTGCCAGGATGTTGGCTATATCAGTCGGTTCAGTGTATTTTGTGCCATTCTGCACTAACTCCGAGCAGATCTGAGAATTGCCACTTAGATTCTTGACATAGCTAAATAATGCCTTGTGGTTATCTTTGGAGTCCATGACAATTTTTCTTTCGAAACTAGCCTTGGATGATTTTATGAGGGAATGTAGTTTCTTGCTGATACTGATCAGGGATGTCTTCCCTTCTTGGGATTTTACTCTCTTCTGTACTAGTTTCCTCCTTCTGTTGTATAGCTTGTTTATGGCAGAGGTCAACCAGACTGGTTTCCTTTTCTTGGAGGAGTGAGTGTTGGTTTTGTTTGGGATAGCACAATCCATGCATTCTTGTAGGTGCCTGTAGAGTGCATTAGTAAAGGATTTTGCAGCTTGGACAGCGTTATCCTTTAGCATGGAGGCTTTAAAACTTCCCACCTTGGTCATAAGTAATGTGAAGTTTGCTTTTGAAAAGTTTTTTACGGTGGTTTCTTTGACCGGTGGTGGTGGCAGAATGTTTATATCCAGAGTGATTAGTTTATGGTCAGATCTAACAGCAAAGGGTTGACCTCGGGTGTGGAACACCGGTCGCCCATGTTGGTGATGACCAGGTCCAATATGTTGTCACCTCTGGTGGGGGTGTTGACCAAGTTCATCCAGGGCGTTTGAGTTTATAAATTCTAGGAAATGTTGGGCAAGGGAGTTTGTACTGGAGTAGTTCTCCCAGTTAATCTTTGAGTAATTGAAATCACCCAATATCAGGGTGTTTGGTAGGACCTTTATGTTTCCCAGTGTTTCCAGGAATGCAGAGTGGGGGTTCTGGGTCATGGTGGGTGATCTGTAGCAAGCTATAATTTGAATAGCAGTTTTGCCCATTGTTAGTTGCACGTGGATGATCTCTGAAGCATCGTGCTGTGCTACTAAACTGGAGGTGTGGGTATCCTTGATGAATATGGATACTCCCCCGCCTTTTGTATTTCAGTCCGGGTTTTGTGGCCAAAATGTATGGTATGAGTTGTAGCCTGGTAGTGCTGGGGTGCTCTCTGGAGCCTTTAACCAGGTTTCTGTTGCTGCACATATATCGATTTTCTCCATACTGAGGAGTGCCTCGAGTGCTTGCATTTTGAGGTTTAGACTTCTGGCATTGAGTAGCATTTCTGTTACTTGTTCTATTTATGGCGATGGGTTTGTCTTGTCGAGCATGTCATCCCAGGCTGACAGACACTGGATCCCCTTTTAATGACACCAGAAGCTTAGCCAATTGTTGAAATTGATAATTTTTTCCTTTATACCGTGGTATCATTCTTGGTGAGGGCAGGATGCTACTCAGGGTCATGGTCATACCAGCCTGGGCTACGTGATCAGAGAGCTCCTCCATGTCTCTTTTCATGTAGTCCAGGGAGGTATGGCTCAGGTCATTCACACCAACATGGACAATGACAGAGTCATATTTGTAATTGTTCTGGAGTGACCTGAGTGCTTGTGTTATGTGGCGGATCCTGGCACCTGACAGGCAGCTAACAGTAACCTTCTCCTTGTTCAGCCTAGTGAGTGGGACGTCAGTGTGCCTGACTATAGATTCACCTATTACTAGTGTTTTAGGTATGTTATTTTGACTTAAGGGCTGTGATTGTGTGGCACATTGGTTTTGTGAAGTATGTGTTTCATGGTTTGTGTTGGAGGGTGGACGTTGCTTGGATGTCTGCTTTGGAGGTCTCTGTTGCTTTTACAGATTTTTATTTAGAGCCTCCGAGTATGTTTTTGTGTATTTATGTGTTTTTTGCCAGTGCTGGTTTCATAGGTCTATGTGATACTGGTGGTGTGATGCAGGTAATTCCCTTCTCTTCTTGACTGCCTGGTCCAGTCTTGGGTTGAGAGAGCTTAACCTCCAGTTTGGCTATATAATTGCATATCTCGCATGTATTAGTGTTTGGTGGAAGGATGAGAGGGTTGTCTGTGTGCGAGGCAATTGTAACATTGCCTCAAAATGCCCAGATTCACCAGGTGGACCAGAGAGTACACCTGAAACTGTCCTTTGGACATGCCTGGATAGGTACAGTGAATTGTTTTACTGATTGGCTGGTAAGGTCGAATAGAGAGCCTTGTCCTTCTCTACAGTATGGGGGGGGGTCTAGTGCTAAGGTTTATTAGTGCTTGCTATGAGTTTTAAGCAAGTGCCGGGATGAGAAGTGAGTGGTTTGAGTGCTTAAGTTGAAAGTTTGTCTAGTTCCAAGGGAAAAATTGAAGAGTAGACTTTGTGGAGCCGGGAATACTTACACCCTAACTAACCGGCGCTGCCCGGTGCACAAAACCGTGCAAATGCAGGTTTTATAGCAGGGAAATGAAAGATAGAAATTAGCCCAAAATGGCCAATAAGCTACTAATTTCTGGGCTGAAACCACTCCTCCAGGGACAGATAGGCTGTTCAAAGCTCCCTCTCTCACAGTGAACAACAAGAGAAAATTCCTTCTATCCAAGAAAGCTATGGGCAAACACAGAAACTTGTAACACAGCCCTGAATTCAGCACTAACCTGAAAACTGGAGTATAGAAAGGCGGGAAAACAATTTTTTTTTTTTTTTTTGGAAAATAAAGCAGATACAATCAAAAAACACTTTAAATGCACAGAAATTGTTTTCACACAAGTGTGTAGCCTACAACAGTTAAACAGGTAATTTAAACACAAAAACGACTTTGTTAAAGTGCAGGCAGTAAAATAAGTACAATATGTAGCTGAAACAAGCTTTTTAAATTGCAGAAAATCAGCGTTTTAGGCGGAATTAGCTAAAGGCAGCGAGAAAAATGATACTTAATCACTCCAAAGTCTCTCTTTTGTCTCTCTGCTACTGTAGAACTCTGCAGGGCACCAGGCAGGAGCTTGCTGAGCTGTATACTAGCGCAGAAACCTCACAAATGCAGGTTTTATAGCAGGGAAATGAAAGATATCTTCTCATAAATCCTCTATGAGGAAGCTATACCTTAGCAAATGGAAAACATTTTCTATTTGGGCCTCTCAAAACAACATTGATCCCTACCTAGCCCCTATGGCCTCTATATTAGAGTTCTTGACCATGATTTTCAACAAAGGAGCTGCAGCAGCAACAGTTTGGGTTCAACTTGCTGCTCTCTCTAATTTTCACCGGATTTGAAGGATTGAACATAACGTCACACAAACTATCCAAAGCCTTTCTCAAAGGGGCTTTTCATCTCAGACCACCTGTGAAATCCCCCTATACCCCATGGAATCTAAATTTTATGCTTTCTCGCATTATTCTCGCTCCTTTCGAACCAGCTTCCTCATGTGATTTGAAATATTTGTCATGGAAAACTATCTTTTTAGTAGCTATTACTTCTGCCAGTAGTGTGTCAGGGCTTCAAGCCTTGTCCATAAAGCCTCCTTATTTGATTTTCCATGCTGACAGAGTCTCACTACGAAGTAATCCCTCCTTTTTGCCTAAAGTTTGTACTGAAGCTAACCTTAACCAAATTACTGATTTGCCAGTCTTCTTCCCCAAGCACTCCAACAACTTAAGAGTATATGCTGCACAAGCTTGATGTTCATAGCTCAGATTTTACTTGGATAGAACAAAACAGTTTAGGAAATCAGAACAACTTTTGTTTTCTTTTCAGATTCCAGAAAAGGTATGCCAGTGGCAAAAACAACTCTAAGCGGTTATCCGATTGTATCACATTTGTTTATTCAGCTGCTAATATGCCCTTACAACACAAAATTAAGGCTCATTCTACCAGAGCAGTTTCTACATCCTCTGCCTTTTCTGCTAGACTTCCTATAGACAGCATTTGTACAGCAGCCACTTGGTCAAGACCTCATACCTTTATCTTTCATTACAAAGTGGACAGGGCCTCTTTTGGTTCTACTGTCCTGAAAAACGTACTCCTGTGAGCCACCCGAGAAAGATGGTTCTTGGGATGCTACCCATCTGTAAGAATGAATGGCAAGATATAACAACTTCACATAAAGAAGTTACGTACTTACCATAACGTTCCATGTGAGTTGTTCATCTCGCCTTCATTCTTACTTCCCACCCTCCTACCCCTCCAGGGTTTTTCCAGGACTGAGATACTTGATTCTTCCTGGTTGCTGAACCCTTCTATGGCTTTCTCTTTCGTAAAGAGTGATAGAATGACACATGGTATTATTATACGCAGCAAACAAGATCTGCGGTAAGTCTGGGTGCATCATGGGATAGGGACCTGGCCTCGAGCTCTCTGAAGACCTCGAGCTTTGTAGTAGGCTGACTTGGAGCAGAGGATCGGCTCCGAGCCCATACGTAAGAATGCAGGCGAGATGAACTCACATGGAATGTTATTGTAAGTACATAACTTCTTTTTTTTTCAGGTAATTCCCACCTTTATACTTAATTCTTTTATTTGGAAGTCTTTACTATTTTTATGTAGTTTATCCTCTTAGTTTGTAGCTTCTTGCTATTTTCCTCTTCCCTCAAGTGTATTCTCAGTTATCCAAAAACAAGAGTTAAAGTTTTCGTTTATATGGATCTATGTCAGTTGATCAAGTTTTCAGAAACTTGAAATTCGTATTGGTGAGATGATATGATCAAATTTCTGAAAACTCAAACAAAAAAAAACACAAAAATCTTTTTTTACGGTTTTGCAGGGAGCAAACCCCCCCCTTCACACCGCCTAATTATATATACCAAGTCCAAGATCACACTACATTGGGGAAAACGGTAAATGTTCTGCTCCTCACTGTACTGCTGTCTCCATTCAAAAGCTTCGGGTTTTAAGAAATTTGATCATATCGCTGATATGAATTTTTGAAAGCTCACTCAACTGGTGTGCGTGTGTGTGTGTGTGTGTGTGTGTGTGTGTGTGTGTGTGTGTGTGTGTGTGTGTGTGTGTGTGTACTTTACTGTAGTGCTCTTTTTTCAGGTTGCCTGACAAAGCCTCCAGATTTTAGAGCTTGGCATGTGGGGACAAAATCCCACTGAAAGACCCGTATGTCAAGTGTGTCTACTGTTTGGAGGCGGCTCACTTGGAAAGGGCTTGATCTGATGTCAGTTTTCATTCTATCCCCAACCTGTGGGTTCTGTTGTGATCCTTGGAACTGACTTGGCTGCTACAATAGCTCCTGGGTACCAAAAACTCTTGAACTCATCTGTTACCCATAGTGCACTATCCTAATTATCCCAGATGTCATTTGCCATTTTGCGAGTTAGATGTGGTGCCATTCCTGTCGGGCCAGATAACTGATTTTCTTTGAAGTCTTAAATTCTTTGTTCTTTATTAAAAACTGCTTGCTTTTTCATATGTTTGTACTCTTTGATACTATTGCTAGTATCCCCTTTTTCCTAAACGTATCATTCCATCGTCTACACTTTCTAGTAGCTCTTGGGTATCATCGTTGATAAATAAATTTGCTTGTTTGTTTGTTTAATTTAACTGTAGGCTGCCCACTAAAGTGTGCTAGCCTATGTTACTACTTTATCACTGTCTCTGCATTTTCTGTGTGTTTCTACAAAAAAAAACAAAAAAACAAAAAAATAATCCTTCTTTTCCCGCCTTTCTCAACTAGTTTAGACCAGTATACAGGCATTGCTGTATTCTGGGCTGTGGTGTAGTTCCTGTGTTGTCCATTACCTTACTTGGATAGAAGAAAATCCGGAGCACACATTTGCTTTTTTGGGATCGATGTTGTCAATAAAAATGTGAAGTAGGCTGTGGAAGGATTTAAGAGAGAAAAGGGAGACTTTGTGGCAGCTTAAATTGAAAGCCAGTGTCCCCCTGGCTTGAATGAATCTGTTTATATTGCTAGTACCCAGAGATTTATGTCCTATCATGCTTGAGTATCTTACACTTTATTTTTCATTTTCTAATATTTTATACTTTATTTACTTTGATAAGTTTTCAATGTTTCTGGGATATTTACTAAACTAAAATTAAATTGTAAGAAACATTTTAGAAAAAATTCTTAGATAAACCTTTTAAAATTGTTTAATTGGAAGATGAATTTCAGTGGTTGAATAACAGATGATGAGGGAAAGGGGGTTTTAAAAGTTGGTGTTTGTGTGCTTTTTACCAGGTTCTGGAGGAGTCAACGTGTTTGACGAAAGCGGTTAGTCCGGTCATTAAAGTTTGTTTTTCAAGTGTGCTCTGATCCCTTCATGTGGTCTGTTTTTGATTGATTTTTGGCCTGTCAGAATTACTAGCCCTTATCTCTAAAGTTTCTTTTTTGCACAGTGGGAAAGCTGAATTCAAGGTGTTGATCATTGTGCAGCCGCCATCCTGGAAATCCCATCTTCTTAAATTAAGACAAAAGGAGAGTTGGTCCACCGGCACCCCTTCCCTATCGAAGTCACTGTACCATGAGGCCTTTGGGTCTGGCCTGTCTATATCCTGGGATCCCTGCCGGGTTGATTTAGTCAGCCTTGTGCCACAGCAGACTTAAAAAGAGACAGATGTGGTGGAACACATACCACATAAACCAGACAAAATTTTAGTTTCTCTCAAGGACAGGGTACACTGAAGTACAGGCCTCCCTGCAGATACTATCCAGGTGGCAGCAGCCACCGAGAAGGAATTGTCTAAGGAAAGTTTCCCTGTCCATCTCCCAAATAAGAAGTATCAGGCATTGGACAGATTCAGAAAGCATGTGTATGCTTCAGTGATATTTGCTGTATGTGACCTGAACTACATGACCCACCTGACTTTTCTGCAGAGGGACTTGACTAAGGAGGCTTCATGCCTCATGAATGGAGAACAGCAACAGTCATCCCTCTGCGCAAAGGTTGGCCATGTACAGACCCTGGAAACTGCAGACTCAAGTCTCACTAGTCTCATACACAAAGCTGTGGAAAGAATTATCATGATAATGATCAGTAATGACATAGTAAACCTCCAAGCAATGAATCCAACCCAGTTTGGTTTCGTCAAGGACAGGTCATGCCTACAGAACCTGGTTGACTTCTTTGAGAAGATCACCAAAGAAATGGTTGAGGACCTGGCCAAGGCATTTAACACATTACCTGACTTGGGCATTGACAAACTCAAGACATTACATACAAACTTTTATGTCACCTGATAGATAGCTAAATGGCTCACAGACAGGACCCAGGAAGTTAGAAATGGGGAGTTCACCTGTACAAAGTGGCTAATCACAAATGGAGTCCCACAGGGATTGAGCCTGGGACCACTCCTTCTTGGCATTTGCTTCTTTGAAGTCAAGGCCAATGTTAATGGCCTCTGGCTGACTAAATTTGTAGATGATTGCAATTAGAAGTTGTCATTGAATCCCACACTAACACAAATGTTTCTTCAGGAAGGGCTGACAGACACAAACAACTGGTGTCAGAGCCATGGACTAAAACGAAATGCCGAAAAATGTATAATAGTATCCTTTGGGAAATCATCCACCCGTGGTAACTGTCATATTGACAACAGAACCCTAAGAGATGAGACATTAGTCAGGGACTTGGGGACACACACAGACAGTAATCTAGTCGTTGACCATCACATGTCTGCAGCAGTGAGGAAATTATCCTATGCTGTGCAACTTATAAACAAAGTTATGGCATCTAGGTCCAAGAAAGTCATTGTTCCACTGTATTCAACATTCAAACATATCCTTGAGTACAGTGCCTCCTTTTGTATGTACCTAACCAGGCATATCCAACAACTGGAACAGCCACAGAGGTTCCCCATTAAAATAATACAGTGTGAAAATAACATGTCCTATGCAGACCACCTCAAGGCCCTATCCCTGTATTCTGTCTCCTACAGGCTGTTGAGGGGAGATTTATGCCTAGCATACAAGGTATTGCCAGACCCCACTCTGATGGACCTCCTGCATATCCAAAAAACAAACCGCACCAGAGTCATCTGTGCTAAAGACTAAACCTTGCCTGTGATATAAATAGACCTGCTGTAGGAGACAGGCTTGTAACCCAGAGACTACCTTATCTCTGGAACAGGCTTCTTCATCCGTGTGAAGTGGAGTTCCTCCCTAACCCAATTCAAGTGTAACTTGAACAACTGGATGGGGAACAGGAAATTCATCCCTGGTGTGGCACCTATGTCTCTAATGGACACAGGCAGTGTGCAAATGGTTCATCTCCCCTGCCCCTGCTTGTAAATATTTCATCGCCCATGCCCTTTCGTAAACTTATCAAGGGTACCAGAACTTAGCAGAGATTTGGGATGCATGGCTAGGCTTAAAAAGGCCCCTGTGGTCATTAGCCTAGTAACACGTATGAACTTATTAGACCTCAAACTGTGTCTCTGGTGCCACAGGTGGCCACCATGCAATTTCCATTGTGTCCATGTTACTATTGTGTATTGCTGTGGATGGCACATTGAGGACATCAGCTACAGCTGCCATGTCTGAATGCATTTATGTGACTTTGCAAAAAAACTTCAAAATGTCATTCTTGAATGCCCATTTTGATGGGTCCATTCTCTTTAGATAAGGTAAAATATACTTGTACCAAGATGAGCAGGAGAGGAAAACTCTTTCTGCCATTAGAGTCCAATTTATCACCCAGCAAAGGTCTTTTTCTCAGTGTACCACAGGCACTCCTGGAGTCAGGGTCCCCTGGGACAGCAGGGGGAATGCAGTGGATGCCACTCTACAGGCAGAGATGGTCCTCAAAACCAGTGGTGAGGTTCAGTCACTAACACACCCTTTCAGCTCTTCTAAATATTTGCCCAACTGCCCTACTCTGCTTGTCTTTGCACTCAAATGCCTGGGCAAACATCACTCAATATTGATCAACATTGAGAATCTACTTCTTCTTTCAGCTTTTCCCGGTTAGGGGTCACCACAGCGGATCACCTGTCCGCTCATGATTGGCAGTGGAGTTTTACAGTGTTGAGTTGCCAGCCTGGCGCCCAACCTTCCACAGAAGGCACACACATGCACACACTCACACCTAGGGCCAATTTAGAGTGTCCAATCCACCTACAGCATGTCTTTGGGATGTGGGAGGAAACCGGAGCACCCGGAGGAAACCCACACGACCACAGGGAGGACATGCAGACTCCGCACAGAAGGCACCCCAGCCGAGAATTGAACCAGAGAACCTGTTGCTGTGAGGCGGCAACGCTAACCGCTGCACCACCGTGGCCGCCCATTGATCAACATTGAGAATAATTACCAGATACTATTTTATCCCCCTTTGCTCCCCTCCAGACTTGAGGTAAAAGCCCCTTCCAGACATTCCACCTCAGAAATGAAAGTCAGCGGCTCTACAGATTTCAAAGCTGCTAAACAAAAGTGTCATCTAGGAGGCCCCACCAGACCAGAGAGACTCCAGAGTCTACTCTAGATTCTTTTTAGTTCCAAAGAGGAATGGGGACCTCGATCAAATTAACACCTTTGTGAAACAGACATTCTGCATGGTCAGGGTGTAATCCATAATCCCCCTGCTGAGGAATGATGATTGGATATGCTCGGTGGACTTCCTGGATGCATCACATCATGATAGCCAGGCAGTCGAGGAGGTATCTGCACTTTTGGCTTGAAGCTAGTCATTTTCAATTCAGGCCACTGTCTTTTAGCTTCACAACAGCCCCCTTGGTGTTCACCAAGTGTAGGACAGTGATGGCTGCACATCAGACTGCAGGGGTTCTAGCTGTTCCCTTATTAAGACAAGTGGCCCATAATGACCACCACAAAAGTCTCTCTAATTCAAGACAGAGATTCCTTACTCCACCTGTGCTCATCCCTAAAATCACAATTAATTGGGGGGAAATCCTCAGCGAAACTAGTCCAGGCTTGACAGATAAAAGTCTGGCTACTGGGAGTTTGGCTGTCTTTATGTATGCAAGCTTTTCAGATGTTACTGTGCCAGTATCCTCCAGTCCATATGATTCATCTGTTGGTATCCGTGGCAGCATCAGTCATTCTCGGTCCTCATGCAAGGTTTTATATGAGAGTTTTTCAGTGAGCTCTTTCTTTTCAGTGGTTCATCCTCAGTCTGAACCTGATGGATTGATTATTCTGCCAGACGTATCCCGTTTTGCAGGCAGTATAAGCAGAGATGGATAAAATCCTCAATTGTTCACTTAGCCCCTTTGTCTTTCCTTCACCACAGGCTGCTGTGATTATGGATACTTCTCAGGAAACATTTCAAAGGGAGCACAGTCAAGGCACCTCGTTCCAGAGAGAGACAAGCTTCACATCATTGTACTGAAGATGTGGGCAGCTCTCTTGGTAATGCATGCCTTTCAGGATCACCTCCCCACAGGTGTGACTGCTCTGTAGCCAGATCATATGTCTGTGGTCTGGTACATCAACAAGCAATGCAGAACCCATTCTTATTTACAGACATTGGGAAGACGTGAGGGTTTGGCAGGATGCAATGTTTTCCAAGTTTTTTCTTCTTGCAATTCACATTCCAGGAAAATCCAAGATTCTTACAAACAAATTGAGCAGATCAATCCTTCTGCCCCATAAATGGTCCCTCAATCTGTCAAGTGGTATCTATGATCTTCAGCCTTAACTCTTCTCTAAAGCCTCCACCACAACATTTTTCAAAAGTAATCAGGAGAGATTTTAGATCTGCAGTAGTTACTTCATTTGGTCTTCAATTTTTGGGTATTCGGGTCCGGATTGGATCTGAGATGGCCGCATCACTAACATCTAATTTGAGCGCCAAGCTCCTCCCTTACCCATAATGCCCCTCTAGCTCCTTCCTTCCCTAAGGTCTTGTTTGCCGCTGAAAAGCTACGCATCGTGGTCACTGAGCTTCAGGCTTATCATTGGGTGAGTGACATTTTTCTCTGCAGGTGTTAGTGTAGGATTCCCCTACTTTCTTTTACAACCTCCCCTGCCTCGTTTAGTCGTCGGTTGTTTTAAAAAAAAAAAAAAAAAGTTTTAGTGTAGTAGTTCCCTCATCACTTCCCCACTACCCCTTCTTGTCAGTGAGCGAGTGTGTGATTGTTGTATGTGTGAGCCTTTCTTCCGAAGCATGGCTGAAAATCCCCAAGCCTGTTTTTCAGAAGTGCACAGTGTGCGCCCATAAGCTCTCCCCAGCTGATGGCCACACACTGTGCTTAGTGTGTTTAGGCACAGCCTGCTCTATTTGCACTGGTTTTAATCCTAGGGCCCTCAAGGACAGAAGGGTTAAACTAATTATGAAAGGGCTTCTTTCCTCGTCACAGATAGCCATCCTCGTTACTTCTAGCCTGGCTGCATCAGTGGCCGCTACTGCTTTGTCCCCTTCCCAGGCCTCTGGGACTCAATCTGCAACCATGAAGCCTGTAGGTGGGGAGAAATCTAAAAAGGACAGACTGAGGAAGTGATCCCTGGACCACTCGGCTCTGTCAGGTCCTCCTCCCAAGACACAGATCTCTTCTAGACCTAGTACTCCCCGGCTCCATTCACCCAGATTCTCCCTGCAGCTGGAGGTGTCCAGTCCACCATCTAGAGCCTGTCCTCACCGGCACTCCAGGCCGGTGTCAGTGGCTTCATCTTCACATTCTACACGCAGTTTGAGAGAGGCAGAGATGGACAGAATGCTGTGGAAATGTATCCACACCCAGATCCAGTTGAGAATCTTGCCAGTCCTTCTCCCTCTGGAGCAGGGAGCTTGCAACCCTTTTTCACCCCCCCCCCCAATAACTCCTTCTCCGATCAGTTTTGGAGTCTTTGGATCCGAGAAGTCTTGGGGTCGGCGCCAATGATACTTTGTACATCGACACCGACAGTTACCTTGAGTGTGTCGGATCCTCTCAGTGCAATAGGCTCTGCGTCAGATTTGAAGGGGTTCTGTCGGCTCTGAGTTTGTCATACCACAGTCTACCCCTTTGCATCTCGGCTCCTGTGGGCTTGGTTCCGACTCCTCCACCAGATCCAAGGAGAGCGGCTTCCTTGCTACCTTGTTTCCCAGGATGTCCGCTCTCCTGCATTCTTCGTGGTGGAAAGGGTTCTCTCGAGTGGGTCGAGACCCCTGACCATTTCCTCCTCGGATTCCACCCCGACTGCCTCGGTTCTGGGTATGGCTGTGATTCTTCTGTCATCTCAGGGACAGCCTGTGCTTGTTTTACCTCAGGAGGCTAACACATGGGAATAGCAGGAATTTTGCGAGCCCTCCCCAGAGAGTCCCACTGAGAAGGTGCCTCGCAAATGAATGTGCAAAAGGAGGCACCTGGACTTCTCTCCAGAGTCCCTCACAGATGACACTGACTTGGAGGAAGGGGAAGGTTCCCCCAGATCACCCGCAAGGATGTCTCCTTTGGAGGCATCATGGAACTCCTGCGCCAAAGAGGAGGGTGGTCCGCCCAAAAACTAACTCCAGACGAGTCAGTGTTCCTAGAGGCATTCGGCACTGGCCCCTCTACCTCCTGGATGTCCCCCCCCCCGGATCCATTTGTGGACCTGATCACCACCAGGGCACGGAAGGAACCGAAACTGGACACTGTGGAACCTATTCCAAGAAGGCCAGACAAGGTACTCAGCCCCCCACCAGATAGAAATAGCTGGAGTAAGGGGTCCCCAGTAGACACTATGGTATAGCGGCCATCACCAAGAAAGAGCTCGCGCAGGAGAGCTCTACGGTCCATCCTCCTGACCGGGAGTCGAGGACTATGGATAGTTTGGGGAAGCAGGTATATGCTTCAGCAACCTTTTCCATAAGAGCACTGAATTATATGATGCATGTCATCTGATTAGAGTGACCTGGTCAAGGAAGTTGCTGAGTCGCCTCTGGAGTCCATGTCAGCAGAGGTCAAGAAAATGTTCTATGCACACATGGCCACTCTGAAAGTAGTCATGAATATGTCCATCCGTTTCCTCTCTCATGCCACGGAAGGAGCCGCTAAGGCTGCCGGGTCCGGCGTTGCTATGAGGCGGCATGCCTGGCTTCGGCTATGCCAGTTTTCAGAACCCTTCAGGGTGTCCTTTGCAAATGCCCCCTACGATGGTTCTTCCCTGTTCGTGAAATCTGTGCGTGAGACGCTGGTCCAGAGTGAGAAGGATGGGAAGACACTGTCTGCCGTCGGATCTGCTTCTCCACCCCTCAAAGATCCTTCTCGAGAAACCAGCGAGGGGCAAAGAAGATGTGGTTCTGGAAATCTCAGTTCTCTCGGGACACTGAGGGCTCATCTTCCCCCAGAGGCAAAGGGGGGTATGATAGACATTGGCCCAGAGACAGAGGGCATCTGAAGAACGCTGGATCTTGAAAACCTTTCTCGGACAGACCCGCACTGGAGCCCTGAGGGGCTGCCCGACTGCTCATCTCTGGAGGCAGTCGGGGGCCGTCTTTCCTTACATCCAAAGGACAGAGTCCGTGACAACAGACCGTTGGGTGTTACAAATCATATCATTTATGGATCCACCTCCCCAAACAAAGCACCTCCCAGATGTTCCACCTGCACAAAGGGAAGTAGCAGCAGTAGAAATAGAAAAGTTGCTAAGAAAGCAAGTCATCAAACCTGTCCCCCTAGACCAATCCAGATCAGGCAATTCCAGGTTCTTTTTGGTGCCAAAGAAAATGGGGGACCCAAGACCAATTCTGGATCTTTCCACCATGAACCCGTCTGTGGCCAAGGAGAAATTCTGAATGGTCACCCTTCAGTCTATTCTGCCCTATCTGCAGGCAGAGGATTGGGATCTGCTCAATCGACCTCAAGGATGTGTACTATCACATCAAAATGAACAGGCACTCCTGCAGGTTTCTCTGCTTCTGGCTGGGGGCCAATCACTATCAGTTCAGGACCCCACCCTTTAGTCTCACCGCAGTCCCCAGGGTGTTCACCAAAATAATGGTGGTAGTAGCAGCTCAGCTGAGACTTTATGGGATTCAGGTTTTCCCCTACCTGGACGATTGGCTCCTTGCTGCCCCAACCAAGCATCTACTTTGCCGAGCCAGGGACCATTTCCTTTTATTAGTAGTCTGGGCATTACCATCAACGTCAGCAAATCGTCACGGTCTCCAGTTTAGAGTCTAGACTTTACCGGAGCCTGGCTGGATACAGTTCAAATGGTTTGCCTCGCCTCGGAGAGGGTCCACAATTTAAGACTCCATATATCTTACATCCTACAGACTATCTTTCCATCAATAAAGTCAGTGCTGCGGGCTGTGGGTTCCATGATAGCAACAATCAATCTTTTATCCCTTGCACGGCTTCACATGCGAGTTCTTCAATGGACGGTAGCGTTTCAGTGGTCTCTTCTGGACCTACCTCTGTCCCATCCGATTGGTATATCTCGGGCGTGCAGAGACTCTCTTCTCTGCTGGATTCTCTCCCTGGATCTTGTCGAGGGACAACCATTTTTCCCAGCTTATCCCATCACCACAGGACCAATGACACTTCCCAGCTAGGGTGGGGAGAGGGCATTGCTCGGGAAGAACGGTCCAAGGCACGTGGTCCACCCTCTGAGACCAATTTGTTTATCAATGAGGGCGCTTCTTCTAGCGTTGCAAGCACTTCTTCCTCTGGGGCAATTGCTATTCAGTCAGACATGTTCGTAGTATGGCATATAAACAAGCAGGGTGGAACCAGATCTTACCCCCTTTGTCGCGAAGCCATGAGTGTGTGGGAAAGGGGCGATTTCCACCAACCGCTTTCTAGTGGCAACGCATATTTCAGTAAGGTCCAGCATTCTGGCGGACAGGCTCAGCAGGACTGTTCTGATGCCTTACGAGTGGTCTCTGAATCCTTCAGTAGCGGAACAGATCTTTCTCAAGTGGCGTCAGCCTTGCTGCAATCTCTTTGCATCTCCTTCCAATGCGAAATCCAGCGAGTTCTTCACTCTGAAACCCCCTCAGGTGAAAGCCCCCAGAGATGCACTAGCTCATGCTTGGCCTTCCGGTCTTCTTTATGCTTACCCCCCCCGTTACCTTGCATCCCAAAGTTTCTTCCGAAAGCTTGCAGGTCGGGGAGGTCAGTAATCCTCATTGCACCATTCTGGCCTTGCCAAGTCTGGTTCCCCTCTCTTTGCTTTCACCTGGTAGTTCCACCATGGATCTTGGATCCAGTTCCAGATCTCATTTCTCATCCCTCGGGAATTCCTTACCCAGACCTGGACAGTCTGAAACTCACCACTTGGCTGCTGCAGTTCCAGTAATGATTAGGACTCCCGGTTTATCATCTCCGGTTAAGACCATATTGGTGGAAGCTCACAAATCTTCCACCAGGAAAATATATCGTAGCAAGTGGAAATGTTTTTGTTTATGGGCCTCTTAATGGGAGTTAGATTCTTTATGGCTCCGGTCCCGGCTGTTCTAGATTTTTCTAGCTGGTATCTTTCATCAAGGTGCTAGCTCTTCCATGGTTAAAGTCCAATAGGCTGCCATCTCTAACTTCCATGTGGGGGGAAGTATGGCTTCTCTAGCTTCCTCTAGGCTTTGTAAAGTCTTTCTTAAAGGTACCTTTCTTTTACGGCTCCCAGTGAAAGATCCTACACCTCCGTGGGACTTTACCTTTGTATTTCATCTTCTTGTCTCCCCCCTCCCTTTGAACCCGCAGCATCAGTAGATTTACAGTTTCTTTCTTGGAAGATAGCCATCTTAGTGGCCATCACTTCGGCTAGGAGGGTGTCAGAACTTCAAGCACTGTCCATCAAAGTCCCATACATGTTTTTTTCACAAAGAAAGGGTTTCCCTGCACACTAATCCTTCCTTTCTCCCTAAAGTAGCCTCAGAAGCAAATATCAATCAAACTATCAGTTTGCCTGTCTTCTTTCCAAACTTCCAAAACAGAGGGCAATACAAGGTACATTTATTGGATGTGCACAGGCAATTGAGGTTTTATTTACACAGAACAAAATATTTTCGTAAATCTGACCAGTCGTTTGTCTCCTACTCCAAACCCTTTCTAGGCAAACCTATTTCCAAAGTTACCATTGCTCCCTGGATTTCACAATGTATCCTTCGAGCATGTTCTGATAGAGGTATCTCCCCTCCAGATCAGGTGAAAGCCCATTCAACTAGATCTATGGCAACACCAGTGGCCTTTTGGTCTAGGGTATCGCTGGATGATATTTGCGCTGCAGCTACTTGGTCTTCATCTCAGACCTTCATATCTCATTACAAATTGGACATTGTATCCAGGAGTAGGGCATCCTTTGGCTCCCCGATGCTCCGGAATATCCTTACACGAGGGCTACCCAGCGTTGGTAGCTGGGGACTTTGTCCCAAAGGTTGAAGACCAAATGAAGTAAACTACTTCAGATAAAGAAGTTATGTACGGACCATAGCATTCCATCTGAGTAGTTGTACTTCATTTGTCTTCAGCCGTCCCCCCCTCCTTCCCCCTGAACTGATCACTATTGTCCTATACTGGTATGTAGGAGAGGGCACTATGGTGGCTCTCCTGCTCATGCTTGGCCTAGGTTTTGTGAAGACCCTTTAGTGGTAAGGTCTGATTGGGTCAGGCTTATGTTTTCTTGTACAGCAAACTCGATCTGTGGGAAGGAAGGAGATAGAGGGGCATTATGGGTAACGGGAGGAGCTTGGAGCTTGGAGCTCGGAGCTCGGATCAGATGCTCGTGATGCAGCCGTCTCGGATCCGATCCAAATACACAAAGGTTGAAGACAAATGAAGAAGAACTACTCAGATGGAATGTTATGGAGAGTGCATAACTACTTTTTTTGGGCTTGTTCCAAGGGACTGGACCCTTTTCTGGCTCCACTTCCTTCTGTTATGGAGTTCTTAAAGGGAGCTTTTCAGTTGGAGGCCAGTTACGCCACGATTAAAGTCTAGCTAGTGATGTCTAATTTTCGTGTGGGTTAACGACATACCCCATAAACCTTTTTAAAGTTTACCTTTTTGTTTCATCCACCAGAGAGATAATTTGCAAGTACGGCTAACCTGAAGTTTCTGTCCTGAAAAATACTTTTTCTAGTACAGTGGCTGGTATGTCTTCTAGGAGGATTTCTGAGTTGCATGCACTGTCATGTAAGCCTCAGTATCTAAGGTGTCTCTTAGGACTACTTTAGATTTTCTGCCCAAGGTGGCTTCTGCATTTTCCTTGATTCCATTTACCAGTCTTTTTCTAAGTTTTTCTAACAAAAGTGAATATCAGCTACATTCTTTGGAAGTTCTTCACCAGTTGCACTTTTACTTGCATCAGACAAAAGACTTTAAAAGTGTGACCAGCTTTTCAAGTCCAAGTAGGGTTCAGGGTTTCTAAGGTTACTTTGTCCATGAGGCTTTCTGAATGTATAGTGTTTGTTATATATCTAGAGGGTTATCCATACTTTTCAAACCATAAGTATAGTTTTCTAGAGTGGTTATTGTGTCTACCACTGTCTTCAACAGTGTCACTATTACTGATGTTTGTCCAGCTGCTAGATGTTCTACAGTTTATATATTTATTTCTTATAAGCTAGATAAAGGGCCTCCTTTGGTTCCATCATTCTCTGGAAGATCCTTCATAATGTCTGCCAGGGTTCACATAGCTGAGGACTCTGTACCAGTTGTTGTTGAGGTGGATGTGAGCATTGGATTTGAAAGTTATGTACTTCCCATAATGCCCGATCCATGTTGTTGTCTTCTGTCCATCTCAACACCCACTCTCCCCACTATCTTCCTGCCAAATTGTCACCTTTCTGTGGCTCTCACTGGATCACAATGATTTTGATCAAGGCCTTGTTCAGCGATATACTGATCTTTATCTGATAAAAAAGGGT
Organism: Protopterus annectens; assembly: GCF_019279795.1. Taxonomy (NCBI): domain Eukaryota; kingdom Metazoa; phylum Chordata; order Ceratodontiformes; family Protopteridae; genus Protopterus; species Protopterus annectens. Next base: position 476,486,330 of record NC_056747.1, on the reverse strand, counting down.
TGTCACTTAGAGGTTGTTATATCTTGCTCTATGAGCCAAATTTTACCTGAAGGACTGGTAGGATGGTGACTCATTGTGGGAAGGGGAGGAGCCTGAGCTTTGGAGCCAAGTCTCTTGCCTAAAGTGCCAAAGATGTATCTGTACGGATCCAATATACCTAAATGTTGAGATGGACAGAAGATGATAAAATGGATCAAGCATTATGGTAAGTACATAACTTTCATATATGTTACCTGCTAATATTATTACTTCCTTGTAAGATGTTATCTGAAGTTGAGATTATTGCTAGTCATTACTGATAAGCTGTGCATGGTTCACTGAGAAGTTACTGTATGGCAGGAATGCACTGGATTCCCAAAAATTGTTACTTATAATGTACTTGATCCATATAATGGTTAGCTTACCAATTTTTTATTAACAAGTTTTGATTGTGGTCTAAGAATTGAGAGGAAGGTTGACACCTACCCCTTTTGTTTGGGCACTTCAGAAAACATGATGATGATCCAGTAATCTGGATACAAGTTTACAAACTCCAGTATTCTCTTTACTGGCTAAAAAAGAATATTGATGTTTGTAAAATCACTGACCACAAACTATTTTTATTACTGCCATTTGCTTTAAAGTGATGCTTTTTTTGCCCACAGGCAGTAGAATACATTTAAAAATTGGCAGAGTATGGTGTGGAGAACAGGGCATGGCTGGGAGAAGTCATTTTTTTTTTCTCACAGTGGTGGCATCTCTGTTTCACAGGCCTCAGCTTATTTTTTCTGTCTACCATTTTCAGTACATAAAGATGTATTACAGCCATGTCTCTTTAAAGAAAGTATTAAGGTATGCTTTACTTTAGTAGAGTACAATGAAACCCGATTGTTCTTTACTTACTGATTGATAGTGAGTTGCTATAATAAAATAAAAAGGGGTGAAACCCAGCAATGAATGACACTGGGAAGACAAAATGGAAACCAACAACCTACTGTTATGCGAGTTCTCAACACAACTTTCTTTATCCTTTACTCCTGCACCATTTTTCCCTTGCTGTTTAAGAGATGCATCTAAAGATTTAGGGGAGGCAGAGTCCCTTGTGATGCTCACACCCGCTGTGGGTCATGGGTGTTAAAGTTTCTTAACACGTACTGCATCAGTACTTTAAGCTACCTGGGGGATGGGAAATGTAGTAGTATGTTAATGGCTTGCCTATTCTTGGGGAAGGGAGAGACTTTAGCACAGAATGATATCAACTACTGGTAAAAGATTACAAATACTGTGACACACGACAAACATTTTCAGCCTTAATGGGCATATGCCGCTGCATGTTGGGCTTCTGGATGGACCTGTATAGTGCGTAAAACGTTTTGTCCCCACTCAGTCTCTCCTTCCCTGAAGCGAAGCCGGACTGCAGCGCCGAATAATCGCTCCTCATTGTAAGATAGCGCGCGCTTCCTCCTTCTCGGTGGCTGAGGCTCGGGAGTCAAACGACCTTCGCTCCTCCATCCGATCGAGCCGCTAAAAGGCTGCCCGCGAGCCTCGTGCGGGGGGCTCAGTTCGGGCCGGGTGCCTCGACTCGCCAGTCATTCTCTCCCGGCAAGGTTGCCCACTGAGACCCGAGCTGTCCCCTAGCCCTGCCTTAACTTGCTCGGCTCGGGAGCTCCTGCCTCTTGCTTCCTCCTCCTTCGCGGATGTGCCTCGGGCCCCGGTGGAGCCTGGCTCCATCTGGGCAGTCTCGAACCAGTCTTTTCGCCTCTGTTTCAGTTGGCAGACTGGATGCCTGGATGAGGGGTGTCCACACATTCCTACTCTTCCTCTCCCAGTTTTGCTTCGCAGTGCCTGTTGGGGCAGGTGCTCAGCCACTGCAGTCCAGCTGTGCAAGCCGGACTCCCATCTAACCCGGGGCTCCACCAGTGAACCCTCCGGCTCAGTTCCAAGTCCTTTTGTCCACCTCTCCCTTCGGCTCCCACCTTCCTGAAGGTTCCACTGGGCTTCCTTCAGTGGCTGCGGAGCTTCGTGGAAGCTCCACTCCTGCCTTCCTCCGTCCCCTCCCAGGACGGGGGGGTCCTTCTGGGGAGACCGAGGGAGTTTAGGAGGAACCCCCCTTGATTCGGCTCCCTTGGGAGTGAGCGCGTGGGCACTCTTCGGCCCCTACACGCGACACTGATCCTTGCAGGGCCCTCTCTGGGTCCCCGGGGTTCCCTCCCCCGCCCCTGCCTCGAGGTTACCCCCAGTGGGAGAGACCTTCAAACGAGGGTAGGTTCTGGAGGCGAGGTTCGCGGAACGACCCCAAAGAACATCATCCCCAGGGTAGGTGATTTCAGAAGGTGGGGCCATCTTTCCTCACACACTGATCTGCCAGGTCCCTGAGGTCCCCGTCGCAGGTGTCTTGGAGGTCTATCCACTCCCCCAAGTAGCTATGATCAAACACTGATGGAAACCCCCCGTGCAGGTTAAATCAAAGCTCCTGCTCCCCTCTACCTTCCCCAGTGGCATCCTCCTCACTTCCTTTGAGTGTCCAGCCCTTTGATACCAGTTCTGGACATGGAAACAATTCTTAACCACATCCAGATGACCCGAGTCGGAGGCGTCACCAACCTTCTGCCCCTCAGTCGTCCTCCTAGAAGTCTTGTCTCGGCCTGAGCGTGGTGGCTTCTGAGTCTTACCTACAAGGGGTGGCGAAAGATTCCTGAATCGCCCATCCGCGGTCCTAATAAATTCGTCAGGCGGCCAAGCAGGTACCCCAAGCTGACTTTGGACCATGGTTTAGGCAACTTGAGATCTCATTTATTTTACCAGGCATAGGACTATCTGGCTGGCTGAGTTGTAGCGTTCCTCTCTGGGAATCCTTCCAGGAGCAGCAATGTCCCAGTCGGTTAACCTACGCCAATTCTAAGCCGGCCCCTCCTGATGAATCTGGCCTCAGGGGCATGACTTCCAGGCAGTCGTCGGCGAGGCTCCGCTGGGAGACAAGAGGGGGGCTCTACGGAGTCCGTAGTGCCTCCTCCTTCAAGTCTTCCAATGCGACGCTTCGATTCGGACCTCATTGTTTGTCTCTGCATTTACGCTGTGAGCAAAGGCTGTGAGCTTAGGGGTTCAAGGCCAGAGGCTGGGTGCCTTATTCCGAGGGTTCGGCCCAAGTGCTCCCAAGGTCGCCTTTGGTCCCATCGGGTCGAGCAAATTTCGTCCTTTTTTCAAAGAACAAAGCCCGTGCGATGATCCAGAGGGAAAATTTTGTGCTGCAGGCTAGAGACGCCAAATTCGCAGGGAAGCCCGGGCCCCTAAGTTTGGAGAGTCAGGTAGGATGGGGTTCGGCCATCTCCCGGAGGCCCAGGAATTCCCATTCACCAGCGAGGGCCTTATCTGTGTGGGGAAATTTTTCCACCTAAATCAGTCAAGAGTCAATCAGGGCCCACAATGTCACAGACCCGCATTGCCGGAGGAGTTCGGGCCCCCCGCCGATACTCAGCCCTGAGCGGCTGTGCCTCCACCGGCTCAAAAACCCACGCGGAGGAAAGCACGGAAAAGCCTAGGGGCAGAGGCTGCATCAGCCGGAGTCATCCAGAAATTCCGTCATATGAAGATCCATTCAGGATCCCCCACCACCCAAGGAAGAAAAGGCGTTTGGACCCTCTCTGAAAAGACAAAGACTGAGATCAGCAGACCACACCATACAAGAAATAAATCCACTCATCCAACCTTCAGCCCACAAACTCCATTGGGACAATTTTTCCCATCTGTTCTAGACCAGACGAGGATAATATCATATACACTCCCATCAGGCGCAAGGGTGGTATGAACCACTGCGCCCAATGGTCAGTCACGATGTTATTTATGCCATTGACTCTCTCCCACTTGGACCAGATGGTTCACTGTGTCCCCAGACCTCGCAGCCGCCCCTAACTTCTTGAAGCAGTGGGGCCTCAATGGAATTGGTCACTGGAGTCTTGCTGCCCTCTTTCCAGATTTCTACTAGTTTACTGGAGCCAAAGGCAGCCACTCACCATGTATTTCCAGTTCCTTACCCTGTCTCTGGTAAAGTCTGTCTTGCTGCCCTCACATCATAAAGTTCTCTGACTGCCAGAGAGACCACTCTAAGTTTGGCCATTCTTGTCTGCCTGATCAATAGATCCTCCATTGTGCCAATTTCAAGCGATCCAATTTCTGTTCTGCCCCCAGCCTTCCCAATTCTTATTTTTAGGAGCTCAGATCCTGCAGCGTCTGCCAAGCTTCTTTCTTCATCTGTTAAGATCCCTTTCCCCAGCAGGATTTTTCCAACTCTCAATCAGGATCAGGATTCCCCCTTCAATCTCCAATGTCAGATCAATTACCCTGGAATTCTGACTCCTCTTGTATCCTCTGGCATTCTTACAGATGCTCAGGCTCAATCTTCCCTCCCCTGTGGAGGGGTTCCTCTCAAGACACTCCCTTCCCAGGAGCCATGGGGCAATAACTCTGGGCAGGCTCTGGCAGTGGACAGTTCTTCCAGACTGGGCATCCGACAACACCCTTCCAGACAACATGTCAGTGGTCTGGGCTCTACTTCAGACGGTTTTCTCCTCCTCAGGGTATCCCCGCTTGCAGAACATCACAGTGTGGAGGAGATGAGCATTGCTTGCAACAGCTACATGGCCACGGGTGGTTTACCCCTCAGAAATACAGACGATGTAACAGACATGACCCATACCGCTTCTTTATCCAGAGGCCAGAACATCCTAGGAACTGGCATCTAGTTGCACAACAAATTTGGTGGCATTACCTCTTTGCAGCACAATTCTCATCTTTCCAACTCTCCTGGACAAACCAGTCTTTCAGGTTCTGTATTTTGATCCCACATCAGGGGCTCCCAAATAAATTATGCAAAGGAATTGATACCTCCAATTGAGAACATCAGCCTTGGCTTTCCATGATGCTGGGCTTTGCTCCTGTTTTTCAAGGTTCCATTCCCAGGGGTCTTCACCATTTCCAGACCTGGGCAACCCCTTGCCCAAGGGGGGTCTTCAGTGCAGAGGATTGCCCCATACTGGCCTCGCCCCCAAGACTGTTCCTCCCTACGCCGGCATGCAGGATCCATTTCCTGGTCTTTACTACTTCCAGGTGGACTTATTAATCCATCACTGAAGAATTCATCCACTTCCGACTCGAGTAGGACTTGAATCTAATTTTAATCTTTCTTCACAGGCATTTCTTGATCCACTGGACTCCCTTAAAGCATTGGCTCTTCCACATTACTTTATTTTATCTTTGGCCCTTTGATAGACCGTTTAACTAGACATTCTACCTCAGTCAAAAAGAGCCCACGACAATGGCTCAACTCATAAGTGTAGAACTAGTTTGCTCATTTATCTTTGGCATCTCGCCACCTTTAACCCTGTGCCTTCCTAATAGTCTCTTGTTGCTCTCTCCTCCAACTGTCCTCAGCAGGGATCTTCTGGTGCCCATTAAGGTCCTCCTTGATAAGGCTGCACTGTGCATCCTCCTTCCATGGATCCTCCTTGATTCTTCTGACCCAGTTGCAATCTTTCATGCTGCCCCGCGAGATTTTGACGCCTTAGTTGCTGACAATATCTCCTTTCAACTTGGAAAACTGCTCTCTATCACCAAAATCTTCTGTCTGAACCCGGCTCTGCAAGAAGAGTTTCAGAGCACTTCAAAAAGAGCTTCAGAGTTTCAGTGCTATGCTTTTGCAAGTTCCCGTTTCCAATCACTTAGACCCTATCCATTTTAGGTCCCATCCTTATATTTATCCATAGTGGCCCCATCTTTTCCCTACCACAATTCAAGTTAGTTCTAGTTTTCTTCCCACTCTCTTCTAATGTTTCCTTTACATTCTTCTTATTCCGATGTTCACAGGCAATCACAAATTGGATGTTCAGATTCAATCCAGCAACTATTTCTGTCAGACCAGTTGTTTGTGTCATTCTCCCATAATAAAGTGTCATCACAAAAGATCCTAAAAGCCAATGGAAAATGGATTGCATACTTCAGGCTTCGGCTTCTTCTCAGATCATAACTAGGGCACTTCACTATTCTATAAGCAACTTCTATAGCTTAGCTTCTTCATTCTACCAGAGCTTCCAAGCTAGCTATTCTTTAGCACGCTATATTGGAAATCTGTGCACCTTTCATTTCACTACAAATTGGATGGCATCCCATCTAGGATTGGATGTGGCATCTTTGATGATACTCAGGAGTGTTTTCCAGTGAGCCACCCAGGATTCAGGTGCTAGGGAGGGCTGTCCCATCAGTCAGAATGTAGTGTAGAGGAGAGATCACATAACATCTTCAGTGTACTTTGCACATAAACAGTCATTTCAGATCCATGGGATCCATCATTTGGGATCTCCTCCCTCCCCACCCTCCTCCCCCTGCCTTAAGAGATTGAAGAGTTTGAATTCTGTTTTATCTTGTTTTTTTTATATCTTTCATCATGCGATGTTATTATATAAGGCATGCATTGTGTGCATGTATGAAAAACTAGATCTGGGGGAGTAGTGGTGCATCCTGGGGGATATAATAAGCCAAGCATAAAAGAGACTAGCTCTTTTGGCAAGGAGTGCCAGAGAGGAGCCGAGGCTGGGGCCATCCATCATCAGTCAGAATTAGGAGGATGATGGGTAAAAATCTGAAGTTATGGTGAGTACATAACTAAAAGTTTAGCTGCAAGTGTGACACTGCACTAGGATGCTTCAATCTTCTCTCAGACAATGGAAGAATGCTGATTCAGGTCAGGGGTCAGGAATGATTTCAGTTGTCCAAGATCAAGGAGAGGCACCAGTGGCAGGTAATAGTCAGCTGCAAAGAGGCCAAAAGAAAAAAAAACAGTGCTTTTAAGATTTATTACTTCTGTGTATTTTAGTCATTTAAAGGTGACAGACACATTGGTGATGAGGGATGTTTATAAGAGTTAATCATACTAAGAATGTGTGGTGGCCTTTGACCACCACAGCCTGTAATGTTCATGGATGTTTATGCCCATTTTTATGGCACATCTTTAAAGGAAAGCACACAAATTGTCACGATCTTTTACACTGATGTATCTATGGCATGACTATAATATATTGTAGGTACTGTGTCCACTGCCACTAATCTGGGCTTTCTCTGTGTAGTTTTTCAATGCTGTCCCCTTTCAACAGATATGGATTCTGTTAAAAGCCACGCCACTTCAAGCTCTGGATCCTACACTTCCTGTAGCTGTTATCAGGTAAGTCTGTAATGACCGTTTAAAACGCTGTAAATCTTTTCTGAAAATCTTAGTGCCTAAGACTTGATGACTGTTCATGTGGCAAGGAAGCATGTGTTTTTATTACTTAGTGACAGTGTAGTAACTTTTGGCAAATGTCAAATTTTCCAGAAAAGATTTTAAAAGGGAGAGCTTCTACCTTAGTTATCAGCTGTACTCATCAGTGAAGCTACCCAATGAAGAATTCTGAGCAGATGTTATATGTTTAGCATCTCTAGGGCCACTGCTAGAATGAATCTCAGTAAGATATTACTGAACTGGAGATATTATAAAGTAAGGATTAGTGTTTAGGTTGCCAGGATAGTTATCTGATAGACAAAACACTGTTAATTGGCTGACGTTTTAGGATTTCAAGGCAAACGTAAGAAATCTACATTGGCCCTTGCTATTTTTAATTTCATGTTTGATTTTTGGTACTCTGTAATGTGTAGAATTGTTCGGTTTTATACATGTGGAGGTGGGCATGATATTTAACAGGACCTTACCTCATCAAGTGTGAATGGTATAAAATCCTTGAATGGAGAACTGCTAATGTTACGTGATCCACTTCTTTCACTTCACCTCTAAGACCAGAAGCCACAGGTAGTAGTAGTTTAGCAACTTTCAGACTGTACAGGCTCAAAGTTAAGCCCCATCAATCTCATAATGCTCCAGATCTCATTTATCACATATCAACAGGAATCAAGAACTGCTCTCAGGCTTGTTCATTGTACTTTTGGATAGCTTTAGTTTGCATTTTCTGATCACCCCTATTTATATTTTGGGGATAAATCGAGTCAGAGCATTCTTTTAGGTTTGTTTTTGAGCATCAGTGTAAGCATAAAGATACATTATTTGCTATATGTTCATCATTTGATCTTTGCTGCAGTAACCTTAGCTACATCAGTTATATCCTGCCAAGTATATAACAGCCAGACAGCAAAGTTTAAGTGCACTTTCCATGAAATACAACTGTTAAGCAGCTCGAGCAGAACTGAAGAAAGAGTATTTTGGGTGATAAGCCCTTCAAAGTCTTCCTACCACCAAAGAGCACTCCTCTTGTGTGCTTTTGAGGATCAGTGGTGAGATAACACTTCTCCATTGCAAATAAATTCCCGTCAGGGAAAAACCTTTCACACCTTTTTTTTCCTGGCAGAAAGTTTACCTTTTCTGTAAAAATTATTAATTTCAAGCTAGGAAAAAAGTAATGTTATGTTGTCCTATCTCGCCTTCATTCATTGCTGGATGGGTTCGGAACCGAGAATCAGTTCCGACTCGGCCTGTACTAAAGCTCGAGAACTTCCACCGGCTCGAGGCTATACCCTGTACTATCATGCTTAGGTAAGATTACCCAGATCTTGTTTGCCACTAAACAGATCGGGTGCTTCCTGTAGGCTCGGGCTAAGTGGAAATATTTTTTAGTCTGTAAAAATTTTGAAATGTATATATCGTGTTTGTATTTCTACTTTGTCTCTCTAACGTTCTTGTATAACTGATTTTGACCATATTTTTGACTCAAATGTTTGATTCTCTGTAAACCGTGTTTTTTTGGAGCTTTTCTCCTCGAGTCTCCACTGAAAATGGGCCACAAGCCCAGCTGGACCAACCCAGTTAACAAATGTCAATAAATAAATAAATACTTATAATATTTGTTCTTCTAGATAAAATCCAGTATTAATTGTAGGGTTTAATGTAGTAGTGTGCTACTGATCCTTTCTAGTTCATTGTTGTGCCATTCTTTGTGGTTGGCCGTAGTCTACCGCTAGGCCATTTGTGTTTTTCTCCCTATCCCGGTCCCAACTCGTTTATATTCCAGAGTTTCTGGGTCTCTTACTGTTAAGATTTTATTATATTTTGCTATTTTCTTATTGTTGGGTAGTCCGTTTAAGTTTGGAGGACTCCCTTCAGCCCGTTTAACTTAGAGGGCTTTCCCTTGTTTTTTCCTCTTTCTGTGAGGAGTTGTTTAAATTAGAGACTTCTATTATTATCTATGTTTTTCCTTGATAGGTGGTGTGTTAATCTTAAAAAAAAAAGGTTGTTGTTCTTGTATTTTTTTATTCAAGCTGAGTTATGTCTAAGGATACTAAAGAATCTAAGCCTTTGGCCTTTAAAAAGTGTGACAAATGCAACCAGAAGATGACTTTGACAGATGGACATACCAGTTGTGTGTATTGTTTAGGTGCTGTCCACCTAAAAGAATCATGTTCATTTTGCCATGCTTTCAACTCCAGAATGTTAATGGAGAGAAAGAACAAGCTGATAGTCAGGGGCTTTGAAGGTACCTTTTACTGAATCTCTGGAATGGAATCAGAGTTCTTTCTAAATCTTCCCATCAGTCTTCATCTTCTAGAGCGGAGAAATCCTCTAAAAGATAGTCTTCCACAGCTCCATCTTCGGAACCCATGAAGAAGCATGCTAAAGAGTCATCGTCGGACCCGAAGGCTTTCAGGCCCGAGAAAACTACCTTTTCTGCTCCTCTAGTGATTTTGGAGCTGACAGAGTTCTGTCTTAGGAGCTGATCTGCAGTTCTGGAACTGGTCTCTACAGTGTTACATTCTCCTATATTACAGTCAGTGAGATCCTCGACCCCGTCCTCTCGATCTTCCGGGAGCCTTTTGGACGGCGATGTGGAGCGGGTGGTCAAGAGGCTTTTACGGATGCCAGCGCTGGCCAAGATTCTGTCGACCCAGACCCAAAAGGATTCAGGACCAACAACCATCACTTCCCCTTCTTCGATTCCTCCTGTGACCCATGCTGTGGCTTTGGTGCTGGAGTGCTTGGATCCGATTGTAGTGGAACCGTCGGGGCCAAGACTTGCTCTGGGATCTTCGGTCCCGACTACCACTCCAACCTCCTCAGTTCCATCGGATTTCCAGGGGTCTAGGGACCGACACTCCCCCATCGGGTCCAGTGAGGAGAGTCGAGTTGGACAATTGTCTGACCCAAATCTACCTCTTGGGGCTTTGGCGCAGGTGAGCTTGGCCGAGTTTGACAGAAAACACCTAGCCTCCACACTATTTCTGCCTCATATTCCTAAACTTACAGGCTACACAGTTAAAGCTGGAAAAATGCTACCGCAAAATACCCAACCACCAACACAGGACTCTTCAATATATAGCCCTCAAAGAACTGAACTGGCTTGAACTACCATACTGTCTATCCTGTTCCCATCTGGTCACAATTCATAATCTCATTTGTAAACCCACAAACATCTCTGTGTCTGCCCTCTTCCAGCAGTACTCTCCCATTAGATTGCAGCACTCTATAGGAAAACGTCTAGTCAACACTAAATCCAGTAATGCAGCCGGTGACGCTTTGTACTCCAGCTACCCAGACAAAATCTGGAATTCTCTCTTTCTGTCACTAAAACTGGACTACCACCACAAGCCTTTCAAACTCCAACTCAAGTCATACCTATCCAATTCCTGGTTATGCCTGTATCCCACTACAAGGGCATCCACAGAGGTTCCTCACTAGAAGAATACAGGGATCAAGTAAAATGTCCTGTGCAGACCACCTCAAAGCACTAGCCCTGTATTCTGTCTCCTACAGGCTGTTGAGGGGAGATCTATGCCTGGCATACAGAGCATTGTCAGACCCCACTCTGATGGACCTCCTGCTTATCAGCAAAACAAACAGCACCAGAATTACCAATTCTAAAAACTTAAAGCGTGCCTGTCATATAAATAGGACCTCCTGAAGAGACAGGTATGTATTCCCAGAGACTACCCCCATCTCTGGAACACGTTCCCCATTCATGTGAAGCAGAGTTCCTCCTTAACTCATTTCAAATGTAACTTGAACATTTGGATGGGGAACAGGAAATGCACACCTAGCTTTCCACCTGTCTCTCTAATGGACACAGGCAATCCGTAAAATGTTTTACAAGCAGGAGCCTGGGAGACAAATGTTTCATCTCCCAAGTCCCTGCTTACACTTATCAAAGGTACGAAAACTTGTCAGAGATTTGGGATGCATGGCTAGGCTTAAAAAGGCCCTTATGGTTGTTAGCGTAGTAAACACCTATGAATCTATGATAACCACTATATCTACAACTTTGCCTACTGCCTTTTCTGTTATAACTTATTTTAATCTCGTCTTTATTCAGTAAATTTCGACGACCATTCCTTTTTCGACTCCGACAACTTACCCGGCACCGACTACACTCTCGGTACCGACCATTCAATTTTCGTCACCGATGTTTTTGGCTCAGGCATTAGCGCTGACAACCACTTCGGTACCAACTTCATCGTCTGTGCAGACCATGCCTTCAGCACCGATGATTTCCTCGGTGCAGACACCAGTAGTTCAGACCAGTACAGCTCCATAGTTTTCATTGCAGACCTCCCCCGTGGTGGGCACCGAGCTTGCTCCGTCCTTAGATAGACCTGACTCTCTCTCAGCCATATCCGTGAAATCCACTAGAAGCCTCTCTGAACATGATGTGTTGCGTCTTGTGGATCAATTGCTTTTGGCCAGAGGTATCCCACCCCCCAGGACCTATCCTTCCTCGGGAGGTGATCACCCTTTACCAAAAACCCCTACTTATTCTCCTCCTTCATTGTCTTTGAAGCCCCTTGATATAGCACAGTCTTCCCCCACTACGGTTCCCTTTATGGACCTCACTAAGAAGGCGCAGTTGCCTTTGCAGCAGGAGAGTCTTGTCACTGCCCAGGATGTCAGCTGTGGCGTACATACTTTGGCGTTTCACAGCCATTCAGGGACTCCGGGTCGGCAGGCTGAGCCACTTGGGCGAGGGGTGACCCCTGCCATGGGTCCACACCCCTCTTCAGGTGGACCGGCCTTCCAGCTAATGGAGAAGGCTCTTGCGTCGGTTGGCAATCCTATGCTTTCACTCTCCCCGCCCTCCTCTGGACTGCAGTGTACACAAGCCGTTCCTAGCGGACACCGGGCACAAGGGCCTCAGGACATACTCCCACAGGAGACCCCTTTTGCGCTATCTTCCCCAGCTTCTCCCTGTGAGGAAGATCATCAAAAGAGCTCATGCAAGAGGAAGCACATGGACTTCACAGAGGAGACCCTTACTGAAGGGACAGACTTTGATGATGGGGAAGGTTCCCCTCGATCACCCTCTGAGGTATCCTTTGGTGATATCCTTGAAATCCTTAAACAGAGAGGTGATTGGCAGCCCTCTAACCCGACCTCTGAAGAGTTTGTGTTCCTGCAGGCCTTTCGTGCTCGGCCCCCTACCTCCTGGGTTACTCCACCTGCCGACGAACTTGTTCGGCTTGTTGTACAGTGTGCGTGGAAGGCTCCTGACACTGTTGAGGCCATTCCCCAGAGGCCAGATAAAATGTTGTCCCCTCCTGCTAGTGATCCCCATTGGTCCAAAGGTCTTCCTGTAGATGCCTTGGTGGTGGCTGCCCCGACTAAAAAGGACCTGGCAGAAGAAGAAAGGCAGACTGTCCATCCACCCAACAAAGAGTCCCGGGCTTTCGACAGAATAGGGAAGCTTACCTTTGCATCAGCGACCTTTGCAGTCAGGTCCCTGAACTATATGGCACATTTTACCAGGCTTCAAAGAGACTTAATTTCTGAGCTCTCTGAAACTTTAGCTGTAGCTGTGTCTGATGAGGTTCATGACAGTAGCCTCTCAGCTGGCCACCATCGAATCGATATGTAACTCCTCCATGTGCCTGATATCTCAAGCATCAAAAGGAGCAGCTAGAGTGGTGGGTTCAAGCACTGTTCTGAGATGCCATGCCTGGATGCACTTGTGTAATTTTGCGGAACCCTTCAAGGCTTCCTTTCTCAACGCTCCCATTGAAGCCTCTTTGGTGTTCGGACCCAAGGTTAAAAGCACACTGGCCAGATGCGAAAGACCCTTTTTGCTGTGGGTGTCCGTTATTCTTCCCCTCAATGGGCTTTCTCCAGAAACCAGAAGAGTGGGAAGATATGGCACAAAAAGTCTCAAGGTTCTTTCCGTGACACACAGGCAGAGTTCTCCCCTAGAGGCAGAGGGGGAAACTCTCAGGGAAGAAGCCCCTTTCGGGGCAGAGGGGGTCAGCATAACCAGGGTTCCAGGGATTCTTTCCCTGGCCAATCCTACCAGGACTCCTGAAGAGCGGCCCAACTGCTTTCCTCTGGAAATGGTTGGGGGTTGTTTCTCTTTGTACCCTTCTGCCTGGCTAACCATTACCACCGATTCTTAGGTACAAAAGATAATAACCAGAGGTTATCATATCCCCTTTGACCTTTGTCCCGCTCCCCTAACAAGCTTACCCGACATTCCACCCAGTCAAAGGGAAGAAGGAGCATTAGAGATTTCAAAGCTGCAAAGAAAAAGAGTCATCCAAATAGCTCCTCCAGACCAGATAGGATCCGGATTCTACTTGACTATTTTTGGTGCCAAAAAAAAAGTTTGTAAAGGTACAGAAATTCGGGATGGTCAAAATACAGTCTATCCTTCCGCTTTTGGAAAAAGACAATTGGATGTGCTCGATAGATCTTCAAGATGCGTGCTACCACATAAAAGTGGACAGACCATCAAAAAGATTCCTTTGCTTCCGTGCGGGAGCCAGTCATTACCAGTTCAGAGTACTGCCCTTTGGACTCTCTACAGCCCCCAGAGTGTTCACAAAGTGCATGGCAGTCGTCACAGCTCACTTGTGACTACAAGGATTCCAGGTGTTTCCATACCCAAACTGGCTCATCTCCGCCCCCACCAGACATCTATTGGAAGAAGCCCTGGCATACTTTCTTCTCACTGCAGAAAGGCTAGGCATAACCATAAACTGGCTAAAATCCAATATCAGCCCATCTCAGTCCACAGAATTCATAGAGGTCATCCTAAACACAAAGAATTGCAGAGCAAACCATCATGGAGCACAAAACTGTTAGGCTAAAGCAGCAACTGATTCCAATTCTTTCAAGGGAGAAAGCCACAGCTCATTCTATTCTCCGGTTGTTGGGTTCCATGGCAGCCTCCAGTACTATTGTCCCCCTGGCCAGTTTTCACATGAGGCTTCTACAATGGCTACTGCTCACCCAATGGTATCCCTTTCAGTACCCTCTTTCAGCCAAGATTCGGGTAACGCACAGGTGCAAGCAAAATTTAAATTGGTGGATGGCACACAATCCGTCACAATGGTCTCGCCCCTTCTCCCCCCAAAAGCCCAAGGCTACAGTGACCACAGAAGCCTCTCTGATGGGGTGGGGGGGGCTATTCCGGGGACAGACAGTCCAAGGTACTTGGTCCGAAATGGAGGCCCATCTGCATATAAATGTTCTAGAGCTGAGGGCAGTGCTTCTGGTGTTGCAAGCATTCCATCCCCTGCTGCCATCTGGGACTATTGCGATACAATCAGACAACATGGCGGTGATCTGGTACATCAACAAACAAGGTTGAACCAAATCTTACTCTCTCTGTCGAGAGGCCATGAGGATATGGCAATTGGCAATGGGCGATGGCTACCAATCGCTTTCTTCTAGCAACGCACTTTCCCGGGAGTTCCAACGTGATAGCAGACAGACTCAGCAGGTGTATTCTACAACCTCACGAGTGGTCCCTGAATCCTTTGATAGTGGCGGAAATTTTCAACCGCTGGGGTCTTCCTTGCTGTGACCTCTCTGCGTCCCCGACCAACTACAAATGCAGCAATTATTTCGCCCTGATTCCCCTTCTGGGACAGTCACCCAGGGAAGCTGTAGTTCACGACTGGCCCTTGGGTCTAGTTTATGCATTTCCACCTCTCCCCCTCATTCTCCAGTTTCTGAAGAAAACCCACCGGTTGAAGTGCAAAGTAATCCTCATAGCACCATATTGGCCTCACCAGATTTGCTTCCCCTTCCTTTGGCCTTACCTGCTAGATCAACCGTGGATTCTCCATCCAACCCCGGGGTTGATCTCCCATCTGCAGAATCTGATTCACCCCAATTCGAACAGCCTGTAGCTCACAGCCTGGCTCCTCCAATTCCTTTGATTGCCAGACAGAACAATCTTTCTTTGCCAGTACGTGACATTCTTATTGCATCTTATAAGTCTTCCACCAGAATTACATATCTCAGCAAGTGGAAAAGGTTTACTATTTGGCTGAAAGAAGAACAGGTAGATCCCTTTTCAGCACCAGTGTCGATAGTACTGGAATATCTGTCAACCTTATTTCAATCTGGTCTATCGGTCTCTACCATTAGAGTTAATTTGGCCGCAATATCTAATTTTCGTGATGGTGTCCAAGACTCTTCTCTTATGTCACACAAATTATGCAAGGCTGTCAAAGGGCATGAGTCATCTAAACCCCCCTTTTAGAGAACCTATTCAACCATGGGACCTGTCATTAGTCCTACAAGCTTTGACAATGCCACCTTTTGAACCAGCTTCTTCTTGCGACCTCAAATATTTGTCATGGAAAACCTTGTTTTTGGTCGCCATTACTTCTGTCAGACGTATCTCTGAACTTCAAGCCTTATGCATAAGAGACCATATTTGATTTTTCATAGAGATAAAGTGTCATTGAGAACTAATCCTTCCTTTTTGCCAAAAGTGATCTCTGAAATGTCCATCAAACCATTGAATTGACAGTTTTCTTCCCCAATCATTCAAACAGAGGAGAGCATTGCCTACATACCCTAGATAGTCACTGTCAAATTTGCTTCTGCTTGAACAGGACTAAGGCTTCTCGTAAATCAGACCAGTTATTTTTGGCCTATTCTGGACCTAGATTAGGATGTGCTGTTGCTAATGTCACATTGGCTAAATGGTTAAAAGACTGTGTAATCTTCATTTATAGAAAACGTAATATCCCATTAACTACTACCATAAAGGCTCATTCTACAAGTTCGGTGGCAACTTCTGCTGCCTTCCATGCCAGAGCCTCTTTACATGACATTTGTGCAGCTGCAACTTGGGCTAGTTCTCATACCTTCATCAATCATTACAAGTTTGATTTGGCCTCCAGGGGAAGAGCATGTTTTGGTTCTATGGTGCTCATGAATGTCCTTCCATAAGAGCCTACCAGAAGTAAAGGTAGCTGGGGACACTGTCCCATGCGTAAGGAATGAACGAGGATTAACAATATCAGATAAATAAGTTATGTCTTACCATAATGTTCCATCTGTATTGTTGATCCTTGTTCAGTCATTACAACCCTCCCTCCTTCCCCCTCCTGGGGCTTTCAGTGGATCTCACCATTCGGTTCTGTTAGGTCATTTGACCAGAGGTCGCCTCTACCTTCTTTTGATTTGCAAACTCAATCTGAGGTAACAGGGGCAGGGGAATTCTGGGTAAGAGTTTAGCTTGAGAGTTTGTAGCTGCCGCGAGCTTGGAAGATGGCCGGCTCGGTTCCGAGGTCAGAACCGACTACCCACATGTAATGACTGAATGAGGATCAACAGTACAGATGGAACGTTATGGTAAGACATAACTTCTTTTTATACCCATAAACTGTCATATCAATGTTACATACTGCTGTATTTTAACAAAATTCCATACCCAACTGGAGGGCGCAGTAGTGCAGCGGTAGCGTTGTCGCCTCACAGCAAGAGGTTCTCTGGTTCGATTCTCGGCTAGGGTGCCTTCTGCGCGTAGTTTGCATGTTCTCCCTGCGTTCGTTTGGGTTTCCTCCGGGTTCTCCGGTTTCCTCCGACGTTTCAAAGACGTGAGTCTGGAGCATTTCTCCCTGGGCCTATGCTGAAAATTGACTTTGTTCCAAGTTGGACTTTGCTGGTAAACAAATGTTAAATAAGTAAATAAATTAATACATTTCTGAAAACTTTTCTTCAAAATGGGTGGGAAAAAATCTTTTTTTTTTTTTTTTTTTTTGGGTCTGATTTTCTGATTTCTTCAGCTGTTGTTTGAAGCATATTGACATTATAACCACTCAACTTAAGCCAATCAACTATATACAGTATCTCTTTTTCTAATTCTCTATCATCTGATGTCATCCTAGAGGCTCTTATTAGCTGTCCTCTAGGAATATTATTTTTAATAAACCTTGGATGATTACTCATAACTTAAGTATTTATTACTGAAGGTATTTTTTTCTAAAAAAAATCCTACTTTCAAATCTAACAGTATATTCCATCTAAAAAGGCCAACTCAAAGCCACATTCCTCTTTAGTAAACTGTAAAAAATCAGAAGTAACACTCATCTCATCAGTTAAGACAATAACATCAAGTTCCCTCTAAAATCAAAAACAAATAGTCTACAAACCTATTTTAGTAAACTACTTTATATTTGGTAACCAATAGTGAGAACATCTCATATTCCCACTAGCCTAAAACTAAATTAGCAAAGGCTGGTGCAACTGTTGACCCCATGGCTATCCCTTTAATCTGCTTAAAAAATTGTTTATTAAATAAAAAATAATTGTTTTATGGAATTATAGCAGAGTATAAAAATGCAGCACAAAACAGCTTCAGTTAATAAGTATAACTTCAAATTCAGAGAAAAGTCAGTAAAAATGTTGAAAACAGCAGGACCACTCAAAATTGATATAAATAGCTAGGCAAAGCACAGAAACCATTTGACATCCAGTGCAAACTTGCATACAACTTTGGTTAATAACTATAACATCAGATTCGGGGAAAAGACAGTAAAAATGTAGAAGAAATTAAAGAAACCATTCAAAACTGATTTTAATATCTCGGAAATGTTAAATATCAAAGAAAAATGTACTTCCATGTTTACTGGATGCAAAATGGAGTCACTGAGATCAGGACTGACAATAAGTTTGTTTCAACACCATTAGTTCTGTATTTGAAAATGTGCAAATTCAATGAGGAAATATGCCTCTGTACTTCCTTCATCCATGTTCAATGGATTATTATTTTGCTACTGATTTTTTTATTTATTTTTCTTGCCCGGAAAAGTCCAACTGAGCAAGACAGCCTCTTTTCAGCAAAGGCCTGGAGAGAAAATCTCCAAACAATGAGAATAAAAATACATGCAATTATGTTCTAATACAATGAAGTGCTAAGGAAGATACTATAAAAAAACAGACTGAATACAGTAATGGCCTAATGTGTAGGTTTCTAATAAAACACTACATTAAGAACAGAAACAACATGAAGTAATGATCTAATATGCAAAATTCTAAGTAAGTGTGATATTAGAGAGTGGTACTCAGTTTATCCAGCATGAAAACAGTGTAATGTTATATTACAGAATTGAAGGAAAGGAGGTAGACTAGGAAAAATAGGAGGAAATAGTGGGAAAGTGTAAAGTGGTGGTGGGAAGAGAGGAGAAGGAAAAATGGCAATTTAGTGAAATTGGAGGGAAAGGAAAACATTTGTGGAAAAATGGTGGTGAGATAGTACAGCTGTAAAAGTACTTAAGGTGTCTGTCAGCCCTGTGTCATGTAGACATGATAGTGACTTATAGGTTCCATGTTATCCTGGTGGTGTACATGAGCACATCCAGGAGTCAGGTGGTGTTTTAATTTTGCTTTGAAGTCCTTCAAATTGTCTATTGGTTTTAATAGAACTGGTAACTTATTCCATTTACTGACATAACTGGAATACAGGAGCATCTCTTGCAGCATTGTTTAACTTTGTGTTGGCCAGAATAAGTTTTTCACTAGAACACAACATTCTGCATGGTGAATACTGCTGTAGGATTTTTTTTATAGAGGGGCCATTAGTAAGGTTGTAGATATAATTATGAGCTGTGACTATCTTGGGTGTAGATTAGGTCTTGAGGTAGTTCTGGTCGGGTTTAAGGACAATAAACATAGAGATTTATAAACAATATATTTTTTGGATTACATCTAGAATATTTACAAATACATTAACACACACATTATTTGTGCAATTTGGATATCATCATGCAAAACATGGATTTAAATGACATCTTAAAAGGCCTGTCTGCAGATAAGGACAATTTAGAAGTTTTTGGGCTCAATATGGGCCATACCTCTATGAATGAGAGTAGTGGTATTTCTAAAGACAAATGTACACATGTTTTCACCAAGTTACAATGGCAAATGAAAGCTTTTAGAACCAATATTTGGCATTTGAAGTCATTCAAGGCATACAAAATTAAGGACATAACACCAAGAGGACTCTGTATTAAGTTACAACCTCTGGTTTCTAACATTGATCAAGAATTAAGGCAAGATTGGGCTATGGCACAACATCAAGCATCAATGTTATTTGTGGATTGCCTTATTAAGTATTATGAAAGAAATATTGAGACCTTTACTCCAGAATTACAAACAACTTGTTCTGAAGTGGAAATCTTTTCTGAGTCTAGCCATTATCAAGACCAGTTAACACAATTATCTAAGGAATTAGAGAATATTGAAACAGATCTTAAGAAAAGAAAACTACATAAATTTAATCGGGACTTAGGGGATTATGAACAAGGCATACCTTTTGTCACCACTAAGAATGTGAGATTTAATGAAGGCACATATAGACCTATTAGAGGTAGGAAGCGACCTAGACCCATTCTAAAAAAACAAGAAAATAGAAATCAGGTCACCGCGGATGATGACTATTCATCCACTACGGAAGGAGAGGCCTCCTCCAACCAGGCGTCCCCAGTGGCTAAAAGAAAGCAGTCCCTCCCTTTAGGAGCAAGAAACGTAGAGCAGGCAGGAAGCACAAGCATGGGTACAGAAAGGGGTACAACCAGTCTACAGACACTTCTGAAACAAATCACAACACAATAAATAATGTATTGAATATTTCATCAGTTACATTAACAGAATTTCAATACAATGTGCTTAATAAAGGACTGAATTTTGTACCCACAGCACCAGTGTCTGAACACTTATTGGTAGAAGATATTAATAATTTTTGCAGAACCCTTAATTTAAAGTTATTTTTTTCAGATACAACTAATTCTCAAAGATCTACCGGTTTCAAATTTGGCAAATCTTCATTCATGCCACCAATGGATAAATATGTATCCACATTTAAGGAATGTGTATTGAGGGATTTACATTATTCAAAAAATATGGACAGTTTTCGGAACAATTTGAATCAACAAGAACGTGATGCGTTCAGGCAATTACAACAAAACAAAAACATTGTGATTACTAATGCAGATAAAGGTGGGGGCATTGTGGTTATGGACTATACCAAATACAAGGCAGAAGCCATGAAACAGCTATCTGAAACTAGATTTTACATTAAGATGATAGTGGATCCAACTTCTAATTTCAAATCAGAAATAGATTCATTTCTTGATTTAGCCGAAGAAGAAGAAATTATCACCTTACAAGTAGCTAACCAACTTAAAGTTCCAGAGCCAATGCCCCAATATCTTTACCTAATACCTAAGACACACAAAGATCTAAATAACCCTCCGGGGAGACCAATAGTGTCAGGTCATGGGTCTTTAACTGAGCCTTTATCTGCTTTCCTGACTGAATATCTCAAACCATTATTGTCCATGGTCAGATCCCGGATTCAAGATACGACACAATTCCTGAATATTATTGAAGATTCCCAATTGGAGGAAAACTGGCTTTTGTGTACTTTAGATGTAACATCACTATATACAAGCATCCCACATAAAGCTGGCATTTTGGCTGTAACATATTGGTTAAAAGAATCAAAATTATATTCAACAGGATTCAATAATTTTCTTATCCAACTAACTGAGTTTGTTTTACAAAAAAACATCTTTTATTTTGAAGGGATCCCTTATTGGCAAATTAAGCCATGGGAGCTTCGTTTGCTCCAATTTATGCCGATCTTTTTATGGGATATTTTGAATTACATTTCATTTATGATACTCAGCGGAACATCTATTTGGAATATATGGACAGATGGCGGAGGTATTTAGATGACTGCTGGTTGGTGTGGCGGGGTAGTAAGGATGTTCTTACCAAGTTTGTGGCATATCTCAACAACAATCCATTTGATATAGAATTCACGATCAATATTGGATACACAGAAATTGTGTTCTTGGATGTGTTAGTCAACAGACTAGCGGATCATACGTTATCGACAACAATACACAGAAAGTTCCCGCAGTACAACACGATTCTGCATGCAAAAAGTTCTCATCCCCGCCACATTATTACCAACATTCCCAAATCACAATACATGCGCCTTAAAAGGATTTGTTCATCTAATACAGAATATTCCATAAGAACAGCTGAACTAACCACCAGATTTGTGGCTAGAGGATATAATATAAATCAGCTTAACAAAACAGTTGCACAAATTGACACAAAAAGTCGAGAGGATCTGCTCAAATACAATAGATCTATGGAAGGGCTTCAGTTGGCCAAGCAACCGATTAGGCTGGTCACCACGTATGGCAATAACACCAAATGGTTCAGACAAATTGTTAATAAACATTGGAGTACATTACAGTCCAATTCATTTCTTCGGGATATTCTAACTGAAAGCTGCTCATTTTCCTATCGTAGAGGACGGACTATTCAGTCTAATTTTGCACATTATAAAAGGTATATTCCGGGTATCAAACATCAGACTACATTGTTTGGGGATGCACTAGTTGGTTGCTACCCATGTGGACATTGCAGTTTGTGCCAATATATTTGGAAAACTAAAGAATTTACTAGCAAAAACACATCTAAGATTTTCAATATAAAAACCTTTGGCAACTGCAGCTCAGACTGGGTGATATATTTGGCTCAGTGCTCCTGTTCTGCTTTTTATGTAGGCCAGACTTCTAGGCCAATCAGGATCAGAATCAGCGAACACCTCAGTTCCATTAGAAATAGGCAGATAACCAATGCCTTATACAAACATACTAAACACACCACGGCTTCATTTCAGTTTATTATTATTGACAGAATACAATCACACAGAAACTTTAAGATGGGGTGGCATACCAAACTCAATAATATGGAACAAAGATGGATCACCACACTTGGGGCCCTCTTTAAACCTGGACTTAATGAATATCATGTACATGAAGGATAAGTTCTAGGTATGTAACAGCTATACCAGAACTATATTGAGGCAGTCCATTACTATAATCTTAGACATATTAGATAATTGGTTTATCTTTAATAATAATTCAAAAAGTATTTCCCAGAATCAAACATTTATTAGTAATAGATACATAATTGTCAGTCATGAGAAACATTCAAATTCTCAAATATACTATTAATAATAATATGCGTTTAGAAAATAATCAACAATATGCATATTATTATGTATACACCCTTTATTTATTATTATAATTGATTGGGGTGTTTGGAAACTGTTGTATCAGTATTATTTTTGAGTTGCTATAAATAGATTTCACCACAGTATTGAGTATAATCTGAATGCTTAGTCATTAATTAAAAATTTTTATTACATATTGTGAATACCATTAATTGTATAAATATGTAACTAGTGGTGAATTCAAATGTTTAAGATGGTCATTCAATTTATTAGACAAACAAGATTTGTCATTATCATGGATCACTAAATGAATATGGGTAATACCACTTTAACAAGTGAGTATAAAATAAGTAGCAAGATGCATCATGGTTTGAACTTGTATTTCATTATTGTCACATTGTGTGCACCACCATTAGGTTGTTTTTACAATCCTAATAAATTTACTTTTATCTGTTGCCATAGAGTGCTGGTCCCTTTCTTTTTGGATGTATTGTCGTGGTTTGGACTGAGCACCAACAGTCCTACGTGCGTGCCTTGTTGGCTTGAGGTAGTTTTAGCCACCGTGTTGTAAAGCAAGTCAGTGGTGAGAGGTTTGTAGTAAAGTTTGATGCTTTTTGCGACATGCATCTAATTTTGTTTGCTGTACAGTGTGCATGCTTTAAATAAGCCAATGCATACAGTGTGGGTAGGAGGTGGGACTAGGCAACGTTTTTCCTTGTAGCAGCAGTAAAGTATAAGTTTGACCTGAAAAGAGGAGACTTGCTGTATATGCTGATCAAATTTCAGATTTTTCTCTATAGTGCACATAGTAGTGTTATGTAGGTTACCCTTTTTATAGTGATCATATTGTTTGATATAATATAACAAGAATGTTTGAGGGCAGATAATTGTTTGGGTGTGAATAGCAAATGGCTTGGATCAGTTAAAGTCTTGTTGCACTGCAGAGGAAGGTGGAGTCACTGGCATACTGCAGAATTGTAGCTTGTTTGGTAAATAGAAGTGGGCCAAGAATCGGGCCTTGGGGGAACCTACAGCAGTTAGAATTAAGGTTGAGAAGTTGTGTTGCCATTTTACAGGCTACTGCCTTTTGCTAGGATAGCTATTGAATCAAGGTAGTGTTGGTTGGGAGAGACGTATATGGAGGAAATTTCAGTTAGTAGTTTAGCAAGAAAAACACTGTCAAATGGTTTGGATAAGTCAAGAAAGATGGATGAGACTAAGTGACCTTCATTTCTTTGATTACGGATTGTGCTGGTGAAGTGTAGAACTTTCTACATTTCACCAACAGAATCAGTCATCATAGAATTGCAGGTCATTTAGTCTCATCCATCTTCCATGACCTATCAAAAGCATGTGTCACTGTTTTTCTTGCTAAATTACTAACTAGCTATCACTTGGACAAAAACCATGTTGGGTCTGCTACAGGAGGGCAGTGTGTTCCTTGAGTAGCTTTGAAAACAATATCGAGATACGTCTGTAGCAAAAGAATTTTATTGAATTTCTCTGTTTGTGAAGAGGTTATGATGTAAGAGTTTTTCCAGAGGGTTGGGACATGGCTAGCCGTAATGAAACAGTTGATAAGTACGGGAACTTGGTAGGCCAGTGGGGCTGCTGACATTTCAATGTATTCCTTTAGAAGGTAATTGTAGAACAGAACGTGTCCTGTGTGTTGAAGAAGCATTTCTAAGTGTAGGCACATGCATATAAATAGTGAACGCGTGCAGGCAGCAGTGCCATTTTGAGAGAACAGCCAGTGTTAACATGTATGAGTGTAGTAGTCAGTCTGTTTATAAGTTTAAGTTACTAAGTCTCATTCCTGATGTGTTTGTGCATAATAAAGCTGCTTGAACCGAACCCACAGCTGTTCATCTGTCTTATCCTGATGGGACGAGCTGACATGGTGTCAGAACCGAGATTGATTGCAACGTCTTCAAACCATGAGATGCAGAGTTGACAGTGAAGGTATATTGAGCAGGTTGGGTGATAAAGAACCGATTTAAAAAGGCCAGAAATGAAACTTCAGGTAACCAGCACTTGCACAAATTATTTATTTTGCAAAGAAAACTATACGAAGCATTCATAAGGCACAAAAACACATTAATCAAATGAGTAGCACAAAACTTAATCAAACAAAAGGCACAAAATGCAGTATTAATGATGAGTTTAAATGGGTATGTAGAGTATAATAAAAGGGCAAAATATGCTTAGAAAAGCAAGCTGCATTTTTTTTTAGTAAACAACCATATTTGGGCATAAGCTACTATTTCGCATTAACCAAAGCCATTCAAAACATAAATGTGCAAAGTGTTTGCAGAGCGTGTGCTTTATTACGGTGCAATTATTTCAAAGAGTTTGCTGTGTGCAAAGTACAGTTATTTTGCAAAGTACAGCCATTTCGAAAAGTTTCTTGTGCTGTGTACATTTATTCACAGAGTGCTGCCATTTCAAAGTGCTTCTTACACTGTACAGAATTATTTTGCAAAGTGCATTCATTTTGAAGTGTTTCTTACTCTGAGCTTCTTGTGCTGTGTGCAGTTATTCGCAAAGTGCAGTAATTTTGAAGTATTTTGTTACATTGATAAAGGGTGGTTTCGTAAAGTACAGTGATTTTAAAGTGTCTTTGTGCTACGGAGATTTATTTGGCAAAGTGCAGTTATTTGCAAGGCATAAATTACAAGTTCGGGCATAAAGTTTTGGCATTATATATATATATATATATATATATATATATATATATATATATATAATGTGTGTGTGTGTTCGTACATAATTTCAAGCACCTTCACTACTGTATGTTGGCATGGCAGAGGCATTTCGCAGACCCAGTCCACTTGTGTTTGATCATAATACTGCAGAGAATTGGAGAGTATTTGAGCAGGAATACGATATTTTCATACAAGCAGCTTTTTCTCACGATGATGCACGTACGAGGGCATTTATTTTGAGTAACGTAGCAGGATCAGAAGCCATTGAAAGAGAGCATTCATTTCTGTATGCAGGAGAGAGGGAAAACCGCCATATATATTGTTGTATCGGCTGAGTCAAGAGAGGACCCGGGGTGCTTGAAATGTCAATTTATAGAAATGTTCAACCCCTTGACAAGAGGCACCTATTTTATACAAAAGACCTAAAATGTGCAGATTTGGTCATTTGAAAGATGAGTTAATAAGGACAGGCTTGTGTGTGGTGTTAATAATGCTGCAGTGAGAAAGATTTTGCTTCGTGACAGTGATTTAACATTGAGCAAAACTATAGAGATTTGTCAAATCCATGAGCTCACAGAAAGGCAGACAAGTATGCTTGCAAGTGATAGCATGGTCTTAGCAGCCTCTAGAGCAAGTGTTGACAGCATGCAGCACGTGGCTAGCAGAAGCAGGCCTAAGCATATGGTAGCTACAGCCCCTGCAGGTTTTCCAGTGAGGACCTCTAACTTTCTAGCAAGTTCCAAGACTAGCTCAGCAAAATAGACATGCTTAGTGCAGTATACGGGTGAGTCAGCAAACCCCAAGTCAAGTCTTATTGTTAACGGTCGTAACTTTGGTGCCAATCATGAGTCTGAAAGAGAGACGTGCTTACCATTTGTTCAATAATGCCACAAGTGTAAAAAAATGGAACCACTTTCAAAGGTTTGTGAACCAAGCAAGCCTTATTCAGTTATTAAGAAAGGTCGCTCAAAAAAGCAATTGATCATGTAGAAAGCTGCATCCCTACTTTCTATGTAGAGGGTTTATCAGTGGTCGGTGAAAAGGTTAATGCAGTAGATTTGCTGGCAAAGAAAGTGTTTTGTACTGTTCTGGATCAATGGTAAACCCACAGAGCTGAAAGTAGACACCAGTTCAAAGTGTAATGTGATGTCAGCAGAAACATTTGCTAGAGTAAGAGCTGGTGAACAACATACATAATTTGACTAATTGTGCAAAACTTGTTGCTTATGAAGGTTAAGAGATTCAAACCAAAGGCTCAGTTGTGGTTTCAAGCTATTTGGCTGAGAACAATTACAGCTTGCAGTTTTATGTAGTCAGAAGACCTGTGCAATCACCATTAGATCTCAGAGACAGTTTAAGAATGAAACTGCTTTCTTTTACCAAAGAAGTCTATCATGTAAGCACATGTCCTAGTTCCAGCTTCACTGATGCTATTTTCTCAGATAATGCTGATGTGTTCAACGACAAGCTGGGCAAACTTCCAGTTGTGTACTTAATGAAAGTAGATCCAGAGGTCAGTCCAGTAGTCAGACCAGCGAGGAGAGTTCCAGAAACTATGCAGGACAAAGTTAAGGTCCAGTTAGATAAGACGGTGCAGCAAGGTGTGATTTATCCAGTCACAGAACCAACTGAGTGGGTGTCTTCCATGGTAGTTGCTCATAAGAAAAGCTGAGATGAAATCAGAATGTGCATTGACCCAAGAGACTTGAACAAGGCAGGACACCTCATCATTCTATACATATAGTCAAGGAGGTTGCCGTCCTCATGCCAAGTGCCACTGTTTTTTCTGTCTTGGATGCAAACAGTTTATTTTGGCAAGTAATGCTTGATCGTAAATCTTCATTACTGACTACATTCAGCACACCATTTGGTAGATACAGATTTCTCAGAATGCCTTATTGAATAAATTCTGCCAGTGAAATCTTTCAGCGTGCAATGGAGCAATTTTTTCGGTTATCCGTGTGCTATAATAGTGGATGATTTACTGGTTGGAGTTAATGGAAAAGCAGAGCATGACAGAAAAGTTCTTTACAGAGTGGATTAAGTAAACTTGAAGCTCAATCCTCTGAAATGTCATTTCAGGCTTCCAGAAGTTACTTATCTAGGTCATTTATTTACCAGTACAGGCTTACGACCAGACCCTTCCAAACAAAGCAGCCGTTCTTGAGATGCCAGCTCCAGACAATGTCCAAGCCCTACAGAGTTTCCTTGCTATAGTTAACTATTTGGGCAAATTTATCCGTGACTTTAATGCATTATCAGCATCTTTGAGAGAGCTGACATGCAAAAATGTTGCCTGGTCATGGTTGGAACAGCTCCAGAGAGCATTTGATAACCTCAAATAGCAAATTGCCAACCCACATACATTGAGATACTATGATATCCACAGACCAGTAGTTCTTTCCTGTAATGCTTCAAAGTTCAGTCTTGGTGCAGTTATTCTTCAAGAGGGCACACCAGTTGCCTGTGTGTCTAGAACTCTTATCCAAACTGAAATGCAGTATGCTCAAATTGAGAATGAACTTTTCGCAATTGTGTTCGCATGTTTGAAGTTCCATGATTGTATTTATGGCTGAGCTATCCAAATAGAAACTGATCATCAACCTCTAGTCGCTATTTTAATGAAGCCTATGCATACAGCTCCAGGAAGACTACAAAGCATGATGCTCAGACTACAAAAAATACAACTTCAAAATGGTCTATACAAAAGGCAGACTTTTTTATCTGGCTGATACCTTATCCAGATTGCCCAGAAATAGCAAAGAACAGCTTGATGCAGAGAATTATGACTTTGATGTCATGGAAGTGCGTACATTTTTTACCACGAATCTTGATTAGCTAAAAGATTATACAAAGACTGATCCAATTTTGCAGAACCTCAACCACTTCATCAATACCGGATGGCCATCAAAGCAATCTTGTGTGCCGCCAGAAGTACAACCTTAGTTTCCATACAGAGATGAGATGCTGATGGAAGATGGTATCATTTTCAAAAGTCCTGAAGTTATTGTTCCTACTTCCTTACATGAACACATTCATATATTGCATCATGGCCACCTAGGTTCCGAAGCTATCAAGAAGGGCGAGAGGGCTAGTATTTTGGCCTCTTCTCTGTCAAAAGACATTGATAAAGTGGTTTCATCCTGTTCAGTATGGAACAGTACTAAACCGTATTTGCAAAAAGAACCACTTCATCTAAGCCATATTCCTGAAATACCTTGGTCAGCAGTAGCCACTGACACATTTGACTGGAACAATCAGTATTACTTAGTGTTGGCAGACTCTTATTTGAACTGGTTTGTGATCAGTTTGCTACCTAACCTAATGTCCAGTATTGTTATTACTAAGTTGAAATGTCATTTTTCAGTCCATGGTAGTCCGCACAAAGTTGTTTCTGACAACAGTACCCAGTTTACCAGTCAATTATTACAGAAATTTGCAAAAGAGTGGGACTTTATCCATGTTACTAGTAGTCCGGAATACACACGGTCAAATGGCCTGGCTGAATGTGCAGTACAGAGCATAAAGCAATTACTAGAGAGGTCAAAGCATGACAATACCGATATCTTCTTGAATATACTTAAGCTCAGAAATATACCTCGTGGCAACCTACTTGGCTCGCCTACTCAGAGACTATCTAGGCAAACCAGAACAATCTTGCCAATCAGTTCTAGTCTGTAGGTGCTTAATGCTAAAAACACTAGCATAATCAAAGCCCAACTGTTTAAGAAGCATTCCTTTCAGACGTCCAGCTATGATAAAATGAGCAGATTCCTTTGTCTATTGAAGGAGAGAGAGTGAGGATGCAAACGGCAAAAGGCTTTGATCTAATTGGTCAAGTGAGAGGTATATGTGCCGAGCCGATATCCTACTTAGTGGAATCTGAGGGTATAGAATACAGGGGAAACCACAGGCATCTTCTTCCGGTGTCTGAATCGATATCTCAGCAGCCTACCTATGATATAAACTCTAGATCTCAGAGCAACCCAGACAATGTTCATAGTGAAGAATATGTCTTAGTATCCATTCCCATTCCTGATGATGTCCCATATGTCCCCAGAGTTGAACATTCCTTGAAGACAGTCCCCGTTGCTAGAGCCAATTCTGATTTTTATGTTACACTATTAGGTTGTATTTCTAGACGTAGTGTAAAATACACAACTACCTGGACATGATTGTTTTATATATGTTTAATTTTGTATGATTGCATGTCAAATAATTAGTTCTGTATAATTGCATGTCAAGGGATCATTTCTGTGTAATTGCATGTCGGTGAATACTGTCATTTAGTGTATAATCTGTTTCTCAAAGAGGGAGGATGTATATGTATATATAAATAGTGAGCACGTGCGGGTGGTAGTGGCATTTTGAGAGAACAGCCAGAGTGTTAACATGTATGAGTGTAGTAGTCAGTCTGTTTATAAGATTAAGTTACTAAGCCTTAATCCTGATGTGTGTATGTGTAATAAAACTGCTTGAACCGAAGCCACAGCTGTTCGTCTGTTTTATCCTGACCGTACGAGCAACAGTAATTATTATTGTTAGTTGATGGTGCTGGTGCGGTTTGTTGACCAGTGTAAATAAGAGTTGTCAGCAATGCCCAAAAGTGCTTTGGTTTATGTTGGTGTTTTTCTTGGAGGTTAGCGTAGAAGTTTTTTTTCTCTATTTAATAGGAGATTTGGTACAGTCTCTGAGATGTCTGAAATTTGCGTTGAGATTTGTTTTGTGAAATCTGTTTTCAAGCTTTGTTCCTAATTTACATAGATTTTATACTGTTTGTTCTGATGGGAGCCATTTCATTTGGTTAAATTCTGAGACTGCTTCTTTTAAAGGCTTTTTTTGAATATGCAAGTCACATGTCTGAATGTTGGAAACAAAAGATGTTACTCAAGATTGCTGCTGTTCACTAATATGCATTTTTTTATTAATTTTGTAGAATGAGGCATCACAGTCTTCCCTCTCAGTGGAACTACTGCTGCCAAACTGGCAGTGTAGCCCCACCAGTGAGAACAGAGACATAGATATAAACTTGGAGACTGTTCTTCAGACTGCTGATAAGTCAAGATCATCCCCAGAATTGGAAATGGTGGATGGGAATGCAAATAGGAACGGGATTCCCACATCGCCATTTGATGTATCCCAACTGCCTAGTAGCCCTGCACATCATGGCATTTCAGCTTCAAATACAGTGGGCGGGCAGCTCAAGTCCTTAAACCCAGTGGTCACTGAATCCACCTCCTTTGTTTCAGACTTTAATCAGCAAGAGGGCTGCTGCTTTTCACAGAATATCAGTTACGAATATGCTGTTCCAGCTAGCCAGAAAATGGAGAATACTACTGTTACATTTAGCACGTATTCAGCTACAGAACACACCACTGCACAGTTGCAGAATAAGCAGCTAAGCAGAAACATCTCTGGCACACCAGAAGCCATTCTAGACCAGCTGCTTTTCAAGTCAGAAAAGGTACAAGTAAATACATTATATTTGTATTAGACCATTTTTAAGTCTGTTGAGTAAGATTCTGGTTTGCAATGAGTCCTTGGTACAGCACGTAGGTTAATGATGCTTGCCTATTTAGTACAAAAGTAGTCGGTTTCTTTTTGAAAGACTGAGTGATTCCGTAGACTGGGAGAGGAAAGCTCAAAAGTGCAGTGCTATGTCATGTTAGTATTAGAAACTGTGTGTGCATGTTTTCATATTGGACTAGTTACTAGTATCTGCATTAAAAGGAGACTGCTGCTGTAAACAAAGGATGTTGTGCTGTGTAGAACAGTGATCATCTCTATGAACTGTGTTGTTCTGCCATTACTTCTGTAGTATCGCAGCATATGGCACGATTTCCAAATGTAGCAGCAAGCTTATATTGTACTATTAATATTTCAGTGTTTACATAATACATGCATGCATTTGTTAGCAGAGTAGTCCTTCAACCCCAGTTGTCTGCAGTAGTTGTTGGAAAACCCAGTTCTCCAATTTCTGGGGTTGTAGGGGTCATCAGAATAATTCAGGCAGTTAAGATATGATCTGATGATGTTAGTCTTCACTTAGTCCTTGACTTGTGGGTTAAGGTCTGCA
Source organism: Protopterus annectens (assembly GCF_019279795.1). Lineage (NCBI taxonomy): Eukaryota > Metazoa > Chordata > Ceratodontiformes > Protopteridae > Protopterus > Protopterus annectens. Next base: position 476,455,287 of record NC_056747.1, on the reverse strand, counting down.
TCTCAGAACCTACTTGGCCGTTATTCCAGCTCACGCCTTCAAAACTCTTGAGCTAAGCTCTTACCCATAATGCTCCTTGCAGAAGTACCTCAGATCTTGTCTGCCGCTTTTCAATGCCAGACATGTTTATCTAAATAGCTCTCGAGCAAGCTATTTCATTTGGCAGTAAGTAAAATCTCTAGATTTCTTTCATTTGTATTACCCAGCTCTGCTTTTTTGCCATGATTGGTGTTTTCTCTTATCCTTACCGTCGTTGGTATATTCTTTCCCCTCTCTTACCATTTAGGTAATTCTTCGTACCATCATTGGTGCCTCTCTTTCTTGTTTCCTTTATTCCTTTCCTTCTTTACTGGGAGGTAAACTTTCCTACCATTGTTAGTATAACTATCAAAACCTAAAAATCTAAATTTTAATTTTATCCGCCTTCCTTGCTTGTGTCTGTGTGCTTGGAGATGGCTGAAAAACATAAGGGAACGTCTGGCTTGAAAGGATGCCAAAGTGCAAATGCAAGCTACCTAATTCCGACAGACACTCCCTATGTGTGTATTGTTTGGGCCCGATGCACTCTTAAGAAGACTGTGCCATATGTCATGGCTTCAGTTGCCAGGCCCCTGTTGAGAGAAAAATAAGCTTATCTTTAAAGGACTTATTAAAACTGCTTTTGACAAGGCCATATCTGGTTCTCTTTATCAAAACATTCTTAGAAAAGGAGCAACTCGGTGCCAACACCATCTTCGGCACAGTTATCTATAATAATTAAGACATCCCTGGTTCCGGCAGTTTCTTCAGAACAGACTGTGGAAAAGGATACATCTTTGGTGCCTGCTTCTGTATCACTTGCTTCAGAGCTGACTACTGCTGTTACTACTACTACAATCTCCACCACTATTTTGGAAACTTCTCTGGAACCGAAAGAATTTTACTTTAAAGACAGACTTCGTACCATGTTTTCTCCACTTCAGTGGTTCCTAGCCTTTCTAGCTGTGCAACCTTAGCTATCTCGACTCCAGTATCTGTTTCTCCTCTAACCCCAACTGGGCCTTCAGAGTTTTCAGTGCCGACAGTCCCAGTTTTGACTCTCTGTGCCGGTCAGAGTTTCTTCTCTGGCACCGAAGACAGCCTTGAGCTCTTAGGTTCTGTCAGAACCAGAGACCTCCTTGAGTCACAGCTTCATTGCCAGTTCCTAGGGCATGGCTCTACTCTGTTGTTGTCAGCCATCCATGCCACTCGGGGGTGTAGGCACATTTTAACTCGACACCAGTCTCTAAGGCAGCCTCTCAGGTGAGGTATGACCTTGGCTCCGAAGGAGTCTATTTCAGTTCAGAGCCCCCATTCCTCTACGGGGGAGGGGGCCTGCCTTCCAAGCCATGGAGAGGGCATTGTCCACTGCGGGCATTTAGTTGATACCACTCTCGTCTGACCTACAGCCCCGCCCTTCCTCTTGCCCAGAGGTTACTCCAGCCTGCACCCTGGGACAGTGGGTGCTGAAGCCCCAGGATCCAACCGCTGCAGTCATCTCCTCTTCAGATACCTCTCCGGCTCATCCCACCGAAGAGGTACCCGTGAAAAGAAAGTGAAAGAGGAAGCAGTCCTTCACTGAAGATACAGATTTTTATGAAGGGGAAGGTTCCCCAGGGTCACCTACAGAAGAAGTCTCCTTCAGAGACATTCTTGAGATCCTGAACTAGAGGGGTGGCTGAACCTTCCTCCCAGGAAGACTGAAGGGATCGGTATACCTAGAGGCTTTCCGTGCCTGATCCTCTACCTCCTGGATCTCCCCACTCGCTGATGATCTGATTAAGTTAATTGCTCAGCTGGCTTAGAAGATACCTAACTCTATCAAGCCAACCCTGAAGAGAACAGGCTGTATTTTGTTAGCTCCCCAAGATCTGCAGCATTGGGCGAAAGGAATACCAGTTGATGCTATGGTGGTAGAAGCAGCC